>NC_072740.1:44022866-44755557 GCF_026930045.1 Uloborus diversus | reverse complement strand
TAAATATCATTTTACTTCAACAAGTAATGGGTAAGAAAATTTATACATTATACATAGTAAATAATATTCATATTGGTTGCTTAAAAACTCTTTAATTGGTCGATTTGTTGTGAAAAACGTTTAATTTTAACTAACACAAGCAAGCAAAATATTACCAATCGCTTCTCAAGCTTACCTCCTTTTCGTTTTTAGCAACAAAAAGAATTTATGCAAAATTAACAACTGATAACAATCTTTGGCAACTTACTTAGAATTGGTTTTAATCAGTAGCAACAAAAAAAGTTTTTATCGAAACATTTATTCCTGAAGTCCATGAAAAATAATATTTCTATTAATTACTTAAGATTTCATAAAAGCTCAACAGCAATTATTTTAATTAAGAAAACCAACAAAATTAATATTTTTAAAAATATAACATTTTTATTCTAAGACCCCGGATAAATTAATGTCAATTTAAGTAAAATCACAAATGCAATATTAACAAATAATAACAATCTTTAGCCACTTACTTAGAATCGGTTTAACTCAGTAGCAATTAAAAAAGAGTTTTTATCAAAACATTCAATTCTTGAAATCCGAAAAAAAGAATATTTTCTATTACTCAGTTAATATTCAATAAAAGTTCATCAGTAACTATTTTAATTAAGAAAACCAACAATATAACTATTTTAAGAAATATAACATTTTTATTCAAACACCCCGGATAAATTAATGTCAATGCATAATTAACCCTCTTTGGTTTAGAGTGTTTAAAAGCCGAAATAACCAATGTCATAGATCAACATATAAGCAAAACAAAACAAAATCTTATCAATGCGGTTATAAATGATAATAATGCCACTAAATATAAAATGAATGACAAACAACTATTTGTTATGATAAATAAATTGAGATATTTTTTAAATTCCCGAAATAAAGAAATTTAAAATTTGTTTCTGGTTTAAAGATCAGGAGTTATTACTTTATTTTCAGTAGAAGGTCTAAACATTTTTAAAAAATGTTATTTAGTAAATCATCCCCGATTATACCGAAGTTTTTAGCTGTCCCTCGTGCCCCGAAACAAAGAAAAGAGTGACTCACTGTTTGAGGGGGCAGCAGTCAAGTGCCGAAAACCGCCCAAGAGGCTCATAACAACCGCAATGCAGGACAGCATTTTGCCGACCGCCGTCGCTCCTGCCGGTGTTGTGACTTGTCAGTACCTCCGACAGCCTTTGTTATATCTGCCTCCGCGCACGCGTACCTCCGCCTCCAGAGCAGGGCTAAGTTTCCAGAAACTTAGTTTTCGCCCGCTCGGACTTTTCCGCGTCAATTTATGTCAATCAAGTGCATTCCTTGGGTGCATAGCATTGCTTCTGAGGGAGGGGAAAATTGTCCCCCTCACTGGGAAATAAAAGAATTTAAGTGGAGTACGATGGATGTAAGAGGCGGGTAGCAATTAGATCGGTAAAAAAATGTTATCAGACAGAGAGGAGTATGAGAGGCCTGATTTGTTATCTGAGATACTGGAGTGATGAATGTAATGAGCGACGTGGTGTTTGAAATATGGCCGTATGGCTCTTCGTCTCTTTCAGCGAATGTATTTCGTTCCGTTTTCTAGCTAAATACCAAATTTAATGATAGCGCAGATTATCCGAACCTTTTGGCTTCGAGACTAGCACGGATATTTTGAACTTGCAATTAACGGAATGATCCTAGTCATAACAAAATGATACCTCTCCCCCCCCTTTTTTTTCAATGTCTTCAACACATGAAGCGTTTAGTATCAGAACCAGATCAAAACATTTTAAAAAATTTACAAGAGAAACAGAAAACATTTTGTGGTCAACCCACTTCATTAAAAAAAAAGTTTTTTTTTTCAATAACATTCAGTGCACGACTTCATTTTTGATTTATTTTTTAAATTAGTAGTATTTTCTAATAAATTAGATACAAATAATTTGGATGGTGTTTGATTTGATGCAAATCGGCAGTTTTTATATGCATTTTGTTTTGTTAAGTTTTCCATTCAAATACCAAATACATTCATGTAGTATTCCCATTTCATGTAGAGTACTACCCAGCACAATCAAAACTGTGAGTTTGTTATGCAATGTAATCTAATAATGCTGTTGATGCTATCCCGACGTTTTTACAGTGGCCCTATAGAGCTACTTTTTGATGTAAAACTGGTTTTTTGACATGACTTAGAGGCATTCTTTCCAAAGCTCATTGTGGCGTGATAGTAGTCAATGAAGTTTTAAATTATACAAAAAATATGACTTTTGAACATTCATTTAGTGATATGCTTTTGATAATAAACACCTTATTCAATTTAGTAGTGAATATGTAGATTTAAAAAGAAATGTTTCAGCACAACCTACCTAATCTTAGGAGAGGCTGCAGATATAACTCTGTTATCCTGATCCTCCCCCCTCCCGAATCTCCCTTGTCCTTGTTCTTTTTTTCTTGCTACTAACAACAACACAATGATCTAGGGAATGTTTTTGAGTGCTCATCCTTTAAAAATGAAAGAGATTCTGTGTCAGGATAACCGAACTTTTTGTCTGCTGGAGCTCAAAGAATTTGCAATGAACTGCCTCAAAAAGACATGTTTATAGAAAATATCTTCCAAAAATAGAAATATAATATCGAATAAGATTCTTCAGAAGCAGTCTTGGTTTGATGTATGGAGTAATAATCTTTCAATGAAACTGTACAACTGGAACTAAATATTTAAATAAAGTGATGATGGGACCCTTCCTAAAGGTGTCATGTCTACGTTAAACTCAAAAAAAAAAAAAAAAAGAGCCATTTTGTTTCGTATTCTAAATACAGTTCAGTGGTTCTATCCTTTTCACTACTGAAAGTCACTTGGTACCTTTTCTAATTATAAACGAACCACATACGACAGAAATATATACGTTTTCATTACAGTTACATAATATAAATTGGGAAAATGGGATAAATCTCTCTAAAATTTATTAAAGGTCTCTTTAATAAATTTCATTGAAACTATAAAAACGATATAGATTAATTTTCATTAGGCTGTTCACGGACCACATAAAAATTGGTCACGAACCATTAGTGGTCCACTAGCCACAGGTTTAAAATCACTGATGTAAACTGTGGTTATAACAGGGGGGGGGGGGGGGTATGATCATTGAGTTTAAAAAAAAAACAGGAAACTCTTCTCCCAAAGTTTCTAAATTTGGCAAGATTTCATTCAACTTTTAAAATTCAAATAAACTCACCGTCTACAGGTGGATGATGAAATTTCAGCTACTAAAGACGATTATAGATTGTCTTTGATCTTTGATAGATTGTTTTCAGTCCTTGAAACTCCACAGTGACAGTAAAAAGATTCCAAAAATTGTAGGAGATCATGCAACTTCAGGAAGAGGGCACCCTATTGTTGATTGGAAGAGAGATGTATTTGACTCCTAAAAGAAGATAGATTAATTTAAATCTTAAATGTGAAATAAGATATGATAGCTGATTTTTTAAGAATATATATATATTAGTGATGTGCCGGATCGTTAAAAGAGTAGATCCGCGGATACGGATCTCAAATTTTTTTTTACCCAATTCAACTATCCAAGTGTAAAATTTGTTACGGAAGGTATTCCAGTCAGAATAATGGCAGTTTCTTCAAAAAATGTCAACTGCGGCAAAAATATAATCAAGACAATAATTTACTCTTTAAAGAAATCTCTGTTAAAATTGAGGGAGAGTTGGAAGGAATGGGTCAGCGCTGCATTCATGCTTCGATAGAATGTGAAAAAATTATTTCTAGTTTACTCGGTAGATGTAGGATACAGGAGCAAGAGTGTAAAGCTGCTACTGGACAGGCTAGGAATAATTTTTCCCATTTTATTTCAGCATAAATGCAGTGTTGACCCATTCTACCGATTTTCTCCGACCGACGAAATACAGAGCCGGGAACACCTTTACAAACAGTAAATAGAGAATTTAGTCTCACTTTTTTTAAAGGACATCGAGGAAAACAAAAATGAAGAATAACAGAAACCCCAAATCAATAACAAAAACTAATATTAAATTTAAAAAACAAAACCTGTCCCAGAGAGCCGACCTCATACTAAGATGAATTTCGCAGGTCAGAACACACATTTGTAACAAATATAAACTGACAGCAGGTAAAAATTTTAAATCACTGAGCTTTTTCTCCTTATCTTCCGACTATGAAATCGCTACTAATCACGCGTATAAAGGCTTAGAATTGCATTTAAAATGAACTTAAAAAGATTATAGATCCTACTGTATATAAGTTGGAAGTTTCAAATAAATATCAAACGCAGAAAACTTCGTTCTTTCAATTAGGGTCAACATTTTTAGTGTACGGGTACATTTTTACTACCATAATTGTGAAAAACGTTAAAACGGTTTTTAATTAATATCTCCGGTAATTTAAGTTCTGCAAAAACGAGGCCAAGCTAAGGACACTTTCTATCAAGTCACCTTTTGAACGAAAAATGAACTATCAAAATCGGTTCATCTGTTTAGGAGCTACGGTGCCACAAAAAGACACACTGATACACACTTTTAAAACTTATTTCCCCTTCCTTTTTGCAACGCGGGGAGGGGGTACAAATTGACTTCTGAAATGATACTTTATAACTTAAACAGGGAATAAAACTTAACTTAAACGGAATTTAAGAGTCTTTTATTCAAATATTTAAAAATTTTTAGAATAGAAATGATCCGTTTAAGATCCGTCAAAATGTAACGGATACGGATATCTGGAACATCATTAATATATATATATATATATATATATATATATATATATATATATATATATATAGATATAAATTTGCCGCTTAAGTAGCATCAGAATCCCGTATACAATTATCAACCATACTAAACCTTTAGATAGTTTCTTCAAAATTTATAGATTATTCACTTCAAAGAATAATTGTTAATCATAACAATGAATTTGTAATTTTTGCTTATTTTTAGTTATTAGTAGTTTCAGAATGTTTTCACTCACAACCTTTAAGTCAGCACGTACCGCAATGTGTTTTCACTACCTATTGACATTAGTTGTAAGAAACACAACATTCAGGTTCACGCATTCTGCAGTTTCACCTCGTTTTACGTGCGTCGTGAAAACGTTTACTATTAGCAATCGAATGTTGTAATTACGAAAATAGTGTAAAATCAGGTAGTAAAAATACTGAAATAGTATATCAAAACTTCTCAGCTAGTTCAAATGAAGTACGTAATAATACTAATAATAATTTTAAAATAAAACCTTTCAGCCCCAGAAGGTTTTAGAAAAGCAACATGGCATTTTTAATGATACATGTTTTCGATAGGAGATTAAGGGCCAAAATAAAGAGTTAAATTTACTTTTCTTTGCTTGTAAATATAGACGTGGATTTAATGCTTTTATTACAAGCAGGGGAATATCAACAAAAAGGTAAACGATCGCATATAAACTCCATCGCGGACAGAAATGATATTTTTATTCCAGTCAGTGATCTATAACACTAGTCAACAAGAAATAAATTTTTGTCTGCATCCTGGTTTTAAATAGTCAATTCCTACTAATTTTGTGTTGAGAAAAACGAATATGGCAATGGATTTTTTTATTAGCTCTTGTTTTCAAGATACATAACAGCCCGCTGGAGAAAGATGCACAGCAACCACATATTGATTTAAAATTAATGTTAAAAAGGAAAAAAAATTCTGTGCAATAAATGTTATTAAACAGGTCCTGTTTCATTTAACAATGCTTATTCTTTTGAAAAGCAGTGGTTGCTTTTGGCTTATTGCTGTAAACGCTTAATTTTCGATTGCTTTTGTACGTCAAGGAAGGACCATCTCTTGTAATAGTTCAGCAGCATTTGGTGAGTATTAACTCAGCCCAATGACCCTGATATCTGCGTCTCATTGTAAAGGTATCTTGTTGAAACCTTTCCTCATGCTCACTGCTCATAGATTAAGTTTTTGAACAAAATATCCGAGAAGAAAAGTAAACAAAATAGAGTTTCAGGAGACACATCAGTGGTTTACAATAACTTCCACAGTTATTGTTTGTCCAACTCTTTTTAGTTCTTGTCTTCTTTGCTAATTAAAAATACTTGTAATATACCCTTAAAGGTTTCTTGAGTGATTTTTTTCTCCCATCGCAATTTTTTTTTCAAAAACACATTTTCATAACTGCACGTATTTGAAGGGCCGTTAAACATTCTCTCCTTAACCTTAGCTTCAATATATCACGGAAATTTCCCTCTAAGGTATTGGAAAATTGTCCTTGTTCACAGTTTTCACGAAGTTTTTCATTATTCCCAACAGAATGAGCATGGGTGGAAGCAGAAATGGGTGAATCTACCTAAAACTTAAAATTTTGGCTGATTTTGGACATTTCTCCTAACAGAATTTAAATTTATTTTAGTGCATTTCGGTTTCCATGTAGGGAAATTTTCTACCTCAATCTAGGGTCGAAGTTTAGAGGATAGTCAGTACCACGGGGATGTTTCTATCTGCCAGGAAAAAGGAGCATTAGTGAGAATTCACTATCCTAGTTGGGACTGCAACTTGAAAACTACAGCTAATCTCAACTTTTTATGATGATTTTCACGTTTAGCGAGGCAAAATACTTCAGAACTAGCTATTTTTGAGATAAATGCATTTTTGGTGTTGACTAGGGTAATTAGGCATTTAAATGAAATTAGGTAATTAGGCATTTAAATAAAATTAACAAGTCTTGTTGTTTTTTTATGTTATCTTCGCAAATTGGGAAACAATTAAGCTCAATAGATTTAGTTAAAATAGTAATTTTCTTTCGGTATATTATTTGACATTCCGTTTAAAACTTGGAATATGAGAACCACAAATGTACTTTTCTTAATTTCGCAGTGATTTTTTTATGTTTCCTTCCAACTTCAAATTTGCCCTTAAAGAACCAATGAAAAAAAATCAAATCTAGAATTGCCGATTTGTTTTGATTTTTTTTTCGCCATGCAGTTTACTTCACACTTCACAGATTTTTTTTAACAAAAGAAATAAATAAATGAAACATATTTTGGGAAATTAAGCAAATAATACTTGTTAAAAGCTCAAACTTTTTTAATGCTATAATTTTTATACATAAATGATCGAACATTTCGAATTACAGCCCATTTGTTTTAATATCGTGTGAGAACGAAAACCATAGGACTAAATTACAACGAAGATTCTCCCCTCCCAGTTAAATTTTCATTACGTAAAAAAAATAATAATGTTTGTGCAACTCCTATCAAAATTTTCTATTGTCTTAAACAAATTGTATTGGTATTACAAATCGTTATTTAGCAAGAAATTATTTTACGCTTTGATCGTTTATTTAAAAAAATAATGGTAGTACTAAAAATTTAGAATGGAAAGTTTTGAATGAATAACGAAAACTGTGCAACCACTGTTATTCGAACTGACGATCACACTGTCAGAGACAATGTGCTCCAGCAACCATGCGATACGTAAGGAAGTCAAAATTTGTAAATTCAGTTGTTGCTCAGCTTGTGTTTTTAACCCTAAAAAATGTGTTTTTTGGGTCCAAGTCGGTTGCGTAAACTTGTCCCGAACACGTGGCAAGTTTATACGCATCGAGTAGGGCATGTTTACGCATATTAAAAATGACAACAAGGAGTAAAGTGAAATAGATATTTAACCAAATTTAAATGTTTTATTTCTTTTAAAACACTTTGAAAATAAAAAATCACAAATAATTAATTAAGGAACATTTTTAGAATAAACTAAAGTCATAGGGATTACTGCTAGTTAAAACAGAAAATATTTAGTCATCTTATACATCACTGTTAGATTTTACTAATAAAAATTAAGTGTTTCATTTCGCATACTTGTCATGGGACTGCGTCTTGTCCTTTTTTGGATTGGTTGTGTGCTTTCAAACAATAGATGCTAGCACAATTTTTTACTTCGTAAACATAATCGTTCACTAATTTTCTTTTTACAGAGTGTACAACTTTTCCCTATCGCAGCGTTTGGTTTCGTACTTTTTTCTTTGACATCTTCTATTTCTGCTTCAATAGAAACTTGCACATTTTAAAGTGATTTCTAATTTTTATTTTGTTCTGCCCATTTTTTTTCTTTGTAGCTTCTAACTGCTCTTGTCTGATGGCTTCTTTAATCGGAGTATCAGTAAGGATTTTAAGCATCCTCTTTTTTTATCCTCTCCTGATTCCTAAGCTTTGGTCCTAATTTTTCAAATGGTCTCAGTTGGGGTAGTTCATATCTGACGTTGTGGAAGGCCTATTGAGAGAAATACTTGGATTTTTGATAAGTCTTTTCATTATTTTGACATCTAAAAAAAATGTATTACATGCTGAATAGTGCATAAAGTTAAAGCTGAACTGACATGAAGACAACACTATGTGATTGTAAGCTATAAGATACGAATATGTTACCTAATTAAAAATAAATGACGATTTTCAAAACTAAATAACTTGAAAATACTAAATTTTTGAAACAGTACAAAGCTCAAAAAGCGTCCGGAGTCCGTTTAGAAGTAAGACAGAGCAAGGAATAGCGTAAATGTGCCCCGATGAGAACGCGTAAACGCGCCGCGTCGGCAAATTTTGATTATTTTTAGCGTGCAACAAAATTTAATACCTTTTCTGTTCATACAAATACAATTCTCAAAAAAAGGATAATACTCTGCTAATTTTTATACATTTATTTGTTCTTAGCTGTGTATTGTTTATTCACAATAAGCTTCAAAGCGTTGAACACAAAATTTACTCAACTTGGTAGAAAACAGGTTTTCCTATCCGCATGCTAAACCGAAGCTCGACTAATGCTCAAAAACTTGTGAGAATATTTGCTTGGGAGCAGCATCAATCTGGTATGACTGCTGGCCCTCCAATTATAACTCGTTTCGGAAAAAGGGCACTGCGTAAACGTGCACCATGCGTAAACGTGCCCTGGGCGGTCATTCCAAGCTCGTCAGCTTGCGAGATCGAGATTCTCGCTCACGTAATTGGTTGTGATGTAAAAATGCCACAAACTACTATTCTAATATACTCGAACTTAGCTTGCGGCTAGGTTCGAGTAGATTAGAATACAACTTTACGACATTTCTACGTCACAACCGATCACGTGAGCGAGAATCTCGATCTCGCAAGCTGACGAGCTTGGAATGACCGCCCTGGTCTACCCTACTTCATTTGTAGACTGATCATTCGGCGCGCAATAAAACTATGACGTTTCTCTCCCTATAAAGTATCTCTAGTTAAAACTAACACGTGTTAGGGACATACCAAGGTGACTGCGAGAGCGTTCACATGCTGGTGCACTTCGGTATCGACCTAGCTCTAATACCACCGTGATTTAGAATGTCGCTTGCTTATGCAGAGTGCGATGGAACTCAATACGCGTCAACATGTAAACACTCAGCTAGATCACTTGGCAAATGGCCTACACCCGTTAGGTCTAATTATCGATAGGTCTAATAATCGATAGCTCTAACCTAGAGGGCCGTGATGGCATGATCAGTAAGGCATCGGATTTGTGACCGAAGGGTACCAGGTTCGATCGAGCCGATCGAAGATCCACCGTCTTCATTAATGGTGACTGGTGGACGTTAAAAATGCTCGTGGTCACGAAGTCCTAAAAGTGAAACAATACCTCTGGGAGTTTTAGACCAGGAATTGCTCGGTTCTACTGAAGAAGAAAGCAGAACACCACTAAACTGTAAAAAAATAACTTTTGCCCGTGACACTTCAAACAATAATGACACCTACACAAATGTCTGGAGCGCGCAACTCTCAGAATATCTTCTATACGTTACCCAGTACCCTTACCCATAGTTTAGTAAACTTCCACATGAAAAGTAAAACTAGTTAAACCAATTACTTTGCATTTGTAGATCTGCTGGAGAGGAAAGAGTAACACCACTAAACTGTAAAAAATATTTTTTGTCTGTGATATCCTCAAACAATGTTGATGCCTACACAATTGTCTAGAGCACAGAACTCTCAAAATCTCTTCCATGTGTTAACTCTGCACATAGGAATGTATTAGAATCATTGAATATAATATGTGAAAATAATATTTGAATTATGTATATTAATTTGTTATATTGGAAAGGTAAAAATCTTTACCAATTGTTTAGTATAAAAATCTAACACAAGTTTGGTGATGGAGTTTTTTTTTCTTTTATCCCTACTGACCCTACTTCCTGAAGAAATGTTGCTGATTGAAAAGTAAAAAAAAAAATTTGATGGAAAAAATTGTCCCCAAACCTTTTCAAGCTACAATATACATACGAGTGCCGCTATTGTGAGCTGGTATCTGAACTCGCAGAAAAATGGAAGGTTTTAAATTAATATAATTACCTTTTAATAAGCAACATAATAATTGATTTTTTAGATAAAATCTTGCTACGAAATGCGGTAAAGTAAATTACACGAGTTATATTTATGTAGATTGGCAACTTTACAACTAGCGGCGAATTTGAAAGACAAATATCCTAGTTAATAAACTAGATATAACAATAATGAAGAAAACACCAACCTCTTAGATGCATCGCAAAGATCCATTTAACTATTTAGTGGAATAAAATCCCACTACGACGAACCTTCACTCTGAATGCCTTGAATGAACTTGTTCAGAAATGTTTTTAAATTCCGAAGATTTACAAAGGCCAATTTATTTAAGAGCAAGTTTGTGTCATATTTCCATAATGTTTCGAGTCTCAGGTAGCTTCTCCTTTCCTGTAAAATAAGAACTTATTTTATTTTAGATTCTTGAAGTATTTTGCGCGTTTCATTTAAGATCCAGTTCTCAACTCATGCTATTCTGAACAGTCTTAAGCGAAACATTATTTTAAACACTGAATTAGAATTACAGATGCGAAACTTAATAGGATATTTTAATACATATTAAAACATGAATATTAAAATGGGCATAACAGAAAACTCTGACAGGAAGAGCAATATGTGTTTAACAAGTTAGATGTCTCGATGGCTGACTTTGTAATGCAAGTATATCTAGTAATTTAAAATGTTTCTCCCGTGACACACACTGACTTTTATATAACATTTTAGCTGTATAGTATAAGTCGAAACATTAATTTTCTTCTAGTAAAAGCCAAACATTATATTTTAGTTTACTGTGTATAGGTACCTAATTCGTCTCTGCTATATTCTCTGAAGTAATTTTGCATTTATGATTAAGTAAAACTGAAAATGTTTAAGAAACCTTTCCAGCAGCTCCTCTATTTACGTGGACTGGAATTCACTTATAAATAATTGAGAGTGTGTAGCGGAAGTAAAAACCAAATTCAATTTTCATATAAGTTGAAAAAATTGCGTTACAATAATTTTCTGGGGAAAAGATGGGATATTGAAAAATTGCATTACAATAATTTGCTTGGGAATAACCAAGCACATTAGGAAGAAAATTAGACGAGAGCTCTCTTAGCAACTCTCCTCGGTGAAGATAATAGAATTTTTAATGTCAGATAAATTGTATTAATATGAAGATTAGACGATAAATATTAAGGGCAAAATTAATATTTATTTGAAGCTTTACAAGATTGTTTCACTCCATTAAGAAGGCTTGCGTCTTGAATTATCAAGTTATGAAATGTTTAGATGTACGCGTCCATGCTTGTATTTTACTACCTTATGTAATCAAGTGCAAACATTAGCACAAGAAAACAGGTTTCTTTCAGCCACACAAACGGAAGATTAAACTAATTTTACCGAAACCTTCATAAAACATTATAATTTACCATTTGAAAAACACAACTGTAAAAAATCTTGAAATATGGCTTCTTTTACGCAATTATTTCTTTGAATGCATGAATGTACCATAAGTGACGACTGACAATTTTCTTTACTAAAAACGTTACAACTTTGACCACAGTTTACTCAACACCGGAGCACAGATGCAAAAAAATATGAAGTGCGCTCTCTTTAATGCATGTAAACTGTGAAAAAAATCCCACTTACTTTACAGAAAAAGTTGCAGCAAAAGCTGCTGAAAATTTCAAAGTGCTGTTTCTGACACTGCTGTAAATATTTCCCCATACTTCTGTATACAAAACAAACATAACTACTAGCGTTTTTCCTCTGTTACATATGGTAATATCAATTTTATTGATACAGATTTTCACGTAGAAGCAATGTTTTCACGCAGTAGAATTGCAAATAAACTGCGTAATATTCGTAATAGAAAAATGGTCAAAAAAATTTTTGTGTTAAAACTAAAAAAACTCCACTATACCTAGCTCTTTGTCTCCTTTGCTAGTGATGTCATTTTAAACTTAAGCTTATTTACATTCTTTCATTTATTAAATCACTTCCTTTCGGTTCATGAGTAAGTATTTAAGGGAGGATGTATATGGCTTCTATGAGAATGAAGCTCCTAAATAGTGAGGAACCCAAATTCAATCTCGATAGATCGAAATACTACATTCACAGTCTAGGAACAGTTTTGAAGGGGAGGAAAAGTCTCCAAAAACTCTCTGCCTGTGGTATCTTGGACCGATCGACCACAGTATTCTTTACGTACGGATTTAACAAGCAGATATTATGCAATATGCATGTTTTCTTTGGGAATTTGATGGAGGGGCGTCGCGCACTAAACCCGAGACCCTACGATTCCGTGTTTGGTACCCTATCCACTAGAAATTCCACGGCACTATACATTATTTTGTATAGTTGCAATACATCACGAAAAACGAATAATTTTCGAGCTTTTAGGCCGTGGTCTATCCAGCATGCTTTTGGTTGGCATTACGCCTGATATCTCTGTCTTCTTAGAGCAGGAACGGACTCTAGAGAAATCAGTGCATGAGCCAAGTAAATTTAAAGTTAATAAATTTAAAAGAAAAGAAGAAATTTATAGGATTCATATGTAGGTCAAACTTTTCTTTTGACTTCATACCCTAATAAAGCTAGAGACATATCAAGTGAAATGCCGGTCAAAAAACATCCTTGATGAGCCCCGGTCTACAAACGTGAAAAGTAATTATGTGGTTAAAGACGGCTGCGATAATCTCACTTCTTACAATTGCGATGGAACATTCATGTATTATAAAATTGGTTAAGTCTTCCACATTTTGGTAAAAGGTTTTGAGAACCAAATTTTTTATCGCTTAATTGCGTATTTGCCCTTTCAAGTACGATTTAATGATGACTTTTTCCCCCCCAAAAAATAACCATCTAATTTACATGAAACATATTTTACAACTCGTGCACATTCTTAGTTAAAGCATATTACTTATTTTAAAAGAACTGTAATTACTTGTGTAATACATACATTACAAAACCGCAAACCTTACTTAATAGACTCGGAGCGTTGTTTTCAATTTCAAGGACTCTGAGACAATAGTTTATTAAAAGGAACAACTGGTATGTCTTCCTCTTACGTGTCGAATTTATGAAAAAATAACATGGATTGGATGCCCTGAAAAATGAATATCTGTGTTGCTAAATTCGCTATAACAATATTTAAAAAAACATTGTGTAAGAGAAGAGAATTACTAAGTATCTAGCACCATTTAACCATGGAAAACGAGGTAGCTTATCCACAGAGATGAAATATTAATAGCTCAACTTGATATCATTTTCAGAATCAGAAGTAGGGAATTGTGGGGCAAGGTGAAAAAGCGAGGGATGTGACATGGTTACCAATTTTCATAGTTAGCATAGCCACCTATTTATTAATATTTTAACAACGTTCTTAAACATATAATTGATTACAGTCAAAAATATATTGCTATAAAGATCAGAGTGCATATTTTTACAATTTATTTTCAAAAATTGTTATCCATATTCGAAGCCTTTGTGGCGTCTCAAAAATATTTTTTGTTATGAGAAAATAATAAAGTTTGTGTAATTAACATTTGAATTTTACTTTGAGATCTACAAATGTTCATTGTAGTACTTATTTAGCTGATATTAGGCATGTTTTGATTTTAAATGCTTAATACAATTAGTCACGTGCACGCAAAGAAAAATGTATGGGGTTCATTTCTTTTTCGTATTCATTGCTTTATTAAATCACTTACGTATTTATACATAATTTACTTTGCTTACATTCCTTTCATTTATTAATTTACTTATTTATTCATTCAGCTACTTTTTTTTCTTATTCGTTCGCTATTTTATTCACTCATCTATTTTTATCATACATAAAACTATCCTGTTACTTATTCGTTTATTGCTCCATTATTTACTCTTTTACTCATTTATTTATTCATTTATTCATTTATTGAATACTATTTTAAATAATCAAAGGCAAAATATTTCGTTGAAAAAGCGTTTTTCCACTTTTTCTCTTGTAGCTTTAAAATGCGCATTTTCCACTTTTTCTTGAAGGTGCAAATTTACTGCCAGAAATGAAAAATATCTTTATAATGCAAGTTTTATTTCAAAATACATCATTCCTTTATTTTCTGCAGTTTTCAAAACAAATCTAAAATTTGATTAATTTCGAAAAAAAAAAGAAAAAAATCAGTCTTTTGACTGTTTCACTCTGCTTCATATTATCCTATATTTAATCACAAGACGATTGCATTTCTTTATAGTACGATATTGCATAAAAGCATGATTTCAAGCTAGACTCTCCACGTATCCACAAAGAGCTTAGCTAGTTGATACTTCAAAGCATCATTGTTAAGCTACTACATAACTAATTATGGCTGCCACCAGACGCAAATATACACAGCAACACTTCGTCATTGGTATAAATTGTTAATAATTCAAATTCATACTAAAAACTTTAACAAACATGTGTAGTTTCTTAAGTAAAAAATAATATTCACTAAAGTAGGAATAAAACTTTTAGCGCAAGCTTAGTATTATGTATGTACTTTGTACACACAAAATCGTTCTTTTAATATCGGAGAAGACAAAATATAGTTTTGAAAGTCAAAATCATCAAAAATAAATTAATAAATAAAGACATTTTGCGAAATCTTGCTTGCAATAATAATTTTTATCTGCATTTATATTTATTTTAAAATTTGAACTTCATTAGGGAAAAAAATCTTTAAAATAGGTTCACTCATAAACCAGGAAAATGTTATTATATAGAATCAATTATAATACTTTATTTATAAGTTTTGAATTTTATTGCTTTTTGAAATACACGGATTTTACTTTCACACAGATAAAATTTAAGCTTAAAATGAAAAATTCCGCCTACAAGAGCAGGAATGAAAGGAAAAAAAACCCTCAAAACTTTTAAATTTCAGCTTCCTATAAATCTCGAGCCTAATTTAATCTGCATGTGACAATGTATTAGATCGGGTGAAGCACACGTTCCTAAAAACATTAAAAAGAAAAGAAACTTTCCTTCGCACATATGGTCAGCCCAGAGTGAACGGCAAACAAATTCACATCAGGTATGCAATGCTGGGTTTGAAAAGAAGCGAAAGATCGTACAAAAATGCAGCGTCCGCTATTTCCTTTCACTGAGGCCGCGTTTTGAGCGGCTCTCTCATTAGCTGCTTGATTGCCGATACAGCCATCAAACGAGGGCGGAATTTCCTCTTTTTTCCTGATCAAGCAGGTTGGAAGAAAAGTGGTTCATTTGTGGCTGGTTCAAGGGAAGGTTTGTGGGGAAAAGAGTCAATTAGTAAACTGCCATCCGAAGATCATCATCTTTTCCTCCAAGGCTGGGGTAAAGTTGCGCTAAATATGCTGATATTAATATTACGAAATGAAGGTTTCTGATTTTATTACTAGAAGGAAATTTTGCTACATATTACGTGTCGCAAACTAAGAGTGTTTATTATTTGGTTTTTTCTATACATATTTGGTAATAAAACTAAATCGTTCTATTTTTTTTTCAATGCATATTTGAAAACAGCAAAATCGGCGTATTTTTTTCTATGCATATTTAATAACATAACAAAATTATCGCGATATCTTTATGTCTCGGATTCATGGTAATGGTAAGTATTAATTTAATCTGCGTAAAAAATATATAAACCCCTTTACCACTTAGCTATGACAACGTTTCAATATGAATCATAATTGCATTATGCTGAAATTATGATTCATAATTTCAATCATAAAAGATTATTCATAATTTATGAATGATCTTTTGCGCTAAATTTTCTATATAGTTCCAACGTCATATAGGTGGAAAGTGTTTTGATAAACATTGCATATACTACGTGAATATAAAATGAATATAAAAATCTAAGACAAGTAAAAACATTGCTAGAACCACAGTAAAAATTCATTCTTAAGCTTCAATGCAGTCACTTCCCAGGCAGCACACTTCATTCAATAAACGTTTTAAAATTGCTGTCAACGTTGAGATAACTATTTCAAAACGCTTAGAAAACGTTTAAACGCTACATGCACTATCTGGGTTCATTGGTCAAAGTTTTTTCCTACCTAAATAGCACACATAGCGTTTAACAAACGCTTTATAATGGATGCTACAATGTCGACAACCACTTTAAAACGTTTATGAAACGAAATGTGCTGCATGGGTACTTGCATAAGCCACCTTAAAGCTTTCACCAATTTTTCCTTAATTTGTAAAAATTAACAATACTGTATTTTACTTAGTTTTGATCCATCTTTTTTCCATGCTTTCTTTTAATAATTTGTGATTATTTATCATTTTGCACATCCGTGCAACGTTCCTTAGAATGTTACAAGTGCTCTTCGTTGCAAAGGAATAGAGCTTTAGAGCTTTCCCGAAAAAAAAAAAAGCTCGCGTTGCTCAATATTCTTAAACTACAAAAAGGTGTTATGAATAGCAACCAAAAACACATTTGCAACTTTCATTCTAAATGTGGTAGATGATTTAGTTTGCTGAATGCAAGTGCTGCCTTAAGCTGAAAAAAAAGTAAGATGAACAGCAGATGTTTAAAGAAATACTAATGTGTTAGAGAAGTTTTTAACAGATCAATTTTACAATAATATGATTATTTTGAGAATTTTGATATCAATACTAGGATATATCGTCAAGTTTTACCTCTCAAAAGACAATTGGTTTACATTAGCTGATTTAAAAGTCATTATTAAATTTTCTCATGCAGTTTTGAGGGTGACTATGTTACAAAGTATTCATTACGTTCAAAAATAATTTTCACCTATAATATAAAAAGTGTTATAATCATTGAAAATAGTTATAATGAAAGGTACAAAAGGTGCTCATTGACAGGTATATTTACAAAGAGAATTTATTTATCTGGCTTAAGGGAAACGTACATTTTACACTTGTTTTATACTTTCCTCAATAATAGGCATAAAGGAATTAGCATCAAATATAATTTAAATATTCATAAAAATTCTATTTGTTCAAAATATTTAATAAATAAGAGGGTGTTACGTTTTCAAACTTACTTTTGAAGTGGAATCCTTTACCTCTATTATTAAGAAAACAGATGCTTATATTTCAACTAGCAGCTGATAAGCTAAGAAAAATGATAAATCAAATGTCTTAGATTTAAAGAAAAGTTTTTTAATGTAAGATGCACTAGGATAGGTCTATATATCACTCGTGCTCCATTGAATGATTTTGGAATGATTGACAGTTGACCTACATATGGCTATCAGACGACTATATTGATACAATGTAAATTCATCACTTTTTTCTCAAAATGGTATAAAAGAAATAAAAATCAATTTCTTCTTAAACATTCCCAAACTGTAAATATTTACAAAGATTGCATTTGTCATTATATACTCTACAATAGCCTTCGAATGGAAAATACATAAATGGTTTATTAATCTGTAGTACGCACATGGATAACAAGTATTATGATAGTTTTCTTACATGTATTGCTTAATAATTTCATGTTGACTTAAAAAACATTAAAAATGACAAATTATTATTAACTTCACTTCTCTTACCAGGAAGCGAAACATTTTGTAGGTGGCAGATAACGACAAATTAGTCAACATGTGAAGTTGATCTTAATGACATATACTCTGATCTATACTCTCTTCTCGAAGAAGATAGACCGAAAGTTAACAAATAGGTAGACAGAAGGCTTGTCACTGGCCACGTTTCGGAATTTTCTCTTGAATAAAACAAAATTAACCGATACTACACACATTCGCCGTAAAACTTGACACCAAATAGTTTTTGTCCCTGCCAAACAAATGATTGACGTCGTTAAAAGGCGCATTTCTTTGTTTACAACTGACCTTACCCGTGAATACGGCACAGCAAACATAAGATTCATAACCAAATAGTCCGAAGGGCAAAATCCATTTTGTGGAAAGGCCGTACTTCCCGGTTTTTGAAGTTTGTCTTTTCTCTTAGCACTGCCATTATTGTTTTTTTAAATACGAATTACTACGCATTTACCGCAAAAAACAAGCTTTTGCTCCTCAGTATGTATAGTGTATTGCTAAATTACTGAAGTCAGAAAATTTCTTGTTTTTAATGTTTGTTTCTCGTGTTCACTTGAAATTCAAATGACATATTCTTCAGAAAAAAATTGATCTAATGTTAAGTAGATAATAATTTTTTTTAAGTTTTGAGCTTGAATTTTTATTGAAATAAAGATGTTTTTAAATTTAGTTGGTATTAAAATTAATAAATTTCACAATATACTTAATTACGGTTCATCAATTCTACCATTCTGTTGGTCTTAAACACTAGCCTTGCAGTAGGTTCACTCTTCAACAGTATACCGATAATTGGCTCTTTTGCATTCATTTTTTAATCTAGAATATTTTTACTTGATTATTGTGGAAATACATATCGAAGTGCGGATCCTTCTTCATTGAAAAATCCAAGATAAAAACGAATTTATTGCTTGCAGATAAGTCCTAAAGAAAACTAGCAAATATTCCAGGTGTTTCCAATTCAGTTTCTAGAAAAAAAAACTAAATTTGGGTATGAATTTAGCATTTTCTATCAAACTAAAAGATAATTGTGTCAAAAAATTAGTATCAACACCTCGTCAGACGGAATAATGAGAAATATTTGCTTACAAAAACAAAATATACGTGCTGCAAGATTAATAGCATTATGTTGTATAGTTTGAATTGTTATTTTGAAAAGAACCATGTAAAGGCGGCTTGTTAAAAAAAAATCATGCCATCATTCTGTAATAAAACCGAAATTACTGAGGCAAAGTCTTGCCTGGGCTAACTCATATGGCGGAGCTTTTTCTTATCCTATGGCGGAACCCTAGGGTTCCGCGGAACAGACTGTGAATCGCTTCTCTAGAGCATTAACACGTTATTCTTAAGGACTGATATATAGCAAGTGAGTGGATTATTTACAGTCTTATTCGTCTTTTACTTATTTTTCAAGCATTAAAGACTATACAATTTTAACTTCACATGTATTTCTCAGTGAAGTCGAATTTTCAAATCCAGGCTTATAATAGTAATTCTAGGGAAAAGTGTGTCATCAAGTGCATTGTAAAAAGTTAAAAACATATTTTTAAAGTAATAGTGGGTTCTCTAACCAGTTCCAAAGGACTCCTTCTTATTGTGTAAAAAAACATCTACCTGTGTATAATTGTGTAAAAACTGCCTTCGGCAGCTTCGAAACTGTTGAGGACAAAAAAAGCTGTTCAGGCAAGCGACAGCTTTGGCGACCTCAACAGCTTTGTCTGAAAAATTCAAATCCCCTGGGTCCTTCAGATTGATCTTGAAAAGCCTGGTCTAAATCGCTGGGCAGCCGAAGATGTGCTGAGGAGACAGTTGAACATTAGGGCAGTTTTGGCAGTGGTTTGTGTAACTTCTTTTTCAGTCAGTTGAGATTTTCTTTCCTTTTACGTGCTTCGTTCTTATTCTGGTTATTATCGATGCTATTCTGTGATTACTATTTAGAACTGGGATGGAATAAAGTAAGAAAGAAACAACGTCAGAAAAAGCACATATTGCCAGTTCCCTGTAACGCCGAAACACGTGTCTGCTGTAACTGGCAATTTGTGCTTTTTTTGACGTTGTTTTTTCTTACTTTACTCTTCAGCACAAAGGTATTTATTTATCTGGGATGGAATACTTAAAATTATTGTTGGGAAGGCTTCTGTTGGAAACTACATTGCTGCAGGTAAACGGCAGTATCTGCAGAAATGAGTTTTCGAGATATTTGAAGAAATGTGTGTCGGTTTCAATATTAACTATAGGGAACTCTTGGAATTAGACGATTTTTTCGCGCCTTTTTTTCAGTGGATTCCAAATAAGCAAGCCTTCTACAATAAAGTTAACGTACATTAGATGACAAAAATGCAAAAATGAAAAGTTTGCAGTTATTGCACTTAAACCTGCTCACGGCATTTTGGCGTCGATGAAATTCGTGAAATAAGATGACTGGGGAAAAACTCTGGATCCCTTGGCAAGTTCATCGGCTTTCTCATTACTAAAAATAATTACGTGGATTGGTATGCATTGTAATGTGCAGGAATTTTTGGCTGCGAGATCAATGCAGAGAAGTATTGAAGACTCGAACATTACCCCAGTTTGGAGAATATTTTCCGAATGGTAAAGATTTTGTTTTCCTACAGAATCCAACATTTAAAATAAAACAGGAAACATTTCAAAAGTTTAAACTGTTAGAATAAGAATTAGAGCCTAGCTTTGCCCTTTCACTCTATATTAGCCAGTTAGATCTTTATGGAAAGTCGCATAGGGTCAAATTTATATATAAAAAAAACTACAAAGCGACAATGAAACGAAAAATTAATAAATACATAGTCTCTTAGTTTCCAGATAAATAAATGAGCAAAATCCAAATTAATAAATGTCCAGGTGCATTAAATCCAAAGCAAACGATATCAAAAATTAATTTATTCTTACTTTTAGTTGCTTATTAAGTTGTTCTCTCTCGTTTTTTTCTTTTGATGTAGTTCCTAGATTTAATGTATCTGGAACGTAGTTGAAGAAAAATAGAAATTACTGGTTTTTAGAAAGAATATCATTTCCAATTCACCAGATCGTGATTTTTGTTGAATATCCATACTAACTCGTCAACCCACAGTATATGCAATGAATGATGACATTAATATAAGAAACATTTTGAAGTTCAAAAAAGCATTAAAAATTCTTTAAATAGTCTGTTAACGTAGTACATCATTCGGTTGATGGGACATTCAAACTGCATACTAAATGTTTTCACTCAAAATAGAACATTTACTTGATATCTTGACACATTTATAAAACTAAAGAGAGCATTAGGTCGAGATACTTGCTAGTGAATACGAAATTAATAATGAATAGAAAAAAAAAACATATGCATCTATTATTTCAACTTTTATTTTTGAGATTTTGCGCTAACTTTTTTTCCTTTTTATAACTCAATAATTATACAATTTGGTACACGAACGGACTGAAGCGGCCTGAAATGAATTTTCTTGTGGTCGCAAATAAAAATAAAAAAAACTTTAACTGATAAATTGTAAGCGCCAAATTTACAGAAATACCTCAGAAATTTATGATTGTGAAACAAGTAATAAAAAAATACAAATTCTGCATACATCTTACTCGGAGACAAGCTCTAATACAAATTTGTAGTTTTAGTAAAGCTCAAAATAGTTTATTTGAATTGAAAATCCACTTTTGTGCGGAAATTTACAGTAAGCGAAACAAGACTGTGACGTACAACTAGCAAAATATATTGCATATACATATGTACTTCGCTGTGACATAAGTACTAATTTATAAATACAAAGTAGGGAGATTCAAGACGAACATGTAAGTACTAAAATCGGAATGTTCACATCTTTATGCCTCGACAGAGTAAACGGATTATTCGCGAGTGAATCAACAATCAGAAACATGCATTTTAGCAGTAATAATCAAACACCAATGAATGTTTTTTTTTGTAGAAATATGTAATTAAAAAAAAAAAACTCAGTCTTTTTTTTTTCTTATTTTTTTGTGCGTTCTTCATCGTACATACACTTGTTCTTTATTAATGTTTTGTTCTGTTGTGCAAAAATACAAACATTTTTACTGCATTGTATATATTTTCATTGTTTGAAGAAAGTATTATGCATCAACACAACAAAGTTTTTGAGGAATGACAATTCTTACCTTATTTGTCCCTCATTTCGACCCTTTTGAGGTTTATCTGCAATTTTTTTTTATCCGCGACATTTGTGTCACCCAATTCTGCGGATAATCGGGAGTTATATGCAATGTATTTTGGAATATTTAATACAGCAATGGTGTTTCGCCAGCATTCAATATAACACATGTAAAGTGATATCGAAGAAGTAATACTATACGATCTTATGTATTCCTAACAAAGAAATCAGAAAAATGAAAATATAATTTACTCGATACCAAAGACTCCTCAGATTGCTAAAAAATTATACGGACAATACTGCCGTGGGCAGGTAAGCAGCAGTATCTGCAGAAATGAGGTTTAGATATATTTGAAGAAAAATGTGTATTGTGTGTGGAATCATTACTAACAATAATTGAATATTGGAATTAGACTTTTTTTTCACCCCTTTTTTTCGGAGGACACCAAATGAGCAAATTTGTACAATAAAGCTAACGTACAACAGAATACAAAAATGTAAAAAAAAAAAAAAAATGAAAAATGAAAAATTGGCAGTTACTGCCCTTTACCTGCCCACCGCAGAATACTCAACCAAATTTACGAGTTTGCTTAACACATCCCGTTAATATATTACTAATAACTTAAAAATATTTTTACCCTCTAATTTTCGCTGACGTTTTTAATGCATTAAAATTTTCAAAAAAAAAAAAAAAAAAAAAAAAAAAACAGATTTTATTTTTTTAAATTGAAAGTGAGCTTATTCTTATACCTTCTATACAAGGTATAGAAGGTATAAGAATTCCCCTTACAAAACAGCGATCTGAACTGCAGTCTAGCATAAAAGTACATTTTAAAGTCCAATACCTTATTTGCACAATTAGTATTCTTTTATTTACACCCATTTCATGAAAAAAGAAAGATGTACTAAGATCGAGCCTTATTTGTATAAAAATTATCCAATCTGTTGCGCGCACAAATTTTCCCACTCAATAATCATTGATGTCGTTCAAATATCAACTAAAATGAAAAGTTTCGTATAAAATATCAATGAACGATGTCATACACGAGTCATTTATAGAAAACATTTTAAGTCATTATTATAGAAGAGAACTTTTCATTCCCTGTCCTTCACACTGAACCTTTATTAGAATATTCCATAATCAAGCTCAAAATGTTCTGTTATACCAAACTCTATTAAGGAGCTAAAAGTTAAAAGAATGAAGCTCCCAACTTTCGGCGAAATGAAAAATTAGGAACTTGCATGCCAGTCAATTAAGTTTAATCACCATCATTAAGGCAGGAGTAATGTTAAAATCAATAAACACATAGATTCTATTACACTTCCGGGAATCTGATGCAGACATTCATATTTTGTAACTTCGTTTGATTTTGAAACATTGATATGTTTCTGATATTGCTACATTAATCTAAAATAACTATCAGGAACGGGTAAAAGGGGTGTCAGGTTACTCAATATTGTCTTTTCTCTATAACCAAATGATTTCCGATATCAACGTATTTAATTGGTGAAATTTATCTTTTGGGCAAAATTTGTTTACGTACACGCAATCGGTTAATGTATCTCTAGAAAATGTCATTCATGTATTTTACTATTTTGAAAATATGAGCTTGATCAAAATAAAAATTACTGTCTTTCTTTCATGTAAATCCAAATGCGTAACATTTTTGGCTTGTATTTATCTTAATTTTTTGTTTTTGTTGGACATTATATGTACAAATTTGCAACTGAAAACGAATATCCGTAATTCAGGTGCTAGTTCAAACCAAGCTTGTACGCTTATTATCTTGCAGACAGATTTCAAAGAAATAAAAATTTTTGAATATTTTTTTATAATTTACTACATTGAGCAATAAATGTACTGCAGAAACGTTACCGCTGTTAAAAAGATGAAAAAAATCGAGGTGAATAAAAATACAGAAGGAAGTTTTAATTTCGGAAAAATACATCAATCTCTTCAGAACCCGAGTCGTAGATGCTGTATGACGAAAAATTCATAAGTCTTCTATACTAGTAAAACCTGTGTGGGGCGTCTGTCTGTGTATGTGTCTGTAACTTTATCTTCTCCGAATTGGCAATGTATACCAGTGAATACTAGTACCCTCAGTTACAGAACATCCAGGAATGGCTATTTCACCCTGTCTCGCTCACCTAAACCTTAAAGGGCCGGACATCCAGTCCTGCGGATATTTTAAAGACATCCAGGAGTAAAGCATTAAAATCATCAGTTGTCTCTCGCAGAAGGTGGCATTGAGCTGAAACGAGCAAAGAGTCCAGAGCGTCCCCCCGTCCCCCCACCTATTTTACAGTTTTGGATTATAAATAAGTTGTTAGCGTTTATAAGTAAGTTAAATCCGAAAATAAGGGACTTAAAATTACAAGGATGGCTGACACGATTTGAAACTTAAAAAAAAAATGATTTCAAGAACTCGAGACACTGACAAACCCGCTTCTCATGCTGAAGAATTTCAATAGCATTCCGCTTTAAGGTATTTAAAAAATCAATGTCACTTGATGGTTAGCTGCCAATCGAATTGTATGAAAATGCAGCTCAGCCCTAAAAATAATTAATGTTTAAGTCATAATGATTTTCCAACTGTTGTACTTTCGTAATTGAATACCGAAGGGATTAAAAAGGAAATCCTTTGAGCCAAATTGCAGCAGCAATCAACCAAAATAATAAATGACCAAAAAAATTGCAGAAGAACGTTTTAAGGTTACTCAGAATCTCTTTTTCATTACAAAAAGAAGTAGCTTATGGATGTAAGGACATCCGACAAAAGCCAAGCAGAGAAAGGTTCCTCGTAAAATCGAATCGAGTGTCTAATGCTGTTGTTAAACTTATGTTTATAACGTCAAAATGGAAGTTGAATGACGAATTCCTTTTCTATTCGTTCCTTAGCCGCGATGACAAGGCATATAATATTATCAGGTTGTTCGTTGAAACTTTACCACAAACTCATCAATTTTGAAACATGCTTCAACAAGAAAACCACTGTGAACAATATAAACTGTCTGTTCAAGCTTTTCTAAGAAGCTGCAGTGATCATCTTAGAAGATTTTATTTCATAAATCTGTGACGAAGATTTAAAAAAAAAAGAAAAAAAAAAAAAAAAAACTAAACATAGTCTGCAAGGTAAAACAACATTTAATTGCAGTCATTCAGAGTAACTATGAGCCCCTCCGGTTAACTTTGCGTTACTTCAAGTATATTGGAATTAAGATTTAAAAAAAAAAAAGAAAGAAAAAAAAAAAAAACTAAACATAGTCTGCAAGGTAAAACATTTAATTGCAGTCATTCAGAGTAACTTTGAGCCCCTCCGCTTAACTTTGCATTACTTCAAGTATATTGGAATTTCAAAAAAAAAAAAAAAAACCTGGAAGGTCTAGTGCTGTGCTCTATAGGCGAGGCTATAAAATTAGTTCTATGCTTCTTACTCGTTTGTAAGGGGAGAAATTTGCGAAACTGTACACAGTAAACTTTAAAATACAACAAATCTATAATTACTATTTCGAAGCTAGTTTGGAATGCCGACTTGAAATTGTTTAAATTCTAAGCAAGGTAACATTATTCTCATTCATCTGGCATTTCATTTCCTGTATAAGATGAATTTCTCAGTATATATAACAGTTTGTATAGTAATGTTTAGTAACATGACAAAATGTAAGGAATTATAATTTTTCTCCAGTTTCCGGAATAACTTTGAGACACTTGCCAGTTAGGCTTAACTTTTTTTGTTTATGGCTACGTTTCATATGCAAACGAAAATGTTAATTTTATGGATAATTTTTGTAAGTTTTCCCAAAACGTTCTTTATCTCTTTATATATATATATTGAAAATTCTACCTTAGCCATAGCATGGATTTAAGAATCTTCATGAGCCGTAGTAACGCAGGCGATAAATATCCTTCGAAAAATCGACATTGCAGCTTCGAATTTTGAGGCTTTTAATTTCAAAGTTGCATACGTTATGTTTCCCCCTTCTTTATGAACTTGACCAATGTATATTAAGTCTGTAAATAGTGGTGTATCTTTACCCGACTACGGCGAAGCCAAAAGGAAGAGGTGTGATTTTAGCAGTCTATGTACGAGGGCAGTTCAATGGAAACCCGTTTTTGACTACAGAGGGCTTTCCTGAGGGAGCTTGGTGTTGAGCAGTATCGTTTGGTAGTTCGCTTTTTGTTTTTGGATGAGGAAAAATGCGAGGAGATAAAAGCAAAGTAGAATTTTGTTTATGGGGACACTTTGTCATCTATGACCACAGTTAGATACTGGTTAAATGAATTTAAACGTGGGCGAACATCTGTTTTTGATGAGGAGCGACCAGGGCGGATTTTTTAGAGAAAGAACCTTACGGATTTTTTAGAAAAAGGAAGAATGATCACTGGACAATACTACGGTGAGTTATTGGACGGCTTCGACAAAAATTTGAAGGAGACACGGCCGCATTTGGCGAAAAAGAAGATTCTGTTTCACCACGATAACGCACCAACACATTCATTCGGAGTTGTTGCCGCCAAACTGCATGAATTGCGTTATGAACTGCAGCTGCACCCCCTTTATTTACTCCATCTGGCTCCCTGCGACTTTTCCTTGCTCCCGAACATAAAGAAATGGCTCGCGGGAAAAAATTAGCTCAACCGAGGAAATCATCACCAAGACAGAGGCTCATTTTTTAGAGTTCGAAAAATCCTAATTTTTAGAAGGGGTTAAAAAAATGACAGCAACGTTGGGAGAAGTGCAGCTTTCTAAAAAGGGATTATGTTGAAAAAAAAATTGAAAAAAAAAAATTGTTTATATTCATATCTAACACGGGTACTTATTGAACCGCCCTCGTATGTTTGTATTTACGTATGTTACACCGTAGGACATGGCAGAAGGAATCGATTTTACCTTTTAAACCACGATTTTAACCGATTTCAATCCTTGTTTTTTAGAGCGAATTTCAATACATTTATTGAAACTGTGCCCTGACTACGGGAAGCACCAAAAGTTAAAGAATGGGTTGTTTATTACTATTATAGTCTTATTAAGTAAGATGAATCTTTTATAATTAAAATCTTTTATCAGTTTGATATAATAGCATTACAATTTACTACTCTTGTATATCTAACGAACATGTTCGCTTGTTATGTATGTATTACTCACTCTATTATATCACCTTTTTTTTCGCATCATGGTGAAAACAGAAAATATAAAAATAGAAAAGGAAATTTAAAACACTGAAAACAGGCAACGGCAAAAAAATACATAAAAAAATAAGAATATCTAACATATCAAATGACTTATGTTACTCAATAAGACGATGATATCGAACAGCACCCACCTTGTTTCTTACCTTTTAGTGTTTTTTTTTTACGTTGTCGGGTTTCAGTTTTTTAAACTTTTTATTTTGTTTCATAATTTTAAATTTCCTAATGCGTTTTTATTTTCTACTAGTGGTACCAGCACGGCTTTGCCCGTAGTATAAAATTAAAAGGTCATTTGGTTAATAAAGGTGAGGTTAATAAAACATTTAAATGGTTGTAATAACAATTATTTGCTGAATTTTGGATAACTATAAAATAGGGTCTTGACCTGCTCCTTATTTCCTTTTCATGTTTACATTTACGGTGATTTCTTTTACCATGTGGTTGATGTAGGTAAATCAATCTCAATATAAACAAACCAGGTAAGAAGTTAAGAAGTTCTACCCAAAGAGTGCTCAATCTGCACCCCACGCGACGCTGAATCCTCCATATTAAATCTAAAATTATGCAAAAAGAAGTCTTACAAGAAATTAAATTAAACGCTTAATATACGTAAAATACACACAAAAATATAATTAACATCAATATTTATTCTTCCCAAAAGTAGGAAGAATGAAACTTGGTTGCTTCCAATTTTCCCAGAGGACATATGTATGAGGTAGATGTAAACAGATAAAATGCACGTAAAAAATAGCAGTGAAGGTAAAATTCATAACTGAATATTTTTCGCAGCCTTTCACATGACAAAAAAATAACTATCTGAAACCAAGTAAGGTAAACACACCAGTAGTGGCCGGTGCTTAATATTGCTTCTGGCCATTTCAAGATTTTTTTATTTGAAAAAATAGGATTTCAGGTTTCCCAATGGTAGTCAAACGTGCTGGTAATACCTCCTACATGTTGGATACACTTCTGAATCCATTGGGTAAACTGGGATCCCATTTTTTCAAATATAAACCTTGAAGCAGCCGCCTTCAACCTTGAAGTAACAGCTACTGAAGCACTGGCTGCTACTGGTGTGTTTACCTTATATCGCGCTACTGAAGCACTGGCTGCTACTGGTGTGTTTACCTTATATCGCAATTGTAAATCTGCTGAAGAGGAGCATGCAAGATCACTCAACGTTAAAGATAATTTTTGTCTTTTGCATTGTTACCTTCAAATAATGTAGACCCAATTGTTTAGAAACTTGCATAACTCTCAAATTGTTCTTAATGATACCTAGCGTTTATTCACCAATATTGTAGCTTCAAAAACCACCGCATGCGTAGCAATAGAGTTTGTTTCCCTTTACATTATGTTTACATTTACCTCAGCTAACACTACATCAAGAAGTCCCTTCCAGATATTTTAAAACGTTTTTATCTATCTATGTGATTGAAATTTTTAAAAACCGATTCAAGAAACTCAAAAAAAAAAAAAAGAAGAATGCCTAACTTGAGTTAAAACTACATGCAATATGCTGACCGCACTGTTTTGACTTATTGCTTGAAGTTCTACCTTAAGAGGTTAACCCTAGTTTAAAGAAGGTAACTTACTGCTTATGAGTCAAAATGTTCTGAAGATGCATTTTAAGCGCATCTAATTGCGAGTCAAACTTTTTTTTTCACTAGATAAAAAACCATTGTTATATATTTATTTACTCCTATTTTTTAAAACATGCACCCAAACCTGTTTTTATGCGGTGGAAAGGGACCGCATAAAAACTGTTTGAAACTTCACGAGTAGCTTTAAAAAGTTGCTCTCGGAACACGGTTAATTTCTTTTTTTTTTTATGCAGTAGATAGGGACCACATAAAAAAAAGTCTCACATAGAAAATAACCAAAAAACTATCAAAATTGTAATATTTATACGAAAAGTGGTGATAATTTTTGCCAAGTACTTGGACAAAATTTTCCGAATAAGGAAAATTTCGGGAGGTCACAGTGACTCCCCATCGGGGTATCTATGTCGTCACTTAAAGGTACTACTTCGCAGTAGTTTTAAAAATAATTTCGTCAATTGAATCTCAATCTGATTAAAATTTTTTAAAACCGCACAGAAAAAAAAATTGCACAAAGAAAATCGCGCAAAAAAAAAAAAAAAACGCATAAAAAAGGACCGCATAAAAACAGGGTTGTGTGTGTATTTAAAAATTAATTTCAATGAAAAAAAAAGACTTAGAGAGCTCATACTAGAGAAAAATGGTTAATCTTAAATTTTTCCAACAAAAATAATTCGTGTTTTGTCAATAGCAGGTAGAAGTTAGATTCATTGCGCATGTATCAGATGCATATTGAATTATTATCGAGCGCAGCTTCCTGTGCAACCTCGAGTTGGCTCTAAAGACTTTAGTAGAATCCCAGGTGTAAGAGGCGATCGTACATTTGGCTCGAATAACGCGCAGAATAATGAGACAATCCAGCTGAAAGAACGTTGATGGGGCTTGGAAGGGAAATTAGATTAGAAAGGATTGGAGGGAAGGAGAGATGTTTCTTAGATTATTGTGTGTTAATTTTCGTCTACGAGCTAAGGAAATGTTTTCTTTAAGCTTTTGTGGCTAGAAATTTCTGTATGAATCGAGGAAGAATTATGCTGGAACATATTAATGCAAAGTTAAAACTAAACAATAAAACTGCTTTTGCTGCTACTTTTAATTGTTGCTATCGTTTACATATTTATATCAATACGGAAAGTATTATACAATATTTGAGCTTTTCTTGAAGGTATTTATGGTGGAATGTATGTTAGTAATATAGTGCTAAAACAATGTATAATAAAATGTTTTTATCGCCATATTTTTTCTGAAGTTATATTATTTAAATTATAGTAGTAAAGTAGATAGATGTTCAAGCAAGGTATTTCAATTATTGTATTAATTATTAATGTAATAAAAATTATTTAATATCTCGCTGATTGGCATCTATTTTGATAATTCAAATTTAAAGTAATTTTAGGATAAAAGATTTTTTTTATTATTTTTTTTCTTTAATAGTATCGCACAGGCTTTTTATTTTTAAGACAATTGATTCACGAGAGCCTAAAAGAATAAAAAGGCATATTTATTATAGTTTAAGATAAAATATGAATAAGTTTAGACTTAATCTGAAAAAAAAAACAGAAAATAAAAACCTAGGAAAATGGCACAAAAGTCGAGCTACCAGACATTTGCCATACAGCCGTAATACTAAAAAACAGAATAAAATAAGTTAATCAAAACAAATACCGAAGCAATGAAGAAGTCAACATGTACTAAACTGGCTTTATTTTTCTAAAATTTAAATTTAAATTTATAAGGTGAATCTGTTCAGTCGACGTCTTTTCTTAAGGCTTTATCTGCTTTTTATTGCATTACAATTCCAGTGTAAAACGTCAAATGAGGAAGCAACTTTGTACTTTATCTTAGCAAGATTTTCCTAATACTTAGGCTGAAATTGGAACTCAGATAAAACGATTGAATAAGTGCATCAACGTTGCTGGGAATTTTGCGGAAAAATAAAATATTGTTTAATAGTGATTCTCACAGTAAACTATTTTTTGTTATCTTCAGGGATTTACACAATCGGAAAATATGTTTTTCAGTTTCCTTTAGTCTGCTTTGAAATAAATAGTTTTTTTGGTAAGTAATACTGCATTAGGAAAGATAAGCAATATTGCATTCACCAAAAGTAATCTTGTTATTTTAACAGTATTTATACATTTAACTTATATATATATATTTTTTCTTCATTACGTGTCCGCAATTTTCATGCTGCATAGATTAATTTTTTTCATGTAATATTTTATAACTTTTAAATTACTGCTGTTTATTAGTAAGGGTTTTTTAGGCGGAGGGATATGATATTTAGTGTGAAGAAAAGAATCTGTGTGTGTGTGTGTGTGTGTGTGAAACCTCAAACCGAAATTTATCCAAAATTATAGCTTCGAAACATGTAGCAATTAATAATATAGCAAAGAAGTTCACTTTAAACGTTTCAATACCTTTTTGCAAACCTCGATAGTGAAAACTTTAATTTTTTAGAAACAAATTCCTGTTTAAATTGTTTTTATTACCAATACATTTTTTGTTCGATTCAAATTTTTATATTTCACGATTTGTGTTAATAACAAAAATAGTTTTTAAAGAAATTGACTTGCTAAACAGAGAGCTAAATAATCAACTGACTGGTTTGCTAACTGAAGCAATTAATGTTATATATAGTTTTGGATCATTAAAAAAAAAATACATTGATTTTTTTCAAAAAACGAGTTCTTACAAAAATTGCTTAATGTAACTGCTGTAATTATGAGTATTTTCTTTCTGAATAATAATCAATAAACACACATTAACTATAAAATATGAAATGACTCGAAAGAAAAAAAAAGAGTATCAGGAACTCACTATTCTCGGACGGAATTGATATGTAAGAATGTCTTGAATCGCTTCGTGATTGGCCCCTTTTTTTGGAGCTAGAAACAATTTCCAGTCTGCGGATTCGAGCGAACTTTTGATGAAAAGTCGCAGTGATTTTGTCTTTCATCCAGGGAACTGGAACACACTCCCGTACTCTTCCCTTTTCATTGGGGAATTGAAGTTCTTTTTGTTTCCGACGTTCTTTCTGTTTTGCATCCGAGCACAGTTGTAATATCGTCTGTCCCAAAGAATGCTTTGTTCTCACGTGAGCATTTGAATTCTAATGCACCTTTGTAATCACACGCACGAGTAGCATTAAGGTGTTTGAATGGAGACGCAAAAGTGTGTCAAATGTAAAGTCTGAAAGTGATTAAAATGTTAAGCTAAGAACACACTATCTCCTTTCATTCAAAAGCTTGAATTTATGAAGTCTAACGCTTTATCAGCTGCGCGGTGTGCTTGAGAAAAGTCTATTACGATGCAACCTCGATTATCCGATATCTTTTAACCGATACTTCGTTTAACCAAATCGGTTTACTAAACTTTTTTTTTTAATGCATTTTGCTGGTAAGCAAACAACATCACTTCTAGTTCATTGCAGGCCCCCGATACTACTGCAGGCACAAATTGTATATGCAATTTTATCACTTACGTTTTTTTTTCTCAAACCTACCAGTGCATTTTTGAACCACTAAATAATGGCATTTTTTTAAAGGAATTAAATTTGAAAAGTAATCGAATGTGAAAATTAAGTATTGTTTTGGCAGGCATTTTTTTAAAAATTAGTTCAATTAAAACACTTTTTTACAAATGAATTCTTGCATCTTAAACGATATACAACCCAAACTCAAAATAATAGAATATCAGAACTGTTTAAACAAAACTTGTCCCTAAGTCGGGAAAAATGAACGCATGCAAATTAAAAAGACTAAAAATGGTTATTCATAAATGGGTAAATCAATTTAAACAACTTTTCAAATATTATTTTAACAATTTATGGATCATTAACATATTAGAAAAATAGATGGATTTTTATATGGGTCAAAAAATTAGAATAATATTCATTCAGTGTGAATTTTAAAAAGTAGCGAAAATATCTGCATACCTGTTACCCCATAGTTTGTCACAAGTATGGAGCTTGGTGCTAGGATAATTTTACGCTCGTTTAAAAGCCTTTTATTGCTCAAAATAGGTCGTCAAGATGATAAATAGAAAAAAAACGAAGTTACTTATTGTATCATTTCTTAAAGTTAGAAAAAAACTATCCAACTCAATTCAAAAGAACGTTTTATAATCTATGGTATGTAAGATTTTAAAGGAACATAGAAGGACTGACCAACTAAAAGTAACCGAAGCAGAAAAATTGTAACTTCTGGCAGAGATGAACCCAAATTAAAGTAAATTGTAGAAAATAATCGTTGAAAAATGCTTCTTACGTCCATAAGTGTTGGGCAGAATGTATAGTTATCTTATCCACGCCAAATACACTTGGACGGTTGCACAAACTGCAGTTGCAATTGCGGATCTACGAAGTAAGACCAACGATAAACATGAAGCAGAAACGTGCACGACTCTCCTGGAGCAAAGAGAAGCTCAAATAGGGGCAACAAGGTTGGAAAAGTATTATATTCAGTGATGAATATTTTTTTGAAATATCTGTGAACAAAAAAAAGTGTTCAGGTTTGACGTTTAAAAAGAAAGGCATATGAGAAATCTTGTGTAAGACATTCTCTCCACTTTGGCACATCCTTCTTGGTTTGTGGGTGCATGAGGGCTGCTGGAATGGTGAATTTATATCTTAAAATAAAACAATGCGTGACTTCCGCTGTTTATCAATAATACTGCATGGTACTTCATCTGAGACACAGCAGTTACACATTTAGTGACACATTTTTGTCTTTCAGCAAGATTCTACTCCGTGTCACATCTCTAAATCGACTCATAGATTTTAAACAGAAAGAATAATTTCGGTATTAAATTGGTCAAGCAACTCTGCCAATCTCAGTACAATAAAGAATTTGTGGTACCGTCAAATCTAAAGGAAGCTGTTCAAGACTTGGGGCCCGCCAATAAAACTGAGCTCGTTACCGCATTGAAGAGGGTAAGGAAACAGCGTCAGAAACGATTAATGTAAACAGATGGTAGAATTGAAAGGATTAAAGTATTGAATCCAGCAAAAAATGACGCATTCTAGTATTGATATTATTTCTTTTAAAAGTGTTTTTCCCACTTTAATTTGAATATTATAATTTTTTGACTCAATGAAAATCTTCATCACTATAAACTTTTGGATTATTCTGTCTGAGATTATTTTTAATTGAGTATGTTTGAAATTAAAAGAAAGGTGGAAGGTTTATTTAAATACCTAATTTGCACGTATATTTGGTTAGAATAAACTCTTTTCCAAAAAGTGGGATGTATTCTATTATTTTGAATTTGGGTTGTATTGTGTATTGAAAAAACAAAACAGAAGGAGAGGTTGGTTCTCAGATAAATCTGGACTTTAGATGAAACTTTTTCATATAGTGCGAGATCCGGCTGCAGAATTACTACATTCATCGAGCATAAAGTCAAAATCAAATTTCTACATAAAACTATGCAAAAAGGCTATGTGTTTTGACTAGTCTGCCTATCAAAACGTGCCCGCAAGTACTTTGTATCAAATTAATATTATTTGACTTTTTGGAGACAAAGTGAGGAACTTGTCATAGAAATAAACTATACTCTACTTAAAAGAAATATACCTAGACAACTTGAAAAATAATTTTAGCCGTTGCGCAACTGGCCGCTACCTCTTCGCAGCCAGGTGTAAATAGGTATTGAGACATTTATACATTCATAAAGTATATTCAACATTTCTATATCAAATTAAAGCTATTTTTCTGGAGGTGATCAACTAAGGTTGCCTATGCTTAAGTAGCCACCAATAGGGGTTGCCAGCTGTTAACGATTGCTTACAGTGAAAGAGCTTTGCAATATTTGTTCGACAAGAATGGCAGTAGCCAGCGGTTAAGGTTTTAAAGCCATTACGAATGCGTCAATTTCTAGTGTTCTCACTATTGAGAAGAGATAAACTGGAGGAAGTGAAACTTTCATTCGTGAAATATATTCTAGTCAAGAAACAAATCCCTCTGAAAATCAAATATGATAATACAAACAATTTTCAAAAACTAATACGCATAGTGTAATATTTTTTTGTAAATCAAAAAATATTTTTGTTGTTTTTAAATGATCAAGTTCTTATTATTTTTATTTAAAATTTTTATTGAGACCTACCAATATCACTAGTCAACACCAAAAATGCATCCGGCTCAAAAATACCTATTTCCGAAGTATTTTGCCTCGCTAAACACGAAAATCACCATAAAAAGTTGAGATTAGCTCTAGTTTTGAAGATACAGAGCCAACTAGGATAGTGAACTCTCACTAATTTTCTTTTTCCTGGCAGATAGAAACACCTCCCCTCCCCCCATGGGACTGACTGTCTTCTAAACTTTAACCCCTGTTTGGGATAGAACATTTCACAACAAAACCCGATACGTACTTCAAGAAATTTAAATTCTGGGAAGAGAAATGCCCAAAATCAGAATCTAGTACAGGGGTTCCCAGCCTGTGGGTCGCGGAGCATTTCTTAGGAGATCACGGCATTATCCCTATATTTAAAAATACGGCTGGCTACACAAAATGCAACACCCTGATGTTGTTGTTGTTTTCGTGTCCATGGGCATGAAATTTTACCGAAGGTTTTGATCACAGCTTCAGCCAGTATCGGTGAGTCTGGGCTGAAGAGGACTTCGTGCAGCAACTCGCTGAGCGGAACCAGTCTATTTCATAGAATATTAGCAGTTATCGCTGGGCGCTCCAAGATGTGATTGGGTGTTAGTTGAGTATTAGTGCAGTGCTTGCATTGGACATATGTTCTTGATTTATCTGGGTGGATATTCATTGCCTTATAATGATTTATTCCAAGTCTTGCAAGCAACACCCTTATGGAAGCATGCAAACCATTTGAAATTTACACCATGCATTTGCGGCGATGGAATACGCAAATCATTAGCATTGCAGCGCAAGCGCACTTCACTGGTGTGATAGACAACAATGGCAACCACACTAGCTAATAGTTTTGTCATCATCCGCACGTCACAAGAGACTGCAATTTTAATCATTTGATCTTTGTACAACATGTTATCTGACAAATGAATTTAGCTGTGATATCTATGTTCATTCTTGGTATTGCATTTTGTGTGGCCATCAGTGTGCATGTTATGGCGTGGACCAAAATAAAATCCACTGTAATCCCTTTGTATAAATTATTCTTTATAAAAGTATTGACAGTCACTTGTGCGTGTTATAGTTTGTTTTTTGCGTGTACTCTTCAACTATGACTAACCGCTCATTTCTTGTCTCTTTGATATTCAAGCATATTCATATATTTTTTTCTGTGTTAATTACTACTCAATGTATGTATGGGACATGCATACGCGTGGCTTCCAATATACAATTAATAATTTTCCTACTATTTTTACGCTATTCCAAGCTATCAGAGTTAGATTATTTCCATTTTTTTAAATGTTTTTCAATTTGTTTTTATAGATTAGAAGTGTTTACTTGGAACAAGAAAAAAATCTTTCGGCGTAATTAATAAGCAATGTATACCACATTCTTATGCAGCTCTAATTCCATAGCTTCTTAAATATTTGGAGATTGTCTACCCCTAGGGAAAGAATTAATTACTTTAGAAGAAAAAATTCTAATTAGAATAAAAGGTTATTTACGCTTTTTATTTCCGAATGAGGGAAAATGAGGGAGTAAATTAAAACTTGTCACTTTTTTTTGTTACGCAACCTGTTTCCACCGCAGACTATTTTGAAAGAATCATAATTACTTTGTAAAGATGTGAAAATGAAAAAAGAGAGATTAACTTTAAATTAAACTGTTTTATTCAATATTTTTTTCAACTTCCCACAGAAACTTTTTTCGAGCGTAATTAAATTATTGTTATATATATTGATCAAAAAAATAAGTTTATATCCAAAAAGGCACAAAGTCTCAGCTTAGCAATCATGTTATTTCTTCAACAAAGTATTTTGTGCATTGTATGATATATGTAAAAGAAAAATAAATTAGCATGAAAACAAAATGTCAAAGTACAGAACATTGTTAATAAACGTTATGTGAACATGAACATTAATACAGTTAATATTAAAATATAAAATTTGAAATCTTCATTTCTAGTCTTTACAGACATGACTCGTGTATGACGGTTGTATCGTGTAAAGAATGTATTATTTTGAGCATTTAAATGCAAAAGCTACACTGCGACCTCAACTGAAAACCGGCAATTAAACTGCACAAATTTGTTTTCTTAAATTTTGTACAGGGTGTTCTGTTTAACATGCAAGACCTCTATTTTCGCAACCTTTAGTTCTAGATTCTTACTTTCAATTGCAAAAATGTTGAAAATCAGGTGCAGAGTTAAAATATTGAAAATTTGAAGCGAAAATGAAAATGAGTAATAAAATATAAAGTTTAACTTTTTATACTGGCCCCAAGTTCCTTAATTTATATTTAGGGAAATAATTTCAATTGAAATACAATTCCAACACAGAAAGTTTGAAATTAGTACGACCAATATATTAATATGTATTTTCATAAAAATACAATGAATTAACTTTCGTGGAGCGTTAGTGCTTTAGAATAAGACAGATTCCTTGTTTTGAAATGCTCCTACTCTTTTGTTGTCGACGTTTAGCATTTGTTTTTTATTTTCTCAATAAAATAAAAACACTAATGCTAAACCTCACTCATTTTTATTATGCTACTATTTATCGTACTTTTATGAAATGGAAATATAGTTTGAAATATATATAATTTCAAGGGTAGCAATGAGCCCAGTAAAAAAAGTTAATAAATGTTGGCCTTCACAAATTAGTACTTTTCTCTTCAAAACGGATAATTATTTTAGGAACTACAGCAAGAACGAGTACGAAACTCAAATGCAATATTTGAAAACTCCGAAAAAAGTAAATTTGTTTAAAATATTTACATACGAATTCTACGAGTAAACAACGAAATTTTTTTCACTAGATATCGCATATTGTACTTAAGTTATTAACTTTAGCTGCATTAAAAAACTCAATTTACTTCAACACAAATGGTATTTCTTAATGTACATGTAAGCAGATCACTTCGCTAGCCAAGCCTCCTTCGCCAAACACGGTGATTCACTCACCAACCCGCATTTGGCGGTGTACTTCAGGGGCTAACTTTGGCGGCTGAATTGGCTAAAGGAATATTAGGAGCAAACGAATGTTCATGAGCGTATTTATTAATATGTCTATTATGTAAAGTCGTTCAAAGATGAGATGGGACGAAATGGGTCCGTCGTAAGATTTCAAATTTTTAGCTAAATTATTAAAATATCAACTCTCAGTGATTTTTGAGGGATTTTAATATAAATCTCTCATTCAAATAATTTAAAACTTATTCATGGAAATTCATAAGCGTAGCTATACTTAAAACATGTGCATTAAAATTAAAGATTAAAAAATCTCTCGCTCTTTTCTTTATCTTATTTTTTTGTAACTATACAGCGTGTCCATAATCTTCAAGACCTATATTTTTGCAACCGTTAGTCTTAGATGTATACTTTCAATTGGAAAAATGGTCAAAACAAGGTTCAGAGCTAAGATATTGAAAGTTCAAAGCGAAAAAAAAATAGTGAAATAATACAAAATCTAACTTTTTATACAGACCCTAAGATCCCTAACTGATACTTAAAGAAATAATCTCCATTGAAAAATAATTCCAGGACGATAGGTTTGACATCAGACGACAAATATTCACCGATATATCAAACGCAGTGTTTTGTAACTTACACAAATTTACACTCACAGTTAATAAAACCTTTTGAGGGGAAATGTAGCGGCAAATAACGGTTGAAAATTATATGTGCATGGAGTATGTTTACTCAAACTGTACGAACTTTTGTAATATGTTTTTAAGTATAGTAGCATAACATTTGCATTTACTTTACAATAGTAATGAAAAATATAAATATTTTGTTTTGTTTTTTGCTGCGACAACCTGTCATTCCCCTGAAAGGACGGTATGTTCCAATCACAACTTGAACACGGTGCCCTAAATCTTGGAACTTGAATATCTCCCCGAGTAGTTTTTGTCGCAAAAGTTTTGCAACCAAAACTCAACCTCAACAAAGAATGCGTCTCTCATGCCCCCGAAAATGACATTATCTCAATGGCAAAATTTAAACTCGGGACCAGACAATAAAAACTTAGTATCAAATCTTCGCATTAAGTACCAATAGAATCATTGCAAAAACCCTAACAAGACTAATAACGAAACATTACTGGGGAATGAAAATTTAGAAGAATGACACAAGAACTTATCAGGACTGTAGAAACTGTTTCGAGTACAAACTAAATCTCAACGCACTTCTTTTCCTGCCCAGCCATCCAAAGGAAACTTCAAGAGATTAATAGCAGAGATACTACACGCAAACCTCTATGAGGACAACTGCATTGAAGTTGCCGAGGCTGTCGGAACCGCCTTCGGCCCAATTTTTACGACCCATGGACAAGCGAACAACAATAAGAGCAATTAACTTAAAGAAACAAGCTATCTATTTTCGTTTGCACGTTTACTAGATTTATTCATAGTAATCGAGGTATCTTTAATAGTATAAAAAAAACTCTTGGGCAGTTCTAATTTTATAAGATTGTAATGCAGCAATTTCCAGTGCTTTAATTTCAGCACTTTTTCTTAAAATGAAAGATGAAATAGCAAAGCGAGAACTAAATTTTACTGTTATAGTTTTACAAAAGAATTTGCGTTAGTATTTCAAGTTTTCTTACATCGTTAGAGGAAAAGTGAGGTTATGTTTTTAGTGTATGCTTAATCAGTTTCAAACTTGTAATGAAGCACTACCGGTGTCTACATTTTTATTATCAATCCAAGAGTAATACGTTTTTTATTCGCAGTTAGTTTCAAAGGCATAAAAATCAAAAAGGATTTTGTCTATGTGTTCATGTAAAAAACGCTGCTCTTCATACGCTTGAGAACTATAAAACAACAATTGAGAATGCGCACGTAAGGAGAAATGGCTTTACTTCAAGTGTGACAGATTTATAACCAAAATAATCTCATACACGAAAGTCAAGACAATATTTCAGAATTGTTGCAAAAAAAGTTACATTCAAAAAAACTTTACTCCGAAAATAAAACAAAATAGGATTCGACTCTTGAAACTATAATCTCCAAAGCAAGATTTAGGAACTAGCGACAAAAATTACGCGTTTCCCAGAAAAAGAACACTCAGCTGCTACTGCCCATTGAATGCAAATGGCGTACAATTTTTCTAATCGAGAAGTTGCGTGAAGGAATTTGAATAAATAGTTCTCGTGAGATTTTCCCCGAGACAAAGGATTACTCTTTTGACACATTTTACGAAACCTCTTTCCGTTAATAGTAAGAAAAATATTACAGATACGTTTTCATTATCACAAATACACAATCGTATAATAAAGATTTTAGATTGTATATTTTTCAAGCCGTTTATAGTTTGTTTATAATTTATATCAGGATAGTTTTATCAAAACAGCGAAGTTTGAAAGGTTTTAAAAATAAATGAAATTATAGTTCTTGCATTCTCTAGTAAAAGGGCTTTAGAGTCATTTCGTTCATCTTTAACCCTAAGTCGGCACTGATTTATTCAACCGTTTTTTCTTTGTTTCATCTTATTTTTATTTCTCTTCAAGAATAAAGAGAAATCAAGCATTAAAAATACTTTAAGAAAAAACAAAATTATTGATTACGTTCTTGTGGTATCAGCTGTGATATCTTCATATAAACTAAGTTATCTAGACAATTTTTTGATAATATTTCATAGAAAATTTTTTGATGAAATGTCACTACCCAGAAACATTATGTAAGGTACACTTAAACATAAACAAGTAACAAACTGTACAAAAGTTCAATTATATTTTATATGATAAAGTGATAAATTTTATTTGAAGTCGTGCTCAGTTTATAATGGTAGAAAGAAACCAATTGTTAATAGTGTAGGATCTCCATTTTGTAAGAATTCTTTAAAAGAGCAGTATTACGAGTGATACCGCGGCCAATAAAAGGTTAAATAAACATATAAGAAATTATATATAAATGTAATGAAATATATCTAGCTTTTTTTATCTCTCTGCAAGAAATAGATACTTTCCGTTCTTTTGTTTTTTAATATTTCGCTTATATTTTATCACCGATTCTTGTCCATTCGATTCTTTCCTTCTGTTTACACAAAAACATCTTCAAACAGATAGCAATACAAACTATACATATAAATATTTTAATATCCATACATATACATGTATGAATGAGCTCTTAAACGTAATTTCATTTCAAAAACTCATTTCACAGCAAAAAAAAAAAAAAAATAGCATTTGGCACATAGCAGTAAAACTGTTTTAAGTGATAAATTTAATTATTTTTACTATTGTACGAGAACTTTATGGATTGTGCTTCAGGTTTTTTTTTTGGGGGGGGGGGGAGGAGGGGGTGAAGTTCCCTTATATGAGGGAGTGATAAGGGAGAAACCCTCCTCTCTCTATTTTTCCACTCCAACCAGTGGAAAAACAGAGCGTTTTCTAGTCTTCGTCTTTCTGAAAATGAGTAGAAATTTCTACTTTACACGACATGGGTCAAGATGATACACGAGGAATTAAACTGCTGTGCTGTTGTAATAAGCGACGAAAAAACGTTTTTAAGAGTTGTTTTTAAAAAAGAGTCTTGTAAAATGTTTGAAGCATTTATCCAATTTAGGTGATGTATGTAAATCTGATTTAAAGCTAATACAAGCTTAAGTGTGAATATGTTTTCCGAAATACGCTCTTTTAATTAATTTAACAGGAATTTCATTCTTTTAATGTTTTTTCCTCATTTCTAAGCATTTCTGGAGAAATTAAGACACTTAAAATTAGGTTCCAAAACTATTATTCTCTTAAACTTTTTTTTTCTTTCTTTCCATATTAATGCTTTAAAGATGATAATTTCTTTCTTAAAGTTATAATTTTGATTTACACTCACTAAAATATCTTACGAAAAGAATATTAATACTCGGTAATACTTTGAAAGTTACGCCACATTTCATGTAAGAATCATCTGAAATATATTAGCAATACTGTAAGAAATGGGCAATTTTGATACCAAATCAAGATACTGTAAAAATAATTTTAAAACAAAGCTAAATTTTTAAGCAATTAAAATTAAAAAACTCTAAAAGAATTAATTTAAATATAACTGGCATAAGGAACTCTTAAGAAAGTCTAATCTTTCATAACTATCCTATCTCAGCTTTTAAATTTTTATAATATTTCAAAACTATATAGGGTGTACGCATCGGATGGTGTTTTGCAAAGTTATCTAACCGGTTTTGTAAAATAAAAAATAGGAAGAATGAAGTGAGCGATTACGAGCCAGTTCTTGCACTCGCTTTATCGCAAGCACCCCCATTTGGTAAAGTTGCTCCTCGTATTACGCGACTCTGAAACCTAACTTCTATATAGGGCTAGTTTTTATTAACCACTAGCTGTACCCGACGCGCGTTGCTACGCCAACAAAAAAATACATCATTATACTGATTTTCATGACAATCGGTTGAACGGGGCAGAAGTTGCTACTCTGCAGTGCCACCTGGTGGCGAGTGGCTTCAATGAGCATATTATGCACCTTCTCCGTGGAAAAATATATAAATATAGCAATTTTCATAATAATCGGTCCAGGTATCAAGTGAAGCCGTGACTCTACTCAAATTTTGTACTCCCGCAGTTTGTAAGATCAATCCATCGCTAAAAATATCAAATAGAAAAAGTTTTAAATCCCCCCGTTGCATGAAAAGCCATAAAACGATAAAGAAAGTATTTATTTGTTCAAACTGAAGAAAAATGGCAACAGCTAACTTCTTATCAATTAGATCTTTCACGCGAATTAATTTCTGCAGCCGATAATTTTATTCGTATTTATCCAATGGATTGTGACTTAAATTGGAATAAAAAAGGAACTATCGATCGGATTTTTTTCGAACTGGTCTATAAACATTCCCAGTACCAAAAATAACAAACGGTGAAAGTTTCAGACAAATCTGCCGGGTAGTTTTTGAGTTCATGGATGACATACAGACAAACATTCATTTATATATATATATAGATAAGCATTGTATGTTTACAGGATACCGTTCACACAATCCAGCGCTTACCGCAATGTGCTTTCACTACCGTTTGACACTAGTTGTAAGAAACACAGCATTCAGGACTAATGCAAGCGGCTAATGCAAGCGGCAAGCGGTAAGTTTCAACAAATCTTGAATAAAGACCACGTGCCAATGTTTTTCTCATTTCTATTTTGCACCGTTGAAACGTGAATTTTGTTCTTGTAGACAAATTTTTGGATGCAATTTGTGATTTCTTAAAAACTCCAAACGTATTTCCGCTTTACAGTAAACCAGTTTCAAATGCTTTCACAAGACCATAACATTTGGGTCATATCAAGTGTTTTAGTTTTGATTGCTGATACTGTCTGATATTTTAAGGCGAAACCTTACTCGAATTTGTGCATGCGTCAGGTCTCTTCTGATTTTGTCAAAACAGGGGTGATAGCAAGAAGGAAGTAACGAGCAAGCAAAAACGTAATGCATCGGGAAGAGCGCTTCCTTAAACCATAACCCCTTTTTCAATTGGAACCGCTCGCAGCTGCTGGTCGCGGATATTGAGAACAGACAGTATCTGTATTTTTCTCCCTCATTCCGATTATGACGCTGTGGACATTGTTTCACCCTCCCTATACATCCTCTATTAAATAACTGGCAGCAATACGAAACATTTATAGCCACAACAACGTTACAAACTACAATTCCATCAAGAGAGTGTCACTTGGGTATGAAATGCACCCCTGGTATTACCTGTTGCATACTGATCAAAGTTCAATCTTTCATTGTCAAATTTACGAAGCTGCCATTTATGTAGTCAATAATTAGTATATCAACTTAAGGGCGGATAAATTATGTAATGTGGTGTCAACGACGTGGACAGAAAGTTGACGACAAGCACTTGTTCGCTGCTTCAATCGGTGGGAAAACAGAATTACAACAACATGACTGAAATTAAAGACAGATTATTTTTGGAAGGAGACTTTTAATATTACTTATTGCAATTATTTACTTACTTTTAATAATCTTAAGAACGATGAAATGCCGCATATCATTAAATGGGAAAAATCACGTAGATAAAATGGATTTTTTTGAAAATTTTCCTGACGATAAAATAATACTACAAAATTGTTCTTTTCTTTTGAATCCCATTCTAAAAATATTGTTTTAGAAGCATTTTAAAAGAATTCATTCAAAGAAAAGCTCTCAGAGGTAATTAAATCCAATACTTAAAAAAAAAACTCTACCGAGGAAGTAATATGTACTTACTAACAAAAGGACGAAATTGTTCGTTTATTTTATCTTGAGCTTTTTAGAGCTCCTTTAAAATATATCGCTATACATTGCGTCTAAAGTAAGCGACGAGTTTAGTAATTAAACTAAAGACCCGTTTTTATAATATTTCACCCAAAAATATGCATGTGAATTCCCTTGAAACAAAGTTAGTTAAACTTCAAAACTCTAGGGATGTTCAAATGCTTTATTGGTGTTAACGTTTGGAAGACATAAAATAATGTATAATAATCTAACAATGAGTTTCTGGAAGGTATTTTGGCTTCCAACTTGAAAAACTCGAACGCAGTCGAACTTTTTCTGTCAAAAAAAAAAAAAAAAAAGAAGCCCGAAGAAAAATTCTGATCAAGGTAGCAAAAAAAAACTTTTTTTTTACTATTGGAGATCTTATTCGCAATAACAAATTATAAAATCGATTCAAAACTGGGAGATTAGATTAATTACAAAACATTACATGTAATTTGTGTTAAGGATTATACCTGATAGTGTTTAACATACAAATAGCTTTTGCTGAAAACCCCCAAGAGTGTTTATATGTTATCTAGGAGTTAAAACATAGAACAAATAACAATAATGTAAAGATTTTGAAAATTATTCTTGCAAACATTTTTTTTTTTTTTTTGGAAAACCTGAATCCAATCCAACATTTTCTGTCGAAAACAAAAAGACCGATCACGGCATGGAAAAAAAAAATACAAAATAAAAAAAAGAAAGAAACGGCAACAATTTTTCCACCTTGTGAAAGCTCATTCACAAAATATCGCTCTCAGCAAAAGAAAGTTGACACGAACGAAGATGACTTTCTGATACAATATGCATTCATGAGGTGTTATATTTTGGAGGGTATTTTTTCTTACATATATACCACGGATCTGAATAAAAGAGATGTATTCTTTTACCGTAAGAATGCGCTCTTTGAAAATGAAGAAAAATGACCGTTTTTTTATATGTTGTCGTGTAAAACTACAGCTTCCAAATGCTTTTTCGAGAGTTACAAATCTAGAGATTTGTAGCGGGAAGCTGTGGCATATGTTTTCATAAAAATTCTCTGTTTCGCCTAAGCCTTAAACTTATTACAAAATTATACCTTGAGTGTTGAAATAATGCTCTATCACATTTGAGGCATATTAGAATTAGCAGTATATTTTATCAATTTTAATCATTAGTTTAACACAATGGATTTATAATCTAGTGCCTGCAGGTGTTTTATTTAAATGTATACCATTATAATTTAATTTACCTCAGAATTCACATTTTTTTTTCTCGAAATCGTATCAAAGTCTAAAATTTTATTGCTAAGCACAAAAGTCGTATCTGGACTTTTTATCAAAATTGGGTTGCGGTTACCAACTAATTCTTTGACATATTTTACCGAAATACAATGTTTTATGGTGATTTTTGAATGGGAAATAATTTTTAAAAAATATGAAAAAGTTGCATCTGTATCAAATACATGGAGGCATACAACTTCACAAACACAAATGGTAATTTCTCATTTTCAACTCAGATGCCGATACAACTTTTGCGCTTAGAACGGAGTACGAACAAAAATCATTGTGACAATTCCAGCGACGAATCTTGTTGGTACGAAATTTTTGATCCTATTGTTAGTTAGCTCGTGCTATACGAGAAGCACGTTAAATTTAATGCAAAGAAGCATACACCTTGCTAATTGAAAAGTGAGTAGGATAAACTGAAGGAAGTAATACGTAAGATGGCGAACGTATGCTTCATTTATTTTCACTTCCGTAGTAAAGATCGTAAAATTTCAGCACACGATTTTTTCAAATCATTACGTTCAATAAAAACAATATGAAACTCTAATTTTCTCTTTTTGGTTTATGAAAAATGTCACTACAAAAAAAAAAAAAAGCGCTTTTTGTCGTCTTTCCCGGTTTTTGTCATGGGGGCAAGACGGCTCAGGATGGTATGAATTATTACGAATAGCTGAAGATCCGACGATTTTCTTTTTAAAATTCATACAAGTGAATTATCCAATGGGAATACAATAAAGGATCTAATATTATTATTTTTACACTAGAATGGTAAAGGATAAAAGTAATAATAATAGATTGTTTATAATAAAGTTTGGTTTAGAGAAATTAAGTGAAACAAAAACGTTTAGGAACAAAGATTTATCAATGCATTTTTCACACTAAAATTCACTGATCTAATGACGAATAATCAGTTCTATTGCTCAACGATTTTTAGCATTCCTTATTAATATAATGTTTTAGTTTTTTTATTTGCAGATAATGTTTAAAGTTTGTGTTTTTGTTTGTGTTTTTTACGTTTAGTAGGGTTTTTTCTTGAATATTTTGTTTTGCAAGACTTCGAGAAATATAGTAAGATGAACGATTCATACTTTGTTTCCTGGTCTTTTTCTGCTGGTCATCTGAAATGTAGAAAGATTTTTAAGAGAGAGGAGACTGTGGAAGGAAAGTGGAGTAATTGCTAGGCTTTTGTCGCAAGGCTGCTGATATCGATGAGTCTGGAAGTACGAGTAGAACTGAGGAAATGAGCTGCTAACAAATGACAGGAACATTTAATTTTTTTTCCTCATTAGTACTGTACGAATATTGAATATTTTCATCTATAATGATGTCGCTATGTAGTGGCTCATCGCTAATTGTACTGAATCCGGTCACTGCAATTTGAATAGTACTTATTGTAATGTAAGCTACACCAAAAATTCAAGCTACGATTGTAGTGACGGAGTCTGGATTAGACGCAAAATTCTTTTCGTAGCCTTGACTATAGATAGCCTTCAGCAAGGCACATAAAGCCACATCGAGCGGATTAAAATTTGTAATAATACAGAAAATAAGTGCAACTAAATTTCAATTAAAAATTTAATTTTTTTAAAATACGAGAGTTGTTCAATGCGATATAAATTCAGAAAGATGTTGGTGTAAGATCACAGAATAGTCCACATATCCCTCTTTGCCATTTTCGTTTTGAATTTGTTTATTATTACCGTAACTTATAGCTTGACTACAAAAAGAAGGGGGATGACCTTGAAACAAAAACATAATTTTCATCATTTGTAGTAGGATTTTTGGTATTATTTTGGAATACATAGGATTAGCAAGACCGTACCTCTTACTATTTGGTACTTTCTGGCAGATTTTACCAATTACGAATGATACAAATGATGTTTTGCTTCAAGGTCATCCGATATCTATCCGCAGTCAAGCTTTCCCGTAATCAGCCTTCATCACTCATGAGTATTTACATTACGACATTTTTTTAAAAATAATAATAGGAAGAACAAAAACAACCTACAGTTTTCCAGTAATTCCGTACGTTGGAAAGTCAAAAAACTATAAACACATGGAAGAATAACACAAATTTGGTATTCACTGCTTGCAAGACAATCCGTCTCGACGTGTCTTATGGTGAACATTGATACTAATCTCCTTTGTCTCAAAGAATGCTTAGATAGGTATTCATGCATCAAAAAGAATTGCAGAAATACCAAGTTTGTCATATCACTCTCCAATACCCCACCTTCTAGTAACTGAAGTCTGTTCATTATTTTTTACATCCATGTGCATTATAATATTACACATGATTGTTATACACATACAATTTGATAATCGGATGTTAAAAACACTTTAGTAAAATCACAATACATGTAATATTGTGATTTTACTAAAGTGTTTTTAACATCCGATTATCAAAAATAAAAATTATTGGTAAATATAAGAAAGATGGAAGTGTTACTTTGCTTGAAAGAAAAGCAAAAATTGTCCAAGTGAACACTCACCTCCATTACACATTAATTTTATTATAAACATAGATACGATTCAACTAAATTGAAATTGATAATTCAAAGCATTTGTTATTACAAGCCAAATCCAGTCGCAATTAGTTCGTATTAATTAGGTTCCACAGTATATTATGTATTTAATGCACAAAGTATAAATCCTAAATGAAAATTAACATTTAAGAGTTATCTGTTAGTTATTTTCTTTTTTTTTTTCAAGCAAATCGTGCATTATAAAAAACTAACCAGATTTACTTCGAATCATACAGTTCGAGATACTATAAAAGTATTTTGCGACTTTAATTTGGTGAACATATATTTAATACGTTTTGTTCAGATTTTGAATAATTATCATACTGCTTTGAAACATTTAATAAGGTGCATAAATGTACTTTTTCCATGCAGGTGACGGCAATTATTGAATAATATAAACAATTTTAACTGTATGATTTCCTTGCATTTTTAAGTCAAGTTTACATTTTAATTTAGCAACATTTTTTTAATTAAAAAAACACATAAAATAAAAATATTCGATAGTTGCTTTATAGAACAATTGGACATAGGTTATCTTACACTATTGTCACACAATACAGCATGAAAATCTCCAACTGTAGGTATTTTTTATTTGTTTCATCAAGTTTCGCTTTGTGACCGAAAATATCCCGAAAGGTGAAACAGAATCATCGACTTCCACTTCTAGCTAATGCACACTAGGCTGTACATAACATATATCATTTCCACACACTCCTGCTGTAAGGACTCGGCTGAAGAAAAATGATTTTTAAAAGAAACTATTTTTGACAAATATCTAGAAGAAGATTCAGTTGATAAGACATTTCTTTTTAGAAGTTGAACCTGAATTGTTAAGCATGCCTAGTTTCTTTTAACTTATTTTTTGACATTCATTTGATTAACAGTCTACGTGATACTTTTAACTATTAGGTGCATTTTTCAGCAGCAAGTTTTCAATTTTTGCAGGTTTTAAAGTTTCAGTTTTCTTAAAAATTCTATAAAGTCGGTACACTTACTATGTGACATTTATTTGTGTTTTAAAGATTTATACTTCGTTTCTTTGCTGCTTTAGGGCAATTCCACGGTCATACGAGGAGTAATTTGGACAAAATACAAATGTATACAAGTATATGCAATTAATATAAAAATTAACTAAGGCTTAAAGTGAAGTTTGTTGACCTAGTAGAAGTACGTGGCGTTTGTGATTTATTAAGAAAAATTGATTTTCTAATTTCTTTTTTAATTGGTATTTTTTAAAAATTAAATTTACCTATCACGTGCGGGACACACTTTTGGACATCAGCTTCAAAGTTCTTGATTCTAGCAATATAGCCTTCAAATACGTTGTTGAAACTTTTTTAAATATATGCTTTTCTTTCCGACGAATTATTTTCAAGTATTAATTTGAAACCAAAAAAATAATAATTAAATAAATAATAATAATAAAAAAAATTAGTGGACCATTCCACATAACATCATATATTTTGTCCCACTTACAGCTCTAAATTACGCGTCAAAAGTAATGTTCAAAAAATGTAATTATAGAAGATGTGTTTCTCAAACAACCACACATAAATGTGTGATTTTTTAGGCAAACTAATTTTGTTTATAACACATTTTGAAATTAAATAATGATCTCTCATGGGCGAGACAAATGTCTGGTTTTGCGTGAAATGGCACCTTTATTGTTATATTTATAACGTACCTAATCCATATTTATCGTATTAAGATTACAGTTATCTATATATATAAAAATGAATGTTTGTCTGTATCCATGAACTCAAAAACTACCCGGCAGTTCGAAAAAAAATCCGATCGATATTTCCTTTTTTATTGCAATTTAAGTCACAATCCATTGGATTAATACGAATAAAATTATCGGCTGCAGAAATTAATTCGCGTGAAAGATCTCATTGATAAGAAGTTAGCTGTCGCCATTTTTCTTGAGTTTGAACAAATAAATTCTTTCTTTATTGTTTTATGGCTTTTCATGCAACGGGGGTATTTAAAACTTTTCTATTTGATATTTTTAGCGATTGATTGATCTTGCAAACTGCGTGATTACAAAATTTGAGTATAGTCACGGCTTCACTTGGTACCTGGACCGATTATTATGAAAATTGCTATATATAAGTATTTTTCCACGGAGAAGGTGCATAATATGCTCATTGAAGCCACTCGCCACCAGGTGGCCCTGCAGAGTAGCAACTTCTTCCCCTTTCAACCGATTGTCATGAAAATCAGTATAATGATGTATTTTTTTGTTGGCGTAGCAACGCGCGTCGGGTACAGCTAGTATCATATAAAATTTGCATTACGAGTTTAAGTAGTAAGTTATAAAGAGTTGATTTAAATGTCGTAATTTCTGTAGAAGTGAACTAATGTCGAAAATACCAGAGTTTATTCGTTCATTTGTACATCGACATTTGTACTATCCTAACATTGAGTTTATTATTTTTTTCCTCACAAACATTTTTGAAGAACAATGAATAAAATTTAAGCATTGAATTCAAGGCTGAAAATTCTTATTTTTATCTCAATAGCTTTATCCCTGAAAGTGTAACTACTACTAATAGATGCAAAAAAAAAAAAAAAAAAAAAAAAAAAAATTGGAAGTACAATGTACATTTAGATTTTGGCTTGAAAATCTAAGAAAACGAATATATGACTTATGAAGGAGTTATACTAGGTGCAACAGCTAAAAATTCAATGTTGAACTCAAGGTTGTAAAAATTTGCTTTTCATTTTTAACCCCTTTATCATTGACATTTTTATTGATAACGTAATTTCTGCAACTAATCATAGAAAACAACTTTAAATATAAAGTGATTTTAACTAAGATCCTATTAATCTAAGAAAACAGCAGTAATAAGCTATACTAGAGGTATGAGCTAGAAACTCCATCTAATATCATGTACATTCACCATAATCAGCTTCTAGTGGAACATTGGTATTAAACCGAGTTAAATGCAATAATCTAGATACATAGTCATCCACAACGCTCTGTAATATGTTCTTTATTTATGAATTGTTATATACGTATTTGACAACAGGCTAGTTTTGAATCTACACATTAAAAAACCTCCACGAAAATGTCTTCAGTCTATTTTTGAGACCATTGTATTAACGAACATTACACACACATTTCAAGTATTAAGTACATTTAAATTATGGTTTAAAAATCTAGGAAACCCCACGACTTCTGAATTATTGAGCTATGCTAGATAGGGTACACCGACCAGTGATAAAAACAAATCGTAATTTTTTTTAAAAATAAGGCTTTAAAAGTTTTTTCTTTGATAAATTGGCAAAAGGAACTAACTTTATTCTACACAATTCCAAAAGTAGTTGAACGGAGAATTTTATATTCGTACACTTGCCGGAGGAGTTCATTTAGTGGGCCGGTTCACTCTTTATTACCTTACCCTCTCTCGTCAGAAAAAAAAAATCTGAATACAGAATCCTAAAAGTTCCATGTTTCTTGTTATCAGTTACACCTATAAAAATATCTTCAATGTTATGTACCAAATACTACGTAAGCTGTTCAATAAGTAATAAGACTAATTTTTCTGCCTCGAAACCACTCATCGGAATGTTATTTTCTGTGGCATGAATGTCTGTTGTTTGTAATAACAAAAGCTTCCGATAGTTGGCTCGTACAGACTCATCTTCCTGAGTATCACGTGACTGAATTGAACCCTGTTGGCGGGCACCTACAAGACGTAGCCAGTTGTATAATGGAAGCGTCGTGCGAACCAAGTTATGCGATTAAAGTTTGTTTTCGTCTGCAAAAATCAGCATCGGAGATCTGTGATATGATACGTGAAATCTTCAACGATGAAGCAATAATTAGAGTCAGTACTTTTTGCTGGCATAAAGTTTTACGGAAAGCATGCAAAATATGGAAGATATTGAACGTAAGTGACAAACTTCAACGTCCATCACAGAGACAATGATTAATAGTGCGGCTATTATTATCAAGGGGAAATGCAGAATTATTTTACATCAGTGATTTCTGGCTGTTTCCTTACTTTAAGAAACCATTACGAGGCAAACATTTTGAAAGCAGCAAAGCATGTCTAAATTCTGCGGAGGCGGTTTTGAAAAAGCTCTCACAAACGTAACGTTCACAAGTTTTTAAGAAGTGGACAGAAAGTTGGAATAAATGCATTCAGTCCCTCAGAAGTTACTCTTTTAAAAAACATGTAAATTATAACGATTAAAGTTTCTTTGCATTTTTAAAAATTTAGTCTTATTACTTATTGAACAGCGCTCGTAGTATTTAATGATATTACACATTTTTAAAAGGTCAGACTGTCCTATATAATCTAAAATTCCCTGCTGATGTAATGCAGACTTCTTAATAAGCGATTATGCAATAATCGCATTAAACTGATTAAAATGCAATAATCTATTTGCATAATTATTCACAGCACTCTGAAAAATGTTATTCATTTATGCACTGTTATATATTTTTCACAATAGTCTAATTTCGCGAATCTACATATAAAGGAAAACCACAAAAACGCTTTTCAGCTATATTTAAGACCATCGCATTAATGCACACCACGTTTGCTTCATTTATTAGCATATTCTTCCGATTTGCGTGCGAAGAGCTATTTTTTTCTTTTGATGATTTTTTTCTTCTTCTGTTTTTGTATTTTCTAAAAAAGAAAAATCTTTTTACGATATGAGCCGTTTTACTCCTTAATAAACGATATTTTTCTCATCAAAATGTCTTTCCCCCCACAAAAACAAAAGCAATAAGAATAACGATTTCCTCTGTTTTAAATCAAACCAAATTCTTCATTCTCAATTTAAATTGCGGCTTTAATAAAGTCTAGAAGGCGCGTTAGGAGAGGAACTATTGTAAAAATTGCTTCTCAACGATATTTGATGACGTTATTAAGAAAGAAGTGTTTGACTGAATGAAAAAGGGCATTGGGTCACACGCACATTAAGATAAGATTTGCATATCGTGTCATTTAGAATTCTTCAGAATTTCTTTCAAATAAGAAAGTGTCTCAATTATTTCCGGTCCAATAGATTTGTAAAATAATCCCCCCACTCACAACGTATTTCTAAAAGATTTCCGCACATTTTTTCCCTCTTTCAATTAAGAAGATGCACTCGCATTCTGACGAAAATATAAATTCTTAATATTTTTTTTAAACGGAGGGATTAGTTTCAACGTTAACTAATCAGCAGAAGTATTTTTTATCAAAATGTATTTTAGTATCTAAATATAGCTATGAGTTACTGTAAAAGATTGAATGCGTGAAAATTAGGTTCAATGTACAGAACAATGCTGCAATAATTTAATCTTAACCGGAGTTTCGTCCCGTATTTTGATTCTCGAATTATTATGTACTACTAACGTTCAAAAAGTAAATGCAGGAAACTTCGTAAAAAGACGAAGAATACGCTGAATTGATTCAAAAATAATTTTCCATTCAAGTCTGCGAGAGTTACAAGTCTGCATTTCTAAAGTTAATAGAACTAGAAGTTCAAAAACTCAACCTGATATAATTACTCAAGTAATTTTGAAAAGTTATTTTAGGCATAAATAATTAACAAAAATGTCTCATTAGTAAATCATATTACACCGAACGACGTAAATTACTACATTTGAGCAGATTTTTTTTTTTTAAACTTTGCGCACTCTCACCCGGTATATAAATATATAGATATAAAGAGAGTAAGTTATTTCCAAAAAAATGCATCATCTCGCTGAAAGTACAGGGATAGCATAAAATAATATCCCGGTTTTAAAAATTATAATTCATAAACTATATATTACACTCAAAACTATATATGATGCATAAAAATAAAGAAAAACTGAGAAAGTTTTTTTTTTCACTGACAAATGTTCGATGTGTGCTCCTTTCATAACGAGGCATACATCTGAAATAAACATTTTAGAGTGTTTCAATGCCAATCTTTCAGTTCTTGAAATGTTGTAGGCAATGGTGGTGTATAAACACTGTCTTTGACGAAACCTCGTAAAAAAATTACACGGGGTTAGGTTTGGGAATCTGGCTGACTAACGCATAAAGGGTAAATAATCATCAGCTACACGGCCAATCCAGCGTAGAGGAACCTTAGAAGCGCAGCGCAGGGGAGGGGGTATAGGGGTTAAACACCCCTAGAGGTCTTCGTTTGAACATTGTTGTCAATCCTTATACAGTAGTTAGTACGCGTGTAAGGATTGCTGTAACCAAAAACTCCCTCCAGAAGGAATTTCTGGCTGCGCTAGGGCGGAATAAGCACGTTTAAGTAATCACGTACGTTTAAAGAAAACCTTTCAGTTTATCTTTATTTTTATGTGTTATTTATAGTGGTAAGTGTAATAGTTAAGGAAAAAAGAAATTAAAAACCAGGATATTCTTTTATGCTAACCCTGTATTATAAGAACAGTAAATATTCTGCGCACTTTCCACCATTACGCAATAGTTCAACTGTATCAGCATTTATGGCTCCAAAAATAAACACTTTTAGCCAAAACCAAAAAACGACAGCTTTTAAAAAGGAAATATTCGACATTTGGTTTATGTTATTTAAAGCTGGGCGCATATACTCATTGACCACCTAATTTTTTAGTTTTCCTTCAGCAAGAAGGAAACCTTCCCCGTTGGATGAAAATTAATGGCGACTTTTTAGATGGATCACTAGTTCTCCTTTTTTTTTCTTTCGTTTCTTTGACACCACCCCTAGGATTGCCGGTCATCGCGAAATGGAACGTTTTTAATTAACCTCACCGTCAACCTTGGATGATGAGGGAACGCTAATGAATTTGTACCGCTTGTATAGCTACTCTTAACTCAAAAAAGCGTTGAGCACGTTCCCCCGGGCAGCGCGTTCAAAATGAATGGAGCTTTTTTAGTATCTTCAAAAGAAGTATTTGTCTCATAGTGGTTTTCTTTTCTACTTTTGGGAGAATTGAAGCTTCTAAATGTTTGTTTTTTTTCTTTTCTTTTCTTTTCTTTTTTTTTTTTTTGAACAAACTCATTAGTTCAGATGCTTTAGATGTATTTTATTTTTGAAGATGCAAATACAGTGCCGGCAAAAAAATAAAAAAAAGAGAAAAATTTTACATCTGGCTGGCAATTAAAAACTTTACATGCAAACTTCTTGTTATGATTTTACTTGGCATGCTCCGTTGTAATTTGGTCGAATACTGAATAATCGGTCACAATCAGGCCAAATGTTACGGAATTTGGCTAAATTACTAGGGAGCATGCCAAGTAAAATCATGACAAGAAGTCTGCATGTAAAGTTTTTAGTTGCCAACCGCATGTAAAGATTTTTTCCGGCACTGTAGTTAGAGATTTTAGAATAAAAATGCATGCTAAATATATGCCTTAACGTCCCGACGAAATCTTTGAATTTATATTGCTGTTTTCGACACTTGTTTCTTAAAAATCAAAAGGGTATCTACATACCCCCCCCCCCCCTCCCTCCCAAAACCAAGCAATCCAGTTGAAATACGGAATGCCGCACAAACATCTTTGCGGTTTACTCCTAGTGAGTTAATTATAATACAATAATAAAATGAGCTATTCTACTGAATGTTGTAAATATCTCTTACTATGTATATGAAATCAGCAATATTAATAAATAGTGACGGCTTGACGTGGTCCCGTGGTTTGACGACCTTTGGTTTGACGTGGTCCCTCGAGATGATACAGTTCTTCCTCTATTTCTCTCAAATGATTGCTCTGTTACGAAGTCTTAGTAGAGATGCATCGCAAATCGTCACTATTAAAATTAAGTAAAATTAAATTTTAAAATTATATTCGTTTGAATTAAATTAAGGGGAATAAATGTGCTACATGTGGCTATTACTATAAACGTTTTACACAGGGCATATTATTACATTTTTATGTAAACATTCTGCATGATTTAATTAAGGGTTCGTTTCGATTTCATTATATGAATTTTTAATCAGTTTTTATGGTAGAAAGTGAAAAACTATACGAAGAGAAAACCATAACGGTAGCTCTTATTAACCTTGCGTTATGTTTAAAATCCTTTAAAATGAAAGCAAATTTATGATATTTAATTGAGATATCGCAAAGCGAAATTTTTCAAAAAAAAAAGGTATGTTATGCTATTCGTTCAACTTGTTCAAGTAAAATGTAACTCGTCATTCGTACTCCTATTCGATATTCTAAGTGTCACTTAAAGGAGTTGGACGAAGACCACATAAATGAGGTGCAATTAAAGAACTCAAAAAAGTAGTAAAAGAAGAACTTCCACAGTAGAAACGGAAGGGCTGTGTTACAACTGAAAGAAAACACAGAGAGTGGTGGAAAAATGGCATCGTAGCTCTTCTGTGGTGAACGGAAGCATCAAATTGTTCAACGACAATGTTATTGGTCAAAGCCAAATTTCACTGAATAAGTTTCCAGTTCTGAGAAAAAGAATCACAGAACTCTTCTAGCAAAAAAAGACGGGATAAAAGAAATAACACCTGAAAAAGAGAAACTTCTGAAGGACTTTTGCTGATGTTTTCATGGAAGGAGACTCCGTTTCCAAAGGGGAGCATCAGCATCTTATGACCCAAAGCTGATCAAAGAGTAATTTCAACATCTCTCTTCCTCCTCCTCATATTCCACTAATGCCATCAGCTCATCTCAGTACAAAAAAAATTCAGTTAAATTATGATATATATGTTTCGTGTACAGTTCCGTAAATTTATTGTTCTTCTTATGTTTAAATGAGCAATAGCTGTGCCTCGAGACGCATTAATCCAGATTACATTATAGATTACGCGAAAGAATTATTCACCATTCGTACAAATCGTCATTCGAACTGCCTTCTGGAACGAGTTGTGAACAAATATCGAGGTTTCTCTATATATGTATATTTAGGATAAGTGCAACTATAGTGGAGGAACTACCAGAAACGGATAACGACTTCGAGAAATAAGGACAATAAAACTTTTTCCCTAGCTAGGGTGGCCTCTCTAAAAGTGAGGGGGTAATGTTTAGGGGATCTAGATACTAGGGAAAATGTCTACTATATTCATGTTTCGACGACGTTATTTGTTTTTGATGCAGTAGGTGCACTTGCAACATACATACTAGAGGTCGCATATCTTCCAAACATACAACGAGCCTCAAAACTCGAAGAAATGAAAAATTTCAACATATATATGTGATTATTTAAAAAGTGCTCTTTATTAAATATTTTTTTAATGCTATAAAATGGAAAAAATGCAAATAGTAGACTTAAAGAGAAAAAAAAATGTTAAAATCGGATGACATTTTCGAGTTCTACAACGAGCCTTAAGATTTGAAAATACAGAAAATGTCTCGTTTCTTTGTAATTTTAAATAATTTTGCTCTGTGGTGTTTTTAATGTTATATGACAAAAAAAAAAGTTGCAAAGGACGATACTACGTATGAAAAGTAATTTATCCGTTTAAACATTAAATATTCCTTTAAATTTTCCCAATCCGCATGTATAGGAAGTTCAAAAAATCTATGTACATCCTACTTAAACGAGTTTAAGTATATGTGCAATAACTGACTTAGAAACACCTGTTAAATTTGCAATAGCTCTCTTTGAGTACAAGGAGGGGAATAGTAATGCTTTCATTTCCCTAAATTGCTATGGGAAGCGTCAGAAGCCTTGCCCATCCTTAAAAAATAGTTTTAGCAATAATATAAATCAAATATTGAAATTTAATCGTGTACTGTACAACATTGCTTTATTAATAAATGTTGCTCAAGTATTAATCATAGCAGACACCAAAACTTTCGGAGAAATATTTCTAAAATACTTAATGTAAACTTACGACAATAACTGTTTTTACACAATTAGAGACTAAAACAGGAATAACCTCACATATTTGTAAAAAGACGCGGATTAGTAATGTTGCCACTTCCAAAAAACAAATAAAATGATACCAGCAGCAATGCAGGATAAAAAAAATGTGGTTCATGGTTTATTTCTTCAAAAGTGGGCACTACTCGAAAGAATTTTTCCCACTGCTCTCTGCTATCTTATTAGTAAATGGCACCATATACAGTCCTCGCCGACAGTCTTCAGTACATCTCTTATCCACTAAAGAGAAAGCCCGTTTTTACACATTTTCCTCAATATTGAATTTAGATTTAGTGATCAGGAAGATGAGTATATCAAAGGAATCATATGTTTGGTTTCCGTAGTTTTTTTGGAGATCACAGTAGCTAATTTTCAATAACTAATCACGAAGCTGACACTTAATTCTGCACTTTGCTTCCAAAAAATCTCGCGTTGCTGGCAAGCATCTCGCACCGGCAATTCTGTGACATACGTGCAGCTAGTGCAAAAACGGAGTTGTTTCTGCGGCATACATAGTCCAGAAAAAGGATGTCGATTTCTCACTATGCGAGAAAAACAAATTATTAACAAAAAAGTTGTAGTTAAAAGTTTTTTTTTGTTCGTGGTGAGATACTGTTGTTATTGTTAAAAATTGAGAAACGTTTTTTTCATAATGAATCTTCTAGTTTATTTTTTTTTCCACTCATAATTTATGTAACGGTAACACAGTATGCAGAAAGATATTTCACTCTAAACAACACAGGAAGGCAGTTGCTATTAATATAATTTTCCCTCGAAATTAATCCCGAACTATTATATGCCTCTACAAAATCCTCACTTAATAGCGCAAGTCCACGAAAAGTGGTCCTGACACACACAAAAAAAAAAAAAAAATCCACATAATATAATAACAAACCTTTTTTAACAAAAACATATCTGCTCTTTTCAATTCTAGCATCAATTTTGATTTTAAAATATTTTTAAATCAGATTTTAGCCTTGTTTGATAACATTTAGACGAAATTAAAAAAAACGTAATAATAATAATAAAGTAGTGAAATAAATGTAAGGGCCTTTTTTTTTTAAACCTAATCATTACTTTTTTTTGGGAAAAACTATCAAATATTATTAACGCAGATGTTTTACTATGGTTATGTCTCCATTTTTTAATAAAGACTTCTGATAAGATTTTAACACCCCAAAACATGCAGGTCATTTTTTTTTTTTGCTCACACACGTAACTCAAAAGGAACAAAAGTTTTCCTCCAAGGTCAAATTGGGGAACTAGCAGAAAAATATACTTGATACATAAAATAACTTGATACATAATATCTGTAACCTGACTTTCATCTTCAAACCTTCGGCAGAAAATTTTTAACGAGGCTTTTTAAAAGATGTCACAACCGTAAAGTTCTTGAAAGGTTTTCATTACGAGTAGGGTCTTTACATTTGAATGTAAGAAAAAAGGACCATACATAATTCAGCTAAAACATTGTTTGCTGGCACTGAAACCAAGACTCAATTAGTGTTAAAAAATAATAATGAAAATAATAAATAAATAAATAGAATTAAGTAAGAATTGTTTATTTCATACCCAAAGAAATATTTAAACTAAGTATTCGTAATCTGCATACTTTAAGCTCAAAAGTACAATGTTCTATTTACCTTAAACTGCATTAATATTTTTTGATTATTTTTGGTTTTTGGGAAAAAGTGAAGTGAATAATTTCTATTCATCTTCATTCTTTATTTGGAGAAGAAATCCTTTCAAATTAAGCGTTTACTTGCTGCGTTCAACGGCGTTGCATGGTCTACCTCGAAAACTAAAGTTGTGTCAAGTGACGCATTTTCAACAATCAAGCTTAAATAAAAGAAAAAAAAAATGTGTACAATTTGCCGTCAATGTGTAGAAAGAAGAAATTTTATGTCTCAAAATTTAAATGTTTTCGGGTTTTTTTTTAACTCAAAAAACGTTATTATTGTTACTAACTAGTTGATCCGTGCGGAATTACGCACTGTGCTTCGAATCGTTTCATGCGGCATTTCGCTCTTTAAAAATTTCAAAGAACATTATGGAGAGGAATCGAAAAACGTTAACGAATTAAAGTAAACGGAAAAAAAGAAAAAGCAAAAAAAGAAAGCATCCAATTTGAAGACATCAGCAACAAAACCTCGTTAAATCCGACGTTGGGATAATGTGATCATCGTTAACCTTTTGGTTGTACGTATTTTCAATAAAAACATAAATATCATTAAAAGTGTGACTGAGTCACTCGCGAAAAAGCAGTAATTGAGCATGTGAAAAAACGGGTTATGGCAAATACAGCCCTGCCTATGTGAGCATCTGACGGAAAAAAAAAAGAATAATTAAAGAAATTTTTATTGGCACGGATTTGAACTGGCACCATTCTGACTAACAGCACGACATTCCAACCAACCGATCAGTTGTGCCTTCGTTTTCGAATGCTATTTTTTGAAGCAATGTGTAATAAAAAAATAGCAAAAAAGCTTTTTGCTAAAAAAAAAAAAAAAAGACCATGCGTCTATGTTTTGTCATTAGCCAGCATGATACGCTATAAAATAAATCGTAAAACATGGAATTTGATTAAGGAATGAGGAAGATCTCGCGTAGTGATTGAAACAAACAGTCTAGAGAAATGATAAATTTGAATGAAAATCAGTGTTTTTATTGTTGAAAATTGATACAATTTCGTATAGCAGGCTTCTTTAACCGTTAATGCTTGAATGCCAGCACATGTCTTTCTTTTAATCGAACATTTAAAATTCAAACGTTGAATTGAGTTCACTTTGTAACTGTAATTTTTCGAACGTAAACAAAACGCATCCCCCCCCCCAAAAAAAGCAGAGGAGTAAAAAATAATTTCTTCCTAATGAAGTTGATAGTAAATTTAATATTTTACATCGCACTTGAATAAATAGTTAAAGGTTTCCTGGGTGAAACTCGTAATTTCAATTTGGCGTAGTATGTTTTCATTTATAAAAAAAAAAAAAAGAGGCCAAACACTGCTATGAGAAAGTTTTTCTGCACAAAGAGAATTCCCTTAAGATAATCTAATACTTTTTTATGCTTACATTATGCTTGGTGGTCTGAACGGAGTCAAAGCTTTAAAAAACGAGCTGATGTGTGCAACACATGACTTCCTTTTACTCCAATTTAATGTCATTTCCCCATTTCTGGCAATTTTAATGTGATTCAATAGTTTACTCTCTAAATATCACCAACAGTGGCCAAATTGAAACAGATTTAAAAGAAAAAAAAATTGCCAAATTTGTCGCTAAGTTGGTGACAACACTTGGCGACCAAAAGACTGGCGATATATCGCCAAGTGCCCGCCAAATAATAACACCACTTGAGCATGAAATTAACAATGATTTCCCCCCAAAAAGGGGAAAAAGATCCCTTTATAAACACTCGAATACAACCAAAAGAGGAGGTAAACAACTAGACGCCACTAGGAGTCTACGTACCAAATTTCAACTTTCAAGGACTTACCGTTCCTGAGTTATGCGACATACTTACGCTTATGCGCACATCCGCATATACAGACGTCACGAGAAAACTCGTTGTAATTAACTCGGGAATCGTCAAAATGGATATTTCGCGTGTCTATGCGTTCTTAGGCACTTATCCACGTGTGGTCGAGTCGAAAAAAAAATTTCATCATTCATGCGAGGATGACTAAAATGGAAATTAAAGTTCATTTTTGAGTGAAATTTTTTTCGCGAATACAATACTTCCTTTTTTGTAAAAAGGAAGTAAAAAGAAAAAGCACTCTTCGATTAATAGTCAAATTACTTGAATAATTACTGTAGACTGCATAAAGGAGTCGAAACGCCAAGTAGCATTCCCGTCGTATTTATTTTATTGCCTTACGTATGTTATCTGTTAAATGTTATGAGTACAATATGTTATGACTACAGATTTAGATAATCTGTAATATTAATCTAAATTAGCAATAATGTCGGACAGCCCGGGCGAGCCAGAAGTTCAGCTAGTTTATAGCCGAACGCTCTACCGAAAAAAACTCATCAATTTAACCGAACAACTAAGTCCAGTGCTTTTAGCTTTATTTAAAATAAAAAACGAAACATGTTAATTGTAATTTTTTTCCCCGAAAGCGACCCAAAAAATTGGAAAATTGTATTCAAATCTTGCTTAAAAAAAATCTGCATAAGAACTACAGGCTGCATCAAGGTTTCGCAACAGCTAGGGGCGTTTTCGAAAACTTGATTTTTCGACCGTAAGTCTATTTTTCGTCATTAGCCGGCCTGATAAGTTTTAAAATGAAGGGGAATAATATATAAGATAAGATATTGAAGAGAGAGTGTTTTTATTTTTGGAAATTTATACAATTTGGTATCGCAGGCTGCTTGAACCGTTATGGCTTAGACGGCAGCACGTGTTCATTATTTAATCGAACGGTTAAAATACAAAATCAGTTGAACTAAGTTCGTTTTTTAAGCGTAGCTTTTCGAATGTAGTAAAAATGTGACTATCTGTTTTTGCCAAAATAAGAAAAGAAAAAGATATTTTACCCATCAAGTTGTTAGTAATTTTAATGTTTTACTTCGTATTCTAATAAATATTCATAGTTTAACTAAATAAAAAGCGTAATTTCAATTAGTGGAAGAAATTTTTTTATTTGTACATAGAGTCAAAAAATGTCAGCAGAAGAATCTACATTTCAGTATACGATTTTTTTTTCTGAACAAAAAAACTATTCCGTTGTAGTCTGAAATCTGAAACCTGATACTTATATTTTTGCTTACACTATGCTTTAGCTTTTTGACCGAAGCCAAAGCTTTAAAAACAAAAAAATATCAATTAAGAATCGACATAGCTACTGCTGCATCAAGTTTTGGTGACAGCAAGGAGCGAATTCATCGCATTTATTACCTCACTTGTACTATTTATTGTTTTTATGTGTTCATGCAATGGGTGATATTTGTTTAATTTTTTGATACTGATCGTCCGGACCGGGCCCGAACACTCGTTCTTCTAGTTACCATTCGAACGCTCTGCCGATTGAGCTAGTCAGCCCTGACGGTCGCAGCGCAAGTTAAATTTACAAATTTTAGCGAAAACCTCAGTCCGGTGCTTTAAAAAAGTTTTTTTTTTTTTTGGACAGAAAAAAAAAGTTTTTAGACCGTGGGTCTATTTTTCGTCATTAGCTTGCACGATAAGCTTTAAAATGAGGTGTAAATCAAAGAAATCGATGAAGAATTGAGGAAGATCTCGCAAAGGAACAAACAACAAAATCCCTTCCAAGATAGGCGAAAATATCCCTATGTGAATTTTTGAGAATCAAAAGACTTCTGTGCCAAATTCCTCAATGATCTGTGAAAACCGAATTTGAATAAGAAAAAACCCCGTGGGTGAGGGGGTTAAAGTCACCCCTCCACCCTCCGGGGTAGAAAAAAAACCCATGTGAGTTCCTGAGCACCAAAGAACCTTTGTGCGCACTTTGGCGAAGATGCGACTCAAACTGTTGATTTTTATACGCCAGCTGCTGCACGCAATAACAAACTAACGCTCTAATGTGACACATCTAACGCAAATAAAATATTTTTCATGGTTATCGTACGAGCTTTAAAAAAAAACAAAATACTTTTTTAGTATACTTAGACACAGGCACAAAACATACTGTGGGTTTATCTTTTAAAACTTCTCAAGAAATTACAAAATAATATGAGGGTTTGTTGATTTTCAGATTTTCCGAATCACACACGTAACACGGCAATTAAAATTTTATTTAAAAAAAAAGAATTATCCTACGGAAAAAAAAAACTGTCACCTAAAACTCGCACATATCTTCTATTACTCCAATAGGAACTATTAAGAAATTATTTCAGAAATATCATATTGATTTTTATTGTTATTTGCAAAGAAATGGTTTCAGAAAGTCATACACGTATTACTAGAATGGCCCAATATCATCTCTTCAGTTAGTGTTCTAAAAATATAAAGCATTGATTAAAAAAATATTATTTTAACATAAAGTGATACAAATTTTTACACATAAACGATCATTTTTCAAAACCTAGAATCTCTGCAGCTTCAACCATAACAAAATATTTTTCACGGAAAAAATATAGTTTTCTTCAAGAGAGCTACAAAACGTGCTTCTTAGTTTATTATTTTGCTGAAGGGCACTCTTGAGGCAACTCAGACCGATGATGTTAATTAAAAAAGATGAACTAGTGTACTTTTGATTTTGATAAAAAGTTGACATTTTTATATCATTCAACTTTTTTCTTTGGCTAATAGATCACAACTCGCATTATAACCTACTCTTATTAAATTACACCCTCAATTTTGCCAAAAGCATAAATATATCTCCGACGCAAAAAGATATTAAAAAAGTTGAAAAAATATTTCAAGAGAGCGAAATAGTGGATCGCTATCTCTGTGTTTACTTAAGTGGAGCTCAATTATACCTCATTGACTACATTGTTCTCCCGACCCTGTCAGGAAACAGAAAAATCTCTCTCCTGCTAGGAAATTAATGAGGAGTTCTTAGATAGATTACCTGGCTTTTCCAGTTTTTTCCCCCCGTTTTTCTTTGACACTCACCCAAAAGCAGCGGTCGTAGCAAAACAGTCTTCTTAATTAAACCCACTGTCTCTCCTTAGAGCGTCTGATGACAAGAGGAAAACGCTAATGAATTTGTACCACTTGTGTATCCTCTTTATGCTCAAAAGGAAGGAACATTCTCCCATAGGGAAGGCATTAAGCTGGAGGCAGAGTTGCGTTTGCTGTCTGTAGGTAAAACCGTATTTTTTGAACATATATTTTAAACTTTTGTTTCGAAAAAAAGGGGGGGTTTGTATTTCTAAACAAAAGCAGTCACTTTTTCTTGAGGGTGATTTTATATTTATATTTGTGCATTTGCATTGTGTTTTGATTATGTTGTGGACTCGCGCTCCAACGCGTTTCAACTTACGCGAAATAGATATAACGCGAGGTTTTCACAAATGGCATGTTTCAGCGTTGACGTGAACCGCTTGCTTGCAATGTAAGAATTTTCGGAAACAATTGACTATTGGCTACTAAATATTCCCTTCGTGAATGTACTTAAACCCTTTAGCATACCGAAGGCGGAAGCTCTCACACCATATGAACCTCGCTCTGTTACTGTGTACGAATAACTACTTCACCTAAGAGCGCGTCTTGGTCTAAAACAAGTGCAAATGGGAAGACAAAGTTAAGAAAAGGGGAAGATAGTCGATGAGCAGAACTCCGATTACTGAGTCTTCTCGGTACTAATTAAAATCATCTTTATTTTCTTAACAGTTCGTACAGTCAAGGAAAAGGTGTAGAAATGGGCACAGGTGTAGCTATGGGAACCCCTCTCTAGTTGGTAAATGGGTACTGATGACTGGCGGTGAAGACTGCGTAGATTGCCATTTACTAATATAAAATAGCAGAGAGCAATTGGAAACATTCTTTCAAGTAGTGTAGATGCAGCTTCTGTTATTGTGAAAATTGATGTTTTTTTTAGACTGCAAACTTTTTAGAGGTATCTGAAATCGTTTTCTTTTCATGTTCTTATGTTCAGTTAAAAACATTTTTTTTACAATGACATCCGGAAAGTGGAGATCTTAAGCTACTTTTTGAAGCACACCTTTATTTAGGCACGCTTTTACGTTACTTGTGAGGGTGGTCATCTGTCTTAGGTGTAGTCGGTGTAAATATGGGCCCCCAATTGAAAAGTGCCCATAACTATACCACATGTTTTTTTAAACAAGAACTATTTCTCAAGCGATGCAACTTGAATCTTTCGGGATGGAAATTTCCTTTCAAGCCACTCGGAAAGAGGAGTACGTGAAATGTGTGCCTTACATTCAGCACAATCTAATTTTGTGCGGGGCAGAAAGAGCCAGTTATGTTTGCACTTTTTGTATAAATATTTTTTTTTTTCGTGTTATAAATTCTCTACCACTTAGTGAGTAGCTTTATCCTGTTTTTAAACACTTTTTGGTGACTTTTTTGAAGGGTACCCATATTAACACCCCATTTTTTCTAGTGCTATTTTTAAATCTCTTTGTGAATCGCCGCTTCTGAATATGAAATATTTGATATTAATAATTGTTCCACCCTCTCGCATATAGGCTGCTTGCCGTAGTTGTTAATGAAAGACAAAAGACTAGAATTTTTCGTGTTTAAAGTAACTTTAAATCAAAAACAAAAGAGGGTCTCTACTGCTATTTTTAGTATTATTATTGCATACTGTAATATTTACCAGTACTGTAATTTATGCCTCACTCTCATAAATCATTGATTTTTTCCATCGTAACAGTATTTTTTGTCGAATAACGCAGTTAAAAAAAAAACAGATTATATAATTTTTTATGTGGGAGATGATAATACAGGGTGTTCGAAAAGTCCTTGACACATTTAAAAAATTCATAGAAAACTAACAAATTGTCGTATGAATTTGCGGTTTGCACCATAATACTTCACAGGTTCGAGAGTTTTTATGACATCGGAAAATAAATGAAAAGGGGAAAAAAAAGAAGAAAAAAAAAAAAGGCATTTCGCAGCCAGGGTGTCAGTATATGCTATGCTTGTAATTCTTCGTTTAGTAATTTTCATTCCTTTTTGCGTTTTCCCATGTCAACAAAAACGATTTAAAAGTTACTTTTAACTTTTAAGTATTCTTTATGGTACGCTTTTTGCTCCAAAAATGTTAGAGCTCTAGCAGTGTTGTGATAACAACCGGATATTGTGTAGTGGGGAAATAACAGAATCAGTACGATTAAAACTGCGTTTAAAAGGTTACACCCCTATCTCCCACCAAACTAAATTTCTGAGTTACGTTACATTTATTAGAAGTGTTTTAGATTTTACCTTCTCTTAATGAAATTAAATACTAGTTTAAAAATTAAGAAAATATGTACTAAGTCCTCAAATTATAGCTAAGCAATGTTAAAAATGGTATAAAAATTAAAATAATTTTTTTAAGGTAATGTTTTTATTTCGAAATATTTTTACTCATTGCACATTATTGAAAAATACATTTAAATATTTCTTCATTGCTTGAAGTTGCGTTCATTATTCTACGTCGATGCTTTTACATTATTCTGCGTATTATTGATATTTTTGCTACTATTTGACTAACGGTCGTATTTACTAGCCGATTTGAACTTCAGACCGACACTCGAATCATTGATCAGTGCCTTCAACCAATCAGGAGTCAATCGGCGAATTAAGTGAATGACTGAGATTAAGGTCGGCTAGTGAATATGACAGTTGATCGCCACTAAAGGAGAACCAATCACTTACAAACGAGCTTGACGAACACTTTTGTAGCTCATTAAAATATTTGAGGAAAAAAAATATCAACTCTATATTATCATAAATTATACTCTATAAGTTAAAAAACTACACAAAAATCATAAACATGTTGATCGGTTTTACTTTTATTGATGAGTTAAACACCTCAATCTACAAGTCAACGCCATGTAGCAACACGGATAAAATGCCACAGTAATGATTTTCAGCAGAGTTTTGAAGATGGAAAAATTTCCCAACTCATATTAAACATACGCGTATTCAAACCCACTGTCGTCTACTGCCGTTAATGAAAATTACTTTCTTAAAATAATTCTTGGATAAAAGTTTGAATGCTAATGGTTACTAATATTACATTTACTTATAAATATTTATTAATAAAAAGTTACTGTTTTGAAAAATTCACAATTGATCCAATTTGAAAAGTTTCTCAACAATGACTTCGTGTGTTAACATTTTTTATCTACACTTAGAAAGGGAAAAAAAATGTATATTTAAAACTGTATGTAGCATATTTTTGTTCATTTAGTTTTCATGCAATCAATAAAAAAATAGCACACTCTTTCATTAGAAATGCTCTTTACATTTACAAAAGCATATTCAAGAATTATCAATACGTCCTACCGACATAAGTAAATATTTAAAGAAATGTGGAATGCTATGAGAAAAATGATCAAACATTTTTACAAAAAGTGAAAGATATTACTAGAAACCTTATAATACATGTTTTTTTAAAGATGCAGTAGAACCAATCTCGCTTTAGAAAATCAATACATAGTTTCATATTGAAAAATAAATAACTATGGCAAATATAAGGTTCTGATAAGCTTTATTTAAAAGTAAAACTATCTCTCTATGTATTATTTATTTCAGATTAAAAAATGGAAAATATGTTTCTTAAACAAGTTTCTGATTACAGTCGGGATGAAGCCAAAGAAGAAAATTTTCAACGCTATTTGTGATAACAAATGGATAATAACGTAGAAAATCATCTTTCGTGGAAAGAATTTTAAATAAATTGTTCTAGCAATTTTTCAAATAAATATAGACGTAAAATAACATTTTATTACTATGATTTAAAAAAATAAAACTAACTTTTTAACTAGTATCAGTCATTATGAGTAACATGTTTGGGAGTTTTTTTGTACGAAAAAAAAGTCATTCTTATTATATTATCGACATTGGTAAAAAACATATTTCTTTGACTCTTTTGAGCGCGTAGAAAATCGTAAAAATTTATTTCATTTTGTAGATTGTTTTTTTTTTTTTTTTTACTTTTGCGTTTTGACATTTTAAAAAACAATTTTATTTTTATTGGACTATAGATTTTGTTCAATTTCTTGAATCACAGAATGTTTTACATGAGCTCATTGTTTTTCTTTTTTTTTTAATAAAAATTAGCCTCAAATCACATTACAAACACTTCCTATAAAGTATAGAAACGAGGCCTACTTCTCAGACATTCTAAAAATCTCGAATATACGCATTCTAAAGAGGAATATAAAATAGGTTTACAAGCGGTAACAAAATCACTAAAAAAATAACAAAAATTCATTCACCGCTCCTGTCAGTCGGGTCGTCTAGGATAAATGAAAGTACAAAATCGAGATTGTTCACAGTAAATCTACAATATTTGCCAATAACAAGTCAAGTAATATGCGGACATCTAGTTGCTAATGCATTACACATTACCTAAAATGCCAAAAAACATACTATAATGGAGTGAAATAGCGGGGCAAAGTGAATGGTAAAACATTTTCTCTGCTTTTAGTGCCACTTAACTAGTAATATTTCAACTATTTAGTAACATATATAGTATATTTCCATTCAAGAAAAAAATACCTCTAAAAATCAAAGCGTATGATAAAACAAGCAATTTTTAAAAATTGATACTCAAATTGTAATATTTTGTTGTAAGTCAAAAATTATTTTAATGTTATCAAATAATAAAGTTCTTGTAATTAACATTTTAAATATTAATTGGGACCTTCTAATATTCGGTGCAGTATTTATTTAGCTATTATTTATCTTATTTGTATTTTTAATATATTTCAAAATTAGTCAAGTGCATGCGGGGCAAATAGAAAATGTTTCTTTTGTTTACCCACTCATTCATTTTCTAAATCACTATTGTATTCATTTATTAACTTATTTATTTACATTTCTCCATTTAATAATTCACTTCATTTATATTTCCTCGTGTATTAATTAATAAATTTATTTATTAGTTCATTGTTTAAATATGATTACATTTATTAAATTATCCTTTTATTTGCTCATTGTTTTGTTCAAAAATATTTTTCAATCATATAGAAATATATTTCATTCGAAAAATGTTTCATTTTTCACTTTGACCCATGAAAAAAAGCGAAAATTTTCCACTATTTTTTGAAGGCACAATTTTACTGCCAAAAATGTAAAATAATTCTTCATTGCAAGTGCTACTATAAAATGGAATGTTCTTTCTTCATATACTGTAATTTTCAGAACAAATTTCCAATTTGTTCATTTTGTATAAACTTGAATAACTGTGTACAAGAACCCAAATTAAGCACTAAAACAAAGTTTTAAATTTTCAGCATTAAAAAGTTACAATTTTTGAAAATAGAAATAGTAATGTCCAGAGCTCGTACTACATGCAAATGCGTCTGTACATATACAGTTGCATATTTTTGCTTCTCTTGGTATCACTGCATACTGCATATACATGCTTAAACTCGGTATTTTTTTTTTTTTTTGAAATGCATATGACTGTTTTTTTCACTTAATTAAAAAATAACTTGGGAAAATTAAAAAATAAACATTTTGCTTTTCACAAAGAATAAAAAAAAAAGCATGAGCAATTTAAACTATTTTGGGTAAATGAATATTGCCCTTTCTGGTAGCCAGGAACAAAATCATTATCAGAAATGATTTTAAATGGGAAACGAAAAGTTCTAGTAGGAGAAAATATTGAAGAACAAATTAAGATTTAATGTAGAAAAATCAAATTATGTCCATACCCGTTCTGAGCGAATTTTAAGTCATTTCATGGCTTTACTAACAAAATAGAAGAATAGAAAGGGCAATCTTTGTTTTTTTTGTTTGTTTGTTTGTTTGATATCATGACAACTTTACTCTATGCAGATAACATAATTATTTGTGCATATATTAGGTATTTCTAGTGCATATTTTAGTTATTGTTAGTGCATATAATCCGATCTTTAGTAATGACTTATCGTGTTTGGCATAAAAGACGTACTTCAAAAATATACTAAAGTACGAAACGGAAATAGATACACAATCGATACATTTCTCAAATCTCTACCAGAGTTTTCTGAAAGCAAAAGAGTTCTTAAAATATCAGTCGAAGATATTTATTCAATAAAAAGAGTAAACCCAGGTCTCCCCCAAAAACAACCTGAAGCTGAAATCTATCTTCATTGAACCAGTTATCTGCGTGACCTAAGTACCACAAACCAAGTGCCTGGATTGTCGATTTGGCGACTCCTCAATCATTTGCCTGCTCCGGATCATTGCCGATAACGAAGGTAAGATTTCTTTAGCGGGGTTTAGTGAAGCGTAAAACAATAATTGGATGCTGTTTGTTAGCATTTTGCTTCTTTATATATCTTCAGTGCACTTATACTGTGCTTGTCTGGTAATGCAATAAATGCAGGATGTGTTTCCTATAGTAATCAGTTCCGGAATGTGGGAAAAGTAGGGGTTTGTGGAGTAAAATGAAATATTCAAAATAACTTACCTAAAAGTTCATTTTGAAAATCACCATATAAAAGAAAAAAAATGCATTATATAATAAAACTTAAAATTTATTTTTTGTATATTTTTTGGTAATAATTTTTTATTTTCAAAAAAAATAAATAAATAAAAACAAAAATAAATTATTGGACATTTTAAACTTTTTCTTTTTTTGCATTTTGCTAAGTAAAAAATAGAATATTTTCTTTTGAAATATTTTTTACTTATTATAAAAAATATTTGTCATCAAATTAACGAATAAATGAACAAATAGAAGAATAAATACTGAAACAATAAACTAATAAATAAATTAAAGCAGGAAAACAAATGAATGAATAAAATAGTGAATTAATGAATCAAGTTATGTTAATGACTTAATATGTACGTGATTAGTTTAACAAATGAATAGTATGTTAATGAAATTAACTATTTCACTTTGCCCCTCATTCCCTATATTTTATAAAAATGAATTCTAATTCATTTTGATGCCCTAACAGAAGAAATGTTTAGCGGCGTTTTCATTGCTTTCTTTCTAGACGTTCATAAAATTGATGTATTTGTTTTTAATCTGAAATAAACGCTGCATCGCACTCTGCCAAGGAAAGTAACGCAACTCAAAAAACAGCATTAGAGAAATCAAGGTTTTACTCAATAATATTTTTAAGCTATTTAATCTCAAATATCATAATACGCACGAAGAAGTTATAATTTGATGTTTGCTGGATTGTTTTGGATGTCTAAATTAATCATTTACACTTAAAAATTCAACAACTTTCTTCCAAATTATGAAGTTTTAATGATGTGTCATTATTGAGCGTATCGTTTTTATGCCACCACCCACCAGTTATAAGCTAACTTGGTGCGAGTTTTGCAGCAACAAGAAGCATTAAAGTTAAACTTAAATAAATAGCATGTAGTAGGTTTTTCCCTACTTTTGAGTTGTGTCCCTTTCCTTGCCGGAATTTGATATCTTGCAGCATTGCTCACAAAAGACATCGGACTTATTAATTAAAAGTTTTCCTAAATCTCATATAGTCCATTTATGTTGTCAGATCTCCTTTATTACTATCTTCAAAATGCTCTTTTCAGAAGAGAGGACTACTTCTCATATACATCTGCTGTAATGAGAGACACCATTGATAATAGCACACAAGAAATAAAAAATGTTATATTTCTTTTCTTTCTTCTTTAGTATATTTACTGGTATCTGACGGTATTACAATATATGCAATCCGTGTTTTATAGAATGATTTCATTTGGAGCATAGAAGAAGTTAATTATTACACATTAATTTTATTACAAAGGCTAATTTTGACTAAATTTCTGACACAGGAAGTGTTAATTTTAACTGTGTTTTTCGCTGCTTACTTTTAAGAGACTCGTAAAGTAGTGCATTTAGATCTAGTGGTGCATTAAGACCATTCCAAAGAAAAAAAAAGTTGTGAAAACATAAACAATTAGACGCCTAGTATCAAAATCAGCTCATTCAAGATATTTCGAAATTTTTATTTATTTATTTTTTAATAACTTGAAAGATGTTGGACGATACTATTTAGCATCAATGTGACTTGGAGTGCATCGAAATTAATCCGATAGCAAACTGGTGCCAAAAACTTGGTTTGTTTACCTCAAAACCTGCTCAATCCATTCTTTCATTGAAGGCCACTGTACAGACGATTCCTTGTACAAATATAAAGTCGTACGCCGAATGAATTTCAATGGAAAAAATACATATATTGAAAAATATAAATAAGTTGAGGGTAAAACTTTATCTCCTGTCGAGTTTATTAAAATGGATTTAACTGGTTTTGATTCATATATAAGTCACAGAGTTTCAAAATGTCCCCAATAGTTAGAGCTGACGAGCTTCACCAAAATTATGCATATTGGTTTTGTTATACTAGATCGTAATCAACGAGGTCTTCTCACTCGTTTTAAGAATGTTATTACTATCCGATTATGCAATGTTGGTGAAGTTGATCTATTTAAATGCAATATCAGCGATTCTTTCCTCGTTAAAAGTTTGTGCTCAAAAGGAGTAAAGATGAAAAATGACCATAACGCATTAAATCAAAGACATGTGTCATCTGTAATAAGTTTTCGACAGAATGTTACACCACTGTACTATGGTCAATAGAGTGAAATGACTTCTATTGAGTGTAACTTTGATGAAGATAGAGTGTAAAAGTATCAAGATTGCAAGGCCTCCATGATCTCTCGACCGCACTCCAGTTGACTTCTGATTAAAAGGGCTATTTAAAATCACTTTTGCACCAATAATCAATTCAAAATTGGCAATTCAATAAGTTGCTTATTGAATAAATCTCTTTTTACTCCTGAATACTTTGAATTCCACTTTTTAGAAGTACAAAACAATTCATCACTTTAACTAATTTTCATTTCAACTGAACCATCCACCTAAGAACGTAACGAAACGAAGCTTAGCCAGTTTATTATTATGAAACATGAAGTATAAGTCGTAACGAATAAGTATTTGGCAAGATTATAGCTATTAGTAACGGAGAAGAAAACAAATATATTTCACATATATTAATGTATCCTTTAGCATTCCTTGTAATAATTTCTCAGATTTTTCTTTTCTTATTAAGGCTATCAGTGTTTTTACTACGTTATAGGGGCCATAAATGACTTACAGTCAATATACTGCGCGAAATTTCCCCACGAAGCAGCAAGAAAATACAAGACTATCTCCCTAATGACCATGTATGCTCGTAATATTGAGCTTCAGCAGTCTTTTCTCATCACGGAAGGCCGAAAGGTGTTAGAGGCGTGGTTTTTCACGCATTGACTATTATTGCCTATTAAGCTGGCGGTCATTAAAATCCAGCATTCACCGCCTCAGACATCAATTACTCGCAAGGGTGGAGCAGTCACATGGTAGACAGGGCCTTTTGGATGAAGATTCACCACAAAATTTAGAATTAATACTTGGATGATAAAAATGTTGCTTAAAAAACTGCTTCGTTGAAGGATTATGTCAGGAGGTTTACGCAAAAAAGTTAATTCTTCTTTGTGACTGAAATATTTGAGAATATAATTTTGCAGTGAGAGTCTCTTTAGAATTATAAATGCTGTCAATATTATTGAATATTTTAAATTCAAGCTTAAATTTCATAGGATTCACTTTTTTTTCAGTTCACAGTTAGACGTATCATGGCACAAGCAAGGTTTATTAACTCAAGCTCAAATGTCTTTACTGCATTCTTAGTCAATCCAATAGAGATATTTATTTGGTGTATTTTAAATGATATATTTGCTCTTAAGACGAGGGTTTTTTCTATATTAGTCCCCAAAAAAGTTATATACTTGTGGTTATAAAAGTACGATGAAGTTAAGCTTACGAATATCCGTGTTGAAAAGCATCAAGTTGTACATAATTTAACATTAATCTTTTCTACCAATTTTCACTGAGAAAAAACGTAAAGAACCCTGAAACTGCTTTACAAATAGAAAAGAAAAACAATTATATAGTAGACAAGTGTTTTGCGTTAGAAGAAATTTCTTTTTCATAGAAGAAAGGAGTTTATGGATGAAAAGGCATCTATTAAAAGTACTTTTAGTAATAAGCTAAGGTTTTAGTTCCCCTAATCTGCTTATCTTAACATATTTGGTGGTATGTTGGTACTTTGATAGAGTTCTTTGCTGTTATATATGTAATGTTTTCCACTTACTAGTAGCTTTTATTGTTCCCACACTCCCAATAACAAAACAAAATCACTACTCTGAGACCAAAACATTTATTTTGTACAAGATATTTTTGATAATTTTAATTCTTCTCGGGAAAAACAACGTTAATATATCACGACGTAAGGATTGATGTATGACACTTTCTTCGAAACACTCGAAAACATGTATCAAGAAACGTTAAAGGCTAAATATTTTACTACGGAAATTGTAAGGGTTATGTAAAATATCGTTTTCTAATGCAAGTAGGTAACAGACTATTTAGACTTAACTTATTAAGGTGTTTAAACTTAGAAAATATGTCTCTCCGTAATATTATTTCTTCTGTACCTTTGTCATGTCCAATCAATCAGTTTTCTATAGAAAATAACAGCTGTGTTTATGGTTATTGTGTTATTTACATACAGAGTGCAGTGGCATAATATGCTTATTTACAGTCACCACACATAAGAGTATTTGGCTAATAAAACCGGACAAAAACCAAACTCTGAAAGTTTGATAAATATTGTTTCAAACCTACTTCACTTCAAGTAAGATAAATGTTGTATCGAAGAACAAGAGTAAAAATCTCACCTGTTACTTTCCCGTTGGTGTACGCTAGTCGACACTTAAGACATTGATGGAATTGCTCGCTTTGGTTTTCGACTATTTTCATTCTACGTCTTCGATTTTGCGAGTTATTGTATTTTAATGTGGCTGGATTTAGTAAAGTAATTTTTTAAATATGGAGCTCACTTTAAACTCATGCTTCGTTGAATTACGGGGGGGGGGGCGGGAACTTCCTTTTTTGAAAACGAAATAAAAAATGTTACGTACTTAAAAATTCTTTATTGTTCTATTTTTCCTGTCACACATAATAGAAGATTATGCTTTACACTGTTTGAAAACAATATTTTGTAAGTGTTGCCCTCCATTGTCAATACACACTGGACTATACTTTTCAGTCGAACTCGGAAGTTTTGGTCAACTCTTTGGAGCATGTCGACAGGTACTATATTGGCAGTTTCGGCTCAGATACGATTCTTCAGGTTCTCCAGGGTTTGTGGACGAGCGTTATAAACCCACGACTTCAGATAACCCCACATGAAATAATCACAGGGGGCTAAATCAGGAAAGCGTGCAGGCCCGTTTAAGTCCCCATCCCGATCGAGCGGCTGTTTGAAAAATACACCTCAGCAGTAAAAGGAAAATCGCGATGCTGTCTCTACCAAAGCATGAAGGCAACTGAAAGCATGATTTAAAAAAACTTCCCATTCATAGCTTTCCGTTGAGCCTCTCCCCACCACTCTGTGATGCTCCACACTTTTTGCGCTCCAAATTCCAAAATTTTCAGTATAGGCTTTCTTTTCAAAGAGTGGATCGATAGTTGCGATGCAGCGAGTGTCTTCCGCACACACTTCAAGATTACCCACCGAGCTCGTGCTTCTGGAAGGCAATCAATTGTGCCGTGGTTTGAAACATTCCGTTGTACTGGAACAACATTAGTTGAGAAATCGCGAACATACCCATCGTCATGTCCGAGAGAGTGGACCAAAACTTCAGAAATCCGGTCCCTCAGTGGATTGCCAAGAAGGTTTTCTCGATGCCATGTTCAAAACAGTGTCCAAGAAAATTTCCGTGTATGTAACATATGATGAATAAATATTTAGAATGGTACCTATAATGTCTTTTGTTTTGTTTCCCTTTCAAATAAGCAAATTGTGCTGCCGCACCCTGTGTAAAGTGTAAAGAAAAATTTGGCAATCATTACTGACCGAATCTATTATGTAAAAATCAGGCGGTGCTAATCCAAACACTGCTATAAAAATATAATTGTTCTAAAGGAGACATATTTTCTAGTCTTAGGTGGAAACTATAGCTTTATATTAGTGGTTAAGAATACTTTACACTATATACAATCAAAGTGATTGATGATGAAAAAATAATTTGATATCACAGCGAGCTCTAATTATTTTTAAGCAAAATGAGAACTGCAAAAAAATTCTCAAATCCCTAACTTACTTTGATCTTTTTACCATGCATTTGAAAAACGAAATTAACAAGTTGAAAAATCTCTAACCAATAATTCTACTCCAATTTTTCCCTCTGATGTTTTCAATGCAAATAATTGTCTCTTTAAACCACTTAAGTACTAAATACCGGCATAATATGTTAAGCCAATAACTAAAGAGTCAAGTCAATTCGATAAAATGAAACATAATTATTTCCTAAATAACAAAATAAAATAATTCTTGAACGCTATACGCTTTTCTTATTTCACGAAAGAGGAAAAACTGCACAGTTTGTCATAACAATCAGTTGGACACATAGGAAAAATTTACGACTTATTTATCCCTTCAATCCCTGAAGAAATATCTGGATCAATATTAAGATGAAGGGGATATTTTCGGTACCAGTGACCTTGCCTATTGATATGATAAATTACGAAAGCAAGAGAAGATTTCTAGTATTTTAAGATTTTGATTCGAAAGCATTTTAGCGGGAACATTTCCTTTTATAGGTCCGGAAAGTGCTGTATTGATTTCTCTTTTTCGGTATTCGTAAACTTCTGACTTACCTTGTTCAGGGGACTACTGGTTTTGATCTCATCTTAATGGTTATCTTCGATCTAGTCTTGTGGGTTATCATTTTAGGTACCATATTTTTTCACTAGGTTTCTAAAAGGAGAAACTTGATCTTATTTTCATATTTAATTTATTTGATTGCTAGTAAACAAAGTAACTCAATTTTGAAAATATGTAAAATTTCTCTCTCATTTGTTTGTGTTTTTTTTTCTAAATCCTTATATTATTTAGTTATGTAAATGTTCCTCTTTCTTCACGCACCAAGTATACATCTCTAGTTAGTTTTGTATGTTGTATAAATAAAACAAATTTAGAGATTTGTGCAATTTCAAAAGCAATGTTTAAACTTAACTTGCTTACTTTTAGCTTTATCACTTTTTCTACGATTCCACTCAAAAATTTATAAAGAATTATTTTAGAATTATACAGCAGCTGTTCGGTAGGACTAATGTCAGCCCCTTAAAATATGTCGGTTAGAACATCCTTCGAAGTTTCTTTGTAAACCTAAACAATTAAAATGTATCATAAATGAGTAAGATAAAGCACATGTGTATTTTCTCAAAACGTAGCTACGCGAAGTTTAAACAGATGCTGCTAAAAAATGCAATTCATGGTGTAAAAGTATATTGAGTTCGTTTCTATTACTGGGATGTTTCTTGATTCTTTCTACTTTTTCTCCGAAAGGTGTTCAAATTTAACAATAGACTATTCGTAAACCCTTACTAGTTTTTAATCTTAATACAAATGGAAGTGTCACTTAGTACAACAACTTTCCTTCCTTTCGCTTCCTCTGAGCCAAGTTAATAAAACTCGAAAAATAAATAATTCTCAATACGCAATACCTCAACTGGCTCACTTAAAAAATAAATTTTTCAAGGCGTTTGATCATGAAGAACAGAAGTTTAGATATTTCTCTGATTATAATTTCTATCATTTTTCTTTACTTACGAAAACAGAACATTTTTGCACTATTAACTTTTAAGACTATGCAAACAAAGTTAAAAAAGATCTTATATTTTTGTGGCTCCCATCGTTACTTAGCTAATTCAACATTCTTATATTACCTTTACATACTATTAGGGCTAAATTTCTACCTAAAGAAGTGTAGGAGCTCTATAGTCCATACAACTGATTTTTACGGGTAAAAAGCCTGAATTTCGTCGAAAATGCTACAATTTGCAAAGAAATCAAGGAGCTCCGGTGAGCTCCTATGCAAATTTAGTTCTGTATACTGTAATAAAACTGACTCAAATCCTTTCAATTGATGAGTAAGTAGGGAAGAAGGGGACACATGTGAGCAAGGGGCATATGTGAACATAGTATGTTTTACCAGGATGACTACAAGCAAAAAATCTTGAAAAATTATCAAGTAATGGCAGTACCAATCCTACTTCTTGGCCAAAGTTTTGGAGCGATGAGCCAGTTTATGTTTATGTGGCGACAACTTCTTTGTTTTAGCTGGTGTTGTAATTTTAAGCTGTCTCCTTCAAGTGAAAACATTTTTTAAACAAACTAATAAGCTAAATTTAATTACTGCAAACCATTATACGAACATTCCAGTAAATTTATGACAATGTTTAATGTTCTTAATTAAATTAAGAATCCTTTATTTTTAAAAATTAGTTTTAAGATTGGTGACGGGGCACTTGTGAACACAACATGTAGGGGCACAAGTGAACAACTTCTATATCCTCTCTGTATTGTAAATATTTATGTAGGGTTATTTTAATTGTTAAAAATGCTGTAAATGTTTATAATTTATATTTTGCTACAGTCAGTTTGTAAATGTATTGTTAGTTATTATTATTACACTTATAAGTTAATTAGTTATTTATTTTACTTTATGTTTTTAATTCTTTAGTTCTTAAATAGTGGGCCAAAAATTTAGTGTTATATAATATTTCAAGAAAAAAAGAAAAAAAATCCTTTCTAAAATCTGAAGTATAAAATAATTTTAAATCTCATCATCACATTCTGTATGAAACTTAAACCCAATATATAACAAGAATGAACTTTACATAATAAAGTATTCTTTGTGTTGTTTAGTCTTATAAGTTTATTTCCTGTCGATACTGTGATTAGAGTATGCTACGAAACTTTAAAACTTGATAGTTAACAGAGTTATATAATTTGGAAAAAATGTTTTTTTTTTAATTGACAGATACTGTACAATTTAAACTGACACAAACAACTAATACTTGGTTACAAATCCTTCACTGTAATTGGTATACGTTTTATATTAAAGAGTTTTTCCTTGAAATATCATGCCTCTCCTGTATTTGTCAATCGTGTTCATATGAGCCAGAGGCTTGATCATATGTGACCCCCTATAGGAGCACGTATGAACAATTGAATATATACATTTTTTTCCATGAATTAAGTATTTTTTTTACAAAATCTGAAAAATATCCAGGGCAAAACGAAAATAATATTAATCATGGAGACACTTTTGCTCTAGAAAATTGATAATATGTTTTGAGATATTAAGAAATGAAAAAAAAAATGTTCACATGTGCCCCCTTTTCCCCGACTCAAGTTTTCATCAAAAAACTGAAACAATCTGTATATTAAATAGAAGTTCATTTAAGTTACTTATTTTTCACAGGGATCAATAGATTGCAAGTGAGTTAATTATTATTTACTTAATATTTTAACACAAGTCTTCGCTAACTGAGAAAAGCAGCACTGAATCGGCACAAGTTGAAAGATATATTGTATAGGGGAAAAGAGGGCACATGTGAACATGGTAAGTTTTACTAAGATAACTTTAAGCAAAAAATCTTGAAATATTGTCAAGTAATGGCAGTACCAGTCCTACTGCTTGACCAAACTTTCATAGCATTGATCCATTTCATGCTTCTGAGGTGACAACTTCTTTGTTTCATCAGGTGTTATACAATTTAATCACTTTTTTCAGTGACTTTTTTCGTGATTTTTTTTATTTAATTAACTATTAAGCTAAACTTAATTATTGCAAAACATTATATGAACATTCAGGTAAAATTAGGGCAATGTTGATTTCATTTTACTAAAATAAATTCTTTTTTACAAGTTAGTTCTAAGGTAGATATGGGGTTTTCTTGTGAGCACAACATAAAGGGGCACATGAGAATAGTTCCCATATACTCTCCGTAATGTTAAATATTGGAGTAGGATATTATAGGTGTTAAAAAATGTTTAAATATTTTAACTATTATTTTTATATAATTATTTTGTAACTTTATTGCTAATTGAAGACTAAAATAGAAAATGCAGTCATAGACTTGGACGTGTAATAACCTTCAACGGCACTTACTGTGCTCTCCACCGCACGGGCGTTAACTCTTGCTCCACTTGCGGACCCTAACAACGTTATTTTAACTACTTTTAGGAGGGATAGGCTCATAGATCGATTACCACAGTGAAATGCTTGGCATTTACTTCATTTTAACGATTTTTTTTTTTTTTTTTGGCGCTTAATGAGTTTTCCTATTTCAGTCTTCAGTTACCATTATTATTATTATTAAATAATTATTTTTTTAATTAATTTTTATTTCAAAAACCTTTTTTGCTACTAAGAAGTTTTTCAACAATTAAGTGTTGTATAAGACTTTAGGAAATCAAAAGACAAAAAATATTTTCATTAAGTTAAAAACTGAATTTAAAAATGATTTTTAAATTCATTATCATACACTGTATGAAGCTTAAAAACAATATATAATTAAAATAATCTTTGCATCGTAAAAAATTCTTTTTAATATAGTATTATATATATATATATATATATATATATATATATATATATATATATATATATATATATATATATATATATATATATATATATATATATATATATATATATATATATATATATAGTGTCTATCCAGTGCTTACAGAACAGGCTACAAGACTTAGAATTTTACAATAAGCAGGGTTATATATTTGGAAAAAAAAATGTTCTAAATGACTCAATTGCTGTACAGTTTAAACTGACAATATATAGGTATAAACCCTTCAGTGGGACTGGAATATTTGTATATTTTTCATTTTAAAGAGTTTTCTTTGAAATATGATGGCACCTCGCATTTTCAAATAATGTTCATATGTGTCCCAGTCCTGTTCCCATTTGCCCCCTGTAGGGCACATGTGAACCTCTGAAAACATCTTTAAAAACATCCATAAAGTACAGAATTATTTTATTTTAATCTAAAAATATATCATGACACAAAAGAAAGACGAATCAATCATGGAAACATTTTCCGCTGACAAATTGATAATATTTTTGGCGAAATGAAGAACTGAAAAAAAAAAAAATCACATGATCCCCCCTCTATCCTACCTTTATTCAACCCTACCTGTTCAACTCGAGAGATATGAGCTACGGGAATCAAATATACGAACATTCACTATTATGATAAATGATTTTACCCTGTATCTAAAAGCTCCTTGATTGAAAAAGGTCCTCCTCTCTAAATAGATGTATGCACATACATTTTTGTTAGCTTCTTTTTCGCTTACTTAATTTTCACGTGAAGACCAATGTTCCTTATGTACCATTTTTCCTTAATAATGATGCAGGATGGAACATTAAATAACAGTATTCGGTGGACAGTTACAAGAGAACGGATGACGCATAAAAATTAAAGGGCAAAAGAGCAAACATTCAAAGACCACATATTTAACACCTAAAAAGTCGAAAAAAATATTCTGATTATTTTATGAAGTCCTTGAAGTAAAACTACTAAGCGAAAGAAATCATCTTAAACATATTTATTAAAGACATGTAACGTTGAAAAGCGTCTAACATTGTTATTAATTCAGCAAGTCATTTAGCATTTAATTATTCAGGATCTTTTCAATTATTGTTCAGCTTTAATGATGGTGTTATTGCTTTTCCCCCTTACGTATCCAAACTACAGTGCTATCACAAATGTGTTAAAATTAATAACGTATATTTTTATTTTTTAGGAAAGTATTAATTTTGAACAAAACATTTCTGGAAAATATTTTTTAACGTGATTCTCAATTTATTTCTTTAAAACTCTTTCAACTTTTTAAAAATACAGTTTTTATTGTTAGGTTTCAAGTGTATTGTTTTACGTTTTAATTGCATTCTATTGAAATGTAAATTTCAAAAAATGTTTCATTATTATTGTCCGAATTTTATATTATGGTTCATTGCAAAACATTCATAATTTAAAAGTTAAAATTTTCCATTTCAACATCAGAACCAATAACAAAGTTGACAAAATATAAAGTGATTTCATATTCTATAAAAATTTGCTACGTAATAAACTTTTTAAGTTATTGTTTCAGCAATTGTTTTTACTTTAAAAAGTGTATAAAAACATTCAATAACTACCAAAACTGTACAAATGAAAAGAGTTTTCAATAATAAATTTCCAAACAAAGTGATTCATTCGGTTAAATGTTTCTGACTTGATTTGCGTGATATTTAAACTTGCAGATAAGCAAAAACAATCACTACTGCATTTCAATTATATGCATTTTCAAACATCCGATTTATTTTTAATCTATCAAACTATTCATATAAAATTGATACTAAAGTTTTTTTGCTATGATGTGGTCTCACACAGTTTTGCAAAGTGTTGTTCAAATATCATCGGAAACAGAATTTTAAATGCGTCCAGCTTCTCTCTTACATAATATTTTAATGAGATAATTTCTAATAAATTATTTGAATCGCTTAAATTTTGCAGTTTTAAACTTGATTAATAAAAAGCTAATTCCGCTTTATGTCTTTTTAGTTCAGTATTATATATTTGAAATAAGCAAAACAAATTTCTCTTAAAAAAACAGTTAATGCAAAATAATACTACTCTTAATCCTTTGTAGGGCAGTGAGAAATAACTTCAACCCCATTTTAACAAATTTTACCATCCATAATAAACTGTTTGACCATCTTTGATTAGACAACATTTAAAGTCGAGGGAAATAAGTACATATTCGAATCTGTGGATTGAAAACGAGCTGATAAAAAATTATAAACATCAAATTCAGCCATTTTTTAACTCCAATGTCTTAAAAAAGGGCTATTCTTTTTGAAACTTATATGCAAAAACGTGAAAGGGATGATGTACTATTGGGGAACGTTCTAGTAATGGGATTTTGAAATAGAGGAGGGATACGCTACATCCCTACCTTACCTAACATGGTAGGATTGAAAGTTACATTAAATATATTTTCAAACGCCTAAAGCATTAGGTAATTTTTCTGAACCATCTCAATTCAAAAACTTATTTTAATAACAAATAAAACTGGCCACATAAGATATTAAAAACCCTTAAGCGTAAGGACTACATGGATTCTATGGTCCTACTATGGTTCATTGCTATTATCTTAGTTAACTAACATCAAAAGTGGAAAATTAATGTTGTATTTGTAACTATATCGTCGCCTCAGAGCAACAGTAGGATGTCTTGGTGTTATTCCCGACAGGGCCGATCCTAGCAGGTGTGCAGAGTGTGCACCGCACAAGGGCGGCCGAAGCAAGGGGCGGCCGCAGGCCGCATCATGTAGTTCTTATAATCAAGAAAAATTCCTCAAGAATTTCTCACAAGATAACTTATAATAAGTCGAATAAATATGCTGAATTTTAAATGTTCAATTATCAAAGTAAGTGTCGATTTCCCAACAGCATATAGCATAGTTTCTGAAAAATAGAATGTTTGGGAACATTGTGTTGGTTCATTGTCCATTAATATTTACTCTTTACACACATGCTTCAATTAGTTACGAAATTTGTGACAGAACCCGTAATCAGGCATGGATACAGGGGAGGGGAAATGAGGGAAATGGACCCCTCCTGAAGCATGAAAGGGTGCCTTCTAAAAGGAGCACCAAGGGCGCCCACTTATTATGTCCCCCCCCCCCAAGCTTTTATAGACCTAAACAATGAAGACATTTTTTATTTATATAAAAAAAAGCTATACTGATTAGATACTCTCATCATAAGCATTTCAAACAACAAAATCTGTGTTCAATAATCGTGGATGCGTAGGAAGAAAGTGGAAAATTGCGACTCCTTTGAGAGTCAAACATATATGAATGACGAACTAAAATTTTGAAATTTTCCCCCTTTACGGCAATTTTTTCTAATTAAAATCCCGAATGAACTGTCCGGTTTCAGATCAGGAGGACAGGACTCTTGCCCCGGGTAGTAAGTTTAAACGAAGATCCAAAAGGATGCCATGACCTCGACGAGACTAAAGAAGGCTTAAATTTGCGTTTCTAGCTCTTAATTTCGGAACATTTCACTGGTTGAACCACTGATCTTAAGGACCCAATTAAGTCTCTGATTCATCCTTTCCACCTTAACATAATCAAACATATTCACAATAAGTTACCGCCCTATAGCCAGGGCTAAGGCAGAAGTCGAGTAGTAATAAGAGCTGGCGGTGTATTTCACGTATAATCAAACATAGTCTAAAAATGTTGGCTCCGAAATCTAAAATGTGTTTTTAGAGGACAGCCTTTCCTAATGTCATCAAAAATTGCTTAAAGACGTTTTTCAGATTTCTTTTTCGAAATTTTTGCAATGGCCTTTTTGCAATTACTATCAAAGACAGTCTCAGTTAGCATCTTTAGAGAAGCCCCTAATCCGTCTCCCTCTCACTTAATTTATTGAAAAACAAACTAAAATTGCGTTTTTCAGACATTAGTTTCAAGAACTTTCGGGGAAAGACCCCGGATCCCCCTTTTCTCCAATGCAATCACTATACCTCAAAATTTCGTTTGTAGACGGTTCCGTGGAGCCACAGAACCCTTCCTGCCTAAACTAGCCTGAAATAGACTTCAGTTTGTAAAAACAGTTCGTGAGGGCACACTGAACCCCCGCTCGCTTTTAGTCCCATCGTTATCAAACAATGCCTAAAATACGTTTTTGCGACTTCAATTTCTAAAAAATTCCGGAGTAGAACTGCTTGGCTTATGTAACTTTTTACCGCGCTAGGGCATACCCATCAATCGTTGAGGTGAGGTGGACAAAAGTCTATAGTTGTATTTTTCAGATATTAATATCGAAAGATATCCGTTAGATCTGCCGAAGCTTCCCAGTATCGTTAACGTCACCAAAGATAGTATAAAATTGCGCTTTTAGAAAGATCCGCTTGGAGCCCCAAAACCTTTAACTAACCCAAAATTGCGTGCTTAAAACTTAAGTATCGGAAAATTTTCGGGAAGAGTGCTGATTCTTCCTATGATACGTTCACAAAAAATAGCTTCAAACTGATTTCATCTCCCTCACTGATTACTATCTCCTGAAATCTCGAAAAAGTTCCTAAAATTGCGGTATTTGACGTCAATTTCGAAAATTTCTCCATACACCTTGAGTATGCCCGACTCTTTTGTCCTTGCAACCGAACACAACCAAAGATTAACTAAAACTTTTTTTCAAACGCCAATTTCGATAATTTTCTCGGAGTAATCCCCCTCCCCTGATTCCCCCTCCTCCGTCCTTCCTCTGATGTCACCGAAGACAGACTATAAAATGCGTTTTTAAGACTAGTAAATTTTCGTATCTATTACTTTCTTCAAAGATATGAATTGTACTTAAGGAGTTTCTTACTATAAGACTTTTCTTCCTTTATAAGTTCATCATTTTTTTTTTCTTTTTTAAATTAGAACTTGGTATAGAAATTTGAAGAAAGATTTATATGGACGTTAAAGATGAGTCAAAATATGCAAATTACTCTTGAGGGGCGGCACATTAGGTCTTTGCACGCGAGCGGCCGACACCCTAGGATCGGCCCTGATTCCCGAGATTAGATAGCCTACTGTTGCTCAGGGGCGACAATATAACATAACTGATAATGCATGTTCCCCCTATTAATCTTTTGACAAGATTTTAAAATGATTGACATAGTTTTTGATAACCATTGGAGTTTTACAAAATGAGCTGAATTAAGTGTTAAGATTATTTTTAATACACAGGATGAAAAAGATATGTATCACAGTCGCAGTTAATGTTGGTCCCATTCATGTCTCAATCGTAGCAATCGACTTATTACGAGCACTCATAGTGCTTTGGAAAGCAGTTTCAAACTTTTAGCAGACCAACATAGTGAATTGAGTAGTCTTTACATAAATAAAACACAAACTTCAAAGTTGTATGTCCGGGGCAAACTCGGAAACCACCCGACCAATTTCGTTGAAATTATCACAGAATGTCTAGGTTAGTGGAGGGAATTTTTTACTCGAAAGAATTATCATATCGTAAGATTTTGGTTTCTTTCGAAAGAGCGAAAAAATACATTTTTGGAACAATTTCTACCTGTGGTAAAAAAGAACGGAGACGATTAATTAACGAGGAAAAAAATGTAATAAACATTTTAAGTAAGGAAAAATGATTTCTTTTCCTATATATTCGCATCGTTGCCACCTTGTTCAAACGTGAACAAATGAAATTCTCCAAGTTGTAGTATTTATAAACTTTAAAGTAATCTACGTAACGAATGATGAAACATTGGTAAATGGCTTAGCTTTACAATTGGAACTTATATAAATATTCTGTCAAAAGGAAAAGCAAAAAAAAAAAAAACATGCTAAATAAAAAACAGGCTTTCAAATAATGACATCAAAACATTCTTTCAAAAAATAAAATAATAAATTAAAGGTAAGTAATGAAGAAGTTATCAATCAATCAAGTGCTAAGCAAATTTACTGACAAATGGGAAAAATGAAAAAAAAAAAAAAAAGCATACTGTATCGGTGATTTGAAAAAAAAAAAAAAAAAGAAGATTGAAATGAGAGCTTGTTTCATCACACTGATACAATTAAAAAAAGAACTGAATGATAATTGTTACGTAGACATCGCCTTCAAAATCAAAAAATGCGAAAATATACGAATGAATGCAACAACTTAAAACCATCTAGATTCCATTTCTTTTAATAACAACTAAGCCACTCTCAAACCTCAGCCATCTTGGACTTAAACGGTACCCTTATCCCATCTGAAAGGAGTCCATCCTCATGCCATTTTTCCTCGAAATAAACCCTGAAAGGAATGGCGTCTCTCTTTGACAACAGGTTGTCCATTCTACGGCGACTTGTTGCTGAACACCGATTCAGCAGGAGAGTCGCATTCAAGGAGTTATTGGCGCGACGGACGGGCGCCACATCCACACAGATTCAACACATATCAGGGCGCAGCATTAGGGGGGCGGATGCTCCCACGCTAAAGATAGAGCGACGTTTTCAGGTCGACGTCTTCTGCCTTAATCCATTAAAATCCCAGCTCTGTGAATGGGAGAGTAATAAAGGGAGATTCTTAACATTTTTAGGTGCGGGAGAAAATGATCAAATATAAAACTTAGCACACATAACTATTCCTGTTTTAGCTGTTAATAATATTACTATTGATTGCGCGTTACACTTGTATATTTTTTAAAGGTATGGTTTAAAGTAAATCCAAACCGATCATTACGTAATTGCTGGATAAAAAAGGAATATTTAATTTTCATATTCAATGAGTTAAAACATCTACAAATGGAATGAGCAACTTTTTACTTTTTTTTCTAGAAAAACAATATGCATTGACTATTTCCATATATTGAATTTGTGAAAAGGATTATTGTTTAAATATATGCAAGAGCATTTGAATAGAATTGTCATAAACTTTAGTTATGTATATTAATAAGTAGTAGTTAAAAAAAGTCCTGAAGTACTTTGCTATCAATAGTACGAAATATAGATTTTGTTGATTTTACAAAAGTAATGTAGAGCATATATATTTATCCCTACTTCTCTTTTATTTCATTGTAAAATTTGAAAATAGGAGAATAATTAAGAGAATATTTTTTGTAACATTTTCAGAAATGTAGAAAAGCAATTTCCTCTCAGTAATCCGAGTTGTGCAGTCAAATTTATAGAAACAATTTAGCTTTACCATTACTTCATTTTAGCTTTGTAAGGATTAGAGGAGAGAAATTACTTTTTCAGATTTTTAAGTATGGCCAAAAACGTTTTCAAATAAAAGTTTTTCATATTTCGGCTAGAAATAAAATGGTGAATTCTTGGAAAACCTTTTTTTTTTTTTTTTTTTTTGTAAAATGAGCAGTCAAACCTTTAAAATATACTTAAATAACATTATTACATAAGTAACTCAGAAGTCATTATTTAGTCCATTTTCGACATTTACCTATTTTTGTAAACTATGATAGAACAAATGATATTCGTATTAGCAATTAAAGGATTAATTTCGTGCTTGTTTCTTTTTCCGATAATTTGGTTTTTACAAACTCTAATATAGGGTCATTCCATCATGACGAATGTAAGATTCAGAGACTCTTTTTCGTTACATAACAAGAGTTAAATGTTTTATAATCATTTACTTGTAGTTTTGTTGAATTGTGTGAAAATGAAAATAATTCTGTGCAATACTTTATACAAGAAAACACTAAAAAGTCCATCAAATGGTTGTTGAAAGAAAATTACTTTACTGTGACGATCGTAACATATTTGTACGCTAGTCTATTTTCATGAAATTCAGCCCTCCATTTCATTAAAGTTAGGTAGATATTATTGCAAAAACAATATAGCGCGTTAATTTCATTTCTAAACTTCATTTCACATGCTGAATAGTACACTGGCCTCAAAAAGTTAAGGTACATCATGTTTTTCGAAGCTCACCACTAAAAAATGGCAGTAACAATAAAATGCATACTTTGCATAAATGATAATAACGAACTTAAAAACCATTTATAAAAAAATGGTTGCTACTACTTTAATTTTATAGAAAATAACACATTTTTACGAGTGAGAAAAAATATGGTAATATCAAGCTTTCGTACTTCTGTGTGTAAGTTAAATCCTCTTCCAAGGTCATTACATGCGCTGGAACAAGGCTTACTCTGTGCCTGGTCTTAGCTTTCTATTCCGGTGTCCGAAAACGTAATAAACAGCATGAAAAATCGATGCCGCCAATGAATTTAAGCTAGGGGGGACACATTCGTTATTGTAACCCATTTTTGTATTGTTTCTGTGACATTTTACTGCATAACACAACAATGTTCTGTTTTCTTCAGGAATAGGGAAATTTTCGATTTTTCAATTTTATTTTTATATGATAGAGTAACATATATGGACATCATAGGTGAAAAAAATTTTGTGATACGATAAGCAGTTTTTTTAAATTAATTTTTAAAGTTCAAGCACTTATGACGTCAAATGGCACAGGAAGTGACGTCATGCGCTCTTCCGTCGCGGGAGAAGCCGAAATACAAGCAGTTGGCTTCGAAGACGAAACGTAAGGCTTATCTTCTCGCATTTAACTCCTCGCGTTTCTGGAACATTAAACCTCTCATCCTCTCGGAAATATTCGAATACCATCATTGATGTTATTTGAGGAAGATTATTAGATTGTGTTTTAACGAATCCGGCCTCCATAGTGTGTTCGAAAAGATTATTGAATTTTTTAAAAATAAAAATATCAGCGTGCTCAAAATGTCCGTAGCGAAAACAAGGGATCTTCAGCGGAAGGCTGCCCATTAGTGCCCTGTGACGTAAGCTCGTGACGTTTCAGAAGAGCGCACTTTTGCGCGTGGATTTTTAAAAATTCATTAAAAATCAATCACGGTGTTTTAAAATTCGGCGATGGTGAATTTTTTAGTTTTGAAGGTCAATTAACAATATTCAATAGTCGAAATATGAACATTTAATAGGTTGCAACTTCCCTATTGACTTTTCCGCAAAGACTGCTATTTTTTTGTTATAAACCGTTTTTGCAATACACTTACACAAATTTCTATGACGCATCCAATAAAAAACCATTAAATACACATATCCTCCATATTTTTTTTTTTTTTGTTTCTACATTCATTTATTTGCAAATTAGACGCAAAAACCGGTTGTACCTTAACTTTTTGAGGCCAGAGTATTAGTGCCATAGAAAGTGTATTGGTGAAATTATGACGTTTTTGACGACCGCAACAAGCCGTTTATCAGAGAATTGAAATTAGGCTCAACTAGAAAAAATTAAAAATGCAATGAAGAAAGTTAAAGAAATTTAAAGTTCAAAATATAAGCAACAATTGTAAAACAATATTTGCATCAAATGTATGCGTAAAAAATTGCAGGATTCATTTCTTGAATGGGTTATGGCCAATATTTACATGTTGTTCTTCAAGATCTTCAAGCAGTAATAATTCTACGGCGTCCATCTTAGAAACCCTGTTGCCACACCAGATAATTCAGAATGTTGTTATTAAAATGAGGTAAAACACATTAATATTAATTGAGTTTGAAATTTTGCCTACGGGTTGACATTTTTCGGAAGGTTTATTTGTGTTTGTGTGTGTAGCTTCCTTATATAAATTCAGTTTACGTCGGATCTTGGCCAAATTTACCAGGGGTTCTTTCATGCTCAGGAATTGTCATTGGGGGTTTTTAGAAATGGAAATTCCTATTTTCGTCGGATATTTGCCAAATTTGGTAGAGGTCCTTTGGTACTCATGACTTTGCGTAGGGCTTTTACGCCCCCTATTCCGGAAGACATCGCCCCCCCACACACATATTTTCGCCATAAAATCCTTTAAACGGACTGTTTATGCAGATTCACACTAATAACTGAATAATTGGAATTTTAGAGAAATCCAAAGAATTCTAAACTTAATTTTGAGTCATGAAATAGCTCTTTTACAAATGTTGATGGAAAATTTACTTTAAAAAAAAAAAAAATAAATTAATCCTGATTGTTGAACGTGCGTCACTTTACAAAACTTTTATTTTCGAGGTAGACCGTGAAACGCTGACAATGCAGTAGCATTATACAATGAGCATGCAAACATTAGGCTAAGGTCATTGAGTAAGGTAAATTAACATTTGTTACTTTAATATCGTTACTTATTGACTCATATCATGACTTTATATTATCAAGTATTCAGTTTTAGTCTCTTTTGATGTCAGTTAATTACGCTACGTGGCAAAAAAAAAAACACCTTCGAAATACTTCTGACATAATTCTTGCTGATTCTTATGTAAAATGGCCACTTGAATCCAAAAAAGAATACCGTTATCCCCCATTACGTCCCTTTTTGGTTTAGAAATGGCACTCACAATTAAAATTTGTTTAAAACAGTTTCAAAGCCATTATTTTCATTTGAAGGGAAAGGGTGCGTTACATTAACCATCAAAATTCATCATAAATATTTACGGCAAGCTGGAAGACTCATGGGGGTATTCCCCTCTAAAATATTTCAAAATTATCAGAGCGATCTCTTCTATTTTATGGGTTTGTTTTACAGTTTTTTCACTCATTTTTTGGAACAAACCAGAGTGTTCGACTCACTCTAATAAAGACAATGTCCAAAACGAATTTCACGATGTGAAAAAAAAAAAAAAGTTATTTGATGTATCGCATGTTACATAGTCAGAGTTGTATCGCAGATCTTCAGTAAAGATCGTTCCCATATTATTCAACTTATATTCATAGACATAATTAAGAATTGAAATGAGTATGCTTATGAGCTATTTATGTATATTAATATTTCTGGGGGTTCATCACCGTAATTTTTTACCGCTTTATCAAGATATGATGAACAATGGAAGCGGTTTATCCCCAGAAATATAAAGAAAAATTAATGCTATATTATAAGCATTTTAATTTCATTTTTAATCATAATTCTATCTGAAAATATAACTTTAAAAAATACGGAAGATTCTTCACTGCAGATCTGCGGCGTGACTCGTATACAGCAAGCGGTGTTCCCAAGATTTTTTGAAAAAAGTTTTTACGACGTGAAAAATGTTTAGCACTTGGGGCTCACAGGACTGACTCCGATTCTAGCTAGGTAGCTTTCCTTAAAAAGAAAATTGCGAATCAGTGCTAATGACCTATATTTTCTCAATAATTATGTCAAAATTTATTTAAATAAAGCTACAGTTCCTCAAGAAAGCGATTGATGCTCTTTTTCGAAGCTTTAAGCGGGTGAAATGCATCACAAAGGACTATTTCTTTTGCTTTTGTGATAACAAAGTAGATTTTGTCTTATGATTGTAACTGTGATTAGTATACAACTATGATGTTATTATGTATGGTACTATTTATTTGCTTATTGAAAATTAAATCAAATAGTTCGTGAGCATTACGTAATTACTATTCTTCAAATGGTACACCTTTGCTATTAAATCCTCAAAAGTACTTAGCATTCGTGTAAATTTTAAGCAAGAAAAAAAAACTGATTTTAATTACAGCCGTTAAAAGTCTACCACGCTTCTAAAATTTACTCCTTCTGCCCTAGAGTTCTTTTCTGTTCACTAAAAAGACTTTGTTTTGGAAATGGGTTTGGTGGGAAAGACCAGGGCGTTACTTAAAGGTCTAGATTAGAAGAGTAGAAGAAATGTTAAGAGGGACCCAACAAGAATTACGAGATCGTAAAAGGGCTGTAGCGAGAGGTTCGCAAGTCTAGAGAGATTTACGGCAAGGACCACTCTGTTTCACCCTTTCATTTCGAAGAGTAACGTGCCAGACTGAAAGCAACTTATGTGACCTGGCAATAGCGATTAAAACACCTACAGACATAGCAAATGAAACAAAGGTGCGAGTCATTAGAGGTTGGGGCATTTGAACATTTTGTTTAAGCAGGTTTTCTAGGAACGTATATAATTTGTAATGCGGAAGAGAAAAAGTTCTAACGTACGCAAAGATGTGTTTCATAAAATGTTCAATTGAACGTTTAGTAACAAAAACTAACTCAATCCATTTTTTTTAATTTTTATAGGAGAGACAAAAAGTATTTTACGATCTAGCCACGTAATTTTGGAACAACATACCTTCGAAAAAAAATAACCATGTACGACTTCCTTTTTTTTTGTCCAGCAATTTGCTGATAAACATAATGTGTTTAGAGTTTGTTTCGTGCAAATCGGCCTTACTTAATTTTGTTCTTTAAATTTCCTTTAAAATCCCTATTTAATTCGGGCGGCGCCACAAATTTTATGCTATGTTCTAGCCAGTGGCTGGAAAAGGTAAGCTTCGGCGGCCACCTCGATCTCTACTACAGCGACTAATACAACCCGCCTTTGCCGTCACAATTAGAGAGCTGCGCCCCCCTTCTTGCCAGTTGCTACGACTTGGTGCGCTCAAATATTTCCCTTACTCAGTCGGACAATTTTGCGCGCCTCATCTGCCTGCACAAGAAAAAAAAAAACGAAATTGAAATGTTATTGAAATTATTAACTTATAAATGTTAGTCTTTTCCACGCGCAGAAAATGCTTTTTGACAAATTACAAATTACTAGGCTGGTTCGTGATTCTACTAGCTTCGTTTGAGGAGAAGGCCGTCTTCAGAGGACCAAAAAAGTTCAAATCAAGTATTCGAGTCTATTTTTGTACATAAAGTAGAGATAACATGTTTATTCCATGTATTTCTAGGTTTTCCCTTAAAAGTGGGTTAAGTGATTATCCATAATCAGCTTAATAGGATTTGCATTTTTTGACGTATCATTTTAGCCAATAAACAATAAATCATGGGACGCGGGAGCGTCCCGCCCCGCCAAGGAAACCAAACGTCAGCAGCCAACAGAAGCAAATCCACCGCCAAAGACGAAAGAAAATAAAAGCGACCAAGAACAAGATTACACGACAGAACAAGTTGGGGTTTTTGGCTTTTTCACTCCTCTGTATCTCAGCCCCATGAAGACCCCCGGAGTTGATTTTTGGTACACTCAATCTCTAGTGGCCCCTGACGCCGTAAACCAAAATACAATCCACTGGACCATCAGGGGGAGGAGGTATTAAAGTTATAAAATCGCTGTTCAAAAAAGTTTTCGCTTTCTTTGACAGGGCTATAGCGCAGACGAAAAAAGGAATCAAGCTGAAATTTCGCACACACATTCCTTGTGCCCTACTAATGTGCCTTTTGTGCCATTTGACCCAAAGTGAAGTGGTTGCTTGGTGAGCAAAAAGCTTCCCGCCAAACAAGATAAACAATTTAAAAGATAAATCCATATTTCTGAGGAGTTGAAGGTGGGAGGAGGTTCTAATGGAAGTAGCTGTGATGAAAAAGGAGAAGAGGGAGGGTGATAGTTTGGCAGATACTTGGCGGGCAAACTAGATATCATAACTTTTTATGGCTGAGGGTTTTTGGGTTTAGGATGCAGGTTTTCTTTTTTGTGCGGAAAAGTTAAAGGTTTTCTTGGCGGGGAAATTTTTACAACAGGGTTGTTTTTGATGAGATCAAATTGATTCCTCTAATCTTAGAACATGTACAGCTCTTTTTGGATCTTCATGTCGAAGCTGAAGAGAAAATCACGTTCTCATAGGTATAAACAAACTGTTCTGGAAGGAAATTTTCAACGGTTTCGTTCTTAAAGTCTCGTTGAAACGTTCTTAACGATTTTTGAGAATGTATGCTATACATTAAATATTATTGAATCAGCTATAAAAGAATAAAACTGAACATTAAAATAATAGTTCTACTAATATTAAAATCTTTTCATTAGGTATCTTAGTTACTGCGCAGAATTACGCCACAAAGATTACGCAAATTAAGCAGCAAAGACAAAAAATTTTCCTCAACGCCATAAGTGGTAAAACGTGTTTGATACAAGTACATTTTCTCTGTCTGCGTGAAACCATCCACACAATGTCAAACACTAACAGCAGTAAAATAAATAAAATTAAATTTTTGCACTTACATTTTATTTTAATTAGAAAATAGTTATAAGAAACGACATGTGACAATATTATCACACACGCAAACAAAAGAAGTAAGTATATTTTCGTCTTTTTCACAGTAAGTTTTCAAGTTTCTCTGCAAATGGCAGTTATGCACACACGGCCATGTGTATTATGTAATGACGGGACCAAAAAAGAACATAATTCTACTGCTTACCCTTAATTAAAAATCCTAAAATGGCAAGAAATCAGAATTTAACCAAGAAGTTGGAATAAAGTGAAATGCAAGTTGTAAGTCATCACTTTGGTGTTAACACAATCACGTCAAAAGAAAACATCTTCAAAAAAAAAAAAATGTTAATGACTACGATATATTTTAAAAATAGTTGATATTTAAAGTCAACATAGCCGTAATAAAAAGCAATATTTTTAGAAGTAAGTTGACATGATACTTTATTTTTGCCTCCGATTTTTTGAAGAATATATATCCATTTTTTTTTTTTTTTTTTGCCTTAAATTACATTACATCCTCCTGTTATAAGAATTTTAAAGAGAAAAAAAATCCGTGTATGGTGTTATGTGAATACTGTGTAAAATCACATTGCAGATAAATGTATTGATTTCAATCTTAGGTTTTTTATTTTTTAAAACTAATATTTTATTCGAAAGCCAACGCTGCTAAATCCTGCTTTTTTTTTCTTTTTTGGTATTAGAGAAATTCAGTAAAATTAACACTATTTCTGTTATTTACTAACTAATTTACTCATTGCTTTCTTTTAAAATACGTTCCTTTTGTGTAGTTGATGAATGTTGCATATTATATAGTTTTTTGAACCATATATATGTATTAGCTGACAATGCGAAGGCTTTCGCGCTCCACACAAGGAATTCAAAAGCCAAGATTTATTGTGATGATTAGAATAAACACAAAAAATGTAATTCGTTGGTTTATTTTTTGCAAATAGCGGTGAAAAGAACATTTAAAACGATTTCTAACTTTTAAAGTTGGATAAAGTATCGATTATGTTATGGCATAACTAAAGAAAAAAAACACGCTTGCGGTATAAATACATCATGCTGCGATTTAACATGATAAAACAAAGCCTTTTTTTTTCTGATTTCTATGCTGCAACACAAATCAACTGCCCCAATAAGTAAAGATTGAATTCATGTAAATTTTATTCAATTCAGCTAAGTAAAATCAGTCATTAAAAACTGAGCTAATGGATCTGCATCTCAAGATGCTATACACTAAAGCATTGCGTACTAAAGCAACAAAATGAATTAAAATCTCTACTTTGATAAAATATTCTTACATAGTTATACTACAATTTACGTTCTAAATTTAATGTCTTGTTTCCTTATTTTAACAACAAAATTTTGCAATACGTTTAGATTCTGAAGAAGCTATTCTAAAGAAAATATGTCATTAAAACGATAATTTTCGACCCATGGGGATCCGAACTCTCTACTTAAGCATTTTTTTCATGACATTCCAGCCAACTGCTCCAATGGGTCTCCATTTTCGAATGCTATGCATTGAAGCAATGCGTAGTAAAAAAAAAAACAGAATGAGTCGAGTTTTATTTTCGACAAACAATTAAAATGTACATTGTATTTTTTCCTTTTTTCGCAGAATGCAGTGAAAATAATCATTAAAATTATGCCTCACTACTGAAATTTGATAAAGTATTGAGGAAGTTACCGCAATCCCACACATACAAAAAAAGTTTTACAAGTAATATATTTATTTTTAATTTCACTTTTAAGGAATTAAATTCGCAGCAAAAGACCCATACTGTCGTGGGCAGGTAAACGGAAGTATCCGCAGAAATGAGTTTCGAGATATTTGAAGTAACGCGTTTTGAATTCAATTCTAATAATAGGAAAATGTTGGAATTAGACTTTTTTTTCGCGTTTTTTTTCCGGCGGAAACCAAATAAGCAGGCTTGTACAATAAAGATAAAGTACAATAGATGACAAAAATGCAAAAATATGAGAAAGGCAAAATTTGCAATTACTGCCCTTTACCTGCCGACGGCAGCATATATGTAGCTAAATCATAAGCTTGAACTAAAAACAATTATGAAAAACATTTCATTTACTGAAATGTTAATAATATGCAGAACTGAATGCAAAAATGACTTCTTGACATTCAACAGTTATTCCTGATGAAACTAAAACATGCTTATTAAATATTACAGGTCTTAGAATAACATAATCCTAGAGTATGAAATTTTTATATATTGATTAAATATATAATAAAAATGGCTTGCGGGGGATGCTAAGGATCTAGAATACACCTCTTCAAACGTTATTGTGTGCTATTTAATTAGATGTTAAGAAGTGACAAATGTTTTTCAAGAAAATGTTGGTATATGGGATTACACTTTTGGAATTACGAAATGATTGTACATCGGTGGCATAAACTCTAAAGCATCGCTGACATAAAACACGAACTAATCCTGAATCCAATTGAAAAATGAACAGATTTCATGGTTTTTTCTTATAGGAAAATTTAATTTTTTTTATCAATGCAGATAAAACAGAAACAATCTCACGTCTAAGAAGCGTTATTAAGTTTATATATTTGTTAGTTTGAGAAAAATATTATGTAAACGTCTATTAAACAGGCAATAAAAAAGAAAAAAAATATTGGTATTTAAGACCCTGAAAAAATTTAGACCAGTAAACTATAATCTTAAAATACCATTTAAGTAGAATGCTACGATTTTCCTGAAAACAGTGCAAAACCGTCTGTCACCTAAATGAGAAGGAACAAAAATCTAAAATGCGCTAATAAAATGCATTCCACCAATTAACATAATAAACATTTGAAACACTGGCCAATTTATTTACATTAATAAAATACGATTCACGAAGGTGTAAATAATAACAATTAAATGTGAGAATTTCGTATAAAGTAAAAAAGATATGTTGAAACAAACTTTAGCTATATTTTTCTTGCAACTGAAAGAAGAAATTAAACTCATATTTAAAGTGTTTTGAATCAAAACAATTCGTTAGATGCAAAATTTTCATATTGAAATGAAAAGGTTTTCACGTTATTTAAGCAATATGTAACTTAATTTGAATATTCTTTACCTTCTTTTCATAAATTGCTTTCCATGTATAGTCAGATTAATAGTGTAAATACTCTTTTACATCAAAAAAGACAGTAATTTAAATTCTTCCCATTTGAAGAAAGTGTATTTTTTATTTTCTCTGTAACTTTTTGCAAAATACTAAAAGTATGATTTTTCGTTTATGTAAATTACTTATGATCAAACCATGCCTGTATATGACCCAGATCAGCATGACATTTAACAGTACTAATACTGCTTCTTTCATTGCAGAAAATTATTGCTCCTCTCAGTATTTTTGACACACAGCATTTGGCCAAAAATCGCACTAAAAAAACGAAGGTAATTGTAGTTAGTTTTTGAAATTTAAACTATATATACGTTTCATCTAACCAATACTCTGTAACAAATCTACATGTGGATTGATTTTTCAAACACGCATCCTTGCTTGAGAGCAAAAAACGCCTGAAAGGCATCCCGTCAAGGATTCCATATACGAGAGTTCATTTTTTCCCTCGTTTCAAAAACAATTTTTTACGATATTTCGCTTGATAACACGATGCCGAAATAAATCTCACAAAAATCCTATCATGCGCACTAACATTATCTTTCAAGCCGAAGTAATTATTCCTTCTTGAAGAACGTTCTGCTCAAAAAACCCCATCCACCCCTTCTCATTTAGTCCCATCATGACTGCCGTATTACCAGTTAAAATGTGCTTTGTAGTGAAAACAAACACACGCATCGGTGACGAGTAAAAGCGTGGGTCCTTTGATGCGGGTTTTTCCTCAGAGCCTGAGATGCCAAGTAGACAACAAAGGCGGCAACGTGAACAAGATCATACGGAATAGGTGGGATTGAATCATGGGGAGAAAACCAGATTGCAAAAGTACGGATGCTCCCAAAAGGGATTGCGGGGGAAAGAGCGCTTTCCTTTAAAATAAGAAAAAAAGGGGCTCGTATAAAGAGCTTTGATTAGGAGTTTCCCGACTGGTAGCTGTTATTACGTTTCTTGCAGAAAAATAACCGAGTTAATGGCTTAGCCAAGCGTAGGGCTCAAAGTTCTTTCACTGCAACCCGACGAAACAAGTACTATTATATATTGCAATGGACGCGAGTTGGTATATTTCGCTTAGATATACTTAATTTTTTTCAAAGGAAAACTGTATTTTAATGAATTTTAAAACGGAGCAGTTTTGATAATACTTTTTACTAGTCAACAAACTATTTTTTAACGATAAATACAACGGTAAATTTAATGAAGGTTGGTACAGCGTCGTCCATGATTAGAAAAATTTGTTTTTGGTTACACAGGAAAATTACGTTACAACAAATCTCTGCAAAAACAACCCTGTTGTAAAAATTTCCCGAAAAGAAAATCTTTAACTCTTTCCCACAAAAAAGAAAGCCTTCATCCTAAACCAAAAAACCTCAGCCTTAAAAAATCATGATATCTAGTTTGCCCGCCAAGTATCTGCCAAACTATCATCCTCCCTATTCTTTTTCATCACACCTACTTCCGTTAGATCCTTATCCCACCTTCAACTCCTCAGAAATATGGATAGATCCTTTAAGTTGTTTATCTAGTTTGGCGGGAAGCTTTTCGCTCACCAAGCAACCACCTCAACTAGAGAAGCTTCCCGCCAAACAAGATAAACAATTTAGAGGATCTATCCATATTTCTGAGGAGTTGAAGGTGGGAGGAGGATCTAACGGAAGTAGGTGTGATGAAAGAGGAGAAAAGGGAGAATGATAGTTTGGCAGATACTTGGCGGGCAAACTAGATATCATGACTTTTTAAGGCTGAGGTTTTTTTGGTTTAGGATAAAGGCTTTCTTTTTTGTGGGGAAGAGTTAAAGGTTTTCTTGGCGGGGAAATTTTTACAACAGGATTGTTTTTGCTGAGATATCACATCTTTTTGCATTGATATTATTACTTTGTATTTTTAGAATTAAAGAATTTCAAGTCATAAATATTCAATTGAGACAACGATGTTTTGTGTTTTAAGGAACAATAATGGCAAGCTTAATTTTACGTCATGTTACATATTTTCTGAACAGTAAGATTCTATGTTCGCTTGGTGAGAATTGGGCCGTTTAAATTTTTTTGCAATCCTTGTATCCTCTCTGTTGCAAAGAAAACCGCTTGGATATTAAAATACTATATTTTAAGTTATATTGTTTTCAAATATTTTACAAGTTCGCAATAAATTCAATTACAGTTTCTTTATTTGATGGATTATTCAACATTTCCATAAAGTTTTTTTAATGTTTTACAATTTGCGGGTTACATCAATCTAGCTTTTATTTAATGACTTCTTTTCTTAAATCGCGGATTATTTTACGTTTTATGGGATAATTTTCATTGTTGGGTGATTTATCTTTCTTTTGATGGAAATCTTTGTCTTGTTTAATACCTAGTTTAGTTTAAAAGTTCACTAAAAAGACAAACTAACGTATGTTATGAACAAGCAAAATAAAAAAAAACAAGTCTTTAAATATTTTAACTTTGAATGTGTCAGAAGATGTATGCAACTGTACTTACTCTACTCAAATCGCGGATGTCACAAATTTGCCACTGCGTATGAGCGTGGACTTAACTCATTTCAAAAGTCTTGCTTAAATTAAGTGCAAAAATTTTGTCTGTTAACAAATTACTGCAAAACACGGATATCCACACACATATTTCATATATTTCAATTCATAATGTGTAATGTTTGTGAAAAATGCATTAATTTAGAAAATCAGCAAACCAATAAATAAGTGCTATTTTTCGCGTATAATTATAAAGTTAGATGTATCATATACATATACGTACAGTTACATATAATATGTCACGTAAAATATTTTCATGGTTTAACCCCAGTTTCGCCGACATTTAAAATTCCCCCCCCCCCCCTTTTAATACATCAAAACTGAAAAACTGGAAGAAAAGAAATTTCGTATCGGCGAAATTCGGGGGGTGGGGGGAGGGGGGGGACTGTATTCTAATCTTATTCATTAATGTTTCTCTGCTTAAATATAAACAAACTACAGATAAACTTAAAACAGAAAGCCCAATGAGCCAAGTCCGAGCGCATGCGCAGTCGCTGTGGCAAATTTGTGATATCCGCGATTTAACGTGTAGTTGCAACTTTTGGATTTGTTTTATAAGTCTTGATTAAATTTCATTTCCAAAGACAACTTTTAAATAATCGTTAGATCTTAGATGTGTTGTAGTCTTGCAATTGCAGTCAGAGATTAACAAACCCCATAAGCTGAGAGAAAGTATATATGAATTTAAGAGAAATTAGTGATTTTCAAACTTTAATTACTCCGGCCCATGATGTCCCTGGGGTTTGAATTTTTGTATGTGTCTTCAATGGCCCCCCAAGAATATGTATTCAAAAAATCATTACCATAGCCCTTTGGGGGACTGCTACAGAACCCCGGAAGGGCACAAGGAATGTGTGTGAAAAATTTCTGCTTGATTCCTTTTTTTGTCTGGGCTGTAAGCCCTGTCAAAGAAAGAGTAAATTTTTTTGAACAGCGATTTTATAACTTAAAATCCTCCTCCCCCTGATGGTCCAGGGGATTGTATTTTGGTTTACGGCGTCAGGGGCCACTAGAGATTGAGTGTACCAAAAATCAACTCTGGGTGTCTTCATGAGGCTGAGATACAGATGGGTGAAAAATCCAGAAAATCCCAACTTCAGTAAGTTACCGCCCTTTTCCATCTCCAGCTCAGTCACTTTCCTATGCCGGGCTGATGAGTGCTAATAAGCACGAAACTGCAGTCCTCGGCTGGAAATGACTGAGTTGGCGGTGTATTTCATGTATTTCAGCCTTAGCCCTGGCCAAAGGGCGGTAACTTACTGAATATACCATGCCTTGCCTTCAATGTTCGAGTCGAACCGAACCATTGTTTCGGTCACTCGTCTGGTCTGAGATAATTTTATATTAGCTACCAGTTTGTTTGGCACTCTTGGCTTCCTTAAGAGGATTTTCCATCTCCAGCTCAGTCACTTTCCTATGCCGGGCTGATGAGTGCTAATAAGCACGAAACTGCAGTCCTCGGCGGGAAATGACTGAGTTCGCGGTGTATTTCATGTATTTCTGCCTTAGCCCTGGCCAAAGGACGGTAACTTACTGAATATACCATGCCTTGCCTTCAATGTTCGAGTCGAACCGAACCATTGTTTCGGTCACTCGTCTGGTCTTAGCTAATTTTATATTAGCTACCAGTTTGTTTGGCACTCTTGGCTTCCTTAAGAGGATTTTCCATCTCCAGCTCAGTCACTTTCCTATGCCGGGCTGATGAGTGCTAATAGGCACGAAACTGCAGTCCTCGGCTGGAAATGATTGAGTTGGCGGTGTATTTCATAAACCCCAACTTGTTCTGTCGCGTAAACTGTTCTTGGTCGCTTTTATTTTTTCGTCTTTGGCGGTGGATTTGCTTTTGTTAGCTGCTGATGTTTGGTTTCCTTTGCGGCGGGACGCACCCGCGTCCCGTGATACCAATACAACTAAATGTGTGTTTTAAAGAAATTAATATTCAATCCTGTTTCATTTGCCATTTCACTGCTCAAATTCAATCTCAACAAAATACCCGTTATAACGAACAAAATTCGTGCTCCTTTGAAATTCTTTTTAACGGTATTTAACTATATATATTTTAGTAAGTACTGTATTCATACTCTACAACAGCAACTACCAGGGTTACTAGTACTATATTTTGCCCGAAGACAGATAAGAGGTTCACCTCCCCTTCCATTTGTACTGGTTATCTCCAAAATTTAATTTTGGCACTTACATCCCTTTGCTGCGCAATGCCTCATATATGTTTGATATAAGCAGTTCTTCTATTTTTCAGCTGTAGGATTTCTTTTTTGAGACATACAACATATTTCAGTCACTAAACTTTCTTCTCTAGGTCGAAAATAGAAATACTTATATAATAATGTGCAATAAAAAGAAATAGAAAAATCACTATTGTAAAGGGTGTTTTTTTAGAAGTATAGAACTTCAAGATGGCAACACTGTTTATGTGTGCCATTTTGATAGCTGTCACTTGTTTTGTGTTCAGTTCGGTTTGCCATTTCATCATGAATAGACAACAAGGCGGTGCAACATGTCACACAGCGCTTGTCACAATTGATTTATTGAAAGAAACTTTCGGTGAACGAGTAATTTCGCGTAATAGACCCGTGAATTGGCCTGCAAGATCATGCGATTTAACACCGCTTGCCTACTTTTTGTGGGGCTATGTGGAGTCTCTGGTCTACGCCGATAAGCCACAGACGATTGACGTCTTGGAAGAGAACATTCGCCACCTTATTACTGACTGCCTCTATTGCTGCAAAAAGTAAGAAAATTGGACTTTCTGATTAGACTTTCTCCGAGCCAGCCACATGCCAGAAATCATATTTAAATAAAAATGGCAAAGAATCATCTTCCAAATAAAGCAACATTCAGGGCAATTAGCAACATTTAACTGTGTTTTATCTGAACCTAAAGTTCTCTACCTCTAAAAAAAACACCCTTTACATCTCTAAGCTTAATTATCAGCAAGCATTTTTGCAAACTGCGTTACTTAGCATGTCTGTAACTTAAGTAATAATTGATTCATCAGGATAAGACAGAGACCTTGTATATTATAAATAAAAAAATGGTTCCTTTCTGGGTTATGCTTCGTTCCAGTGTAATGAAGCAAACACTTCCAAAAGTACCGGGCAATGCCTAACTTCCTCCCCCCCCCCCCCCGCGCAATAACAAATACACACCCATACGCAACAGTTCTAAGTAAGCATTCGATTTCTCAAATTCTCCAACAAGCTATCACCATTCCTAACTCTCTAAATGACCATTTACAATGAAGTATGCTGTTTGTTACAAATAAAATCAAACATCGCCTTTCCAAGCTTCTCAAATGACTTTTTTCTACGACACATGACACATGTCGTTTATTTTGAAGAAAAAAAGAAATGAAATTCTTTGCGGGTAAAACTGATGTTATTGCAACCCATGAATACGGTGCAACCATCTAGTGTGAATTGTATGAGTCAGTTGCTACTTACAAGGCAGTGGTGGATGGATATGAACAGCCACCATGAGGTCTGCCGGTGTTTCATGTTCATTTGAATTTAATAAGGTTTTCGATCTAAAAATACAGATTTTTTGCACATTTTGAAGAGAAAAGGGGAATTCTGTCCATTACTCATCCTATCTGTAACTGGATATCATCAGACTTGTCGATGTCTGTTACAGGGGATCGAACATTTTTCGAAAATGAGCAAATAAAAATAGAATCCACTAATTCAGATGATCCAGAAGCAGTTAAACGTTAGATGAGATGTAGTAGCAAGAGAGAAAAATATTTTTGAAAGTCTAATTACATTAAAAGGTCCAGAAAATTGAGTTGACCTGAGAGCGATGTCTTATATCTGTTACTGGTCCCCTTACCCTATAATGATATTTCTTTTATCTAAAGTAATGTTGCAGTAACAATTGACAAAATCCAAATTATATAAAAACGAAAGATGCTGAAACTCTCAAAAATATTAGCAACAGATTGCAACCGAGAAGAAAAAACGTGTACATATAAAACAAAGAGCGAACGGTTTAGGATCGTCTCCTAAAAAGAACCGGAAGACTTCGAGATGAGAAAACACATTTACCGGAAGAGAGCATGTTTAAGAGCACCTCTCCCCGGAAACAAACGATTTCTCTTCGGCAAGAAATGTCTTCCGGCCCTGGGTTTGTGAGGAAGTTTGTTGAGTACACGAATTTTTACTTCCGATTTCGCCGTAGGGAAAATTCATTACTCCTTTTCTTAAATAACTAGGTCTTTTGTTCGTCCGCATGGTTTATGACACCTCATTAATAACCGGGCTCCTTAATTAATATTTTAGCCACTCGGAACCACACACGTTGTAGGAAATTGGAGAGGAAGGAGCATTCCGTTTCGTTAATGGGACGGTTTTTACCCAATTTCAGTTGGGTACTTTTTCACGACCGTTAGAGATATAAAAAGACTAGTTACATTCATTGTCTATGCTACTCATGACTAATGTTAGTCTTTTTTTGGCCTTCGTCTTAATTTAATATTCAGTAATGGCTCTAGTGTCTTCAAAAGAAATGAGTATCAAGAAAAATAAATCATCAGCAATATTTTTAACCATTCGAGTATTTCAGGTGCATTTAAGAGCTAGGAGGAACATGATGTATTATATATATATATATATATATATATATATATATATATACAAACATACAGTAGAGTCTTGATAGTCCGAGTCACGACAGTTCGAGGTTTCGCTTAATTCCAGGTGCTTACTTTTCTTTTTCGTTTACATTTTTCAGTTCCAAAAAAAAAAGAAAAAAAATGATTTTCATAAAAATCTGAAAATATTTTTTTTCCTGCCGTTGCACTTATTTAACTAGATACAGTAATTAATAAAAAAGGCATTTCGAGGTTGTTGTCAACAACACTCCTTAAGTGGTTCAATATGCGTGTAGTCACCGACTACACAATATGAATAACGAAATGCCTTAAAGATGATAACTTGATGCGTGAAAGTAACATTGATTTGCCGCAAAGAACGTGTAAACATGCCTTTTAGAATATTAGAATACCTGATGATAGTCAATAGTCAAAAAAGAAGGTTCAAAACTTGACGCCTCACGAGTAATGTATACGAAAGACGAAACAGAAACCTTCTACAACTAACCGTTTTTCTGATATGCGAGATAAATATGCTTGCAAACAAACAGATACAAACGTTATGGCCAAAAGGTCAGTTCAGATAACTTATGCCAAGTAGCGTTCCTATCACGGGTTTCAAACAGGGTGGTAACTTTTGCTGTACTCCCCCCCCCCTGCACTCAAAAGAATTTTTGAATGCTTTACTTAAACTTGAATTTGAATTTTGTACACTTTTCAGAAGCAACTCATTTTTCTTTTTGCGGTGCTACGAAAGTTTAAATTGAAATACAAGTATAAGTTACTAGTGCATTGTGTGCAACATTTGACGCAGATGCATACGTAACCGTCCTCTCTCTGCAATATTGTTATCTATTTTCGTCAAAACTTTCTAACTCAAATGTAATTTTAGATAAATTTGGGGCGAAATTTCAAAATTAGAGAATCTATATATTTTTTTATAAACTTTTAATTGCACTTTGGATGTCCCCCCGGGCGGATTGCATCTCTTCCCTTCTAGTGATACTATTGTTTCTGACGTCTTAATTTTAAAAGTATACATTTAGTTTTAGAAAAAGATGTTCTTAGATAGTTTACATTAAAATCAACCACATTTTCAATAATAAACAAAATTTTAAATCTATTTCATTTCATCCACTATTTTTCAAGATATTAATCGATATGTTATTCGTTAATGAACATTTTCATTTCCACTTTAATATAACAAAACTCTTAGCTCCTATAATCAGATTAAATTTGTCTTGATTGCAAAGAGTAACATTTATTATACTTTACACAACCCTTATCAAACCATAATCAACCAGATTCTACGAAAATCCTTTCTTTGGAACATCCTTTAATTAATATCTAGAAAACAATAAAATTTTGAAAATGTTCAATAAATGCTTCCTATAATACGTAAGAAAAATCAGTTAATCCTCGCATTAACTTTAAAAGAATTTCCGGAGCTATATTAAGAAGAAAGCAAAAGTCCTTTTTCATGCAACAGTTTAATGCCAAAAGCAGATGATGTACAGCGTTTGGCTGAGCAACTTTTGTGACTTAAATACACTACATTAGGCACAGGTGCTTCTGTTGCCAACCGCATTTACTATTTCTTCTATTTCTTCAATATTTCGAGCCCTATGTCTAAGTCTTACCTGTTAGAGGAAGTTGTTCAGATTATAGCTGAAAATATTTTTTTCCCGTGATTAATAGAAGGTAGTTTTAAAATTAATAGTTAATTATTTAAGCTGCAAAGTAATGTCGTCTTTTAGGAATACATAAAAAATCTTTTGCATTCCTTATTACTTTAATGTGTACAAAAAACAAACTTTAATATTCTTCTTGGTAGTTATTATTTTCCCCCGGTTTTCAAAATATTAATTTCAATTTTATTAATGAAAATGCACCGTTTACTTTTGAATCTGTATTTTTGTTCGTCATTTTATTTTTTGTAAATACTTAATACAACCAAATACATGAATTAGTATAAAGAACAGTAAAAACTCAAGACTTAAGGCAGCTTATATGCAAATATCATCGTCGAAAATGCAGGAAGTTTGAGTTCAAGTGATTAATTGAAGAGATTGTTTCCAAAACGCAACAAGATAAAAAATTTAAAAAAAATGATTTCTTCATGGAAAGGATTGCAGCAATGCATTTACAATAAGCATATTTTCCACACAAAGTTTCATCATACTAAAAAGAGAGAGTAAAATTCCTGTTTTTTCAAAAGGAATTAAGTTCATAGTATTTTTAGTTCCGAAAAGGATTAAGTTAATTTTAACCAATTGCAACGTGCTCTGAGATCACATTGTTTGTTTCACGTGGAGCGTAAGGAAAAGAATTTCCACGTGCGCTAATTCGGAAATAAAACCTAAAAGCAATTTGAAACCAACAAAATAAAAACAATAAATAATACCACGTTTTGAAACTACTTGAAATTTTGGGTATTCATGAATATTTTATTTGTCCTACGCAATCATGCAACCATTAACCTTATATAAGTAAAAATTTAATAATTACTTAACAACATAAAATATTGCATCGCTGTTAACATTTATTTTACTGCTCATAATATTTATTTAACAGTAAGAAATTTTGAAAACTGCTTAATTTCATAATAATAGCTATCAAGAAGTAGTTTTTAAATGGAGATTTGTGGCAATTATTTTCCAGGATTGTATCTAAAATTTATTTATATTAGTTATTTATGTTTACATGAAACAAATACTAAGAGTATTTTGTAATGAAAGTGTGTCATTTAGTTTCGTCTTTTTTTTTTTTTTTTTTGAGCGAAAAGGGTGTAAGTCATGTAATTTTTTTCTTTTTCCAACTTTTGTATTTTGCTTAAGGTCATTGAGCTAAGCTCAAAGATTAAGTCATTTTTTTTTAATTCAAAACAACTCACATTACTTTTTCAACCATACAGAACATTGTTATTAATGTATATAGATGGGAAAAATTATCTTTTAAATTAAACTTAGTAATGAATTTTACGTAACAAAATCGCATTTTTTCATGAATGAAAAAAAATTACTTACTAGCAATTTGGAAACTAGATCTTCAATTAAGTTTGAGCATCGAGTTGCTATCTCAAATAAAGAAGGGTAGACCGGGGCACGTTTACGCAGTGCCCCTTTTTCAAAACGAATTATAACTGGAGAGCCAACAGTCATAACAGTTTGATGCTGCTCCCTAGCGAATATTCTCACCAGTTTTTGAGCATCAATCCAGCTTCGGTCTAGCATTTAGAAAGAATTATGTGTTGTCTACCTAGTTGGGTAAATTTTTTGTTGAACGTTTTGAAGCTTAATGTGAAAAAATAAATACTTAGTTAAGAAAGAACAAATATATAAAAATTAGCAGAATTTTGTCCTTTTTTGAGAACTGTATTAGTATGAACTGAAATGTTATCAATTTTTTTGCACGTCAAAAACAAATCCAAACTTGGCGAAGGGGCAACTGCTTCATAAAACAGCAATGTCTAAAATCTCCTAAGTTAAAACATAAAAATTAGAAAATTCATTGAAAAAACTCCGCGTAAACGTGCCCTGGTCTACCCTATACGAAGATAGACCTTATAATTGTTAGGATTATTCAAGAGATACTTTAATGACATGCTGACACTACATTTTCGCGATGTTCCTGGAAGAAAACGGGACCGCTGACGCACTAAATTATCGGAATATAGCGCCAGTTAAAAAAAAATCAGCGAGGGAAAAAAAAAAAAACGCTTGGGTTTTCGAACGGCCATTACCTAAATAGATTCAAGAAGCAAACTGTTTGAAAATTAAGCTATTTCTACGTCATTTCAATAAGAATTGTTTTGCTTTCCTCTAAGGATGCCACGATAAATCGGCAGTAATCGGTAATCGGGCAGAATCTCACTCTTTCCCGATTATTTATAATCGGACAACCGTTGACAAATAATCGGCGAAATATCAGTTTTAACTAAACTTACTTCAAGTATGACTAGAACAATAAATTATGCTGAATGAGTTCATAATAACACATAAATGTAGTTTTCAGTCAGGAAAAGTAATATGTTATTTAAATTAATAATAATAATAAAATTATAGAATTAAAAAGGTTAAATTCCCTTTTTTTAAAATATTCATTGATAAAAAGCATATTTTTCAAACGATCGATTTCTATTCATCTTCTTTTGTTTTATTATTTAGTTTGTTTTATTATATTACTATTATTCACCTGTTCATTATACAATTACAACATACGTATCTTTTTTTTTTTTTTTAATTTTATAAACACTGTGAGGCAATGTTTGTTTAAAATTCTTTAAAACGTTTTTTTACTGATCATCTATCGTATATACAATGTTGCACACAGCTCATGGGTCAACTCTTTTCCACTCTTATACCTTTAACATCGTGCGTTAAGATAGCCATCTTAATTTTTCGTAAAGATAAAAGACATGCAATAACTGGCCACTAATAGTAAAATTAGAGTTTATACTACAATCAAAGTGAGAAATAAAGAAATACTTTTTCTCAAAAATGTAAAAAAAAAAACATTAAATCACATTTGCCGTGAACTACAGACACATGTCTCATGGTTTCAAGGAACCATCTCTTCAATGCAAAAAAGCGATCTTTAGGATGCAAAGTAATTCGATAAAAGCCAAAAATGGATGATGCTTTTTTTCGAATGACTTTGCATTTACAAGCCTACTTTTTTGCATTAAAAAACGGGGGTTCTTTGAAACCCTGAAGCCCGATCTGCAGTTCTTTGAAAAGTTTTGCGACTTAAAGTTATATTTTCTTTTACTAAACTCAAAGTGTCTGTAGATAGCGGTATATTAACTTAAAAATTTAAATTTTCATGTCTGGTAAACAGCAGAGAAAAATTTGACTAACAATACTTTGGAAATTGGACTACAGAATTTGATTAAAATTTTGAAACATTATTTTAAACAAAGATTATGAAAGCGGAGAAAAGTAAATCATCGCTAACATAAATAAACAATTACCTAGTTCTGAAAAGTACTTGCAAATGAAAAAGAAAACAATGACAGATAAATTTATAAATTTCAGTGTTAAATTTACTTATTGAAACAGCGAAAACAAAAATTATTTTCTCAGTTATCCTTTAAAAAAAAAAAAGCCAAAATTATTTTCTAACGGTATACTATTTTTATTGCCAAATGCGAAACAGATTCACGACATCCATAAAAGAACATTGTTATCTGTCAAAATTCTGCCTTTGTGACATTTTTTGCAATAACATTTATTGGACAGAGAGATGTATGAAACGCACTTTTCTTTAATATATCATTTATCAAAACTGGCGGCGTTCATTCCCAGCAAAGAGCACTTGTTGAATGTGTCCATTTCTAATGATTCATGGTAAGATCGAAAGCAATTCCATTCGGACAGTTTAGCCCAGCGATTCTACTGAGTTGAAACAATAGATTTTGGTGATAAAATATACACGCTTCATTTATTACAATTGTTTAGCTTCATTTGGTTTTTCGGTTTAATTTATAAAGATGAATAACGGAAGGAATTTCCACGTGGGTTAGAATGACATACGTACATTTTCGATGTCAATTAAACAACAACTTATTAGAAACAGAAAGCTTCAATGTGTGTTTGGCGTACTTCATAAAGATATGTACATTTGTTCGGAAAGAGATCAATGCATTTATTGTTGCATTATCTGAAATGACCCTTTCGCGTTGTCCAACTGTCATTCAATTCTTTCCGAAGCAATAGCATAGTCTGAGGAAAAATTTAAGCACGAAACGAGAGAAAACACTCAAATTAAGAAAACGTACCCAGATTCATTACAAGGTGTTATAGACAAATTAACCGGTCAGTTGCATCTCGTTTGCATAAATAGAATTGCCTTCCACTTTTTCAACACAAATTCCACTTTTCAACATTGGGAAAAAAGAAAAAAAACTAATTGTAGTGTGGATCAAACTAGCACCGGATGTAATTGAAACTTTGGACATTATTGGATTTGGAAACGTTTACGAATTGGCACGCAGGTAATCATTTACAATCTGACGCGCAAAGTTTTATTTTACCGGTATAAATTGAATTAAAATTTATACACTGAGAAAAAAAATCTTTTATTATACAATGGTAAAAAACGGGTTATTTTATCTGTAGCAATATCCATAAACATTCTAAATGACGAGATTAGTGACTATCCCTGGCTTGGAGCTGTACGTACTGCTAAAGGTTCATTCATTCCAAATTTATGACAAAAACAGGTCGATTTATCTCAATTTTGCATTTGGAGCAAAAGTTTTATATAGTGTGATTCAAAAACAATGGGGTTTCAAACGTTATAAAAAAAGTGAAATTTTTACAAAAAACGATTTTTTTTAAAAACATTTTCTAAAGATGTTTTACGTGTCCTCCCCTGACGCCTGAACAATATCACAGCTGTAATTAAACTGATGCCATAATCGTTTTAGCATGTATGCAAAAATATAATTAATATGTTGCAATGATCCAATCTTTTAGTTTGTCAAGATTAGCAGGTGTGTGGTGTATGAACACAGTACCCTTTACATATTCCCGAAGAGAAAAATCACGTGGTGTTTGGAAGACATTTTTATGTTCTACGTGTCCTCTACTGACGCCTGAACGACATCACACCTGCACTTAAACTCATGTCATAGGCATTTTAACATGCACGCAGTTATAGAATTAACTGTTGCAATGATCCAATTTTTTAGTTTGTCAAGATTGTCAGGTGTGGTGTGTAATAAACTCAGTATCCTCTACATATCCCCGTAGGGGAAAATCACACGGTGTTTGTTTGGTGACCTAAGGTTCCAGTCATAAAGTGCTAACCTTCCTCCCCCTTAGTTGCCATTTTGACTAACTGCATTATAAATAACAAGTGGGAGAGTAGGCAGCAACAGAATTAATTGCTGCAATGATCCAATTTTTTAGTTTGTCAAGATAAGAAAGTGTAGGGTATATAAACACAGTACCGTTGGTTTATCCCAGGAGGGGAAAATCACATGGTGTTTGGGCTGATGACCTTAGGGACCAGTCAAAGTGTTAACCCTCTTCTCCCTTGATTGCCATTTTGACTAACTGCATTAGAAATAACAAGAGGGAGACATACGATAACGCGTAGAGACATCTAGCGGCAGCCAATTAAAACTGTACAACTAGCTCTTTCATTGAAGCTCCACCAGAGAGCTGTAGGTCCAATACTCAAAAAACCAAAATCAGTAGCATTACGAATCCCCCCCCCCTCCATTCTTTTTGCATTACCCCGTATTTTATGGGTTTTCTAGTGGTTTTATACACAATTCTTTTGTTAAACGTTTGAGAAATTTCATAATAATGTTATTCCACATTTGTAGCTAAAAATGCGTAAAACTCATTCAAACTGAAAATTTTAAGATAAGAAAATGGAATTCATGGTTGTTTTATGTAGCTTAATTTTGACGTGCTCCATAAAGCTGCGAAATACTTCTATGTAATTTTAATTCAAAATATGGGCTAAAGCTTGCAAGATTTACCACATTTAAAATTAGCGAAAAGATCATCATTTCTATTCTGAAAATTTTCAACTGTTTAACATGAAATTTGTTTGCCAAGTTCTTTAAAATATTCCTTTAAATATTATCTGTCTAAAAGTTGCTCACGTACAGATAATACTTTTTGGCAATTCATCCATGTCTATGATACACTGTCGAAATTGACTTTCTAAAGTAATAAAAGATCTCGGGTTATCCGTAGGGGTGAAATATGACATTGCTTTCCACTCTCACGTCGTTTGTGGTCACTTTTCTTTTCATCGATCATGAACACTTTTTCTGCCGAATACTTTTGGGATTCTGTCTGTTACTCCCTTACGCAAAATTCTAATCAAAAATTTTATTTGTAAAGACTGTGTGCAAATAAAACTCTTTGTAATTGCAATAAGGATCTTTATAAGAGATGAGCTGTTATTCCCATGTCTACCATTGTTTAGACGAAACTAGAAACAATTTTCTTACTTGTATAATTTGTATCATACGAAATACATTTTGCGTTACAGATCCATTTATATTTATTTATTTACTATGAAGAAGAGTTTTCTTATAATTTGGTCGTTGACAGTTCATGAGTTGTTTAAGCATACCATTCCACAAATTATGTTTTAAATGTTTCTTCAATAATGCAAAACAAACTAGTTTCATTCGGCATTGAAAAACCCCATGTAGTCTTTTAATTCAGTTTTAACGTAAATGCGTAAGATACATTTTTTACTTCAGAGCGCTTAGGTTTTCAACCGCTTTTAAACTCATTCAAAATATAACAAATTAGAGCTCTTGAGCATTAATAATGTCTATTTAAACTTTTTCTCATTCCCGTGGTTTAATGTTTTTGAAAAATGTTAATCCAATTCAAAAGGGTGGTATAGAAATAAAATATTGAAATTATCGTCGCCTCAGAGCAACAATGAGACATCTAATCCCAGGAATTACACTAAGATATCCTACTGTTGCTCTGAGGTGACGTTATATAGAAAGGAATATGTTGATGTAGAGCCTTGAAGTCTTGTCAAGAGCACCCTGAATACACTCCGTACTAAATATATCACAATATAGTTTTTGGCCTCGTACACACAAGGTGGTTAGTTGAATCAACTTTTCGAAAAAGTTGCAAATCAAATAGTTGAGTGGCGTTTTTCTTTATGTTTACACTTAGTTGAATCAACATTTCGTCTTGAAATGAAAGGGTGCTTAAAAATTTTTTTTCGTATCTCACGTCGCTGGATAATGTCGATTGCATTCGAGCAGCTGCTAAACAACGCTGGCATAACTGAACCGAGTTAACTCAACTAGTTTTACTGATATGCAGAGCGAAAGCTTGTAAATGTTTTTTTAGTTGATTCAACTCATCAGGAACGGAATTACAGCGGCACATGTGCCTGGCATGACTGACGAGTTGACTGCAGCGTGAGGGATGCCGGGCAATTTCTTTTCTTTCTCTACATGGATACACATTCTGATAACCAACCCTTCGAAAGTTGATTCAACTAAGTTCATTCTTGTAATGAAAACCTTAGGGAATTACAGTTTGTCTGAATGTGTAATGCTTTGGTTCAAAATTGGCATACAGTGTAGAACATGATATACATGTATACCTATTAGAAGTAGCAAAGCAACAAAGCTCAATTCTTATTGAGGCCCCTAGTTTCAAAACCGGATACTTGTAGAAAACCAAATTTTACAGGAGACGTAAAAGTCCGGTTTTGAAACTGAGGCAGACCTTCCCGCCCCATTTCAAGGGGGAAAGAAGCGGTTTTTGAACCTAATATTGAGCAGGCAAATAGGCCTTATGATTCTCTACAAGATTAACAAAAAAAAAAGAAAATCGAATTTTTTGCAAGTATCCGGTTTTGAAATTAGGGGCCTCAAGTCATTAACATGTATACGAAACGAAAAAGTATCGAGTTCCTTTTCGCTTTTGACAAAATTTATGAAGAGCTAGTTTAACTGTTCTTCGAAAACGAATTCTTCTAATGAAGTATTTGTGTTAAAAATTTCTTCGGATTCTCTTTAGCTGGAAATCTGTAATAAGCGAAATATAAGGTAACAATTCTTAGAAAAGTAAATTAATGTTCAAAAATAATAGCAAGGGTTTACTTTTCAGTAGGAAAACACTGTTAGTAATAGTAAGCAGATAATTAGTGTGAACACTAGAATGACAAAAAAAAAGGATGTGTTATGAGAAACTAACAGATGATGTCCGAGAAAACATATCTTCTTTAAATCTCGTCATTAATAAACCATTTTTAGGACTGTCTTCCAGTCTCAATTAGTTCTAAGCTTCAACCGAAAGTGAAGTTTCGTATATATTTTTTAACACTTAGATTTTTGTGTTTGTTTATATGCTCTTTCGTACACGTATAACGAATCTAAAAATGAGAAAAGACACTACCACGAATGCATCCATATATCATTAAATATAATGATTCATAAAAAAATAACGAGTACCAAAAACTAATTTAGGAATGAAATGGACGGTAGAATCCTGATAAAGATAATAGCGAATGATCGAGTAACGCTCCTGACGTCACCAACAACGAAACTCGTGCCACCGCATAGTAAAATGATAATATGTTTTGGTAATGTTTAGTATGCAAGGAAGGGCTTTACTGCCATAATGTTGAAAAAATCTTACATATTGCAAGCCGTCTTTCTTTTCAGTAAATAACAAATATTTGTAGGATCTATCATGACAGAAGTGGAATTATTTCCATTTTTGTAAAATTTGTTAAAAAAATACCTTTTTATCGGAAAAATGTCACTAAACTTGTAAGCATAACATATGGTATTACTTTTTTCTCTACACATTTAAAGGAATGGACTATTTATTGACATAATTGGCTGGTTCCACATTTCCACGGTTAGACTATACACCCACTTATATATTATGCATGGTAGTTATTATTCTTTGATTTTTTTAAACAGTTAGCGAACTTCTTGTAGATATGCTATTGAAAGCACACGAATTTTTTCATCCATGGTCTATAGTCTAGTTCTTAACGTTTAAAGAACATAGACTCTTAATGAGCAATAAATTTAGAGCACTTTATAATGTAAAGAAATGAAGTTTTAAAAATATAACATCAAAAATATTATCAACATGCAATTTTTCGGCGAAAGTAATATTTCTTTTCAAAACTTAGCTTCCCTAATTTATTCCAAAATAACTAGTGAATTATGTTACTGAAAATAAATACATAGGTAACAGAATAGAAATTATGCTAAAATGTTATATGAAGTATTCCGTGTAAATGCGTGAGCACACAATGAGTACTGTTTATACTAAAGTTAGAAGAAAGTATTACTTTCTCATTCTTCAGTGGTAAAAATACTGAAAAATATATTCAACAAATTTTCGATAAATGGTCTGGTTCATGTCTCTAAAATCAAAAATAAATTAGTATCCAATAAAAAAGGACAAAATGGTTTACTAGTCTATGATCTAGAAATACTTCAACAAAAAGGGAGGATAAATTCAATTATAACCTAATCTAGGTTAATTCTTAGCTTCACAAGTTATCATCTATCATAACATGACACTTCTTTCGAGGAAACTTTTTTTCTTGTAATATTAATCTCTTAAAACCTGTAGTATTTCACACAAAGTTTCACTAACTTTCATGACACGTTTAGAGATATTTCTTTTGTTTGAATCCTTGAAAATATTATGCCCCCCCCCCTCCATCTTTCTCTAGTGAGTGGTTTTTCAGAGAAGGGTTAAATAGTAGAAGAAACGGGTGCAGAGTTTCGTTAGTTAAAATACACACTAAATATTGTTTATTGTTATAATGACTTTCTCACTTTTTCATAAGAGTTGTTGTACTGTTCATTTAGAAAGAAAAAAATAGCATTTCGTTTTATATCACATCAGATTGGAAAATTAGATATAAAGTATGATACCTGAATCTTCACTTCAATTAATTTTTGAATACAAAATTTATTTTAAGCCTGCCGTTTTAAATGTTACAAATAGATTGATGAATACAAACCTAGTTTTTAGAGCGAAGAATTGAGACTGATTTTGTACAGTATATGGCACGTATGCACTTTAAACTAACATCATTAAAAAAAATAATTCATCATAAGAAACGGTTTAAAATTTAGTAAATATTTGCGAGAAAACAAAATGTAATCCTCAATCCATCTTTCTCTCTCTCGATATTTCTACATACGTCAACTCTCATTATCTTGATATACAAGGAACCAGTCTCTTGAGTCAGTTATGAGAAAATGAAACCGATTACACTTATGATTACGAGCATACACAATACGAGATTACACTTGTGGTTATAAGTTATAATCCATACCCAAAAAGCAATTACGATTACAGCAAGGATTACAATTGGTAAAATATATAATCGATTACGGTAAGATATCCTGATTGCGATTTTGATTACGATTACAAAATTCATTAAAAATAACCTTTTATGTACATGAAAATATGTATATTAATTAGTCTTTGCTGCAACAATGTCGTAACTAAAAAAAATAATGATTTTTGATTTAATGCAATGGAGATGACTATAAAGAGTATTGTAATTACACTGTTGTATCGCTTTAAAAATCATAATTTTCGAATTATGGCGATGTTGCAGCAAATGAGTGATTACGCTTAAAAAAGTTACATATCGTCGCCTCAGAACAACAGTAGGATATCGTAGTATTATTCCATTATTCCAGGGATTAGATATCTTACTGTTGCTTGAGGCGACGATATATAGTTATGTACATATGTACGTGAGGCTTAGAGTTAATAAAAAACTGTTGAACTATTTTTAAGAGAAATTGAAAAAATAAAATTACACATAAGCACGAAATACGAGTATAAACAATTGTACAACATATATGTGTGCGTAGCGAGCTTGCAATTGAGTCAGTGATTACATGTTAATATAATTGTGCACTAACGATTACGTGTTTGTTTTCTTTCTAGTGAAACTCAAAAATTTGTTAATGTTTAGCCATAACTTATTAGAGTAATTGACTTTATTTTGCGATTTGATTACACGAGGGAATGCATTAATTATGTTAACAATAATTGCCAAATAACTATTTGTGATTTTTTTTTTTCATTTATAGAAGTGTAGCAGACGACAGTGAGCTGCATCATTTTCAAAATTTTTGTTCCGTGAGAAATCCTCAAAAAATAAATAATAAGTAATAAAAACAACTAGAATATATGTTTTTGAAGTTTTTAAAAAAATTACATTGATAATTTATCTCTACAAACTATTAAAGGTACTAAACATACAAGAAACTTTTTTTTTCTTTCGGATTTATTACATGATTATGTTGCATTTTCATAAACACTTTTTTGCTGCGCTCAAAATTTGGACTAGCAAGGGTTTTTCCTATCTTTCTTCCTTTCCTTTTTTTTTACTGGGTAGAAGATATATGTAGTTTTAAGTTTTACAAACGCATTTTACTGATTTCCCATTATATAATATGAAGCACGTTCCCAGCTAGAAAAAGTTTGCACAAAAAAAAAAAACGTGCACAAAAACTAGGCATATTTGGCACCTCTGTTTTTTACACAAAAAGTGCAAAACTGAATTGTGCATAAAAAGTGCAATTTTCTCCCCCGGTCAAACTTCACCCTACTGAGCAAAAAATTGCCATCGTGCTTTGTACTCGGCATGTTCGAAGTAAAATTTTTCCTGTGATGAAGAAAGGCTTTAGTAATAATTCCTATACGAAACAGCAAATTCTTATGTTCCGGTACAAGGGATTTTGAAAGCCGTGACTTTTGAAGGCCGTTAAGAGGTCATCGATGAGTTTCGTTCAGGAAGGCCATCAACAGCCATAACAAGCGAAAATGTGTGACGAAAATCATAACTTCATAGTGTCAGGAGAGTGTTTCTTGACACTCAATATTCAAAATTACTCATTCAAGTTAATTCATAACACAACGTTCAAAACGTTAACCATTGAAACATTTAAAAAGTACTGTTAAAGATATTTTGATCAATTATCTGAAGGTGAGAAAGGTGAGCAAAGCTGATGACCAGCCTCTTGGCCTATATTTAAAGGTATCAACAGTTTTCCTGCCGCCATACAGTCCTGACATGACTCCTCTTAACTTTTCCTTGCTTCCTATAAGGAAATACAAGGATACTGGTTTTGAAACACTTTAGAAAGTCAAATAGGCTAGCACAATTGCTTCAAAAGATCTATCGTGACCCTTTCAATGCCTAGAAACTTGCTGGAAGCGATATCCAAGCTCAGGAGGAGTTCTTGAAGATATATAAAGGTCGTGCAATAAGAGTACAATATTCAAAACTGTGTGTAGGTTTCTTATTTGATCTGCACAGGAATATGAAAGTACACTTTAAAATTGCAAATAAATTAAAAGCAAGAAATCTACTCAATATGAACGAATAATCCCATGAAAGGAATAAAATATATTAATTAACCACAGGCCAAATTTTGCAGACATAGAGCTCTTACAGAGCTGCTAAGTAGAAATAAAAACCAAATTCTTGATTGCCCTTAAATCTTCGCACGAAAGCAAATTCATTCAGACGTAAAATTACTCAACAATTTGAATGCAAAAATTAGCTTCAGATAAAACCTGTTTTAGGAAAACAAATTAAAATCTGACAAAAGCATAAAGATTTACTTTTTGGTTTTTTACAAGAAAAAATATAGCATAACTACAAAGATAAACAATACAATTGCATCAATCTTTAAATTACTTTTGTTGAAAATATGAATATACGTAATTTGTTTTAAAATGAGTCAAAATGAATTTGGCCTATTGTTTAGTTATAAAATCTTTACTCATAACTGCTCTTTGTAAAAATAAAATTTCGTCTATCATAGGCAAAAAAAAAGCATCCATCGTAAATTTTCTTCGCTTTCATTAATAATGCATCAGTGTCGCAGACAAAATGCCATTTGCACGTGTCGCACAAAAGAGACACAGCTGTAGTTTACAACATAGTCGTTTATTTCACTTCGTCTTATTTATCTTCACACTTCTCTTTAAAAGGATTATAATAAAATTATTTTATTCTGTAGAGAGATTATAAACTGAAATAAATATTTCTGCTCTTTTTGACAGGCGATTCGCTAATGTTTATCATCATTCATCTTCAAAAGTATGTTTTGATAAAAAATTCATATTTTAGAGAATAATTTCGTGTTATATTTAAACTTATGTAATACGAAACAACGACAAAAATCACCGAGTTATACAAATTTGTTATGCATTACTATTTTGAATTGTAATTGATAATCCAGTTTACATTATTTCAGATTCACAATGAAGCATTGAGAAGCAAAGGGATGTAAGTGGCATTTTTTAAGTTTTGAGTAAACGCGTTTGAAGTTCCGGTCTTAGATATGCTTTCATTGAAAAGTTTCTTGAAATCATGTTGTATAGCATCACGTGCCAGTGCTACTAGTTCTATCTCTTGAACCAAAACAGAGGAGAGGTTCACCTGCCATTTTTAATGGTTTACCTTAAAATTTTTAGTTTTGCCACTTACTTCCTTTTGCTTCTTACTGCTTTAAATGCCAATTCCATATCTTACTTTGAAATATTTTTGTGAAAGTTAAAATAGCTCTTACTATGCAAACTTCGCTTCAATTCATAGCCAATCAGCAAATAACGCTGGCAATTGTGTTTTTTTTTGGGGGGGGGGGAGTAAGTCCTGAAATGGTCAAAATGCATATGGTCAAATTTTTATTTCAAATTACACATTTGTAATAAATTTATCGTCATCTGAAAATTACATTTTATTTAGTTACGTACAACTTTCTCCATACATTACTCGTCAACAGATGTTTTATTTGCAGAATGCAGAGTATGATTTGGTTCTAACTGTCAAAAAACTTCGGAAACATTCTCATTTTTAGGGAGACATCTTATTATTCCAGTTCAATCGCCCACTGTAAATGTTTCTCTGGCACAAAAAGTAATGAGTTTTGAGGAAGATTCTTACATATTGAATCAAAATCTCACTCTATAATCTGGAAAATATGAGATTTTTCCATTGAGATCTCCTATAATGAAATTTTAGCGGTCTCAGAAAAGATAACACGATGGGAAAAAATTTTCAAAAAAAAAAAACTAATTTCGTCTTTCTTATCGTCATGCACATTTTTGAAACATCTCTTATCTCAGAATTCAACTTTCATTCACAAAGACTATAGCGACTTTAGCACACAGGTTCATAACCACTCTTCAAACGTTCAGATGCGCCACCTAAAGTGTGAGTAAAGGCAATTCACAAGGAGCAGTTCAATGGAGCGCCCTCAGTAATGTATTCGTGATCAAGCGCTGGAAAATGCCACAAATTGATGATCGCAAACCTTAACCGCACTTTGAGTGGAACGCATTCGTTATTTGTGTAATATGACTGCACCATTCTGCAGAAATCTGAAAACAGAAAGCCCAATGAGCTTAGTCTGCGCGCATGCGCAGTCGCTGTGGCAAATTTGATATCCGCGATTTAACGCCTAGTTGCAACTGTTGGATCTGTTTTAGTCTTGATTGAATTTCATTTCCTAAGACAAATTCTGAATATTTGTTAGATCTGTTCTAACCTTGCAATTGCTGTCAGAGATTAGCAAACCCTATGAGCTGAGAGTAAGTACATAAAAATTTAGGGGAAATTAGTGATTTTCAAACTTTAATTTCTCCGGCCCATGATATTCCTGTGGGTTGAATTTTTGTATATGTACGCAATGGCCCCCCAAGAATATGTATACAAAAAATCATTACCATAGCCCCCCGGGGGCTGTGATAGAACCCCGGGAAGGTACAATTTGGGGGGTAAAAACGAGGGGGGAAGGGGAGGAACTCAAATGGCACAAAAGGCACATCAGTAGGGCACAAGGAATGTGTGTACGAAATTTCAGCTTGTTTTCTTTTTTCATCTGGGCTGTAGCCCTGTCAAAGAAAGCGAAAACGTTTTTGAACAGCGATTTTCTAACTTAAATTCATCCTCCCCCTGATGGTCCAGCGGATTGTATTTTGGTTTACGTCGTCAGGAGCCTCTAGAGATTGAGTATACCAAAATCAACTCCGGTGTTCTTCATGGGGCTGAGGTACAGAGGGGTGAAAAACCCAGAAAACCCCAACGTTCTGTCGTGTAAACTTGTTCTTGGTCGCTTTTATTTTCTTTCGTTTTTGGCGGTGGATTTGCTTTTGTTGGCTGCTGACGTTTGGTTTCCTTGACGGCCGGGACGCTCCCGCGTCCCGTGATATGTCTTGAAAAATACTTCGATATCGAGTAAGTTTTTCCATGAAATGAACATGGCGATTAGCTAAAAGTTCGATAGAGAGAAAATTTCGATATGAGGAAGTTTGATACATGGCGGTTCAACTACTTTGAAAGTGCTATGAAAATACATCCGAATTTTCATTTCTTTTCACAGAGACATCATTGAAATTAAAACGAAAAATATATAAAACTGGTTATGTTTATAAAAACAATTTTGATAGTTTAACTAACGTTGTTGCATTACAATTTTTTATAATTTTTATCTTTTTAAGTGCCATCTTAATGCAGTTGAAATGCCCTAAAACATTACAACTGGTCCAGATAATGCTTAATTTGAAACTTCTAAATATATAAACAGAACATAAGATTGCTGAATATAAATTCCCTATTTTGGCACAAAAACTGTATTATTGAAAAATATTACTCGAATTCAAGAAAAACTGGATAACTACCGAATAGAAACAATTTCACAACAAAACTATATACCTTTATTTACTGCAAAAAAAACAGAGTAGAGAAATATTTTTACAATGTTTTTTCATTATAAAAACATATAGTTCTGAGTTTCTCCATTTATTTCCGAAAAACAACTACAACAAAACAGATAACTTACAAAAAATATAATAAACACATTTCCATGAGCCTAGAAAAAGTAATTTTAACGCAAATGATGTGCATCTTACTTCTTAAAACTATATTTTATGCGGATAAAACAAGCAATTTTAACGCAAATGAAATACATCTTATTTTCTAAGAGAATTTTCCAGGAACGTCTTATAAGTTTTAAAGAAAATTGTTCAGGCCGTCATTGATTGATAGGACCAAGAGGGCGTGTTGTTCCCCCGGTGTGAAGCTCCTTCATTCCGAAAGTCTTAATTAATCACTGATGAAAAGGAGAAAAATGAAAAAGGGCCGAAACGGCCTCCAGGGATCACTCTAACCGCAGAAGAGCCGTTAGGGTATGAGCAGGACACGAGGGATTTACGTCGGATCTAAGAAACATAAGGGGAGCCATACCATACTTAAGTCTCCAAACAAATGAAGCGTGATGATATTTAATGGCAATCGGTCACGCAAAGAGTGATTTTATTACTACTGATGCATTTTTGAAAAAGGTATCGTGGGAGACGAATTCGTAAAATAATGAATTCATTAAATTATACTAGAGGATAAACGATAAAGACTATTGCCATTAAATTAGTGCTTTGAAAGTTCTTTCAAAATTCATTTTTTGAAGATTTACGCATTTATTCGTATTCTCACTCCGTTTTAGCTCTCTAAACTGCGGTCAATTTTATGTTTTTTTTTTTCATGATACATCGTCCCTTTACTGCAACACGAGAAACAAGGACTGTCAGTTTCTCCTTAACTTATTTGTTTATGCCTGCAAAACTAATATGCGAATGTTAACCTCATTTGATGGTACTTGGCTTACACATAGCTCTAACTACTTGACAACCAATAGTACTTTTAAAAACGAAGGGCACATATTCTGAAAACAGATAATATGTAATGTGCGGCGTGATACATTAAAACGACGAAGTACCCCTTAAGTTCGGTGAATTGAAGCGTATCTAACTTTCCATTCGTATTCGGGTAAAACTCTCCTCCCAACCAGCGAAGAAGTTTTCGATCCCAGAACCTAATTGCAACCTCATAGTTTCTGCTACCATAGCTATATTGCGCACACGATACTTTGAGGTAATTAAAATACCAAATGATAGCCAACAAAGCTACCATACTTGTCCTCACTGTCCCTAAACTTAACTTTCTCCAGGTTATGTCTTTAATTGTCCATCGATACTGGCCAAACTGTGCAACATAGACCTAAACCCCACAGACTATCAACTGTTTTTTTCGCCAAGGATCATTGACATTGTCTCATGAGTCAGTGAGGTGCAAAGGGATGTAAGTGGCAAAATTAAATTTTGGAAATAACCAGTACAAATGGTAGGTGAACCTCTCCTCTGTCTTGGGGCAAGAGATAGCACTAGTATCCGTAGTAGAAGCTGCTGTACAGCATGATTTAGAAAAAAAATCAATGAAAGCATACCTAGGACGCTTTCTTTATAGTCGCTTGATCTTTATAGTCGTTTTACTCAAAACTTGAAAATGTCCACTTATATCCCTTTTCTTCTCACGGCCTCATATCTGCATTGGACGCTTTCGGCGCTATTTGATTCTTCTGCACTACATAGACAAGACAACAACAACATTCGAGTTAAGTATCAAACGAGTTTATAATGTCATTCTCTCAGTAATATTTTGATTGAGAAAGGCTTCGATTGGCAATTTGAGTGTCTGCCGGAGGTTCGAATTGGCTGATAAATAACACTGCTTAAACTTAGAATTATGCTCGTCTAAGTTCTTTGCCAGAGTGGCTGGCACCGGTAACATTATTGATTCAGATCATTTTGCTTGTCGCCGGAGATTTTTCTTGATGGTTTACGCTAAAACGTGGTGTCATCGGCATTTGCCTGACATGTTTCATGGAACAATAACGTAATACCACTGGGCGGCATAGGATTAACATTTATATTTTCCCTGTATAACCTTATAAGACCCAAAATCAACCTTGAATGATTAATTTAAAAAAAAAATAGTATTGATTGTTTCTAAACACATAGAAACGTTAAGACAAAATGTTTAAGCAACTTATTTTAATTTTTATTTTTCAGAAATTTTGTGTCTCCTGGAGGAACAAAACAAAAATAATAGTGTTCCAAATCATAAAAATGAAGATTTGATTGCGAAATTATTTATCTCACGTGAAAGAACATAATGTTTAAGGAATTCAGCAGCATTTTAAATAATTTTCACTGTAAAAATAGTATGAAATTTTGTCGATGTAGCATTTTTTTTGTTCATATAATGCTATTTTTATATGACTGTAAAGAAGCTATGAATACATATTTCACAATTATATACTTTTTTAGTACTACCATCTACTAACAAGAAAATATTGTGCATCATAGGGAATTTTTTTTTTACTTTGGCTGCATTTATTTTTTCTTTCCTTTTTTTTTTAACGGAGTCGTAACAATTTTTTAAACTGAAGCAACTTAAAATCGTAAATAATAAACAATGACAACATAGTAAAATAAAATAAATCCACTTATTGAAAAATTGCAGTTTGTTATTTTCTTCATCACTCTCCTTTTCAGTCCGCATATAATGCTTTTTATGTAACTAAATTGTATACACTAAACAACTACTAAGAAATTATGCACCAAGTATACGTCCTAGGAAAAATCGCTTTTTTAGAATGACCCTATGTTGGTTCGTTTATTTATTTATTACATTTTGAGGGGAAAGAAAATACATTTTTTTATGTCTTTACTTCGGTGATCTCAAAGTTTATTTTACAATCAATTTTGAAATGAATCATCACGTGTTAACCATAAAAAAATTCCCCGAGATAAATATGTAATTAAAAATAGTATACCCTTTTTAAAATTGTCTACAAAATCAATTACTTCAACACTTTATAATTTTATTCTTCCGCCTATACATATCGATTCGGTTTAACACTTCAACCAAATCGATTGCACAAAGTTTGAAAAAAAATGCTTTCATCTAAAAACAAATTTGCAACATGAGTACATAAATAAGTATTCTGCCATACAAGCTCATGAAAATTTTCATCGTTCCAGGAACCGTGTTGCGTTGGTGTTTCCCCGCAGTTTGAAGCCGCTTATCAAAGCTTTACTTCAACATGAGCGTTTCTGAGAACAAAGGGTATTTTGTAAAATTGTAACACCAAACAATTTGTTTTAATCCGGATAGGATTCAACAGAGGAAACTTGCAAATCAGACATTTCCCATGATACTGCCGGACTCATTTATTAATCCACCCAAGGAATGAAAGGAAGGACTTTGATGTCTTTAGCAGAACTAATTAATTTTGTTCGAGCTAGAGAGAGGTATGTAGGAAATGTGAATCGGAGGTTCAGAGTCGCGAGTGCTCGATAAGTCCTATACAACGCTTCCCCATTGAATGATTCATTCTTTGAGGGATTTTCTCGCAACCATACTATTTGGAATTATTTTATAAGTATTAATTTCTGACCAGCGGGTATCAATATAAGGATGAAATTTGATCGTGAGGCAAAAATAAGCTTGAAGTTATTGTATAGGAACACAATGAAGGTATCAGTCAATACAAAGCGAAATATTCAAAATGTAAGCTCGAGCGTACTTTCTGTTAGCGTAAGCGGGATCGTTGCTTTGAATTTTTGACTGACAACGTATAATCTGTCTCTATGTTATTTCACACATTTTTTGGAATTAAGAAAGTTTGTCAAAGAAAAAAGAAGAGTCAATAAAAAGATGTAGTTATCGCTTATCAGTAACTAATTCACCAAGGACGGTTTCCGTTTCGCTAATAAGAGTTTACTTGCTCTGCACCAATTCTGACCTTTATGCATGCGCTTTAAATTCTACTGAAACCGTATTGCAAGGTTCCTCCTACACACTGCAAATAAACACTTTTTGAACACTTTTTTCACACGGACACTTGTCTCCTTTTTTAGAACACTTATTTCGGAACATTTATTAGAACCGTTGTAAGAACACTTTTTAAAGCATTTTTTGAACACGTACACTTGTCCCCTTTTTTTAGAACCCTTTTTTGGGTCAGTTTCCAAAACACTTCTAGAAATACAGTTCGGAATATAATATTTAGTTCAGCATTCTTTTTAACGCACTTTTTAAGCACTTATAGGATCGCGTTAAAGACGCGTTCTTGAACACTTCGCTGAACATTTTGTGGCACACATACAGGTACAGTTTCTAGAATGCGTTTTAGAACAATTTCTTCGCACTAATATCATCCGAGGATACCTACCGCACAAGTATAAAAGAAGCTTTTAGAAATTATAAATATGCACTAAATTCGTGTTCACTTTGAGACTGCAGGCTGATGATGGTTTCGGCTTTAGATAAATCTAACTATTAATCAGCATAGCTACTATGAAAATTTAAAATACAATGATATTTCCAAGATAATTGAATAGCTTACAGCAGAATTGCACACGAACAATGCTTACTAATAAAAAGGTTGCAGGAAAATGTAGTGCACAATATTACTTAGTACAGAAAGTGCATATATTTAAAATATTAATTTCCATATTTAAGTTTTCAAAGCTAATCCATACTGTAAAAAGTAATCAAAAGTGTACAAACAAAGGCTCACATAACTTCAGTTTGTTGCTTCATAAATTTCATTTTCAAAAATTTTAATTTCTCAAGATCAAAATAAATTTGCCTTCATTGTTTGAATTCGTGCTACTTTGCTATTCAGTGATCTATTGCTCGGTATCTGATCAATGACCTTAAACATTAGTTGTGTTCTTTTAAAAATGTAAGTGCAGTGGAATTCTTTAATGACTAATTATTTCCTTGAATATTAACTAAAAAGATGTGTGCTGGATCTGGGGCGAAGGAGGGAGTCGAGACCCTTGCCCTCGTGAGACAACTTTTGGGTGACAACAAATTTGTTCTATTTCCGTGGGGGGAGGAGGGTTCGTTGAAACTCAATATAAAACTTGAAGGAAGATGAGTAGGAGCATCAGTTTCAAGATTTGCCCTAGCTCGGAAAAATCGTATATCCGGCACTGACAATTATCAATTTTTAGTTTTAGTTCCTTGCATAAGGAAGAAAAGTGTTTGAGAAAAACAAAATAAATAAAAAATTACTTAGTCGTCAGTGGCTGGCATACACTTTCAGTTTAGTAGCCATTTTTTACCATTAGTAACCGCTTTATTCAAAACATTTATTTATTTCTCGAATGAGAAAAAAAAGTACTGCATTAAAACATGAGCTGTGGGAAAAGGTAGTACCGTATGAGATCTAACTGCAATTCCATTCATTTGCCTTTTTTCTATCCCCTCCCCCCCCCCTCCCGCCAAAGGTGAGTACAAACCTTTTGTATAAGCTTCCAAGTTTGTGCTTGTTTTTAAGGGGTGCGGTTTGGATCCTGAAATTAATAATGGCTTTTATTATTAATTGAAAGGCAACATGTAATACTGAGGTTGAGATTGTTCTTACCTTGCAAACTAATTGCTTCAAAATAGAAATGATTTGTGTATGAAAAATCATTGGTTTAAAAATTGTGTGGCCGTTTCGGTTCTTAAGACGTGACTGGTTGAGTACTATTTTTAGCTTCCATCGCATGGCATTTAATCCCTAGATGGCAACTAAATGCCATACATTCAGGTGTAACTCAATCAGACAGTTAATATTGTTGGGAATTCCAAGTAATATTATCAATAATTCACGTTTATTTTGATATATTTGGCATTAATTAAATCCCCATTCTCTTTTATCTTGCAAAGTCACAAATGCTAATTTCAATGTATGTAACGTATTTCCCGATCTTAGACACGTGCGTGCCTTACGTCATGAAATGAAGAAATTCCTTATCCATTTGATTGGCCGCCGTTCTAACATCGGGAAATGCGCATTTCACATGCAAATGACTCTGGCTGACTATATATATTGCTTCTGTAGCTCATTTGCTCTCTCTCTTGTTTTTAAGGCGCCGTATTTTAGTTTCGTAGTCAGCCAAGTCGGCTACTTGCCGTCATGCTCTCGAATAGGCATTTTATAACAGTAAACTTTATCTGCAAACCTTAAGTTTAAATAACTAAAATTACGATTGCATAAATGATTCTTCATTTGTCATAATGCAAATTTACAAATAATGGTTTTGCCTGTTTTACTAAACTAATTATGCTTCGAGAGAACTTATGTTGCAATATCATATTTCATATGTAAATTGCTCGCCTAGGATACCACTGTATGATATCACCAAGGAGGAAATAAAGTCAATTTCAAATACAGGTGTTATTTTCTGAAAAGGACTCCAGTTACACTCTGCAACTAAAAATGCACTAATTAAATTAGTCATCGGTGCGATAACTTCATTGACAAAACCTCATCGCACAATAGGGTTACGGGCATCCAGCGCCCTCCTTGCGTTTTCTATTTGGAGTTGATGAATGAAACTGGCACTTCCTAGTGATTTATAAAATTTCTCAGACGGCGGGCCCTGAAAATTCAAAATGGAAATCAGAAAACTGAATCGGGACAACTACGCCACGTGGACCGAAGATATGAAGGCAGTCCTGATGTCCAAGAACTGTTGGAGACTAATTTCCGGAAGCGAAGTAGAGCCAGCAAAATATTCTGCCTTACTTCAAGATTTCCGTAAAAGAAGCGATAAGGCGTACAGCCTGATTTATTTAAATGTAAATTCGGAGTACAAACCACTAATCAGTGATGTAGAAACACCGAAAGAAGCTTGGAAGAAATTAGAAATTCATTTTAGACCTGATTCAAGAGCGAGAGTAATCGGACTCACAGACGAGTTTTTTTCATGCTGAATTGACGAAGATGAAGAAATCAATATTTACGCTTCAAGATTGAGAAAAATAATCAAACAACTTCAAGATGCCGGTAAACCAGTTTCGAGTTACTATGAAGCTTTTCAACTTATCCGATACTTGCCTGCTGAATTCGAAGGAATAGTTCAGTCTATATACCGATGGGAAGACGCTGATTTCACATTCGACAAAATTCTCAAGGAACTTTTAGCCGAAGAATCCCGGTTGCAACAAGTTCAGAGAAACCGCAGTGAATATTCAAGTTCTGCATTAGCTGCCTCCCGTAGGACTTTAAATGGTACGAAAGTCAAACAGTGCAAGTACTGCCATAAAATAGGACGCACAGAGTCGAAGTGTTTTAAAAAGCAAAGGTCAAAAGAAAATAACTTTATATGTTCCGCATCAGTAGCTGAAGAGGATCTAAAATTGTGCTGGGCCCTGGATTCAGCAGCCTCAAATCACTTTTGCAACAACAAGAGACTGTTTCGAGATTTCCAGCCCGTAAAACAATATAGTATGGCTACCGCTCTTCAAGGATCCACCTGCAAAATCGAGGGAAAAGGAACAGTGGTCATGATCCTGAAAAACAAAGGTAACACAGAAAGAGCGACTTTGAATAATGTATTGTATTCTCCCAAATTGCGCAGAAATTTAATTTCAGCTTCATTAGTTGACCGTGCTGGTAATCCTTATATATTATTTCTGTAGCCTGTTTTTGGTTTCTACGCCAAATTTCCCTCAATTCTTGATCGATTTCTTTGATTTACGGCTAATTTTATAGCTTATGGTGCTGGCTACTGACGAAAAATAGACCCAAGGTCTAAAAATTGTTTCTTTTAACCGAAAAACCTGTTTTAAAGAACCAGAATAAGGTTTTCGGTCAAACTTATAACTTTAATTTGCGCCACGACCGACAGAGCTGAGTAGCTTGATCGGCAGAGCGTTCTCTTCGTAACCAGGAGATTACGTGTTCGGACCAACGTCCGACAATCTGCACCAAAAAAATTAGAGGAATATCGCGCATTACACTGAATTAAATGAAAGACTACTATGAGGGAATAGAATAAATGAGGAGAAAATGCTCCTTGCTGATATGAAAACATTCAGTGATTTTGTGCTAAATTACTTCGAAATTGCACGTGTTTTTTTTTTTTTTTTTTTTTTTTTTTTAAGCTTTGGCTCTGGAAAGAAAATTAAAGCATAATGTAAACGAAAATATAAGTAACAGAATTAAGATTTCAGACTACAATAGAATTGTTTTTTGTTCAGAAAAAAAATAATAAATCGTATATTGAAATATATATTCTTCTAATGAGTTTTTGACTCTTTGTACAAATAAATAAAATACTACCTCAATTTGAAGGGTACAATATATATTTTTTCTTCTTTTTGCTAAAAAACAAATAGCTTATCACATTTTTACTACATTCGAAAAGCTACGCTTAAAAAAGAGTATAGTTCAATTTATTTTGTATTTTAACCGTGCTGTTAAATGATGAACACGTGCTGCCATCTAAGTTATAACGGCTTAAGCAGTCTGCGATAACAAATTGTAAAAATTTTCAAAAATAAAAAAATATTTCATCAATATCTTATCTTATATATTAATCCCCTCTCATTTTAAAACTTATCAGGCTGGCCAATGACGAAAAAAAGACTTACGGTCGAAAAATCAAGTTTTCGAAATCGCCTCTTGCTGTTTCAAAACCTTGATGCTGCCTGTAGTTCTTATGCATTTTTTAAAGCAAAGTTCTAATGCAGTTTTCCATTTTTTTACGTCGCTTTCGGCAAAAAAAATAAAAATAAAAAATAGCCTGTGTGTGTGTTCATATTTTAATAAAGCTTAACAGCACTGGACTTAGTTGTTCGGTTTAATTGATAAGTTTTTTTCGGTAGAGCGTTCGGCTATAAACTATCTGAACTTCGGGCAAGCTTGGGCTGTCCGACATAATATCAAATTTATATTAGTATTACTCATTACATGTGCTCATAACATACACACCTAATAAAATAAATGCAGTGGGAATGCTACTTGATGTTTCGACTCCTTTATGCAGGCTACAGTTATCATTCGGATAAGTTGATTGTTAATCGAACTGTGTTCTTTGACTACATCCAGACCACTCAACATAATGTAGGCATAAAAAAGTATTAGATTTACCTAAAGAAATCCTTTTTGTGCAGAAAAACATTTTTATTGTATGCTAAAATGTAGATGTTTCTAATAGCAGTGTTCGACGTTTTGTACAAATGAAAAAATACTACGCCTGATTATAACTACGAGTTTCACTCAGTAAACCTTTAATTTTTTATTCGCGCGAATACGATATAAAGCATTAAAAGTATTATCAACTTCATTAGCAAGAAATTATTTTCTACTCCTCTGCGTTCTGCTGAAAAAAAAATACATTTTGTCTACGTTCGAAAAATTACACTTAAGAACGGACTCAGTTCAACTGGTTTTGGTTTTGAATTTTAAGTGTTCGATTAAAAGATAAACATGTGAGGGCATTTAAGCCGTAACGGTTAAAGCAACCTTCTGTGTGAAATAGTTCAATATTCAAAGATAAAAACACTTATTTTCAATCAAATTTATTAATTCTCTAGAATGTTTGTTTCAATCGCTACGTGAGATCTTCGTCATTCTTTAATCAAATTCCATGCTTTGCGAATAATTTTAAATCGTATCATGCTGGTTAATGAGAAAACACAGATGCATGATCTTATTATTATTATTTTTTTTTTTTGGCAAAAAGCTTTTTTGCTGTTTTTTACTACACATTCCTTCAATGAATAGCTTTCGAAAAGGAAGGCGCAATTGCTAAGTTTGTTGGGGTGTCGGGCTGTTAGTTAGAATGGCGCCAATTCGAATACGTGCCAATAAATATCTCTTTAATGTTTCTTTTTTTCCCGTCAGATGCTGACATGTGCAGGACTGTATTTAAACAAATGTTTTTTCACATGCACAATTATTGCTTTTTCACGAGTCACCACTCAGCCACACTTTTAATGACATTTATGTTTGCATTGAAAATATGTACGATTAAAAGGGGAGCTATGATCAAATTATCACAACGTTGTATTTAACGGGGTTTTGTTACTGATGTCTTCAAATTACATGCCTTCTCTTCTGTGCTTACTTTTTTCCGTTCTTCTTCATAATGTTCTTTGAAATTTTTTAAGAGCAAAATGCCTGATGAAACGATTCGAAGCATAGTGCGGAGTTCCGCACGGGTCGACTAGTTCTTTTTATTGTAGAGGTGGTAAATTTATTGTGAAATCTAAATGTAATAGTCGAATCGTTCTTACAGCTAAATTGAAAGAGGGTTTTTATGTTGTTAATCCTACGTATCCTCATTTTGATGCTTTTGCTAATTTCGTACAGAATTCCAAAAATGATAAAAGTAATGAACGTGTGACTAAAATTTCAACTTTAAAATACGGTGCTTGAAAATCTAAAGCTTCTGTAACGAAAAGGAAAAATAAGACTTTTCCGAAAAATAAAGCAGATTTAAACTCCGACACCAGTAATTTTAACGAGAGTTCAAAATATAGCCAAACTGGTGAAATTAAAAATACTAACGTTTCTTTAAGTATTTTTACGGATGTTAAATTTAATGAAATTCATAATGAAGCGCAGAGTCTTAATACCATTCCTACACCCGTTCCGGAATTAGGAAAATCGAGTTCTGCAAGTTCGAGCCAGATTCTAGATCCTGCTAAAATTGTCTGGGTTAGAAAAGCCGTTCTTCGTCCAGATAAATCGCGTACAAAAATTAATTATTCAATTGAGGGTTCAAATGCTAGATTACGTTCACACAAAGATGTGGAAAAATTCTGCAATTCCCGTAATATTGAGTATATGAAGGAAAATTTTAATTTTAGCCGTAAAAATCATTTTTCTGGAATTGTTGAATTGTTGATCCAGACATAGCGGAATCTAAATTATGACTAGAATCTCGCATTTTCTCATTAATCCGATTGTTATTTTCAATTTTTGTATGTAAAATGAAATGGTTGCATTATCAGTTCGAGATAAAATGTTCATATTCATATGCACCTTCAAGAGAAACCATTAATGTATCACAGCCACAAGGATTCAAGGATCCTTATAACATTGAATATGACTGTAAATTTTATCGAGCGTTATGTGCTGTGCACCGATCGGATAGAGAAAAATTTACTGAAATTAGCAATGTGCTATTAAACTTGGGTTTTCATAAATTATCTTGGGCAAATTGTGTATATACATTTGAAAATAATACCGTGTTAATACTTTATGTTGATGATATTGTTGTATTTTGTAAAAATGAACAATATTTAAATACTGTCACTTCAAAACTCCAATCTAAATTTGATATAAAAATGCTAGGAAAAACTCGCAAACTTCTAGGAGTTGAATTTGAAGAAAGCAACGGTAATTTGTTCATTCACCAACAGACATACATCAACAAAGTATGTGATACTTATAAGAATTTCAATTTCCCAATTGTTTCATTGCCTATAGGAGTTGGCACATTTCTTTCAAAAACCCAATGTCCGGATTCAAAAGAAGAGATTGAAATGGTTTCTAAATTTCCCTATCGTAACATTTTGGGCTGTATTGCTTTTGTTGTGAGTAGAATACGGCCGGATTTAAGTTACGCCGTAAATATCTTGTCTCAATTTCAATCGAATCCAGGACTTATACATTGGAATGTTCTACTTAAATTACTCGGGTATTTAACACTCCGTCGGGCGCAACTGATCTACTAGGCACACCTCGAATTCTTTAGTTAGCCACGCCTCCTCAATAGCTCATGGAAAAATGTATATTCATTTTCTCAAACTTATGTTACATTCGAAAATCATGAAAAACTGTTTTATTTATCTTCTTTGGTGTTTGTAGTTGACAATTTTTTCGTAAGAAAATGTAAACATGCGTAGAAAAGATCAGTAGATCAAAGTGTGCTTCCCAGGCTCAATGCGCCCAATCGTGTTCTACAACATATTGCGCCCGACGGAGTGTTAAGCTATACATGCTCGTTAAAACTCTGTTTATCGAATGTTTCCGATTTGAAAATTGAATGTTTCTGCGACGCTGACTTCGCTGCAAATCGCGATGACAGAATTTCAATCGGTGGTATGATTCTTTTTATCGACAAATCTCCCATAATTTGGAAAACATTCAAGCAAAAATGCGTCAGTTGGAAGCGGACGGTATGACGTTCACTATGGAAGCGGAGTATGTGTCGTTAACAGAGGCAACGAAAGAGCTTATCTGGATTGTTCGCATTTTGAATGAAATTGTAAATTTAAAGTTAATCAACTTGAAACCTGAATTCAAATTACTCTGTGACAATCAAGCTGCAATTAACTTTTCAAATTCTTCGATAGAGAACTGTAGAACTAAGCATATTGATAAAAAATTGCATTTCTTGAGAAATTTAATTGATGAAAATTTTTTTGATTTAAATTACGTTAATACGAAACAAAATTTTGCGGACCTTTTCACGAAACCTTTAAATAAAGTAAAATTAAATTCTTTTTTAAAAACCTTTTTGGTTTAAAAATTTCAAAGTCTAACAGCACTTGAGTGTTTCTTGGCAAATTTTTCTACAAACAAAACTTTTCTTAGACAAATGTAATTACTTTGTCTTTGAAAATGAAATTTGGTATATTTGTACTTGTTCATATGTATTTTTGAATTGTATCTTTCATTTTCTCGTATGCCTACCGGACATGACGTTTTGGAGCAAAAAGGACTTTTGAAGCTTCAACCTAATTCTGATGTCATGCCAAGGACTTCACTTTTTTTTTTTTTAAAGTTTAATTGCATTTGTAGAAAAAAAAATGTTTGTAATATTTTGATACATTGTGCTTTGCAAGAGGCGGGCCCTGTTGGGAATTCCAAATAATATTATCAATAATTCACGTTTATTTTGATATATTTGGCATTAATTAAATCCCCATTTTCTTTTATCTTGCAAAGTCACAAATGCAAATTTCAATGTATGTAACGTATTTCCCGATCTTAGACACGTGCGTGCCTTACGTCATGAAATGACGAAATTCCTTATCCATTTGAATGGCCGCCGTTCTAACATCGGGAAATGCGCATTTCACATGCAAATAACTCTGGCTGACTATATATATTGCTTCTGTAGCTCATTTGCTCTCTCTCTTGTTTTTAAGGCGCCGTATTTTAGTTTCGTAGTCAGCCAAATCGGCTACTTGCCGTCATGCTCTCGAATAGGCATTTTATAACAGTAAACTTTATCTGCAAACCTTAAGTTTAAATAACTAAAATTACGATTGCATAAATGTTTCTTCATTTGTCATAATGCAAATTTACAAATAATGTTTTTGCCTGTTTTACTAAATTAATTATGCTTCGAGAGAACTTATGTTGCAATATCATATTTCATATGTAAATAGCTCGACTAGGATACCACTGTATAATATCACCAAGGAGGAAATAAAGTCATAATTGCAAATACAGGTGTTATTTTCTGAAAAGGACTCCAGTTACACTCTGCAACTAAAAATGCACTAATTAAATTAGTCATCGGTGCGATAACTTCATTGACAAAACCTCATCGCACAATAAATATCAAGTTCATTAACTAATGCAGCTAAAGTTAAAATACGCATGGGATTTATGTTTCAAACTTATGCATATAACACTGAACTGAGTTTATCAAACTTATCTAGTCATTAAACACAATATGTTTAAAATGAATTTATTTAACTTTATACATATACATTAAAAAATTTACATAACAATGCTTGAAACTATCTTGCTTCTACAACCGGGTAAAACATTACCTAAATAAAAAAAAAAAAAAAGAAAAAGCTTTTTTTTTTTTTTTTTACAAACATACGCCTAGTTACGAGAACACAAGCAATACATTATACATTTATTTGTAGGCTGTAGGGGAATGTGGGGCAAAGAGAAATAGTGAAATAATTACTTTTACTGCCAACAATCTCGTAGTATTTTAACTATATAGTAGCACATGTACTCTATTCCAGCCAGGAAAAAAATACATCTGGAGCTTACAATTAATGATAATAATGGCAATTTTAAAAAAAGGACATTCATATTGTAATATTTTGATGAAAGTCAAAAATTATTTTTGTAAGAATAAAATGACAAAATTATTGTTACTAGCATTTTAAATATTAATTGAGACCTTTTAATATTTAATGCGGTATTTATTACTTTTTTCAGTTAATTTTAATCTTACTTGTATTTCTAATATTGGCAAGGTGAATGAGACAAAGTGAAATTGTTTATTTCGTTTACTCACTCAATTACACTGTTCGTCAAAAAAAAAAAAAAAAAAAACCCTTCAAAATGTTTCTGACATTTCGTCGGCTGATCCTTATGTAAAATGACCCCCTGAATCCGAATATGACCTCCGTTTTCTCCTTATACGTACCAATTTTTTTCAAAGGCGCCCAAAGTTTTTTTTCAATTTTCCTTAGTTTTAGAGTATTTTTTTTGGAGATGAAAGGAGCTTTATATTAACTGCTAACATAGTTTTGGTGGGCAAGAGAGGTTCAAAGTTCAAGATCATGGACACCCATCGCAGAAAAAGAGGGACTTGGGGGTATACCCCCCCCCCCCCCAAATATTAGAAAAATCACGAAAAACGATCTTTTTATTCTTCTTTTTTAAAAAAGATGTTTGTAAAAATCGTTTTAGGTGTAGAATGAGGGTATAAGACTCCCTTCTATGACTCCTATGTCCAAAAAAAAAAAAAAAATTCGCGATGTAAAAAAAATTAAAAAAAAAAAAAACTGTCTTATGAATGTCGCACGTTGCATACGAGTTGAATCGCAGGTCTTCATTCAAATAGATATTTTTCTGGCTGATTCTTATATAAAATGACTCCTTGTTTCCAAATACGACCACCTTTTCCCCCATCACGCCCCCTTTTTAGAACCACACCCTCCCCTGATTCAGAGCCATTTATTATTTTAAATTTGAAGGGGAAAATGAGCATTACAATAACCGTAAACATTATTCTGAATGACTAGAGATGTGCAAAGTTCTAAATCTTGTGCATATAAAGCAAAAAAAAAAAAAAACTTGCCCCCCCCCAAATAAGAAAGGGGGGCGGGTTCTACAAAAATCGGTACATGTAGGAGGAAAACGGAGATCATATTTGGATTCAGGGGGTAAATTTGCAGAAGAATCAAGTGGAATAGCCTCAGAAGCATTTGAGAGTAATTTTTGCTGCACAGTGGGTTTGGAGGGGTGCCCCCCCCCTGTTTTCCTTTTTGCTACATATGAATAAGATTTTGAGCTTTGCACATCTCTAATCATTCAGAATAATGTTTACGGTTATTGTAATGCTCTTTTCCCCCTCCAAATAAAAAAAATGGCGGAGGAGAGGAGGGGGAAGGTTCTAAAAAGGGGGCATGATAGGGATGAAGATGGTCGTATTTGGAAACAAGGGGTCATTTTACATAGAAATCAGCCAGAGGAATGCCTTTTTGAATGAAGACATGCGATTCAACTCGTATGCAACGTGCGAAATTCACATGATTTTTTTTTTTTGATTTTTTTTACGTCGCGTAAATTTTTTTGAACATAGGAGTCATAGAAGCGAGTCTTATACTCTCATTCTGCACTGAATTTTTTTTTTACAAACATCATTTTAAAAAATCAGAATAAAAAGATCGTTTTTCGTGATTTTTCTTTTATTTTGAGAGGTTACACTCCCCCCTTCAAGTCCCCCTTTTTGCGATCGGTGTCCATGATCTTGAACTTTGAACCTCTCTTGCCCACCAAAACAATGTTAGCAGTTAATATAAAGCTCCTTTCACCTCAAAAAAAAAAGCTCTAAAACTAAAGAAAATTGAAAGAAACTTGGGGGTCCTTTAAAAAAAATTGATACGTATAGGGGGAAAACGGAGGTCATATTCGGATTCAGGAGGTCATTCTACATAAGAATCAGCCGTCGAAATGTTAGAAGCATTTAAGGGTTTTTTTTTTTTTTTTTTTTTTGCCGCGCAGTGTTATTTACAAAATCACTTACGGATTCATTTATTAATTTATTATACTCCTTCATTCATTAATTCACTTATTTATTCCTTCACCCATTTTCTTATTTATTCTCTATTTTATACGGTCATTTATTTTTCTTCATGTATTAAGTATTTTATTTATTTAAGTATTCGTTCATTGTTTCGTAGTCTTTTTATTATTCATTCTACCCTTCTTTTACTCATTCGTTTGAACAAATACATTTTTTATGGGTGAATAGAACATTTTTTATTCAGAAAAATACTTTATTTTTCACTCTTTCTATGAAAAAAAATGAAGGGAAAAATTTCCACTTTTTTTTTTTTGCAATGTTTTTTCTTTGTAAAGTGTAATTTTCAAAAGAAATTTCCAATTTGTTCATTAAAAAAAAAACTTAGTCAGCTTAGCAATTTCACTTTACCTCACATTCCCCTACTATTTTTTCTATAATAATAATTTTTTCGAAAAAAGCCCCTATACACCTGTCTTCCTCCTTTTCTCTTTACATCATCAAAGATAGCTAAAATGTTTTAGACGCATCAGTTTTCACAATTTTCCGAAGACCAAGCCCCCCCCCCCCTCCAACCAGAGTTTCCTTCCTCTAACATCACCAAAGATAGCTTTGAACTATACTTAAAAAAAAAACATTTTCAAAATATTGTAGTTAATAATACCTTTATTCCTCAAGTTACCTTACAAAAATGTTTTTAACACTTTAGCTTCAAAATATTTTCAGCTGAAATGAACCCCGGAACATAAAACCCAAAGTTCCTTAAAAATGCCCTAAATGTACAGTTTTAAAACTGCATTCTTACATTTTTTCCTAGAGGTATCCTTCCCCCCTCTGCATACATTTCCCCATCTTTACATAATCAAAGACAGCTTAAACGTATTTTAGACTAGATAAATATCCGAGGGAGATTTCCCTACGCCCTTTCCAGAACTGTAAAAATGGTTTAAACTTGCGTTACTAATATTGAATTCGGCATTTTTCTGAGAAAAAGATCTGATATTTCCTGTTTCCTTAGTCTGTGGTCACCCTTAATCTATCTCTCAATGTGATAGAACATATAACAACTAAATTACCATTGAAATAGTTTTTACACTGCAACAGACATCACGTTTAGTTATCCAACAATTTTTACTAAGTCTTTCATGAAACTTTTCATGGTTCAAAAAAAAAAAAGTTTTTGTGTTTACGTTATCAGGTTGTACCTGTTTTACAAAGAAATAAAGGTTTTTTTTAAAAGAAATAAAGGGTGAAATTTTTTATTCACATGTTTTTTATCACACGGCAATTTAAAAAGTGGGATTAAAGAAAAAAACTATTAAGCATTTTTTTCTGAACTTTTAAGAACACGAGACCCGATACATGTATTGTACGTACTCAAAGCACACATTTATATAAGGCACCCTGTTTGCTCTAATTGCTTTAATGATTTCAAAAATTTGACTAAGATACTTAATAAGATTTTTAGCTTATGTTTTGAACTCAGATTATTTATTCGAACAATACTTTGCTTGGCAATTCTGCAAAACATCGATCATGAAACTCAAATTTCATGATTTTTTTAACTGCAACAGATAATAAAATTAATTATCCATAAATGGTACGCAATATTTTATCCTCAAATTCAAGATAAAATTAATTGATATGAAACATTAGACAATATATTTTGTCAAACATCATTACTTAGAGAAATCTTGATCTCTGAACCTAGGTTCAAATCTCATTCATACTATTGTGGTAGATTTTGATCATATTCAAGTTTAACCTAATCTAAGACGCAGAACCTCCAGCGATTCATTCTTTTTCGGTTTGTTAAACCAAAAGGTTGTGCACAAGATGATCGATCTTATGGGATGTTTACAAGCAAAAATACTAACGTATCAAAAAATTGCTAACCAGAAAAATAAAATCACCTGAACTATTTGTAAAAACAAAAAGTAAATGACAGAAATTATAAAAAGCATTTAGATGAAAGAGATGATTTTTTTAAAAGCTGGAAATTGAATAGCGTAAGAAATGCTATTCGACCTTCATTAGAAATGTTTTTGGGTCATAACCTGTAGTTCAGGAGCCCTTGTTTAAACCTCTAATTCCGATGTTCTTAAACAATTCTAAATCTAAAGATAAGGACAGGAGCTGTAAATCAATCGTCAAGTTTCAAAATTAGAATTGTAATACGTTAGTCTTAACGTAATCACACAGTTTTAAAACACAGGATTTCATTTTATTTCAAAACTTAAGCGGTATGGTAAATTATTAGTTTATTTAAAACAAAAGTATGAAGGCTCAGTAAATGTACAAATACAAAAATTATCTGCAAAGAACATAAAAAAGGAAAGTGGCGTACCTTTTGAGCATTCAAAAATATCACGAAAATGATTGCGGCCGATCCAGATTGTTTACAAACATGGCGTAGCAAAGAAAGCAGTGATTTCACAAGCACTCTTAAATCTGCGCGAGATGTGTTCTCAAGTGTATTCCCAAACTTCGGCTGAATAGAGATTCCCAGCAAAACACATTCGGTGCACTTTTGGAGCATTTTCTTTATAACGGAACGGATTAGTAAAACATTTCAGTTTAATTTCATTGTACAGAACACATTCGAAATACATTTTAGCACATATTCAGGCAACTGGAACACTTAAAGAGTTTCAAATGTGTACCGATTATTTGCAGTGCAGTTTTAGTTTTTAAAAACAACGATGCTAGACACTTCAGAATTTGTGTAACACACCACCCTTTAATGCTGGTAACCTTACACATTTGTTTTACAGTGTGTATTAAAGATGGTAGTTAAAAACCAACAGATGAATGAATAAGAAATTCGTACATCCGGATGAATCTATGAAGGAATGACAGGTAAGCAGATAGGTAAATGGAGGTGGTGATGTCAAATTCTCAGCAATTTCACCTGATCCAACACCATTCGTTTTCTGCTGGGACATTTTTTTAATGTAAACACTTGCGGATCAGAGAACAACGAGATCACTTCAATATGTAATGCTATGTAGTTATCGTACTTGATCAATTGCAGTTATTTCGTGAAACAGTTTGGCATAATTGGCAGTACTGGTGGTCAGCTGAAACATCTCCAAATGCAAAAGCTTTTCTCAAGCATTTTCAAAATTAGCGGTCAATAATCAGATAATTTTTAACAGTCCTATGTACTTCAAATTCGTTAGAGGATATTAGTTCAAACTTGGGAAATGATCCATTGTAAACAACTGATTGCAATATTTACTAAATGGTTCCCCACGGTCGCGAAAAGAGCTGCTCCAGCTGAGCAACTAGCTTCGGTACTGTCATGTCACTTGACCTTGGGTAAGGACTTTGTGTCCGTGACCGTTGGTACTGTCTCGACCGCGAATAAACTAATTTCCGAGAATATACCAGATGGTCATATGCGCGCATCGATTTGAATATAAAGATGCAGACAACTCTCGATTACTCGAAGAATTGCAAATCGAATATTTTTTCATCTCGAAATTTTCATTGGGTCCGAAAGTCTTTTGAGAAGGTAGTGGAAACATCCCATACCTAAAACTACTAGTAAATCGAAAGGCGAAGGTTTTATCCGGTTCCTTGGGACTTCTAATAATCAAGAGTTACAGTGGCCGCCGCTTATATGAATCACGTTTGTTCTAAGCAGTTTTGATTCCATAAAGCGGCTGATTCAATAAAGAGGCTTGTTCAATAAATCAGGATTTTGTTCTGTTTTTGGCAATTGGATTCATTAAAGCAGTTGATTCAATTAACCGGCGTCCACTGTAACACCATTACAATAAACTTCAACGTAAATTTATTTTTCCGTTTTGAAATGAGCTATTGCGCTGTAAAATTTGAGTTATCAAATAAATATATTGGCAAACCCACTCTGCTACCTAGTTGCTCGACTGTTACACAATTGCACTCGACTCATTGCATGCTACACATGCTATTGCTCATTGAATCAAGAGTTGTAAAATTGTTGCTAAAAAAATTTCCAAAATATTTGAGAACAAACGGAAAGCACTACGCCGAAGAATAATCGTGACTAATGGTCTCAAAGTTTAGTTTCTTGAATGATTTATAGAACGATTTAATCGGAAATAAACTTACAGTTCATTTTATATTACTATAAATTCATTTAACCTTTCATGGTAAAATTAGCATACATAAAAATATATCACTAGAAATAAATTTGAAAAATGATCTTGATTTAATTAATACTTTGACAAACGGATAACACAAATCACAATTTAATGTGACATTTCCTTTCTTAATAACTTTTGATCTTTTGTCTTTTGTGTTTCATTATTTCAACAGATATAAATCATTAGTTAAACATCTGTTGCACACAAACGCCTCAAAATAAAGCATTTTCTTAAACTGTTTGGTAAGGCACAAGAACCGTGACCTTAGATGATAAATGATTCTTTAAGGGCGTGGTTTGTGTGTACTTTTGGTGTGAAACACCCACCCCTTCCAGCGGTCTTAATTAATCGTTGATGAGACGGGTAAGCATTAAAAATGACTAAAGTACCTCTGGGACACTCGTTGACAACAGGAGAATTATTTTTAACAGAACTAGCTAGTCATTTTTTAAAGAAAAGGAAGCTTGTCTTTGTTTTTGCATTATTAAAACACATATTCACTTAAGGCAGAATAATCACGCAACCTATCTGACTTAGTTTTGCAATGATAAAAATAGATGAAAATGCTACAGAATTTATTTCTGTTAAACTATTTTACACTTAAAAAAAAAGAAAAATCAGCTCATATTTGCTCCCCAAAAAAAAGCACCTAAATACGTTTGGTTCGGTATTATTAGGAATGTATAGATCATCAGCGACAATAGTGACACATACTAATTTTAACAGTACTTTTAGCCAAAAAATAGCACGAAACTAGTTTGCATTACTGGTGAGGGGTATGATACAAAAGATATTACCATTAGCGGCACATCATTAGATTTTCGCTTTTTTTTTTTTTTTTTTTTTTTAACTTTACCACTATTTAAGACTACAGAGATCAACCAGTAAACATAAGGTCACATATCTTTTGCGTATATTGTAGTGTTTGAGAGAAAATATCTGTTAAAAGAAGTTGTTAGAAAAAACCTTACATTTTCTTCAATTTTGTTTTATTTATTTATTTGAGACGCGTCGATAGTGAATGATACATTTTTCTGTAGTGGAAAAGACATACATTCCTTTAGATTGATATATACTTTTGTATTAGTTACTACATTCAGTGACGTCATACACATATTCTTCGTGGAAAATCAATAGGTTTGTTCTTTAATGAGTTGGTAACAGTTTTAGTTCATGAATTATGTTATTAATGTTAGTATTTATGTTTCGATTCCTTATGAATTAACGCAAAAAAATTTGATCGACTGAACTACCAACACCGTCCTTCACTGTGCACAACTCGACAGTTTGAATGAAGTAATCAAAAAAAAAGAAGAGAAATGGCTAACAAAAATGGAGTTGTGATCCATCATTATAATGCTACACTCATCTTTGATGACTCGGAACAAATTGACGGAACTTGGTTATGAAGTTTTGATGCCTCCACCGTCAAGCCTGAACCTTTCACCGCCTGATTATCATATGTTTCGGTCTCTGCACAACTCTCTTGATGGTAAAAAAAAATTGGCTGACCGAACAGCCACTGAAAATCACTTGGCCATGTTTTTTGCCGGTAAATCACAGAAGTTTTACACCGACAGAATTATGAAGCTACCCAAAAAATAGGCAAAAATATCATCAATAATAATGGTCAATATGTGTTAGATTAAAATTGATTTTCAGTTTAAAAAATATTTTTAAAAAATTTACTAAAATTAATAATTATTAAATAAAAACAAAAAACCCGACTGCGTAAAAACCAAAAAAACAAAAGAAAAAATGTATATAATCCCAGTTATTTAGAATACTATTAAGTACTACTGAATAACTACACCATTGAAATACTGTTATAATCGATACACACATAAGACAAATCATAAATTCGAAAGCAGAATAGAAGATCAACAGTAGGGGCCCATTCATTTTTGACCGATCAAGGGACCCCGTAAAATTTGAATGGGCCCCGACTGATGATCTTCTATCCTGCTTTTGAATTTATGAATTGTCATATGTGCGTATCGATTATAAAAGTATTTTAATGTTGTATTTATTCAGTAGTACTTAATAGTATTCTAAGCAACTGGGATTATATATATATATATATTTTTTTTTTAGTCTTTTTGGTTTTTACGCAGTCGGGTTTTTTGTTTTTGTTTAATAATTCTTTTTTATTTTACACTTTTTAGTTAATTTTGATTGCCTTAGTTATTATGATTATAAGACGGTAAATTTCGCAATCTTGCCATTGAGAGAGTTTATATCGTGAGGATTATTAAGTAAATTGCAGTGGTCTAAACTACTGATTATTAGTCCTTCTAGGGACCTAACTCGGCTTAAAATTACGTATACTTGAAAAAATGCGCGAACTTAAGTCAACCACAGTTATATGAATAGCCTGTGTACTCCTGATGACGCGAGATCGGAAACGTCCCGTCAATCAAATCTTTCTCGCAAAACTAAAAAAGCCCGTCAAGAAAGTACACGTCGGGAAACTCAGTTCCCTGAATGACGACAAAAAACAAATGCAACATGTTAGAGATGAAAGTCGAATTAGTAGACTTAGTGAACAAAAAAATCAGGGAGCGAAAACGCTACTTGCATTTGTGTTACGTAGGTAGCGTGCTACACGATGCGGAACTAAGAATATGGCGACTGGTTGTTGATCTGGTGAATTTTGATTACTGCCATGTGTTTTGTGACACTCCCAAGGTTGACAAATCGATTGACGTAAGAATCATCAAAATTGATCAAGGCGTTTAACCTCTACAACGCCACATAGAAACAAACATACACACATACATACGTAGACTCATAAACATATTACCCTCCTTTGCGTCACGCTCGCGCATTCGGGGAAAAAGGGCACTGACTTTTTAAATGACCCTTCCTTACCGAGGACTGCGCGGGTACATTAATGCTCAGTCTACGAAAATGAAGGATTGTTCATTGATTTGCCTACTCTTAGAGATACCAGCATATAACACCAGATCTAAAATTAGAAAATCAAGGCTAACAATGGCTTAAAAAAGACTATTTACCAATTATAACTAGGGATTGCAATACCGGGCCAAAACTTCAATACCGGTATTTGGTATTTTAAAAACGTGATACCGGATTAATACTAGTATTTGAAATTTCTCGAAAAAATGCTTGAAGACATTGTTTCGTTGCCGCATTTCATAATTTTGTACAAAAATTGTATTTTTTATGAAAACGTATTATGAACAATTATAAAATGAAGGAAGTCATAATAATCAATAATAGAAAACAACGTAATGCATCTATTGAACTGTATCTAAGCCGGGAACTCATTTTAGTGCTCAACTTTCCTACAGTTGAAAATTCTCTTTCTAAAATCACGCAGATCGGTTAACAATGCGCGATACACACACCTCATCTAATTGTCTAGAAGTCCTTCATCTTCAAATAATTCGATCTTTTGCGTTTTAATTTGATTCTTTTGCGTGTGTGTGTTTCTTTTATAATATGTATTATTATTAGATTTATAGTAAGCTGTAATTTCTTTCCGCGAGACGATACTTTCCCAATATTAACATATTTTCTCTGGAACAGGAGGGGTTTGTGTTTGCTTTCTATTTGTCGTTTGGTTTGAAAATTACCATCAACTTGACTAAATTTGATATTGTTAGTTTATCTTATTCATTTTCGCTTTCTTTTCAAAATTCTTTGCAATTATAATTATTTGAATATCTTAAAATATGTTTCAATTGATTATGCTTTATCTCTATGAAAATTTTCAAGGCAATATTTAATTTCTAAATGTTTATCTTGCCAAGTATAAAGCCAAATAACGAGACAAAACAACAAACCAATACGATCGACAACAAATTACCATTTGTTATGATAACAAGAAAAAAGATTTTGTCAAAATTTAGTACAGTTGAGACAAATAATAAAAAAAGAAATCATAAAGTTTTACTGTAATTGATGGTTGGAATTAATTGATTATAGGACAAATACATTCAAAACTACACTCGAAATCAACTTTCACAAAAGGGAAAGTGAGTTTTTGCATTTCAGGGAAATGGAAAAAAAAAAAAAAATAAAAACATCGTGCACAAAAGCACACGAAAATTTCATCTCACCATCAAATAATGACAATATCATTTTGCAATCTTTTTGCTACGCGTGTTCAATAATATTTTATTACTTCGTGATTTTGAAGCAAATTTTTACATCAATAGATTGAATTTGGTTCTGTATCATGGAAAAAGAAATGTACATTTCAATTATAAGTGGATATTTAATAAGTTAATTAAAAATTCTTTAACTAAAATTATTTATTATTTTCAATTAATACCGAAAATACCGGTATTTCTCTCTCTCTCACCTCAGAAAATACCGGTGTTGTGAAATTGCTCGAAATACTGGTATTCGGTATACCGGTATTGCAATCACTAATCATAACGGAAGATGAGTTTTGTGTTATGGCTATATATGAAAAGGCAATTAAATAATTACCAACTCAAAAAGCTTGTTAAGAGTAGGCTGCGCGGCCTCTGTTTGTATATTGCAATATTTAACTTTTGAAAAAACTTTTTTTTAGTTCAAAAACCAATATTAATAGCATTAAACTTTCATCACAAACCTGTCGATTCCTTGATATTTTCCTATTTCTGAGATACTTGGTTATACTAAGCTTGTCTTTATCTCTTTCTAATCCTGCTTTATTGAATGATCATTTTACCTGTTATTCCACATTTTGTAATGCTACTTTTTCTACATCTGAAAGAACAGCAAGGAACCTTTGAAAAACTATCCCCAATTCGTGATCAAATGTCAAATCATTGATGATGATATATCAAATCATGATCAAATCATTTCAACTTTTACGGAAATTCAACTTTTACGGATTAAACTTTCATCACAAAATCTGTCTATTCCTAATGTGCGATACTTGGTTATACTAAGCTTATCTTTATATCTTTCTAATCCAGCTATACTGAATGCTCATTTTACCTGTTATTCCACATTTTGTAATGCTATTTTTTTGACATATGCACGAACCGCAAGGAAACTTTTCAAAACTATCTCCAGTTCGTGAACAAATGATGACATTTCAACTTTTACGGAAATAAAGTCTATTTTAAAAAGTGGTTAACGCCATCTCATGAGATTAACAAGAAAACATGAACGAACTCTGATTTAAAAACTGCCTGAGCAAGAAATAGAAATGTTATGTGATTCCTGAGCTTAAAAAAATCTCAAAAAACATTAATTTTTTTACATTGTATCTACAGAAAAGGAATATATTAATGTTCATATTGCGTGACTAATGTCATTTTATTCATCGTGCCTTTGGTAATCTAGACGTCTTTAGGTCTTTCTGGCACGATTTTAGTGCAAGTCATACTAAGATTCCAAGTTTTGTATGGATACGCATCATATTCATTTGTTTTTATTGAGTTGCACTTCTCTTGCATTATTTCAAAAATTTCTTCTAATTCTATTTAATTGCAGTTACAAAAACTTAATGATCAAAGACCTGATTTCCGTTGTATAAACGAAATCCAATAGCTTAGGTCTATTTCATGAAACATATTCCGCACCACTTAACTTGGAACATCTAGTACAGCATATTAGAGTTAAGTAAAAACGAGAGCAGAAGTAAAATTTAAGAGCTATTTGTGGTGAAATGTAAAACGATTTGAAACACGTTTCCAGTGTTTCAGTAATTAAAAATGCGTTCATTTTTTTAGATTTATGCATCAATTACGTAATTTTGGTGACATTGTCTTCATATTTTACTTAAACACGATACGTAATTTTCAAACTACTATAATGCTAATCATAAACTGCATGAGATTGTACATAAATAAGAATTTCACAATCAAGATAATCAAACTATAAAATTACTTCACAACTTTCACTTTAGATTTCCAATTTTCCGAGATGCTCAAGCAAAATAGCAATAGACATTAACGGCGAAACGCAACCATTCCCATTTGTTTAAATAACAGAAAACTTAATTTCTTTACGTAAGTAAACAACGTGTTAAATCAGTACTTCTCAAAAACATATGTCTTATTCAAGTATTTCACTATTTGAAGTAATAGTTCATTAAGAAAAGATTTTGAGCTTAAATAACAAATATATATTTCATTTTTTTTTGTACTAAAATGTAACTATTTATTTTCTTAACTTGTTTAACTGATGAATAGTTCTTATTTCAATATCGGAATGTTGAATGAAGCTAAAGAGTTTAAAAATCACTAATGCAATTAAAAGGTATGAAAAAGATGATAAACATAGCAGCGTACAAGGGCCATTTTAAGGAATATAACACCAATATCCTTTGCAAATAGTTTAAAGATAATTTCTCTCCCAAAAAAAATTTGTGAGTGCAATTTAAAGCATCTGGTGTTTGATTTAATTTATTGTTCATTAAGGAAAGTAATAAACATTTAAAGCAGTTAGGGGGAATGGAAAACTTGCTGTTGTGGAGACATTTTACTGTATTAAGCAAATATGAATTGCTATTTGACGTTTTGCAGTTCGAAGCATTAGCGTTGGCATAATTTTTCTTTTAACACTCACCAGTAATACTTTTCAATATATTTAATGTTAATAATACAAAAGAATGTCACAACCAAAGATTAGTCAAAAATAAAATTTAAAAGACAATATAGTTCTTATTGGTTGGTTTAAAAAAAATCGCAGAGAAATGGTGTACGCAGTTTATGCACAAAGAATAGCGGTGTGAAAGAGTAACAGTTTTCTGCGTGAAATTCGTATATTTCGTTCTCATTAGATAGGAATGGGTTTTGAGCTGAAATGTTTTCGCGTACAACTCGAACTTGTTTTGATATGCAATACGAGCCACCGATTGATATAATCGTGGTTAAATGGAATCCAGTAGTATTCATTTTTACCCATTCATGCATTTTCGTTGTTTTCGAAATGCTTCGAACATTGAATTACATATTTTCAGTCTCATTTATACTAATATTATAAAGAGTAAGAGCGGATTTTAGTAGGATTATATGTTCGAGGTAATCTCCGGAACCACTGCAACAATTTGAAAAATTATTTTACTCTATAAAAGGAGCATTCTCACTGAGTAACATAGGCTAAAAATTAAGCATATATTTTTATATTTATTTTTAAACCACTAGTTTGTCTTCGCTACCAGTTTATATTTCGTAAGGTTTTACTATTATACAGTAAACACTGGTTAAATGAGTAGTTAAATGAATCAGCCACTTTAATGAATCAAATTAACAAAAACAAAATAAAATCCAGATTTATTGAATTAGCCGCTTTATTGAATCACCCGATTTATGGAATCAAAACTGTTTGGAACAAACGTGATTCATATAAACGGCGGTCACTGTATACGTAAAAACAAACACTGATTGTCCTGCATTTGAACTATGAGAATGGTTGAAGGTTTTCTCCGAACTGAATGCTGTTGGATGGATACACGTGAACGAAAAAAAATCACGCTGTCAGCAAAAGAACGGCCAAAATGTTGACTTGCATTTGAGGCTACATAGGATAAGGTATATATCATTCTATTAACTTTAAACATTGCAAACTACTTAGAATCACATAATGTTTATTCTTCAAAATTTATTTAAACAAATTAACTAATTTTAATTCGTGCACATTAGTTTTTGAATTCAAGTAGTGCAATTAGACGATATTAATTCGTGTTTCTAAAAATTGTAATTTTGCATGCATTTCGTGTTATCTTTTAATATTTTTTATTCATACTAAAACCGAAAGAATTCACTTAACTACATTTTGTTGAACAAATTCTCAACTAAAAGTGCGATTGCTCATAATTGTAGTAAATTAAATGTTAAGTGTTAAAACAATAACGAACAAAGAACAATCGATAGAAAAGAAATAGACAAAGTAGGGAAAAAATAAATAAAAGTTATGTTGAAATACTATGGTACGTTTCCAAAGGAAACGAGTACAAGAGTTTGAAAGACATCCCGAGATTGAAAAAGACTCACCTCTTAGTAGAAGATACAATATTCTTCCTACAATCGAATTGGAATTTTCTCACTTGAATTCATTTAGAACATTTTCGCGGTCCAACATACTTCCTACGTCTTTTGATAGTTAAAGGTCCTGCCGACCAATCAAGCAGCATGTATAGAACTCGGTCTTATAGAGGGCAACAAACCTTGAAAAATTAACCTTATTCGGTACATGTAACTTTCTGACTCCACTCCTAAACTCAGAGAGTTGTTTATAACTATTTTAACTTTTATGTCAAATTTAAGATTCTATTGCTATAAGGCAAACATTTAAAAAAGATCACTGTGACAACATATTGCAAGGAGAACGTCTGCAGGAATTCTAGTTCAATGTCAAGTGATATAAACCAATGTCTAATTTAAATAGGCCAAATTTGTCAATGAAGCGGAAAGTCAATAGGGGCTTTTGTTTACCACCGCCGTAGAAAATGAGCGAAAACAATTCTATAAAACCAAGATTGGGACATGAGAACCAGGAACAAAAATTAATGTTTACCGGCACAGAGTGCAACTGGAAAAACTTAATAAATTCAACACTAGCCAATAATCGACCAGCAGGCTTTTGCACTGGTTTTTACGGAACTGCTTTCCTTAGAGGTGAAAAAACTGATCATTCAACAGGTAAGCTACTTTAAATATCTCTTCCAGAAAGACCCCGTATGTTCGACAAGAAAAAAACGGGCAAGTGGGAGAACTTCTTCAAGAGGGTGTCTCATAATGTAGGACGAATGTTCGATGAGCCACCGTTCGGCTATAAAAAGCGCAGATAGAACCCTAAATTAATAAAAAGGTTCAGAAAAAATCATAAGAGGTGTCACCTTCGTATTTGACGGTGAATTTCATCTAACTCTTCCCGTGGTACCCTAGAGAAACTCGAGGAGATATGCTTCAACCTGATCAAAGTAGTCTCCGTTTGGGAGCCCTTTACAATCTCTGTATCATAAGAACAACTGTGAGAGTCCGTTTAGAACATGGGGGTAGGTATTACTAGAGTTTTTATTACAAGTAAGTTTCGAGAAAATACCTCGAAAAGGATATATTTTCAAAATAGATGAGTTGAGAGATTTTTTCTAAATGATTTGATCCTCAATGTTTATCCTGAAACCAAGACTCTTTACATACTACCTGTGGGTGAACGAGAGGGCTGTAGTTTTTGCTAACAACGCTGTGCATCATCCACATGAATTCTTTAATTTCCTTAATTCTTCAGGACTTCTCTGTATGCTCTTAAAATTAAAGGCGATATTCCAATACTTTTATTGTGCAACTTTAATTTACCTAATCTATGCAATGGAATTGGACCTCAATTAAAATCACTTCGGAATATTATGGTTTAGAGTATTGTTCTTATAGCACCAGTAGCAGATCAGTTGGCCCATACTCTTTACACCCCCCATGGTACCTGCATATTTCCTTTTCCAATTTAAGTGATTAAAATTTCCAATAAAAGTCTCTTATGTCATCACCATCATCAAATTTGAAGTCTAAATTACAAATATGAGATACGTAGTACAACGTTACATACGGGAAGACTGTATTGTTCAGGGCGAGTTATACGTTGGTCTCTCTTGATCAGGAAATGAGGAAAATCAATTTGTTTCGAACCTCATAAAAACACGACGAAACATGTTGCTTACCATTAAAGTTTAAATTAAAAAACACCTGCGTAATATTTATTTCGTTCATTTCGAAGAAGAGTGCCACAATACGAAGAAATGAAGTTTTACAGGAGAAGCGTTTGAAGTTTAACTCCTCATTAAATTTGCTGTAAAAAAGGTAATTTTTTCTGTGCGCTCCAGTGGTTAATATAACAAAAAAAAATCATATTCCAAAGCAGATATGTAACGTCATTTGAAGCCTTTTAAGCAAAAAAGAAGAAAAAGACAAATTTCGTATTGTGGCACTCTTCTTCCGAATGAGCGGTTTAAGATTTTTTATAATCCCAAACAAGGTGGGGTCGGGCCGCTAGGCGTAGATATATGCGTAAATACGCAGATTGATACAAATCGGAGCAAATCTGAGAAAAATTTGAACGAAGTTCTAAGAAAAGGTAACTATGTATAAGACCTGGAATCCTTATTTACTGAAATCCTGCTGAAGCATTGGCCACTACCGATGTGTTTTCCCTATATGTGTATACAACGAAAAGTGAAATATATGTATATGTGCATATGTAATGGAATAATTAAAGCGCTTATAGATTTAAGTAAAATTGACATTAGAGATTTTTAAGGTCATGAAATCAATCCCTTCAAGAAAACTCGCATCGTAAAATTGAAATCGAGTTAAGATACGAATACATTATTTTTGCGTTAATAAGCCGATAGAATATAAAAGGGTTCTAAGAAGCTGAAAATTCAAAATACTCAATAAAAAGCTTTGACAAGAAATATAACTATTGTTTAAAAACAACGTTTTCTGTTAAGTATCTTAAAGAAGTCGTTTTACAAATGAATGACTACATTAAATTAACGTCTGTAGAATTTCATTTATGCTAAATTAAGTGTCAATGCCGAATTTCTTAATCTCGAAATAGCTTAATTGATAGCCAAAATGTTTCAGTTAAGTACTTAATTCATGTAATGTGTTCTCTGAATTTAGACTTCGAGACAACATCAACATTAAATATATCAGTGTGCAATATTGAGTATCTTTATTTTTGCTTTTAATTTCAAAGCAAGCGTATCTATTTTTGACTCTTTGCAAAGCCATAAACTGGAAAGGATTTCATCAGGCGGAAAATTAACTCAGTCAACAAAGTATAAGCAGAAAAGAAAATCTTTTGATTAAATTTTCCCGGTGGCAAGTTGCCAGGCTGTGAAGTCTATAGCAAAAACTATTTGACAGCAGTTAGAGGGGGGAGGGATTCTGAAGAATAAGTACATATTTTCCGCTGCTTAACAGGAAGTAATATTGTACAGTTTCATGAAATGTTCTTCTGACGGGAGCAGCCATTTTTTTTAATTGTACAGTTGAACTTTCTTAATACGATCACTTTTAATACGAAATCAAGGCTGAAACGAACATTTCGTTCGTTAAGTTTGGTTTGCTATCTAATTAAATTAAAAATTTCACATATAATACGTACATTAAATTTTAAGTCCCGGTGAAGACGAACAAAAATTTCTGACCTCTTTAATGTTTCGTAATTGAATACTGTTAACTTTCTTTTTTAGAAATTGTTCATCATTTTGTTAGGTAGTAGAAGTTCCATTGTGTATCGAGAAGAAAATATTAAATACTTTGCACATAAATTAAAGCTCGTTCATTTTTTTTACTTGTGGACATTTCAACATTCCGCGATTGTCGTTTATCATCTTTCTTTTTCAACATTTTCCAAAAACATTCATTTATAAGAATAATATTATATATGTTTTATATGTTTTTTTAATTTCATTTATGTGTTTTTTTCTTACTAATAGATATATACTAATAGATAGATTACAATGTGTGTATTAGTAGAAATATTTTTTTAAATATAAGCGAGAATTTCTTTTTTTTTTTTTTTTTCACAGTATCAATCATTCACGATTGTTACGAATAACGGGTAATACGAATAAATTAGCGGATTTTTGACGTTTCGTATTAATCAAGTTCAACTGTATATATTGTTGATAAAACTTCTTATTTTCAGTCAAAACCTGTTTTTTTTGAATCTAGAAACTATGCTTTATAATCATCACTTATGAAATAATTTGGCGTATTTCAGATATTTCAAATGAAAGTATTTCATTTCTTCTGAAATCTTGATTTCAAAGAAGGTTTTATTACAAAATTGGGACCTAACATATTTATTTATATTGAGTAATGTTGTTATAAAAAAGTCATAATTTCAATACAATCTTTCATAAAATTGTCATATTGTTCTCAGTTTCAGTTCAGATAACAAAATTGACCGTTGAAAGGTAGGTTGTTTAAACTTCAGAATTATCTATTAATTTTAGTTCGTCTTTCATAGCAAGGAAAAGATAGATTTAGAATACAGTTAGGTTACACTTTTATTAACTACTTTGATTTATTTTTCTACCTAAAAAATAGATGATCTCCTTTTTGTTTCACTAGAACAAATTAAAGTCATTTCAGATGAAAAAGAGTACCGTTTTACAATTATTAAACAGTTTTTTCGAAATAGAGTAAGTATCCTTTTTTCATTCTTTAAAAATCGCAATTTTGTTCGGTAAGAATGTTTATTGAAATTACAGGAAAACTCATTCACAACACTAAATATATGGTTTGAAAATTCTTGATCGTATAGTCATTTAGAAATCATAAAAGAAACGACTGAACCCTTTCTGGAATGAAGCTATAGCACTTACGCCCTCTTGACGCAAAATACATAGAACGAAATGAAATTACTTTACTTTCTTTTTAACAGGACCAATGAGGTTCCAGGCGGGCACCCCACTGTTCCAAGGGCGGGCGGGCGGGCCGGTTGTTCTATTGTCAGGCCCATTTCCCTTAACTTTAGCCTCTAAAATCTACACTGCTCCATTTTTGAGAATGGGCCCTAGTTTCCAACTTAGACCACATACCCTATCGGCGACACTGTATTTAAAAGTAATCCAATTTTGCTAGGACTCTCCCAGCGGTAGAAATTCAACCATATTCATTACTGAATATTTAAGAAAACTTATATGAATTTTTCTGTTTCTAATATTTTTATTTTTACTCTTATATACATTCGTTTACTTCAGAGCTGGGAACATATAATTTTTACATGTACTCACAATACCAAACATTAATAATTTATTCCAATTTTGCTTTCTGTATGTGGCACAGTATAGCCTAATTAAAGCTTTTGCGCCAAAAAATACCCCAATAGAACCAAAGCTTTTGTATGTTTGGGGGTTTTGTAATGAAGAGGATATTTCTATTATTGGGAAATTGGCGTGGCCGTCAAATTCTTGGCGGGAAATTTTTCATTTTGGATACTATGTTGCCCTTTGATAACCCCATATATATTTATCCTTTCTTTGTTTACGTATGCAAAAGAAAAACATTTCTCAAGCTGGCATTGGTGCCAAAAAACTGACGCCAATGGATAAAGATTGCCATTTTCCAAAATTATCGAAATCTTCCTGAATGAAAAGAAGAGATACCGCAAAACTCAGTTTATACGTAAAACTTCTTCGTAAAAAAAATACCTTCTTATAAAGAGTCGACTAAGTTACCTCTTTCTTTGCCATTAGAAGTGTAAAATTTCGATTAGTCAAATGAACCAACCCTACATGCTGCATTAGAAATTGTCCACCCGAAAGCACTGGACATCGCAATAATAGTACAATTTTAAAAAGTTTGTCTTTGTGATTTGTTTATCGTTAAGGGCTGTGCAATGTGCATAACTGATGTCACACTTTTTTTCGACAGATTTGAACCTCTCTCCACTTTGTCACAAAGATTCACACTTTACCATACCCCTTCTCTCTTTGGTATACGTCACGCTGTTTTCCCTAAACATTAAAAAAAAAAAAAAAACGCGATGTCACATTCTCCCCATTGTGTAATTGTTTTGTCATTTATTCCCCCCCCCCCCAAGTAACAAACTGCTACAATTTCATGAACACCACCTTAAAGCATGACTTCATTCTTGGACAGCACCCTGCTTTGTGATAACTCTCTGCAAGTAGATATTTTCCTGCTATTTGTTTACGTACGCAAAGCAAAAACAATTCCTACGCTGGCATTGGTGCCAAAATTTTGACGGCAATCGATAAGACGGCCAATATCCCAGAGAAATCGAAAGCTTCCTGTATGAAACGATACCGCAAAATTCAGTTAATACGTAAACATTCTGTATAAACAATATTCTTTGTAAAATGATTACTTAATCAGGCCAACTTATTCAATATTATTCATTATATGAACAAACTCTACTCGCGACAGTGTATAAATAATTAAATAGTAAAGTCGCGAAAACGTAATCAAAAGGGAAAGATTTTAAATGTCCGCAGTTACCTACGAAGCCTTATAATACAAACGAATGCCAGAATTTCATTTCTTTAAGCTCAAGCGAGAAATGGCAAAACATAATATTATCCAGTAATTTCCTCACGCTATGTCGCGTCAAAAATCAAATAAAAATTAATTTTTGTTAGCTTATAATTGTATCTAGCACTTTTTCTAGTTAATTTATCGATTTTGTGTTTTCGAAACGTAACACGAGGTGGAACGTCTTTAAAAGTATTTTTACGAGCTTTCCAACCGTACCAAGCTCCAAGCCCTAAAATGCATTTTTTCGTGTAGAAAGAGCGGTTTAAAAAATCAGTTAAAACTTGATATTTTACGCTTCCGACAATGAATTTCAACAATGAAAAAGAGTCAAAATTCAAGTCGGTGCCCATTCCTTTCTGATTCAAGGAACCCCGTAAAAGTTTAATGAGCCCCGACTGTTGATCCTGCTATTCTGCTTTTGAATTTATGATTTGTCTTATCTGTGTACGAATATAAAACTATTTCAATGATGTAATTATTCAGTAGTACTCAATAACATTCCAAACTACTGGGCTTATACATTTTTCGTTTTAGTTTTTTTGGTTTTTACGCAGTCGGGTTTTTTGTTTTTATTTAATAATTTTTTTTTTTTGAGATTTTTTAGTTAATTTTCATTGACTTAGTTATGATTATAAGACGGTTCATTTCGCAATCTTGTCATTTCATTGAGAGAGTTTGTTTGTATCGTGAGTTTATTAAGTAACTTGCGGTGGTCTAAACTACTGATAACACAGGACAACAAAAAAAGTTTTTTTCTTTGGTGCCCAGAGTTTGAGTACTGATTTTAGATCTGTTTAGGGCTCTGAATCGAAATATGAAATTAGTTTTTCTCTATTTTCCCTAGCAGATCTCCTTTTTTAGATAAGTGCTGCTGTTTTACCCAAAATGTGCAGTTTTAACTATATTTTGCGCACTTCTAAAGCAAGTGTAGGCTTTTTAAACACGGCGTACGAATTGCCAAAATTGACCAAGGGGTTCAGCCCCTAAAACGCCACATAGGAACAGACATACACACATAGATTGATAAACACATTACCCTCCTTTGCGTCGCGCATGCGCAGTTGGGCAAAAAACGCTTATAACTTCGTTTCTAGTGGATTTAGGTTATTGACCTTCGGCACCCTGACAATTTCTTTGTTTCGAGTACTTGAAGACCTTTCCAACCATATCAAATTCGAAAAAATTGGACTATTCATTTGCTTAGATAGAGCCATTTAGGATGAAAATGAGTTTTTAATTAATATCTCCGTAAACTAGCGTCTGATTCAAAAAAAAAAATATTGATGACCCGAAAACTCGGGAATAGCTACTGAACAAAAAAAATAGTGAAGAAAACCTGTTCAAAAACAGAGGAGAAAATGCTACCGAAAGAAAACGGCTTGCCTATTGATATATAAAGATATGCACAATTTTGGAAAGCCGTCACTACAAATCACCTTCTACCAATTCTACTTTTTCATTGCTATTATTATTTTTACTTATGTTAGCGTTGATGTATCGTTGTAAAATGTTTCAAAATATATAAACATTTGCGCAGATAGTTAATTCCTAAAATTGCAATCCATTTTTTTTTTCAAAACTTTTTAGTTTCTAGGGTGGACCTCCACGGGAGAGTATATTACCCTTCTCTGCACGTGATACAAACCACGTGGTCTCACGGCGCGCTTCAATTGGTTCAATTTGACTTAATTCCTTTTGGCACTAAACTTACTTGTGACATATCTTTCCGGAGAAAAATACACGGTACGACGAAACTATGTTTGGAACTTCTACTTATTTTAGATACAAAGTTAGACATGAATTACTCTTTTTTCCAGTCAGTTTTTGAAAACATTTTTTCAGCATCTTTTGGAAACAAGCTCTTCAATCAGTTTAGTAAGAAAAAGTGTGAGATTTAATTTCACATCATTTAAATATTACATATGTAAGAAAAACTTGAGCTTTATAAATGCAGATTAATACATAAATTTCTTCTGTCTATCATATAATTACCTTTTGAAATTTATGTCAAAAAGTTCAACCTAATTCCGATTTAAATTTGATAAACATTCTCTCCATTACCCTCTAAAAAGCTACAAAACTTTTAAGCACATGAAACCACATTGCTTTAGATTGAAACATGTATCATATAGCCAATGGTTACTTAATTCACTAATTTCAGTTTCTTTATGCATTATTTTTAGAATTCATTTAATTAATGTTTACTCACAATATAGATAAACGTACAAATGTACAGTAATGAGACATCTTGTACAAATACTGTCTCAAACTTCATGTGTATTAAGCTTCTTGAGGCTTTTGCATTGAATCTGAACAAACAAAAATATTCCCACGCAAATATAATTCACACTAATTCGAAAAAATAGAAAATGAATCCGACCAAAAAAAAAATTATCACCTATCTCCTATCATCAAATATGAAACTAGACAAAAATAATGCCTCACGTCTCAAACAAAGAAGGTTCATTTTGGAAAACGGATCTTCAAACCGACAAGTTCAATAAAATGTTACAAATGGATCACATTGCCATACTAGAATGAAGAAAATATTCTTATCTAATGGTTGCTATAGACACTGTGTGACATTTTAAGGGAGTTTCAAACAAATTCAGTAGTTTCGATTATTTGAAGCTTTTATAGTGCCAGTGCACTTTATATGCATTGTTTCACGACTATCGTTAGATTTACTTTTTGCATTTATTCTGATGCCACTATGCTTGAATTGACTCTGTTTCTGAAATCGAAACAATAGATGTAACAAAATTTATCTTAGAAGCATATTTTGCAACCAATAAAAGACAAATATATCTGCACTAGTTATTACCAATGTGTGTATTAGTCGTATTGATTTACCTGTAACTTCAGTGCAGTGATAAATTTTAAGAAATACATCCTAAAACATGCCTTAAAGTCCATCAAATGAATACGAACTTTTCTTTTCGTTATATGTATATTTTATACTATTTAAAGTTACAACTTTTTTAGTTTAAAAAGACTAGCCAATTAAATCTTAAACGTGTACTATGAATGAGATACATAGGCACTAAAGAATTATAAATACGTTTTTCTTTGCTTTTTTTCTGTCAATCATCACATTAATGTTGAAATACATTTTAAAATTGTCTTTATTAATTCAATCGAAATATGCAGTCCTTTGTTGTTAAAACATTTCTCAATCATAAAGAAGCAAACCAATATTTTTGCACATATTTTAAAGGACATCATTGAATATGATATTCAATTATTCGTACCTTCAAACATTACTTACACTAACTGCTTTCTTAAGTCGAGGAAAAAAATTACCAAACAAATTTTGTCTATAACAATTTTATTCTTACAAGGATATTTTGAATCAATGAGACAAAATTATATAGACACTAGTATTTTCATTGAGGTTTTTTATTATTGGACTGAGTATTTTCAACCGATACGTTTACTTGAAAGTTAATAGTTTTAGTGAAAATTTAACGAGTTTAATTAGACTTTAAAAAAAATTTATTCAGTCGTTTCCGAAAAAATAACGAATGTATTTTTACAAACAATTGAGAACGAAAATAAAGTACTCATACTTCTCAATGAACATTTGCACTAAATATATACAGGGTGTTACGTTTTAACCTGCAAGACATTTTTTTCGCCACCGTTAGTCCTATACGTATACTTCCAATTGCAAAAATGTTCAAAATCAGATGCAGAGTAAAGATATTGAAAGTATGAAGCGAAAGTAAAAACGATTGAAAAAATACAAAATTTAACATTATATACGGGCCCTAGGCCCCTTAACTAATATATAGAGAAATAATCTCCATTGAAAGCTATCACTGACACAAAAAATTTGACATTTGTGCGACCAAATTTCAAGCAATTTTTCCAGTTCAAAGTTTTAAGGGACCATATAGAAGATGAGATCGGAACTTATCGCCCTTTCAGAAGAATGACAGGTCGTCAAAGTAAGAAAAACCAGGCATTTATATTTTTCATTGCTATTCAAAAATAAATGCAAATGTTATGCCGTTATGCGCAAAAATACTCTGCAAAACCTCGAACAATTTGAAAAATCACGCTATGCACACATTTTATTTTAAACACTTGTTAACCGCTATATTTTCCACCTAAAGGTGTTACTAATGGCGAGTGAAACGTGGTGTAAGTCGCAAAACGCTGCATTTCACATCTCGGTGAATATTGGTAGAACTAATTTCAAACTTTTTGTGATGGAATTATTCTTTAATGGAGATTATTTTCGTAAACATAAGTTAGGGGAACCGGGGCCTGTATAAAAAGTTAATTTTGTATTTTTTGACTCAGTTTAATTTGTACTTCAAACTTTCGACATCTTAACTCTGCATCTGATTTTGAATATTTTTGCAATTGGAAGTATGCATGTAGGACTAACGGTTGCGAAAATAAAGGTCTTGCAGGTTGAAACGGAACACCCTGTACATATATATAGAAATTAACTTTCTTGTGAAAAAATGAGTCATTGGAATAAAAAGTCTCAGGCAAGTTCTTTATTTACTTATTTATTTTTTTGTCAAAAGATTTAATGTCTCAAACGTTTTCTGAGACACGGCAGAAGAGAGCAAACACACCGGCTGAGCGACCGACCGAAAACACATTTTCGCATCTCATGATATAATTTGATTTATCTTTTTTAATTTTTCAAGCTTTTTGAAATTTCTTTGTGATTTATTTTTGACCCTTTTTTTTCGTTAACGATAACTCTACGATATAATACGCCTTTTTTCCTGTTATTCTTTTTATTATTTCATATTCACGTGCGTCTGGGTAAAAACCACTTTTTAGATCTTTCAGTGGCATAAAAGCTTTACGAACTGTGTGAATCAATTAACTAGTAAATCCTTTAACAGCGTTGTTGCATGACGCCAATTCGCATATATGTATTTACTAAAAAGTCTATTATATTTTTTGAGATGGTTCTCAAAAACTTTTGAAAATTCCGTAGATTAATCGTAAAGTTAAATAATCGTAAAAGTGCTTTTGTTACACCCTATTTTTTTAACTAGGATAAAAACTTATGCAATTACTAAAATAAATGTATTATTAAGGCAGTAAATGCATCCACAATGCTCCTATCATTTTTATCAATCAAAATATTAGTTATCAGTTCTAAAATGGAGTTTCAAAAGCTCAGAATTTTCAATGCAACGCTTGTAACAGTTTTGACTAACTAAATATTTATATGAAGTATAAACTTAATAAACGTTTTAGCTTCCACTGAAATAATTTTATTTGATACTAATTAGATAAATTTTGTCAACAAGCAATAAAAATATTCATTCTTACAAAACTTTATGAATGTATTCAAAAGGAAATTTTATATCTAGGCAAATGTAGATAGATTTCTGAAATATGTTGTACTGCTTACATTTGCTAAAGCTTCTTCTGATTTGAATAGTATCAACACATGTCAAAACTAAAAAAACTGATAAATCAACATGTTTCTAAAACTAACCTTACACCATTAAACATTGAAATTTAGGTAAATCAATGCTAATTTGTAGATTTAATGAAGTTAAATGCAACATTACTAAGCATCTTAGAATGTTAAAATTTGATGATAAATATTATTAATTAAATGGCACTTAACTCTTCCGTGGTTTATGCTTTGTTTATTATAAACATTACAAAACTTTTCAAAATTTTGAAAAGTCAAAATTACATATTATCTTTGGAACTTTACTTTGAACAAAACTTAGTACAAAGTTTTCCTGATGATTATGTTTGAGAGTATAGAGACTGAAACCGAGTGAAATTAACTCCGAAAATGGATTAAAGCATTAATATGTCAAATTACGCGTATAGCTTCTTGGTTGGTTTACAAATCATTGCTAGCAATCCAAACCAATTGCATATGGAAATGACAATCTCGTAGTGGATATATCACTATTTGACAAGTACTGAAGGGTTCAAGATCTGATGCTGCGACTTAGAGATGCCACTACCACATGGTAGACGCTTTATTTTTTAAAATGTGTTTTGGCCAAAACTCTAAATAGAAAATTTTTAATATTAATTATAAAGCGAATGTATTTCAATTAAAGAGTAGCTTTAGATGCCGAACTTTGCTTTTAAATTTCGTTCAATCTCTTGTGGTAGTTTTATCTCTTCAAAAGTGTCCGCCCTTCATTTCCATTATATTTTTTTTTTCTTTTAAGTTATTTACTTTTGTTATAACTAGGATACATTCAAGAACTTTCCAGAAAATTATAAATGCTGATTTTGCTTCAATATTTGCATCTATTTTGACCTCTTAAGAAAAAGAAACATATCGTTCCCCGGGAAGGTGACACAACTTAAAAAACGAGCTGATGTGTGCATCACGTGAATTCCTTTTACGCCAATTTAATGATAATAGTGCCTTGGAGTAAGCAAAGAAGCACTTTAAATATTTTTACCCCAAGTTTATTGCGAACTGAAGCAAAAGAAACGTTTCACACAGATTAATTTTAACAATATTAGACATTTTAATGGGATTCAATGGTCAACTCTAAGTATCACCAATAGTGGTCAAAATGAAATCAAATAAAAAAGCGCCAAATTTTTTGCCAAGTTGGCGAAAAACTTGGCGACCAAAAGCTTGGCGATACTTCGTAAAAGGAAGTAAAAAAACCGCATTGGAGAAAATCAGGGTTTGGCACAATAGTAGTTTTCAGTGATTTGGTCTTACATATTATAATACGCGTAAAAAATTATAATGTGATGTTTTATTGGTTTTGTTGTTAGTTTTTGTAGTCTAAATTAATAATGCATACTTAAAGTGAAAATGAAGCTTCAATGATATGTTACTATTGATTATATGATTTTTACGCCACCATGCATCAGTTATGTAAGCTAGCTTTTTGCGAGTTTTGTGGCGAGAAAGAGCATAAAATTTAAATTATAAATCAAAAGTTCGAACGTTTTTTTTTTCAGAATTTTGACTTGTATAACTTTCCTTGCCGGGGTGCGATATTTTTAGCAGAACTTTATTTTGAAATATTGTCGCGGAAGTTAGTTACAGTTAAATTACAGGAATTCAAAATATGGCTACAACTCACTTATGGAACTTCAATTTGCGCACGTACTTATTTGCTAATAAAAAACTTAACTATGTAATTGGGTCTTATATATAATGCGTATTACGCGTTCATGATGCATATTTCATATACGCTAGTCGCACTTTTGGCAAAATTTTTCGGATTTATCTGGAGAAAAAGATTTGGTTTCGAAGAGTGGATGATTTGGCTTAGGGTTTCCCCCAAAAAGAAGCATAAGAAGAATAATAAGAAGAGACTGCAGGAAATCAAATATAAAAAGGTTTAGTCCACCCGGGAATGTCGGCAATGTGAAATTACAAAGTAAGGTTAACTAATGCTAAGTCACGGTAACACGACATCTTTCAACCTTAGGTTTACTTGACGCACAAACCAATAGCTCAAGTGATTCACTTTCTACCAATCACAGTAGAAACGCTAGGCCACGGCAAATAAAAATCAGTAAGCAATTCTGTCTAAAATAAATAAATATAAATAATTGTGTTCTCTCTACTTCCTAAGTTTTTTCTTTTTCTCATATGGGTTTTTTTTTTTTTTTTTCGTAAAAATGCATTGTGCATATGAGACAATTATCTGTGCATCTGTTAAAACACAGAGCTGATATATTTTTATGTTTGAAAATTCCATCACGATGAAGGTATCATGCAAATAAGATCAAACTAACATGGGATGTAAACCAGTGCGTAATATGAAAATAATTAGAATCTTAGAGGTATTGCGCATGCGTATGCAGTGACATTTAACAAACTAAGCTTGAGTATAAACAGAAAGTCATCAAGTTAGTGGATTTTTTTCCCAGGGGATAACAGCTTTCATCAGACAGCATTACTCCACGTTCACGACAAAACAAGTAAAGTCATGCGAGCAAGTTACCGAGTTAAAGAGTGTCTCCAAATTAATGCAGAATTTGAATTTGCCAACCTTTTTGCCGTAAATTGTTGGCAGCCATGAAAAAAAGAACATTTTGACAGCTGAGAGTTTAGGGTTAGTAAAAATGGAGTGTTATGCTACGAAACAGGCACTGAAACAGTTTCAATTATTGCATGAGGCATTTTTTTGTCGTGGACTCTCTCGTTTCGGTGATCAGAACGGGCACCCTAGATCGTGTAGTTTAACATCATTAGATTTCTTCTTATGTATTTATTGAAAGACAAAGGTCTCTTTCAGCAAGTCCACAACCACCCGTGCATTAACGTGCTACGATATCCAGCGCTAATAACAGTAACTTGTTGACCAGCCTCAACTTTCACTATTTTTGAAAGAAGTGTTCAGTAATGAAAACGCGTTTTTGTATCGTATAAAAAAGCTCCTTTTTTATTAACCCTAAACTCTCAGCTGTCAGATTGTTCTTTTTTCAGGGTTTCCACCAATTTACTGCTAAAATGGTAGCAAATTCAAATCCCCCCCCCCTTGCGTTAATTTTGGGACACCCTCCCTTTAAAATGAAAGCTAATGATGCATTTTTAAAGTACTAATGCAAATGTAAGCTGTTTTTTTAGTATGTAAAAACAAACATCACTTGGAATCGTCATTAAGGATCAAGTTTCGTTTTCGTTTTCAGCAAAATTTCCTATGAGGGCAAAATGAGGTTTCAATTCAGAAAATCTAATTTTAAATGAACAATTTCAAATCTTAAAAATTTCATTTTTTTTTTTCTTAAATGAAGTTATTTCAATTGGTAAATAAACCAAGGTTTATTTTATGTGCATGCTTCAACAGTTATAACTGAATCTCACAATACTAAAACTTTTTTAAAATTGTATATTTTAATCGTACTTTTGAGGGAAAATAAAGAATGTTTTCGATTAGTTTCTAATTTTCAGCTTGAAGAAAATATTCTCGACTCATAGCTTTAGTTTTTGTTACGTTGCTGCCCTATTTGTTACGATTGCAGTACATTTTGCGGTGACAACATTGACGTGAAAACTTGTTTCAAAACTGTTACAGCAGTTAAAATATGTTTAACAACACAGTTATTTTTCGTTTATATCAATTATTTTCATTATTTGAAGTCTAAAAAACACTGATTATAGCATTTATATTCAGTATCCCGCCCTGGAGCAACAAAGGAAGGAGTTTTGTAAAAATACTAATATTACAACGCCTACGACTGTCTTATAGAAAGAACGGATCTGACGTATGTTCAAAATATCTTTTTATGTAATTTTACTAAATTCTGATGTACAGAGTTTAAAAAAAAAACTACCAAGTTGCGAAAAAACAAGTTTTTGCATAAGCAATTAACCACTTTTTAAGAGATGCTGTTAAAACCTAATGTCGGGGGGTTTCATCGCCTTTTTCGATGACTGTTTATTCAAAATCGCAAAAGCTGTTTAATTCTATTGGAAAATGAATACGGATATGTATTTTTAGATTAGCTCTTCTGCTTATATAGCTACCGTATTGGGATGAATGTCCAGTCATTTTAAACTTACATTTTATCAAATATATAGAAAAGATGTTTTAGAATAAACTTTCAAGTGTGTAAAAAAAGTTTAGAATTTTATCCATGATTTTGACTCGAAATTTAAATGGACTAGCAACAAATTTAGCGAAAAAGTATTTGCATGAATAATTATAAAACGAGTTGTATATGGCATATGATCATTATGTTCACTGTATTTCATTTAAAAGAGAGAAAAAAGGAATATGCATGAAGACATAAAATTTATTTAAAATATCTCGTAAGTTTTTGCACGAAACATTCATATCTCCATTTCTATTCTACTTTGAGAAATGGTTGCAAACGACATCATTTACAGCAGAGTGGAATGTCCGCAAGGCGTCCATGACTTTGGTTACCTTTGACTGGAAACCACAGGCGTTTGGTCTCCAATCAATGGTACAATGAACGGCGGACATAGACAACGGAAAGGAACGAAATTGTGTTTACTGACGAATTCCGATTCTACCTGCAACATCACGATGGGTGGATTCGAAATTAAGAGAGATCGTGGTGAGAGACTGCCCAACTGCTGCGTTATGCATCAGCACACTGATCCGTCCCCGGTATCATGGTTTGGAGTGGTATTGAATTTTGTTGTCGCACCCCTCTATTACGCATTGCCTGTGCACTGAACTGAGGAACCAGCGCTACATTTCGGAGAAGTTGGAGCCCGCTGTCCTCCCAACATCACCAGTTCTTATTTTCACTTAAAAATTTGTTGTTTTATGTTGTGAGTTTCGGAAACGAGAAAAGGGCACTACCGTAGCCTTCAAAATGCAGTGGACTTGACAGAAACTTGCAAAACAGGATACACAATAGCAAATCACATTAAGACGCAAGGATTACCTTAACTCCAAGTGATAAAGCATCCTTTTCAGTCATTATATGAAGCAGTGAGAAGCAAAGGGATGTAAGTGGCAAAATTTAAAATTTGGAGATAACCAGTACACATGGTAGGGGAACCTCTCTGTCTTGGGGCAAGAGATGGTACTAGTAGCCCTCGTAGTTGCTGCTATACAGCAAGATTTAGAAAAAAAATCAATGAAAGCCTACCTAGGATGCTATATTTAAACGCGTTTTACTCAAAACTTGAAAATGTTCACTTACTTCCTTTACTTTGCTTCTCACTGCCTCATATGTTGAGTGTTGTTTTAGTTCTACATGTGCTTGTTCTGTTTTGAATTTTGTTTCTTCATTCCAGATTTCTTTTTATTAAACTCCGAAATGAAGCCGTATGAAACACACCATCCCAAAGTTAAGTATTTGGAAAACAGTATCTATTAAAATACATACATGTATTTTATGAACGTGTAAAAATGTAAAGAACAATGTAGAATAAAGTATAATCAAAAAGTAATATGAAAATATGGAGGAGTATTGTGTATTGAAACATCGTATTTAGGAATTTATTGTCTTCTTACGCGTTTTATCTCATCAATTAACGGCTCAAAAAGCATAACAACTCATCTGAACAGCGCTAGACCCATCAGAGTATATATCTTTGTGTTGGAGTTAAATCAAGCGCAGGTTTGAAATGAAGTCTCTATCTTACTCTGGTTACTGAAGCAAATGTTCGCTATTTAAGGGAAAAGATAAAACTTCACTCTTGGTTATCAAATATAGCATTGAACGTAATCTTCACTAATACTTAAAAAAATAAATAAATTGGCAATGCAATTATGAACATTGATTTGCAAACACAATTGGTTTATAGTTTTATGTAATTGCTCGAATCATTCGAGTTGAAAGTAAAAAAAAAAAAATAGTACTGTTAGCATTATAGGATTAATTTTGAGTTATTCACTTGAACTTACATGATCTAATAAATATGCTATTTGTATAAGTGATGAGATTATTAATTAATTTCATTTCTCTAGTAATTACTGTCTACTGATGGAGAAATCAGTACTTTGTAAGGCTAAAAATGTGATATGAAAAGGGAAAGAAATTAGACAATGTTTTCTTAGTTCATTTATTCATTAAAAATTTTTATTATAATTACTTACTAAAACGTTTTTTAATAATGTAAAAGTTAAATGATTTCATTTCTTATATATTTTCTTAAAACACATTAGAGCTAAGAATGATATTAATGTTTTCAAAAAAATTAAATATATTAATTTGAGCTACAGTACAGTTGATCATCGTTTATCCGAAATTCTGTAATCCAAACGGTACTGGAACGTACAGGGTACTTTGTGTCGAGAGCTTGAAGTACACATCTATTAAGAAGTCTTTTGCTAGCGGGTTTTAGTTTCCACATCGGCTGTGAATTTATGCAGAATTCGAAGTATATGAACGAAATGAGTTATGTATTTAATATTATAGTGAATGATTCGATTCATATTCTTTCAACACTAGTTTAGGTAAGAAGTATCACACTTTAAATTTTCCTCAAAAATATTAATTCATTGAGAGACTAAAAATGGGGAAGCTATTTTCGTCGAAAAACAGGGATGTTTAGTTCAAGGACAGGAGACGTAAACAACCAAACTAAAGACAAAGGCGTTACATACAATAGTACTACAAGTCTCTAAGTTGGTAACAGCCAAGCAATAAGTCATGTTTACTTATTGCTTGGCTGTTTTACGTTGAGCCTTAGCACTGATAGAAAGGTACTGCTGTAACTTAGAAAATGCTTTTCGGTGTATTTTTTCGACGATTTGTGCTTCAATATACAATAAGCACCCGATTATCCGCAGGACTGAGTGGCATTTGTGCTGCGGATAATAAAAATCGCGGATAAACCACAAAAATGCTAAAATGAGGGACAAATAAGGTAAAAATTGTCCTTCCTCAAACACTTAGCTGCACTGATGCATAATACTTTCTTCAAACAGTGGAAATATCTACAGTACAGTAATAACGTTTTGTATTTTTGCACAACAGAACTTAAAATAAATAAAAAACAAGTGTATGATGTGAAAGCACAATAAATAAATAAATAAAACAAAAACAACAGAGTTTAAATTTACATTTTTTAGACGAAAAACAGCCATTGTTGTTTGTTTTTTACTGCGAAAATACATGTTCCTGATTATTGATTAACTCGCGGAAAATCCGCTTCCGGACAAATGTAAGTTTACGGTAGCTTATTATTCATTTAATTCAATTATGTCTAATATTTCAAAAAATGATCGTCATGTGATCTCCTCAGTCTTGAATGTTTAAGGTTCACTCTGTTTCATTGTAGTTACCGTATACATGAAAAAATATAAAACATATTTTTCATTTTTGAATGCATTAACTGAAATTAAATAAAGTAATTGAGACAGAAAAATTAAAAGGCAGCTTTCGAAAATATTTTTTTTTTTTAATTTTAAAAAAGAAATTCATCAAATACAAGACTTTAGCAAATTACATTGCAGCTTTTACTCAATACTTAGAGTAAGTGCGAGCAGGGCAAAGATAAGCGCCCCCCCCCCCTCTTTCCCCCTCATTCATCCTTGCGTGGAGTTACGTCTTTCCAACTCTAACATTTCCTAAGACCTGAGGTCTCGCGAGGGAGAAGAGGCAACGTGTAAAAGTGCCAGGGACAAGAAAAAAAGTTCTATTTAGATGTGCTGTCACGGGGAAGCAAAAAAAAAAGGAAGAAAAAAAAATCCTCCCTAAATGTGGTGAGATGCTGTGTTGTGGTATAAATGTTATATATATATATATATATACATATATATATATGTGTGTGTGTGTGTGTATCCCCCACTTATTTGGATTTCCTGCCTTCTCAGGAGGATTGATTGGATTGAAGTAACATTCAAAAGGCAGAGCTTTCATGATGTCAAAGCTTCCCAAAACCACACATGTTTTTTAATTAACACCTTTACCTCTTTTTAACGATTTTCAAACGAGCTGATGTGTGCATCACATGACTTCCTTTTACACCAATTTAATGTTATTTCCCCATTATTGCAATTTTAATGGGATTCAATAGTTAACTCTCTAAATATCTCCAACAGTTGCCAAATTGAAACCAAGTAAAAAAAAAAAAAATTGCCAAATTTGTCGGCAAGTTGGCGACAAAATTTGGCGGCAAAAAGCTTGGTGATATATTGCCAAGTGTTTGCCGACTTATAACATCACTTGAGTTAGCATTGAAATTAACAATGATTTCCCCCAAAAAGGGGCAAAAGACCCCTTTACAATTACCCGAATGCAACCAAAAGGGGAGGGGCACAACTAGACCCCACTAGGAGTCAACGTACCAAATTGCAACTTCCTAGGACATACCGTTCTTGAGTTATGCGATACATACGTAAATACAGACGTCTCGAGAAAACTCGTTGAATTAACTCGGGAAACTTCAAAATGGATATTCGGCCGTTTATACGTTCTTAGGTTTATGCACGGTTACGCGCGTTATACGTTTATGCACGTGTGGTCGAATCGAAAAAAAAAAACTCAACATTCATTCGGGGTGAGCAAAATGGAAATTAAGATAAATTTTTGAGTGAAAATTTTTTCGCGAATACAGTACTTCCTTTTTTGTAAAAGGAAGTAAAAAGGAGATTATGATTTCGTATTGCTCCAAGAATACTGGACCGATTTGAAAAATTCTTTTTTTGTTTGGAAGGGCATACTTTCCAGATGGTTCCGGAATTCCAGTACAAAAATCAACTAAACTAAACACACAATTATAAAAATAAACACTGATTTTTATTACTATACAACGAATTATTTTAATATCTAACTAATTATATACGATCTCTTAATTTTTAATAACCATTTGAAGTCGGGGCCTCCTATAAACTACTACCTAACAGAGTAGGTTTAGTGTTAAAGACTTTCGCGTTTTGTTAAATTAGTGTTTAACTCAGGATTTGGTGGACTGTCAGTTACGTTAGGTAGTAGTTTGTCATTACCTATTTATTGTTTACTCCTACGTCCCCACATATATTTTTTCGTCCCCCATTTTAAAAACCTTGGGCCCCGTTCAGGCTCGAGCCCGGGGCAACAGGTGTCCATTTTCTCCCCCCTCCCGTGCCCGCCCCTGCTTGTGAGAACCATGACTCCATTCCAATCACTCAGAATGAAACTGGATTTGTTAGTCAAAGTCATCAAAACCAAGCGCATTTTAAAAAGTGCATACGGCAACATCCAATGCTTTCTCATCAAATATCCATCAAAATTTAATTAAATATTAATATATTTTAAATTCTTTGCAGTTCAAAACTTCAAACTTTTTAGGGCAAACTTTTTTTATCTAGCTTTCAGAACGAAATGAATCAATTTTTCAATTAATAAAGAATGTTTTGAAAAATAAGTGAATCTCAGTGAAATTTCATACTTAATAACAGATCATTAAATCGTTATTCATTAGAAGCAGAAAAGAAAACGTATGAATAAACATCGAGCGTCAAACAAAACTCTTATTAACAAACTCATTCATGTACAAACGAAATTTCCGACGCCCTCAGAAAGAAAGTTTATATCATTTTTATCTTAGCATCCATGTTTATTAGCATTTGAAACTAAAAATACTATTCGAAACCTTGTATCTCAGTAAGAGCATGAAATCCTAATTAAAGAGCAATTTAGCAATAAGTTATCTCCGGGCGGAATAACTCCAACTTAATTATCTCTCCTCTTACGTTGTACGTCTCCCTCTCTTTTCAAGATGTTGTCTAAGTGCACTCGACGATGCACGACTTTCAAACCCGAAGGTCTTCCCTGATTAGTCTGAACGCTCCAAATAGACATCTGTTTCTGGACTTTTTTGTTTTTTCTATTTTGGAGCATTTATTGTACAATCGAATAGCAAAATTTCTCTTCTCGCGACTGAGTCCGAGGTGGAGTGCAATTAAATTCTATTTTTCGACTGAGTGGAAATTAATTGTGAATATTAATAGCGCATTCGGAGAAACGTCAAAGAACACGCAAAGCATGCTCGAAATTCTTCTGTTCAACAGGCGGACTTGTTTATTCGATAGGGAACGTGATGAAGTGTGTTTGTTCCGTGTGACGTTCTTCAACTTTTATCTCTTACGCAAACGAACGAAGTACGAAGAAAACTAATTCATTTTCGAAAGTTGTAAGTTAGATTATTCTCGGATGATGCCTGTTTTCAAGTGCAAAGTGGGTTTGCTCGATGGCAGATTTCACGCTCAAGAATTCACACACAAATACGCTTGTGATTAAGCTAGAGATGGAAATAATTCCGCATATAAATTTAAAAGTTCAATTATATGGATGCGCATGCTTTTATGTATAAATGATGGTAACTAAATGGCTCGTTTTATCTATTAGAATTCACACAGGATGTTTAGGAATAGCGAATAAGTGAGAAAAACTACGTTGAGAAAGAGATTTTTTACAGATGATGCCGGTAATCCTTTTTAATGGCCAATACGGCAGCGAAGTATTTAGGGGATGCACAAAACAGTAGTTTAACGAAAAACCTGGCCAAAATTATTTTACGTTGTATAGATTTAAAACTCACACAGAAGCAATATAAGGGATTATTCAATGCTTACTTCTAAGAACTAAGACAAAAATATTCGTTTCACACAAAATTAATCATCAAAACCTGATTCGTCGCTTCCATCGTCTTTTCCATCGCTGTTTCCATTTCACACACACTGTATATCAAGGAGCAAAAGACTTCTGGTTTAAAAAGAAATGGTTTGCTCCTTTTATACATGACTGAAGTCTGCTGTTGCTAACTAATGTGTCGGCAGTTGGTACCTTTTCAATACATCTCTGTTGCACACCACGCGGGAAAATTTGCGAGATAAGTTGTACCTATAAAGTCTAAAATTTTTATTTTGAGCTTCGTCTGCTGCTTCTGAGATCTGTAAAATTGGCAGAATAAAATGGGAAATGACAAAAGCACCGCATATTAAAGTTTTGTGTACAGTGGATGGAATTGGATACTAAACATGTAGAGCTGCAAAGAAAATTAACAGTTTTATATATGTGAACTGAAAATTTCTCATCATTTGTGTGACCATGGTAAGACAACTGGACTGTCTATTATCACTTTAAAACTATGTATTAAGTTTTTATCAATTGCTCTAGCTTGAGAAGCTGATTTGGGGTCAGCGCAGAATCTTCTAGCCGTATTTTTGTCAACAGGACATACGAGAAACTAGAAGCTAGGCCCCTGTAAAAGCAATGAGGCACTCGCAGAAAAGGAGCCAGTAATAAAAAAATTCAAGAGTAAAACTTTTTATATGCATATTAACGAGGACGAGATTTGTTAAGATTCAAAGGATTAAGCAAGGTGGCCATTAACAAATCAAATAGATTAACGCTCTGTATCATGCTATAGATTGTAGATAGCATTCCATTCAATCGCCTGCCAACTTAATAAAATTACTCTTACAACATAATCACGAACTATAGCATGTAGTCTACACTTGAGATAACGAACTGGTACCAAAGAAAACGACTAGCAGGTCAGTGTTGCCAGATTGGGGGAAATTTCCCCATTTTAGGGAAATCTGGTGCTCTCTGGGGAAATTTTGGGGAAATGGGTTTTGAGGGGAATTCTTTCGGGAAAATTTTTTTCTTGGGGAAAACCTGAGGAAAAAAAAACCTCGGGTAAAAAAGATTTTTTTTCGTATTTAAATTCGCGTAAAGAAGTAGTGGGAACATTGTTTGTATCAAACAGTGTTGGGTTAACTTTGCTCAACTTTATGGAAATCGCATTTCGCATTATGTGGAATATTATGCTATGGAATTCGCATTAATGTTCTGCGTGAGTAACTAGTTGATACGTGAAACAGGTAAAAATAAGTGTGATGAAGAGTGTTCTTGGACAAATATATACAAAAATCATAGTTTAAACATACATACAGAAGCAGAGTAGTAAATGCGAGTAGAAAAAAAAAATTTGGTTATTTCTTATCTCTCGGTCAGGCGCTTGTATTTATGACTAGTGGCACTCGCACGGCTTTGCCCGTAGTAGAAAATCAAAAGGTCTTTTGGTCCCCCTGTATATTTACAAATAATGCATGATGAATTTCTCGCCAATTCGCTTGCCCACGTTACGGTTCCACGTTATGATAACTTGGCAATTTACTCGTCCATCTTATGATAATTTTGCTCGGGAAAATGTTCTTAAAATTGGAATTGAAAAAGAACAAAATCAAATTTTCAAAAAATCGCTTAAAGGTGCACACCCCCATGCTACAAACTAATTATTTGCCACATTTCATGAAAATCAGCCGAACTGTCTTGGCGCTATATGCGCGTTAGAGATCCTGGCAGACAGAAAGAGATCCGGACAAAGAGATATCCAGACAGAGAGACTTTATTATTAGTAAAGATAAAGAAAGATAAAGAAGACAGAAAAAAAAAAGCGAAAATGTGAAGAAAAAAAAAAGTTGGGGAATTTTATAAGAGAATTTGGCTATTTGGGGAAAAAAAATTTTCAAGTGACAAAAATATTAGAGGAAAGTCTATTCATTTTATGAAAATATTAGTGGAAAAATAATTTTTGCATTTGGGGAATTTTGGTAGAAAACATCGCTTTTTGGGGGAAAAGTTCGAAGGGAATTGGGGAAATCTGGACTTGACCATCTGGCAACACTGTAAGCAGGTGGTGCAATTTTTCAAAAATAGAACGACTATTGGAATTTACGAAAAGTTCCGGTATTTTCAACAGTTTTAAAAACTATAAACATTGTTTGCATGTGTTTTTTGTGTATTATCTTGAAAAATTGAAGACGTGTATTAATTTTTTGTGAAACAATTTTTTTCCACTTTTTATGACGTTTGGCTCTTTATCCTCATAGTTCTCAGACATAGTTCAGCAAATTGGATTTATGTGGAAGAGTAATTTAATGCGTCAAAAGTATTTTTTTATGTGTGAATTTCCCTGTTATAGCTCAAATGCACATACTCTGTGTTACAGGAAATTTGATTTGCAGTGTATAATTTGGTTTAAAATGTAATAACTAAGTTTCAACTATCATAGCATGTGATTAAAAAACAGGTTTGGCCTATATTCAACATTATTATTGAAAGGTTTTTAAAAGATGATTAAGTAGTGCACCTTTACCCTATGAAAAGAGGTTCTTGGACAGCCCTTTGGACAGGTCCAAAGTACACTTAAGTACCTAGAGCTATTGCAAAACTCACCGTGCCGTTTTTTTTCCACAATATCCTTGGGATTTCAAAATCGCGGTAGGGTTTAGTTTCATGAGCTAGTAGCTTCATGAGTTATATGAGCTTCAGTTCATCAAGCTAAATTGAAATGACATCTTTAATATGGTGATCAAAAAAAGGGTAAATAAACATGTGATAATGAGCACTCGCCTGCTAGGCAATTTTCAAAAATAAAACGAAAACAATAAATAGTGAACAATCCAAGTATCTTATAGCTTTGGTAGGAACAATAAAAATAATTTATATACCTTGCTAAGCACAGTAAAGAATTTCACGATTAATTACTGGCATACGGATAATACACAAGTAACAAACATACTAGCTTAGCTTATAGCTCAATAACTTATGAATATGATGTTTTCTATACTTTATATGCCACTTAACAAAATAAGACTTACAAGGAGAACAACATCTGCAAGTTTTTAAAATTTTAGAATCCCATTCCAACCTATATACATTCTTTTAAAAACTTTCAATAATTAAGTACTGAAATACATCCCTTAAAATTTCAGAAAAATATGGGTTGTATATAAAAATGCAATCTATTTAGGGAAAATTGTTTCACTATTTTATTACCAGTAAATATAAGCTAAATGGGGTAAAAAGTAAAAATAGGTATAAGGTATACAACCTTACCCTAGATTTCTAGCCATGTGGCGGTAAGAAAAATGTAAGGAGCAATTATTTGCTTCCATTCACGAAACTACCATGCTATAGACAGTTTTCTCAATTTCTGTCTTTATAATTCATCATTTTTGCAATTTCACCGATCTTCACTTACGTTTAGTGACCACTTAGTAAACAAATTGTTCATTAAAATTTCTTTGAATTTAAGTGCAGTACTCAAGATAGTTCAACACAAAAATCGGACTCTACTTAAGAGAAATAATTTTGCATTTGCCATCGATTCTGGACAATATTATCTCTGTAAGGTTTTTTTTTTTTGGAAATGCATGAGATTTTTCTTCCAATAAACCAGATGTTTATGTCACGCGAGACAACAAGCTTTTACCGTAAATCCAAATAGACACGAACACCGATGCATACAAGCTAAGGAAGAAACTGAATTCATCTTTTCGCAATCTAGTCACAAGAGAACAGATATTTTTCAACTTACTGATGCTCATAAAAGGTCGTTGGATTTGATATCTTGTGCAGCAGATAGAGTTGAGAAAAGTTGTTGAAATCAGTATGATGTCACGGATGACATGTTTGGATAGCTTGGATAAATTTGCACAAGAACTAATTACATATCCAATTTTCGAACACTACAACTGTTAATGTATATTAAACGCAATTCATTTCATTATGACTTAAATTTTTTGGACTGAAAGTGTGACTGAAATGAAAGCATAAAAATAAAATTCCATAATTGCAAGCTGTATAGTGTGCATACCATGCTTTGTATGATTAAGTAATGCCTGATTCTCACACATGTTTTTCAATTAATTTTTGTGAAACTAAAATATTTGAGTAGTTATTGTTTTGGTTCACTGTTTTCCCACACCTCATTCATCAGGGGTGCCCATTCCTCCTAAGTTCAATGGCGCAAATTCCCCCCCCCCCCCATTTTTCTCAACACTCTTTCTCTTTTTTTATTTTTTATTTTTAGCTTTCTTTTCTTATTTGTTTTATTTTTAAAAAATTATGAATTTATTTTTAAATTTTTTAAATTTATTTTTTTTATTTGTTTATTTTTAATTATTATTTTACTAGAAAGTTCTGTACTACACCAATAACATACACACACACAGAGCAACTAATAAATGAATGAAATAAAATATGAACAGAATAAAATAAAGTAAAATAAATAATTCGATTTAAAAATAAATCAATAAAAGAATTGAAATAAATTTAAAAAAATTTAAAATCTCCCCAAAAATTTTGATGGCGCAACTTGCGCCATAAGCCCCCCCCCCCCCCCCTGTGGGCACCCCTGTCATTCATCCTTTTACGTATGAAAGTAGACTTCCGCCTCCGACACGGCATTATAAACATGGGCAGTTATAGATGAAAAACAAAACCATGAACCAATAAATATGACTAGCTGTTAGTTTACTGGCTTTGAATATGTCGTTTAATGAGCCACTTCTTTATGTACCAATACAAAGAGCTTAAATTTAGTTACGCGACAGATAAAGCAGAGTGCCGCACATTTCAAACCTCTCATATATTATAAAAACAGCATCCTATCTCTTAAAGTTAAGCCACAATCTGTTTGCCACAACTAACATCTGCTGTCACAAAGTCACCCCATTCGACGATATTGTTAATTGTTTTTAGACAACTAATGTAGTTTGTATTGCAACACGGTTTCGTCAACATGTAAGGTCCTTCATTTTATGAAGGTTTTCATTTCTTAAAACTAACTAAAATTAAAAAAAAAAAAAAAACTTTGTAATATTAATTGTAAAAAAAAAATATTTTTTCCTCACAAATAATTTCAATTTGATACATTTGCTTACACAGAAAAAACCTATTACACACATACACACACAGACATTTTCCAAAAATAGTCAAAATGAATTCAACACACCTCTAAAAGTGTAAATCCGTCAAAATTGGGAATTCGAAAATTAAGAAGGTAACACAATTCTTGGAATATGATTTCTTTCCTTTTATGCGTCTTTCCTTGTTATCTAAAATATTTAAATGTATATAAGTTTTATATGTGTTCACGCCCTCTAGAAACATCTCAGTATGAGGTTTGACCTTCAAGCAAAAAAAAGAAAAAGGTTGGACGCTACGGCGCCCAACCTATAAGCAATTCGAAATAGCATATTAAGCCATCGTCGTATTCAGGGGCGTTTTAAAGCTTCAACCTCCCCCCTCCCTAAATTTTTCAAAATCATTCCAAAAAATGCTTCATACAATGCTTTTTCACTGAATAACATATCATTACTACTTTATTTACATTTTTCAATATCATTTTTAAAATGAAATGTTTATCATTGAAAAATTGTACAAACTCAGTGCTGTATCAAGTGATATTTTTTTTTTTTTTTTTTGCAGTTATTGGGAAATCATTTCTTACAAAATAATACAACAGTATTATTTTGTAAGACTTCACATTGTAAAAATCTGACTCTAACAAAAACATCGAAGTTCCTTGAATTTGAAATTACATTTAAAATATTTTTTTTTACAATTTTGCTATACGTGCATATATTATCTTGAGTTATGGAAAAGACACCAATTACACAAAACTGCCAAATTTGAGTCATGAAAAAGTGATTGTATAGTAATAATCTACTTTTATATTATTAGATGCGCTGATTTCGAATATGGCATCCAGTTTTCTCAATCACAAGGATTTTCCACAAAATGGGCTTAAATATATAGACAAAAGAGCCTATATTGCATGTCAGAGAAAAAATATCTTTTCTAACTATGTGCAAGTTTATTATATACAAGCTAATTAATGTGTCAAACAATTGGATATGACATTCTGAACACATATATTAGTTTTATAAAATTAAAAGTTACCATTTTTTAATGTAGCCTTGATTTATATGTATCTTGCTTGATTTCCTTTTGCAAAACGGAAAGACTCATGCTTTTTGACCCTTTTCTCAAGATCTCTCTACCACAAGGGTAACACGTTTTATGTGGAGCCCTTAACTTATCTTAGTCATCAAATTTTTCACTAAAAATATACATAATATAATCTCCTCACAAAATCTATTATATATTTGTTAGATTTAAATTGAAAAATCGAATATTTCCCCGATGATTATTTTAATGCTTTACAATTGGATGTCCTTAAGATATCTTCAAGACTGATGTCCGGTTCCTTATCTCTTTCACCTTAAGGTTTAAAGGGGTGAGACAGTGTAGAATGACTTTCCCTGGATGTTCTGAATCCAACGGCAGTATTGACCAAGTAGACATTGCCAGTCCGTAGGAGATAGAGTCGCAGACACATAGACAGACGCGCTCATGTATTAATAGTATACATAGAATAATAGTTTTTGCGTATCTAATATTTAATATTTATTTGCATATAGTGTAATTTCTTTTTAAAGCAACTGTAAGTAAACTTATAATTTTGAAACTAATACATTTTAACCTATTTAAACCAATATTTATAGTTCTAAAATTTAAATTGCTCTTTGAATGTTTATCACATATTTATACATTCATAAAAATTCTCGTATATCAAGTAATAAGTAGAATAAATAAAAAGTCTCGAGGTGTATGTTATCATTATTATTACTAAAATACTATTTAATGCATCTATAATCATGTACATTTAACATCATATTTCAAACACATAACTAATTAATCTGGAATAATTACATTTCTTCTACGGTAAAATTTTAACAAAAAAGTTTATCAAAATATAATAAGATAATATTACTGAAGATACCTTATCATTAACCGAAAACAACCACGACAAAACATTTTCTGAGCAATAAAACAATGACAAAATAATGAACGAAGCTGTAAGCAAAAATTGTGTTAAACTAACGTCCCAGACATTCCGAAATCCCAAACATATCATTCCAACAAATAGCAAAGGAGAATTCTTTCTCGTGAACTTATTTACATTTGAATTCTTTGACGTAATCTCTTGTTTCGCAAATTTAAGTGAAATCGCTTTCCTTTCGAAAGATATCAAATAAGGAGAAAGCGTCCCACTTTCTTCCATCTGCTCGGCAACAATCGATGTCTGTGCGGATCGAACCGCAAACATGTTCTTGATATGAGTGGGGGAGAAGAAAGGGATATCCCATTACCCATTCAAAAATCTTCACTCCCGTAAGGGAATACACGGATAGAAATTATGCAAACCAGCGATCCAAACGCGTATTTCATCGCCAACAGCAGGTACAGTTGCCGATAAATCGCATCGGAGCGATAGTTGGCCGACAATATTTTTTGGTCTTTAGAAATTCGGTGCTTCACATTTAAAAGTGAATCAAGCTTTTTTTTTTCTCCTCAAAAAAAAATTTTTTTTTTTCATATTTGTTCTGATTTTTTTTTCTAATTTTAGAAAGGATGGGTCCAGCTATTTTAGACTATGATGTTCAAAAAACATTTTGGATTCCTCGATGGAACCAGTTCTATCAGTTAAATGTTCGCTTTTGACGACACTTGGTATTTATTGCTTGTGAAAAAATTTTGATCATTTTATTTTATAAATTACAATCAGAGAAAAGGAGAATAGGCACAATGTTAATCACAATGCGGTAATCATCTCATTTTTAGAGTTTATACCCAAACGAAAAAGTGTTATCAGTAAAATTAAGAACAAAAAATATTCTAATAATTACAAAATCAACTTACTTGCTATTCACTCTATTTACCACAGAAAGGAAGGATTATTGCACCATTTATCAGGGCCGTATTTATGGAGTGGGTTTTTTAGGGCTGAAACCCCCTCGAACTTTTTCAAAACTATTCTAAAAGTACTTTTTATTTTATTTATTTATTTTTAATTTATTTACTTTATTTATTTATTTTTTTGATAAAAAACTTACCTTTTTTTTTTCAATTTCATTTGAAAAATGAAATGAATATTATTGAGTAATTGAACAAGTTCAGTTTTTTCTCAGCAGTATTTATTTAATGTAGTCATTGAGAACATCATTTCCTACGACACATACAGCGTTCCCCCCCCCCCCTTCAAACTTGAAAGTGTCAACACTATAGTTAAATTATTTTATAAGTATTAAATATAAATTTAAGAAGTCGAATGCACGTATATGAGTACACGCATCGGTTATTTTGAGTTAAAAAGACATCGGATAGTTAAAAGGGGTGACATTATGTAGTGCACGCATCCGATTTTTCCCCCATTTTTAAATATATTCGTCTTTTTTTTTTTTTTTTTTGTACATTAGCTTATGTAAATACCTTTAAGGTAGCATCCCATCATTTAAGTGACTTATTAAAACAAAAATCAATAGAATATACGAATGAAACCATGTGATTGATCATATAGGCTTCATGAGAAAATGTTCGGTGAAATCCTCCCTAAAACAAAAGTCTGGTTACGGTTCTGATATACGTAATTTTTCAAAGGTTTTTATTTTATTTTTTGTGACAACAGCATAACTTCCTCAAACTTTCATCAACCTTCATATGTAAGGCATAATTAAAAAAAAAAAAAAAAAAAAAAATCTTCCGCTTTCGGCGAAAAATAAACAGACAACTCACATTGAGGTGGTTTTTCGAAAGAATCTGTTAATAAACTGTTTTTGTAAGGGATTGCTTTAATGTATAGCGACTAACAATTCCTGCCCCTTTTATTTTCGCTGTTCCAAATATTAAAATTAAAACAAATCTGCACCATTTTACTTCAATTGAAATATTATCTCAAAAAGCATTTCAAGACTAAAGCAAATAATTTTAGAATCTAATAAAATTGTTCTACTTCTCATATACTCGTAAAATACTATGAAAGATTTACGTAACAAAACTCAAAGATACGAAGTAACACAGTGTAAAGAGTGCTTTAATCTCAAAGAAATACATCACTTCAAAATCTTCACTTAAACAAGATAAATAATGCATAGATTTATGGGCTATTTATCATAAATTCTTAAAACAAAAGTATGTGCATTTCTTCAGTCGTTAAAAAAGCGATTATTCTTGATTAACTAGATTTTTAACGACAATTTATCATTATTTTGTTGTGTTCCCAGAGCTTTGTTTGCTTTGAAAATTGAAAGTATATCGCATAGCTTAAATATTTATTTTTGCCCCAAGGTAGAGTTATTTGAAAGGAATTTATTACTAATGTGAGCTTTTAGTAGTGAAGCAATAAATAATATATTTTCACAAACATCTTTTTTTTTTCCTCTTGGTATTTGGTTTACTTCTTTTTCTATATTTTATTCAACTTAAATGCTACTAGTTTATTGTAATATTTCTTGAGTAGAACCAAAAATCTAACTCTTTTCCAAAGCAGTTATAACTAATACTTTAAAGAAAATGTCAAAAGTTAAAATGAAATGTCAAACGTTCCCAGAATGTGTAAATATTTCGTAGTATCTTTCGTAATATTTTTATGTACAGTTGAATTCGGCTAATACGAAATGCCAAAAATCCACGAGTTTGTTCCTTACAGCCGTTATTTGTAACAGCCGTGAATAAGTGATATTGTGAAGAAAGAAAAAGGAGAAATGCTTATCTATAATTGAAAAATATTACAACTAAACACTTATTGTAATCTGTTAGTACTTTCAGAAAAACTTATTTCTTGACACTGAAAGTGTTTGGAAAATATTGAACAAAAGATGATAATCGACAAACGTGGACTCGGTTGTAACCCACAATGGAAGATGAACAGTTTTATCTCCGAGTAAATTGAAATGTCCACAGGTAAACAAATGTACGGGCTTCATTTTGAATGCCAAGAATTTTATATTTTGTTCTCGCTTCACCATGGAACTTCTATTTCTACTACCTAAAAAAATTATGAATAATTCAAAAAAAAAATTACAGTATTCAATTACGAACATTTTGAGTAAAGAGGTCAAAAATGTGTGCTTGTCTAAGCCGAGACTTTCGGTTTAATGTGCGTATTGATAATCGTGAGTTTACTGTAGAATGAAACAAAACGCGATGACGAAAATAACATTACTGATATGCAAAAGCTTATTTAACTATTAGCTAATAACAGGACTCAGAAATAAAATGTTTACCTTTGAATGGAAGCATTGAGAAAATAAAAGTTTAGCACATATTCGAAAAAAAGAAAAAAAAATTCACACGTCTTTCTGGTATTTCATGGAGCCCCTTTAAAATGCATTAAGTCTGAAAGTTGAGAGAAATGAGCTACTATTAAAAATAAACAACTACACCCTGATGTTCACAGTATTATAATCTGATAAAGAGATTTCCTGAAACTATCACTCGTATATGCAATGATTTTGCAATTTGTGCAAGAGTAGTATTAGCTACCTGAATCAATTAAAGTTTAAATAAAAAAACACTAGTTCATTGAAACTTATTGAAAAAACGAGAAAGCGATAATGAATTAGTATTTAGAAATGTCCCGCATTGATAGAATTCCAAACACGCAGGCATCTATTCTACCAATGGCTTAAGTAAAATGCTGAATAATATACTCTGGACATTGTTTTTTGAGAAGTTTTCCTATGTAAAAAATTGCTCAATGAATTTTTCGTTCGTCATCTCTACTTCGGAATCAATTTTTGAGATTTTTAGTTTGCCCGGCATTGTAAAATTTGGTGTTTTGCTTTATATATTTTGTTCGTAAGCCACCCACCCGTTATCTTACTCGATGCTTCGAGGTAAACAGAATTTGCATCTTGACTGTGCTACTTTTGTTGCATACTATCTTCTTTTGCTTGCCCACTCCCTAGTAATTACAAAACACGAGTATGCAATTGTCATTCTAATTTGTACTTAAGTTGCACTGGTTTAATTTTTCTCGTCGACACAAAAGTGTTCATTAGCAATGTGAATCTTGCATAATAAAATATTACCAATTAAAGTGGTATGAAATACATATAACTGAAAGAATTCCAAAGTCATAAGAGTGCCCTCTACTCCTCCTAGAAGTATTGAATCGTTACACTGAGGCGCCTTATATGTTAGAAAATATTCCATTTAGCTTCAAGTAGGAAAATGTGTTTCATGCTAGTTTATTCCCTTTGGAACCGCTTCAGCAGACTGTTATTCCAACAAGAATCGTTCAGGTTACCAATGGTTAAGTTTTCGATTAGTTCAATGTGGGTTTTCGATGAGAATGTATCGTAAAGAAGTAACAAGCGGATATTTAAATTAATAATGAGAATTCTTAAATCTGTACCTCAGAGTTAGACTGATTTAAGTCCGAAAATTGTGAATTCCCGTTTATTAGTGCATTGTATGTAGAAGTCTATTCCGCATCGAGCCATGTGAACGTAATTCTTTTTAAAAAATTCTTTTCAATTAGGATAAATGTATCTCTTTTCTTCTTTTAACCATGGTTAAAAGAAAGCCTTTCATCTTTTGCATGCATCAGAGAAAAAAAATTTCTTCTCTCCTATAAAATTACCACAATGTGATTCACGTCCTTCTGGTTCTGAGGAACAGAAATGTGACTTAAGAAATAGCGAGATAGTGAAGTACTTTTGAGCATAAAACTTAACAAAACTATATTACATAAAGTAAATCAGCTGAGCGTCAAGGGATTACATTGGTTCAGTCAGAAAATGTGTCTCAATAATTCCAATATTCAATATTAAAAAGCAATCAATATCTTTTAATGCCTGTTACTTTTTTTAGCTAAAACTATTTTAATTAAATAAAATCGTTAAAACGTTTGTACTTTTTATGTGATAAGCAACCAAAACGTTTCTTATTGCTTATTGAAAAGAATAACGCCCGCTGTTAATACTCATTATTTATATAGGGTAGGCCAACCAGTTAATGAACCCCTAAGCGCAATTTTATTTTCCTAAATTTCATAACATCGTTAAAAACAGTAGCAATTAGCACATGCCGGGTTGGGTATGGTTGACTCAGCCATTCATCCATTCAGTGGGTCGATAAAATGAGTACCAAGTGTACTTGGGAACCAAACACTGGAGGTTCCGCGTTAGTCTGACCACCTAACTGGAACATCTGCCTTGCACGCCAGAGCTCCTGGTCAGGAAAACTGAGTTGGGCACAGTAGTCCTTGGCTCTCACGGGTTGTCGTGTCACAGGGTTTGATTTTATTCGGCACATGCCAGTAAACATTTTTCCTTAGCCGAATTCTCAACCAAACTTTCAAGAATATACAAATAAACTCATTGCAGGGTACTGAATTATAGTTGTGTTGTTGGGTTTTGAAAGTTTTCTGTTCTTTTTTCACCATTATCAGTAAAAATAAACTAATAATTTACATTTATGACTATTTTTCACAGAAGTTCTGTTAAAAAATGGATTTTTGAATTGCAGCTGCTTAGCGCGAATATCTCTATTCATTTTGAGTCTACTCATTCCATTTCTTCTACTTAGGCTTAACAGTTAGTTCAACATCATCAAATCCATTAGTACTAAAAACACAAACTAGTAATTGGATTGTTAGTTAAATAATAGTTAAAAATAAATAAAGTCACAAGGTGGACCAATAAACTTGAAGCAGGTTTGATCGACTCATAAATGAACCTAACACGCAAAATGGTGCTGAATAATGCGATTTGAGATACGTCATAGTATGGGAAAGCTTACGGTGATTTTTTAAAGTAAAAACGATAGTAGCATACATACAAAAAAGGGAGATGAAATCCTCCCCTCAATTTCTATTGAATAATGATATAAACAGAAATCTCAACAACTTTTGCTGTTTTAGCCATCCGTTTTATTGATTATTTAATTAGCAGAGTTTTGTTCGCATTAATTTCGAATGTTCAAAACTGCAACACGAAGAATAACAGATTAAAACAGATTGTTTCTTGTAATATATATTTTCACGTAAATAGCGATTCGCTTTTAAGACGTTTCTATTATAAAATGAGCACTGTTCAAAGTTTGGGGGAAATTTTTGAGAGTTTATTTCTTACCTTATTTTCCCAGGTTCATAATATATCTCGTAACAAACTTAAAGCTAATGGAGACGTTCGTGATACGCGTTGTGAAATTCAATGTAAAACTTTTTAAAATTAAAATTGCTAAAGAATGTGAGAAAACGGAAACTACTTGCTCTTTTAATAATGCAGTGGTTGTTCATTTAATAACACATAATTTGCTTATTTTACAGCAGTAACTGATCATTTAATAACACATTTTATAGCACCAAGAAAATAGAAAAAATCTTTTTCTGTTTGGTTATGCATCAATTTTTAACACACTGCTAACGTCATGTTTAAGAAATGAGAGCAGTGTGAGGCATTTTTAAGAATTTTTGAGTAAGTTAAGGTTTCGTAAAAATATCAGCAAAAAAAAAAAAAAAAAAAATCAAGACTGTGCAAATTTTAGCTTCAAAATCTAAATAAATTTTGATCCTAACTAATTTTAACCTTGCTGCAAAGTAACTTGCAATAATTTACGGGACAGTCATTTTACACTTATGGGATTACGGAAAAAAGTTAAATGCACACAAGGACTGTTATGAATTAAAAGAGAGCAGAACATTTTGGTTGCTGGTCCAACCGCGTCATGAAAACTGACTTACTCTACCATGAATTTTCACCTGAATAACAGTTCAGACTATTAAACAGTTATTGTGCGTTCCAATTGTCTAACACACTAAAACCTGTTTTTGCGCAATTTCTTTTCTTTTTTTTTTTTTTTTTTTTTTTTTTTTTTTTTTTTTTTTGTGCGGTATATGAAATTTTTTATCAGATTGGGACTTATGCGAAATTTTTTTTAGACCTTTATTTTCGCAACGTTTAGTTCTAGATGCATACTTCCAGTCGCAAAAGTGGTCATACTAAGGTGCAGAGTAAAGGAATGAAAAAAGGAAATGACAAAAAAAAATTAGTGAAAAAATACGAAATTTTACTTTTATACGGACCCTAGGTCCGTAACTGATATTTAGGGAAATAATCTCCATTGAAAAATAATTCCAACGCAAAACTTTTGAGATCACAACTCAAAGAAATATTCGAGCTCAAAATTTTACGGGACCATGCAAAAGATGAGATTGGAACTTATCATCCTTGCAAAAAATGACAGGTTTTCGAAGTAAAAAAATATATATATTGATATTTTTCATTGCTATCGAAAAATAAATGCAAATGTTACGCAATGTTAGATAAAAACACGCTACAAAAGCTCGTACTATTTGCAGAATCACTCTGAGGCACACATATAAATGTATACCGCTTGTTAGTCGCTTATTCTTCCCCCTCTCCAAAAAAGGTAGTATTTACTGCAATTGTAAATTAGTGTAAGTCACACTGTTTCATATTTTGGTGAATATTTGTCGTACTAATGTCAAGTTAGCGAACCTGGATCCGTAAAAAAAAGTTATCTTTCGTATCTTTCACTAATTTTCTTTTTCGCTCAAGACTTTCGCTAAAGACTGAGTTAAGATAATTCCAATATCTTAACTCAGTAGCAAATTTTGACCATTTTTGTAATTAAAAGTATGCGTCTAGGACTAGCGGTAGTGACAGAAGAGGTCTTGCAAGTTAAATGAGGTCACGCTGTATAAACTCAACTCGTCGCGGGCAGAATTCAAAACAACATTCGTGTATAGCATAGTGTAAATTAGCATAGAAATCAGAAAAAAAAACAGTTTATTTTAACATGATGAAACGCATATGTACTATTTTTCTAGGATTTTTTTTATGATTACATCATAACTTCCTTAATACTTCATCAAACTTCAAAAATATGATAATTTTAAAGCCTTTTCACCGCTATGAGCGGAGAATATATAAACAAGCATCATTTTTGCTGTTTAAAAAAATAACAGATTTTTGAATTCCTTCGGTCACGCACAAATGTTTCGCACGGATCAGCTAGTTTTACTGGATTAGTTAATACCATTTTATAAAAAATCTTAGATGACAAAGTCGAAATCAAAACAAAAAATTAATCTACGCAAAAAGTAATCTTTAACGAGTAAAAATTGCTTTATTGTTTGATTTAATGTTTTTCTTTTTTTCAATTTGCTTTTTTTTAATTTGAGGTGAAACAACTTTTCCTTTTTCTGCATTTTATGAAGCTATATTCTTACTTTCAAACTGATATCATCCATTACAAGAAGTAATCTGTTATGCGTGTCGCGTTTCTGCATAAAATAAAGTAATTCAATGTCTTTTACTAGGATTTGTCTTTTATCAAATTCTGAGATAATATTCCCAAAACATATGCTTTTAGGTTATTGGTTTTTGTTTGTTCACGAAGAAAACAACTTTCGGGAAGAATTTAAAGGTAATCGAGTGTTTTTATTCTCAATTCAAAGCATTAAAATCTCTGAAACTTTCATTTTTCTAAGCCATTCCTTTCGTACTGTATCATAGTATTGATAAATCTCGAGTTCTGACAGTGTAAAAAAAATTCGTTATCAAGTTTTTGTCTTTGAACACAAGTAACATAATTGACAATCTGCGTGAAACTTAAAACATGTCTAAAATTATTTGTATTTTATTTCCATTCAATAAAGAATCATAATTTCAACCATGATTCGTCTCCAGAATTTCATTATCTTGCTTTTATAAATCACAACTACATTCTAAACCATTGTAATCATCCACTACTTTTATTTTAATTTTCTTTGATAAAAAGTTGTACATGAAAGTGAAACTTTTTTTCTTTTATGTAATTTAACACTTGTATAGAGTCAGTGATAAGAACTAAGCTGTTCTTTAATTACATAATTTCTTTTTCTTTTAAATAAATATAACTTAAAAAATTAATTGACTTAGAAATTTTCTATTGATTAATTATTCATCTTCAATTAAAATTTTAGTCAAAAATAAAACATAGAAAACTAGTCTTTTAAACTTCTGTAAAATACATGTCTAACAGACCATTCACATGATGCGTTCGCGTTGCATTCTGCTGCAATCGAACTATCGGTGCTATTTTGATGGTTCTAATGCAGCCAAATGGTAGAGATAACTCTCGTTAGTAAATATTCAAGCCATCTACGAACGATGCCGTTGCGTATCGTTAGCAAGCGACATTACAATCACTGCCTTGAAGTGTTGTCGAAATCAACAAGCGTCAGCATATGAAACATTCTCAAAAAAATAGCTTATTATTTTAATATCACTTCAAGGCAGTGATTGTAATTGCTTCAACCATTGCTACTTCTAACGCAGTGCAATCACATTATATTGGCCTTTAAAACATAAAAACACATACAAGCCTTTAAAAGTTTAAGAACTTGAGAGCCCCTTTCTTCTCCCTTTGGGAAAATTTTCATCGTTCTCTTTTTTTAAAGCTTGCCAAAATGTTCGAATTAGGCATTGGAAAATACTTATATAACCCTAGAAACATGATACGAAGGCTATATAATCCTGCTGATACACTTAATCAGAAAACTGGAATAAGTTTAATTTTCAGTCTTGTAACTTAAAATAGGCTTAAATTACTTTAAAATAAAGACACTATATACAATCTTTTTGAGATCAAACAATAACGAAAAGCAATGAACCGTTAGTAATAAATGTTCGACTTATTTTCATTAATATGTAAATCGCAAGGAGGAAAAGACAATGCATTTTAATTTATTTTGAAGCCAAAAACATGAATTTTCTCTCATTAAAGGTTACACTGAATAATATTTCAACTCATAATAACTCTTGAAAGAAATGAAAACACGTAGGAAACATTTTAGCATTAAAGTTTCTTCTCATTAAGAATTCTTTACCGTTTGTGTACTTTTCCGATAAGTTAAAGTCAAAATACCTACTGTTTTTTTTAACTGAACCAAGCGCAACAAAGATAATTTAATTATGCACATGCTTCATATTTACCTTGTAGCTAACTTGTTACTTTAAAATTTAGGCAATCAAACGAAGTATAGTTAGAATTTATAGTTTAAAACTTTTCACATTTCTTAAATTGCAAATTAATTTAGTGGAAAAAGAGCTGTAGAATACATTTTAGCCTACTTTCTGGCTAAAGTTTTAAAGAAGTTTTTGAAAAGGTTTGATGTATCTTAAAGATATCGCTCGAAATTAATCAAACTCAACATATATGCAGAACAATATTGAAAAATTAAATTTAAAAATCAGGGTTTTTAAAGAACTGGAAATGTCTTTCGCAAGTCTGTTGGTTGGTTAGTTTATTTGGTTTTAATGGCGAAGAGCACTTGAGGCCTATACTGCAACTCACAAGTCTGTAATTTAAGCGTAGCATTGTAACTTAAAAAATATAGAACAGAAAGACACTTGATAAGGCCCAAGCACAATGCAATTCTGAGAAATCTCAAAATTATCAAAAACATTTAATTTGCACAGAACACATAACTATGTAAATGAAAGCTGGATTTTATGTAAGGATACGACAAAAAATAATTACTAATGGCCTGTTATGGATTTTACATTTCTACTGGCTGTGTTGTCCGTCGTTGCACGGTTATCTTAAATATTGCATCATTGACATATTGCGTTAAGAAAATTAAAGTGACGTCGTGTAACACGTGTACAATATTAAAAGCTTAACTACGCCCGACTCGTTTCGCTCACCCCAATCCCCGTTTGCCACTTACAAAGTCATGTTTGGTGATAAATTTGGAAATAAATTTGGAATAAAATTCTCGTAATGCTAGTATAGTCTCAGAATGTGTTTTAAAACAATTATAATTAGTTTAATTTATTAATACATTGGTAAAATGGCAACAGAATGAGTCATTATGCAGTCAAAAATAAGATCTGATCTTAAGCGACCAAAAAAAAAAAAAAAGAAAGAAAGAAAAGAAAAAGAAAAAGCTAATGAGCTTAAAGAATTAAAATTTGAGTTTAATAGTTTAATGATTATTCAAAACAATAACTTACATTTCAGTTCTAATTAACATAAAAGCTGAGAAAACAATTTTTTTTGCATAAAATTGCTCTTGATCAGTTGATACTGAAATTTTAAATGTGCATTAAAAATGTTCCCACCAAATTACTAAAACAATATTACTTGCTTTTAAAATTAATGTTGCTGTTAGTTAAAACTCTATAGGGAGGAGAGTGAAATGGGTTCCTTGGAATAAAGCCCTGGATTGAGGGCTTTACCTTGGAAGACTTAGAACTTTTTAGAACATGTCACTGCATTTGACTCCTTGACGTCCTCAGTATACCGTCACGATTAGATGCGATGACAAATCGACACACACGCAGGCAGGCAGGCAGGCAGACGCGCACAAATCTTAATAGGGTTTATTCAATAGGGTCAAGTGATGAAATATTAGTTAGTTCATACTTAATTCAATAATAGATTTTTTTTTTGACAACCAAATAAATAAAAACGAAAAGAGAAAGAAAAAAAAAACAAAATAATAATAATGGTATTTTAGACTCAGTAAAGTATGTCGCAAAGGAAAGATTACTAAGAAGAAAAAATATGTATAACCTTTAGAGTAAAAGCAAAATGCAGCAATTAAAAAGAAAATGCATAGTGCAATATTGTGAAAATTTCCATATTTGTGGCGTTGTTTAGTTTCCTTTTAATATTTAGCTCAAAGATATTGCTTTATTTCTTTTGAATATATTATATGTTTTCTATTTAACTTGTGCTCAATGGTATCAAGCGCATAACTAATTTCACTCAAGGGGTACGGGAAATGTAAATTTTCAGTATTATTAAAGAAAAAAAATCATTTGTTGATTTCATTATACTTGAGCTCATTTTATTTTCATGAAATTTATTTTGTACATTTTGGGAATAAAACGGAAGCAGCCACATATTTATGCCACACTTAACATTGTATCGTCTGTTCCTGAGCTAACAGCATGGGCAAAGGCAACTGTGTGCCACAAGGGAAATTGGAGGCTTCAAAATCTACTTCACCGCTTTGAACAGACCGTCAGATAAAATAAAAGGATCAATGTCAAAGCCACGAATGCTATCAGCAGATCATCAGAATGTCAACATCAATGTATTATCTGGAATTTAGATAGAAATAGGTAAAAAAAAAAACATCGATTGCTTTGGAAATTATCTTCCACCAGTACTGTTTTTATTTTCAAGCCTAAACGATTTTAGGAAATTGCCTATAAAACTGTTAGAAACTTAAAGAACATTAGTTTGATTAAAAATTATCAAGAAAATAAGAGGTATTTTTATTTTTAGTTATTTTTACTGTGCAGAAATAATATCACTGTACGAATTTCTTTCAGAAAGCAAGCAGAGAAGAAAAAAAAAACTTCTACGATTATCAATTCTCTATTTTTCTCTACATCTCAATCCTTAACAATGAGGAGGGGATATTAAGCATTCCAACATTCTGATTCTTGAAAAAAAAATTAAGATTAGAGCTCGCTTCTATCTTTTGGTATCAAATCGTTCCTAGGTTGAAATCTCGCATAAGAATTATTTGCAAACAAGCAAACAAGAATCTTTTATTCCATCAAAAGACATATTCAACTAAAAACTGAAGTAGCATTATGTAGAAATGATAGTTTTCTGCCAGCTTGTCTCTTAGAATAACGTAAAAGAAATGTAAATTCTGGCGAAAACATGACATGATGCGAATTAAACAGAAGAAAAAAAAGAAAAAAGTAGATTCAAATTTTTTCATAGCGTTTCAAGAACTTTTTCTTTTCCGGTGCTTGTGTAATTCGTATTTTATAACATATTTTCAAACATTTTTAGACACTGGAATATTTTTTTTCGAAAACATGAGTTCGGCTTTTCGCGCATTTTCTTTCTATGCATATTGGTTCTTTCTAGAAGTGACTGACTGCAAGCATAAGGAACGCGATTTTTTTACAATAAATTTTGCTATTTTTTAAATTAAGCTACTCTATCTTAAATAAAGAAAATGATTATTAGTGTTATTACTGCATAAAATAAGAAATTTGAATAGAACTAAGCGAGAGTACTTCAATATATTAAAAAAAAATTAAGTATTAGCCTTTGTAAGCAAAACGTTAATATAGTAAGGAAAAATAAATCACATAACTTACGTTTTTAGTGCTAAGTTTGAAACATTACTGCAAACACATGTTAAAGGATATGAAGAAATCCATTTATTAATACATAAAAAATCTTAATATGGTATACTGTTAAGTACAGTCCGACAGCGAGATCATGTCTGTAGTTTCTTTCTGCAGTAGTAGAGTACAATTTTAGCTACCATCTCGTTGGTCATCTCAGATTCAACGAGGGATCATCTGCCTCCAGCTTGGACTATTCCAGACGTATGAGTCCATAACAATGACAAAACTACAGCCTCTAGCTGTTATATCCGGTATGTATGTATATTTCATGTCCTTTGCCCTGGCTTAAGGGTGTTTGTTTACTTTTCATTACTTAAATTTTTTTGTCAGCTATTTTAACTTAATTATTTAATCGATAATTTCACGACTATTAGATTGATAGGTGAGGTTCGCGTTAACTCTAAATACGTGGTATGAAATAATTTACAATTAGCGCTTCAATAACGACGTCACCTTAATTTTCTACAACGCATTTTAAAAAGGGCTGCGCGGTACATCACTTAAATAAAATTTCAATGAGTCTCATATTTTCTCCGTCTTAGGCTAACCAATTTAACCACCAAAATTGAACTGAGATTGAGTTTATGGCAAAAAAGGATCAAATAAGAAAGTAGGTGAAAAATTGGAACTATGAAACTCATTTTTCTTTTTAGCAGAATATGTAGTCAATAACATTACGATTTTTTGAAGTAGGCAATACCTAATAGCAACTGTAGTTATGCCCTTTATGGAATATTTTGTAGTCACATTCTGGGTTATATTTTTTATTCCTTTCCCTGAGATTAAAATAACTATTTAAGTATGCCAACGAGACTTCAATTCAAGCAATTTTCGAGAGTGAGCCACAATACTATACGTTCTACTACACAGGAGCTCAATTAATTGCAGTTTTAAATTATGCGTGCATTTTTTAAAAAACATGGTATTCAGGCTCTAAATAAGTTCTGACAACTATGAGGTTCCCCGTGATTTTGTTAGAATTAAAAACATTGTGTTTACAAAATAGCTCGTCAAAAAAAAGTAATTTACAGACAATAACTTACATGGAAAATATAACAGTAGATATTGTTGGAAGATAGAGAAATTTTCCACGTTTAACGTAATCACGAATGTTCGATGTGACTTCCTTTCGTAAATTTGCAGATATCATATCGGTAAATTCTGTTGTGCTACAGATTTGTACTAGCATGCTACTGTCCATCAAAGTAATTGCAGTGCAGATCCTTGATTTCAGAATAAAGAATGGATGCAGGAAGTGTTGAAGTGCAACACTTGATCCCACAAAAATCTGCATTTCAATAAATTTGGTCAGTGTGTTAACAAATCTGAGGAACAAGATTGTGATAGCAATGCTTTAATCGTTTGTGATTTACAAATGGGATTTTTACAGAGAAAAAAAATGAATTCACATCAAACATTTGTGATAATGATAAACTTTAATTATTCAGTAAAATGTAATCAACAAACATCCTATATTCGAAGTTAAAAAAAATTTTAAAGCCTTTGAAGCGAGGAACATTATTCAGGTGCCATTCATGATACTTTTCGGAGACGGTACGGTCACGCTCGCAAAAATACGTAAAAATCATTATTAAAAACTCCTGAAAAAATCAAATTAAAAGCCAAAGTTTAAAATTCCAGGCATAAATTGGTAAAATATCACACTCGTGCGAAGGAAGTAATTAAAGTTTCTTTTTTCGTATACTATAACTTAATTTTTATATAAAAAAAAAGGAAGTTTATTTGTTTCTGTATGTGTTCCTTACACAAATCCACAATTTATGTCGGATTTTTAATATATTTGGCAAAAAGATCCTTCGATGCTTATGAATTCATTGAGTAGTTTTCGTCCCACTTGGAGGGCACACCCTCATAGGGGAGGGGAGCGCTTCATACAAATAGAGTTTTCGTCAGATTTTTGCCAACTTTGGCACAGAGGTTCTTAGATGCTCAAGAATTGTCATAAAGAACTTCCTATAATATCATAAGTTACTTCCTATTGGAGGGGCGGGGGGGGGGTACAAAACACTAAACGTAGGGTTTTCCTTATGGAAATTTAAAGGATCTCCGCCAAACTTGGCGCAGAGGTCGTTTGATGATCAGGAATTCACATGGGTATTTTCGCTCTAATGAAGAGGGCAAATCCTCCCCCCCCCCCGCTTGGGGGGGGGTTGTCCGTAAATCTGTAAAACAGCATGTTTTACGCCCATTGAAAAAGACTGCATTTTTGGAATTGTAAGAAAATACATAGGGGCTAAAGTTTAAATTTTCAGTCATGAAATTGCTCTTTCTTTTCATTGAAGAGGATATATATATATATATACATATATGTATATATATATTTATCTGTCATTTGGAAAAAGTGTGCCACAAAACGAAATTTTTCATTTTCTTTTTTTTTTTTCACTTAAAGGCCTTCAAAGGACTATATTCTTTGGGAAAAAACTACATAATTTTTGTTTTAATATTTACCACTGGAGAGCGCAGCAAAGTTACTTTTCTTAATGCAAATTGCCTGAAGAATTCAATTTTAAACGTTTCTCCTGTTAACTTTCATTTTTTCATATTGTTGCACTCTTTTCCCAAATAAGCGATATGTATACACTAGAAAACAATATATATACTTAAAACATAAAATTCCTGTCAGAATGAACTAGAGAAAGATTTTCGACCTTAAGTTGAGATTAAAACATGGAAGTTAAACTATAAACAATTAATTAAAACCAAGCTTAAAATAAAAAGTTCGCTTGTTATAAATCTAAGCATCGAAATAGATCTTTATCTAAATTCCAGCAATTGAATCTAGTCAACTTTCCTCTTCTGTCAGAAGATAGTACAACAATCCTTTTTCTTTATCATCGCATAATATTGACATCGTAAATCTCAGATCGGGATTCCATTAGAATGAGATAGGATTGTAAAAATGTTCGTAAAATCTCTTTGAGCGAAATACAGAAAAGAGATGGAAGAAAGTTTAGTTCGAAAAGGAGAATCGAAAATTTCCTGTTTCATCGGTGCCATCTAGTCGTCGTTCGAAACAGCCAACAGCCGTGCCAATTCCATCGCCAAAAGCTCCTTTTTTTTTTCTTTTTTTTTTTTTGACTTCATAATCGATTTGATTCTGATAGCTACACTATGTCGTTGAGTTGTAATTATTAAAGCATATGTTGTATTTAGTAAAACAGTTTGTAAATACTAATAAATATCTTTTGATTTTAATGAATTGTCTTGTGTTATTTATTTCGCGCACAAATGCATTTTTCTATTTTAAGCGTAAATTAAAAACTTAAATTAACAAACACTTGAACTTGAACTAAATCTCAGATAACTTCAAGGCTTGAAAAACAATTATTGTTAAACTTTTTCTTTAAATAAATACAGCGAAAAGGACGAATATAAATATTCACACTCTCAAGACTTGTTGAGTTTTATTTGTTCATAAAAAAACTTTAAATACAAGATATAAGAAAGCGATTACAAAATTAAATGCAGAATAACTATTTATTGTATGAGAAATCTCAAGTAAATTGAGAGTTTAGTACCTTGCTAGCCACCTCTAGTATGGAGACACGAGATGATACCGGCAAGTTATGAGGCATTCAAGTATCGTACGATGTCCCAAGTTATTTCGTTACACATTTACTATAAACCTGCCACTTAATCAGTCAAACTTGTTGGCTGTCCTACTTACCATCCCAAATGATCCCAGATATGGTTATATTTTGACGAATCAGGGTATCGAGCACGCCAGAAAAGAGGATAATATGCTGAGAGAAGACCTGTGGCACTCTTGATGTGTGTGACCAATCGTTGTCCTGTTTACAAATAGCTTCTGGGATCCGATCCGTGTCATAAGGACCCAACACATGTGACTGAAGCATGTCTCGAACATACCACTGGGCTCTGAAGTTGTTGTGGATCAATAGTAGGGCTGATTGCATATCAAACGCGGTGACACTCTATAAATTGGTGAAGCTGTGGGTGCAGTGTGCTGCTAAAAAGCAAAGGCATTATTGAGGAGTTTATCACGGGGCATCCACACGTGTACATGAGTGTCATTAGTGCCCAAAAAAACCAGATTTGTCGTTGAGGACGAACTGGTTCCATTTTATTAAAATCCTTTCCTGTCAAACATGACCCTACTTCAAATAGAGCCGACAGTGTGAAAGCCCTAATCTTGCCATTGTTTTCAGCGACAACTAACACTACAGATGGGGAGATTTTATGAGTTGTAATAGCATACAGTCATTCCTAATATAAACGGCCATTTCTAATTTTTATAACACCACGAAAGCCCGGCGGTACGTCCGTGACATACTTCAGTCACATGTGTTGTCCCTAATGGAAGACCTATCGGGGGCCATCTTTCACAAGGCCAATGCTCGATCACAGACAACAAGAGTGTCACAGGCTTTCCTTCACCAGATTATCACCTTCTCAGGTTTGCAAAACTCCCTGATTTGTCACAGATCGGGGTTCTCTTCGGATGTTGAGTTGTACAGCCTACAAGTTTGATGGAGTCGGCGCTTTTACAGTAACTGTGTGATGAGCTGCCGTAGAACTTTGAACAGAACTTGCATGACTCATAGCTAGCCTGCATCACCTCATGTATCATTGCTGGAGATGCTTCAACAACGTACTAAAATCTCCGTTCCTTGGGGATTTTTTCTATTATAAATGTGATCACTTTTGTTTTCTTTTTGCAATCACTTTCTTATATCAACGTAGTCCATGTGTGTGAAATTTTGTTTCATTCTTAAAAACAAATCCTTCTAGGTGCTTCGATTTGTTTTATCGAGTGTGTGTATATATATGTTCAAACAATAAAGAAAAAGCGAAACAGCATCACCTCAAAAGTAATATAAAAATCAGCCAAACTAGGCGAAGACCCGCCAAAAGATATCATAGATGGGAAATCGATGCAAGCAGTAAATCAAGAGATCCGACAACTCAGTCTTCTTATTTATTTTTCATGTTCAAACCTGTAGCATTATCAACAAGTGTCAGTAATAGCTTTTTGACACGACACTCAAATGTTTCTTATTAGTATTCTTGTTAAAGTTTAGGATCCGTCTGTGAAAACATCATACTCTTCATTTATAATTATTTACTTAATGTAATCCTTTTTTGCACCATAAGCAGTTATAGACAATTGGCATTAAAAAATATTGAGAAATAAGATTTTTAAAAATGTAAATAACAGGCATTAGAATTCAGTCATCTGTAAATGAGACGAATAAATATACACTACATACACTACCCAAATTCAAAACAACAAAGTATTGGAACTTTTTCAACAAAACTTTTCAGTGAGTCATGTAAAATGAACGAATGCAAATTAAAAAGAGTAAAGCATGTGTTTCATGAATGAGTGAAACAATTTTCAACAATTTTGCAAATATTGTTCAACAATTTAAGGTCATTAACACATTAAAAAAATGTTTGGTTTTTTATATGTGTCACAAATTAGATTTATCATATCATTCAGGGTTAATTGATAATTCCGAAACAACAAAGTTGCGTATTGCATGATAGTTTAAAACTAGAAAACAACGATACACATTTCAATAAAACAACTCACCTCGGATCAAATATCTGTTTTACGATCTACGGTTTCGAAGATTTTAACCCATTAAGCACCGCTATATGAACCACATCGAAAATACTTAAGTTTTCATGTGTTTTGATATTCAATACACATCTCTAATCATATGTAGCTGAAATTTTGCAAAAATATTTATTAGGTTAGGAGATATGGTATGATCCCAAAATGGGAGACTCTTGGCGTTTAATGGGGACAACATACACTATACCCCTGCCACTATGTTGATACTTGAATAATTTCTGGCTTAATCCAATTAGAAAGCCCTAAAACGTTTTTATGTAATTAATATGGCTAGGTATTGGTACTTTTATGTACATATTTAACATATTCAAACTTTAAAATGTAGAACTTTTAAGTTTTCATGACATCCAAAGATGTACATTTTGGGCCCCCATGCAACAAAAGCTGTGGAGGCCAGCCCCAGAGGCTAGCAGTGTATATTTGCAACATTAATAAGTATTAGTATGCTAGTTATTCTCAATTTCTTGAGCCGTTGGGGCCGTTAAGAACGTCTCCCCCCCCCCTCCCTCTGCCCGTACATCACTCCGTGTCTGGTTTTCATTCTTGTTGCATTCCTTCTTATACATTTTTGTACAAAACGGAACTTTTCCCACACATTTTACTACCTTTTAGCAAAAAGCCTTAGGATTTTCATACACAAAAAGAGAAGAAGTAGCTTTTTTCTATTAACCATGCAGGGGGATCGAGCAATGGTAAATGACAATGACATGAAGCACTATATAAAATGTATCTTATAAAATGGAACTAAGATATTTTTGGGCTCCCTGATGGTGTAATTGTGTTATTATAGGCAAGGGTTTTTTTTTTTTTTTTTGCAGTCAACATTTCGGTTGCTTCACAACATGTTTGATGACATGATTTATTCATCATCATAATGTTTTTACAGATAAATGTTTAGCTTGCTTCGCATTGAAGAATTATCAACGGTCATAGCTTCTCCGATTTCATCCAACAAATTACGATAAATGGTAAAAATGTAGAGTGAGACAGTTATCGCATTATCTGTGATCTAAACGATTTCGATTAAAGTTTTTTTTCCTCAACTATCTGAAAAGAATTTGGCGATTCACAAACAAGTGATACTGCACTCATCTTCTTGTTTTAAGCTAAAATATATTATTTTAATAGTGTTTGAAGCTCGCAGCAAAGTCAAAAGTTCTTTCTACATTTTTGATTTCAAAAAAAAAATGGTGAAGAAATTTCTCTATTGAAAAACAACTTCCCTAATTGAAGGGGGAGCGCCCTCAAGGGGGAGGGGAGCATGAAGCTGACTGAGATACAAAATATTTTTATGGAGGGCGGAGGAATAGTTTTAAAGGGAATTTGAACTCCTTTTACGGAAATCTCTTTCGTGATCTGTAGAAATTCAGAGAGATGCGTCATCCTCCTTAGAGAGGATTGGCACTCCTGTTTTTTTAGAACTTTCTTCTAAATAAATGGAATGTTACTTGTTTTGATAAAAGCACCTGCTCTTGACCTTGAACAACAAAAGTGTGTTTACAATGAGAAACTACAAAGGGGGCTGTAGGAAAAAAGGAGAGTTCATTCATACAAAATGGGTGAAGATGATTTCTACTGGGCATGACTTGCTCTGCTAATCAGAACACGCCAAGTCTCCCATTTTGGGATTTCAGTAAATAAAGTCCTCTAAAACTCCTTTAAATTATTTTTCTTGACCCCTGTTTGTTGTTATTTGAAAAAAGGTCTATTGAGCTTCATATTCCATGTTCCTAATTTCCTGCATTTGCATTTATTATTTTTAGGGAATTTTTTCCCCGTGTAATGCAAAAACAAGAAACTTTCGCAAAATTTAAAAAATTTTCAAAAAAGAATTTACAATTCAAACCTTTTTGAAAAAAATACCAGTAAAGTTTGGTTCTCTATCATTCATTTTAAAAAATTTCAAAATGATATCTTAATTACTTAATGAAGAAAAAATCTTAATTGAAGGTTCCCAAAATGGGAGACTTGGCGCTTAAGGGAATATAGAAGAACTAACCAACTAAAAAGTATGGGTAGAAAGCCAGTAATGACTACCAGAGATAAATGACAATTCAAGTGAATCGTCCAAAATAATCGCTTAAAAATGTTTCTGACATCAATAAGTGTTAGAAAATACCTATAAATATCGTATTCAAGTCAAATACATTTGAACGATAGCATGAATTGCAGTATTAATTGCGAAGCATTACAAAAGATGAACGAGAAGCAGTGGCGTGCAAAACGCTCCTGGAGTAAAGAGAAGCTTATCGGAGGGGGAGGGGGGAGCAACAAAATTAGGAAAGTATTTTATTCAGTGATGAATCTCTATTTCAAATAGTGTTTGTTGATGAAAAAGGTGTTCGGGTTCGCCACTTCATAAGTCTTATGTGAGATGCTCTGTCAGATTTGAGTTATCCGTTATGGGATGGAGAATCGGAGATTACGTATCTTAAAACAAGTTATAAAGTCCACAGTTGATGAACATGAAGTTCGCCCATTTTCAGAAAACAGTTCCTTGTTATTTCTGAGGTGCGAAACAAATATAATCTGTGAATGTATTTCCTGTAAAATTTGCTCTAAACGAATTTGTAATCACTATTCTTCGCAATATTGTGTTCTATTTTCGTTGAAATGTGATAAAATAAACATAATTTTTATAAGGGAACAATTTCAAAACTTTAGTATTTATCTTTTTTTCACATGCTCCTAAATCCACTTTGATATCACTCCCAGAAGAGTGTATATAGTGTCCCCCAGATATATACAGGGTGGATATAATTAAAGTTACCCTGTTTAGACCCTTCTAGTGATCGTTCTACATATCGGATTTCGATGAAACTTGGAGTATAGATTATATAGACCATGGGGAGCAGGATTATGCAATAAAAAAATAGTTCAAAAATCAACGATAAGGGGCGCTCTACACACGTAAAACATCAGGCAACAACTGCCGCTGCATTATGCGAATTGAATGAGCTATAAAAAGGCAGAAGTCCACTCATCTTCATCACGATGACTTTGAAAAGAAAAAGCGAGCCTTATTGATCAAGGTCTTCTATCAGAAGAATAGTAATCTTACTGCCGCACTACGTGTATATCGAAGGTTGAAAGGCACACGAAAAGTGCCCATGTTAAGGCAATCCTTGAAAAAGATGCTAAATAAATTCGAACGGACTGGTGAGTTGGACGTGCGGCCAGGAAGAGGACGGAAAAGGAATCCAGAAGAGAGCGTGGAAGCAGTCGCCTTTGCCGTGGTCGACAGAGCGTCCAGCACTCAATATTCAACGGTAAGTGCACGCGCGGTATCGAGTGATTTGTCTCTTCCTTGGTCAACAGTACGGAAGATTTTGCGATTCATTATTAAATGGTATCCATACAAGATCCACGTTGCGCAACAACTGCTTCCTGCCGACCGGGACAAACGCACTGCTTTTGCCAGGCTCTTTTTGGCCAGACTAGAAGTTGATGATGCATGGCCTTGAAACATTTTATGGTCTGACGAGGCGTATTTCACCTTGGACGGTGTCGTGAATCCGCAGAATAGTGGCATATGGGGTACAGCGAGACCAAATGTTGTGTATTAACAGTCACTGTATCCCGATTGCATTACCGTATGGTGTGGTTTCACCGGTGATTTCAACCTGGGTCCCTATTTCTTCGAGTAGACCACGCCCCAAATTCCTAAAAGGTGTTCTGTCACAGGTCCCCGATATTGCGCACTTCTTGAGCAGCAAGTCATTCCTGCTTTGCAACAACGAGCGTGTTTGGACTCAACTGTTTTTTATACAAGATGGTGCACCCCCTCACATTACTCGTCCAGTAAAAGCACTGCTTCGTATGCATTTCGGTGATGACAGGACAATTTCTAGGCATTTTCCTACAGCTTGGCCCCCGCGATCACCGGACCTAAATCCGTGTGACTTCTGGCTGTGGGACTTCCTGAAAGATCGGGTCTATGGTGAAAGCATACGGACGATGCCTGAATTAAAGGACAGCATAAGGCGCCATGTTCATGCTATTGCTAGGGAAACCCTTCGTGCAACTGTTGCTCACGCTATAAAAAGTTTTGAACAAGTGACTGACGCAGATGGAATGCACATCGAACAAATTCTGTAAATAAAATCGATTCTTTGACACAGTCTCCGTCTTATTTGGTTCATGCGCCCCTTTTCTACCCCGGTGGTAGATTTTTGAACTATATTTTTTATTGCGCAATGCTGCTCCCCATGGTCTATATAATCTATATTCCAAGTTTCATCGGAATCCGATGTGTAGAATGGTCACTAGAGGGGTCTAAACAGAGTAACTTCAATTATAACCACCCTGTGTGTATATATATATATATATATATATATATATATATATATATATATATATATATATATATATATATATATATATTAGTGCCTTATTTGATGTACAAATTTAAAATGAAATACATAATTTCACGGAGACTCACTACATTGCTCTGCTGATTAATGCAGTGGCGTAGGATATAAAAGGAAACTGTTTCACGTTAGTTTCATGCCATTACGAAAATTTCTCCCAAAGTGCCATATTCAACTGAAGACCGTCTAGTCATTACATGAAATACACCGCCAGCTCAGTCAATTCCAGCAGAGGGCTGCAGTTTCGTGATTATTAGCACTCATCAGCCAGGCATAGGATCGTCTAGTCATTGTTAAAAATTGGTATTTATGTGGTACAGAATGTTTGATAAAATAAACTGTGTTTGGAACCAGGTTTATTGCTTACCAATACTCGAACAACCATCCTGGTGAATTGCATTGGTCACCGTATTCACCGAATATGAATCCGTGTGACTTCAATCTTTAAGGTCACATGAAAGACTTAGTGTACAAGGAGAAGCCGACTGACCTCAATAGCTTCAAGAAGTCCAAAACTGACTCATTTGCAAGTGTTAAAAGAGAAACCCCTGAATGGGTTACTAATGACTTCGTGACTAGATTGTGCCACTGCATCCCTCTGAAGGTTCTCATATTGAATACATTCCGATTCAATTAAAAAAAAAGGTTTTATATTGCTAACTAAAACGACTCTTGTTACTTCAATTTAAAGTTACTATATATATATATATATATATATATATATATATATATATATATATATATATATATATATATATATATATATATATATTAGGGTGGTCCTTATTTTTGAAGTTGTAGATATTTTACACGACGCCCCCTCAATTTGTTCCATTGTACAAATAAATGATCCATGCAAAATTTTAAGTCAATCCATGAATATTAACACGTGCCCCTAGGGCTCCCTTTTTTTGAGTTTTGAAGAAAAAATTGCGGATTTTCTCATTTTTATGTAAAAATATTCCTAGGTTTCATATTTAAAGTAATTTTGAACATCAATAGATGTTGCTACTTCCAGACCAACCATTCTCTCACTTTCATTCTGTAAAATTTTACATATTACATAGGGTACAAGTACACCAATGGTCTTGGGATAGGCATACCGTTATTCGCGCTCGTTTCAAACCAAGCGGCAGGGGAACATTTCTTTCCACCAAGATGGACACAAAGGATTCTAAAGGCCATTAATGAATGATTTTTGACAACAACAAATTGCCTCCTCCAAGCTTTGGGTGTGTTGATTTAGAAAATTTTCTGTATATGTAATATGTGTGGCAAATAGGGTCACTAGGTTTCCATGCTATAAATATAAGTAATGACAATTATATTTTAATTCGCTGTTCTATAGTTATAAACTTAAATGTTTATACATTCTTATAATTTAAATTTTGAAAAATCCTCGATTACCCTACCATAAAAATAAACCCTATTTTTCATATCTAAAATATAAATTTTAAAAAATTCCAGATCGGAATAATGTAAAAATCTATCTTTAAACTGTCTATTTCAGTATATAGTCCTTTATTATCATCAAAGTCCTCTTGCATTTCACAAGATTTAGAAACCGAAATGGGTATCTATCCTAACCTGTTGAACCTTTTTTTCTATATCTGATCTACCATAACGCAAAAAAGCTTGACAACTATTGAGATCTGCTCGCATTTCATCAATGTTAGACAAATGCCATATTAGGGATAAAGATGCTGCTCATTTATTAACAGCCTATGTAGATGCAGTAAATTTAAATCCAAATAACCTTATGTACATCCCTTAAGAGAGCAAGAGAAAATCTTCGAGAGGTAAAATCAGATTTCATGAATTTAAATTTAGGTTTTTTATTTATTCCCTGGGATACAAAGCTACATCCAAACTGAAAAAAAACGCCCGATAGGCTTACCAAGATAGCTTCACGTTCCAATGTTGAACAGCTACTCAGAATTTCTTTGATATTTCTTCAGTTGTATATGATATCTTAGATGATTGCTCTTTATTGCTAACTGTTCAAGCTGTAGTGTTTTATACAGCGGCTTACAATACCGGCCGTATAAATTGTGCATGTAATTTTTTGGAGCAAAAGCTGAACGGTGATATATTTGTATTGCTATCCTCATGCACTTGAAATCGTACTGCAGAGTGTCTTTAAAGAAGTTCTTGCCTTTCTTAGTTCTAGACTCGATATTCCATTATTTAAGCGCTTCAAAATTCAAAAATTACACATACCACTTAAATTCTAGAAGAAGAATTTGATGACATATTATTTTTCATAGAAAGTGGAATTACGAAATATTACAGAGAATTCTCATAACGTGTAATAATATTTCTTGGTGAAGTCCTCGCTCCTACAGGGATATGTTTTCGGCAACCTGGAGCTTATCTGTGAGCCAGATGGGTGGCAAAAGGAATTTATTGTTTGAATATTTATATATTTAGGAAACAATTTAAATTGACCTTACATGAAGAGATTGCCCGTAAATGATGTTTTATAGTTAAATGTTGTATGAAGATATAGTTTTTCGCAGCAACCCTTTCTAGGCCTTTTAAATTAATATAAAGTCTAGTGTCTAAAAAAGCCTGCAGCGTACAAAATGATGACAAACATGCAGCAGAAGCAGTGATTGAAAAATTCATAAATCACTTCTGGTACTTAGGGGATGAACTAGTAGTTTTGTCCGCATTGAATGAAGGAATTAACTTTGAAGATAGAAAAAGACTACTTCAAAAAAATGCTTGCTGAATAGGAAGACGTGTCTGATGACTGTATAAAAAATTTCAAATAATAGTAGATGATTTGAAATACTTTCTTAGTAAAGATCTTCCTCTTTATAGAATCAATTACAAGTCAATAAAACTGTTTGATAAGTTACAAACACCAAAAGATGTTTTCCTATTTGATCCTGATTTATGGAAAAATGAAGGAAGCTATTTAAAGGGAAGAGATATCGTTAAAATGCTGAAAGTTGTGAATGATACAACTGAACGAGGAGCACAATTAACCGAAGAATTTCACAATCAATTTAAGAAATATGAGTCACAAAAGCAATTTAGTATTTTACAGACACTCCAAGACTATCGGAAAAAAATGCACACGATTGAGATACATTGAGAAAAGCGTACGATTAAGGTAAAGTTTTTAAAGCAATATTTCATTCTTATTCAATGTAAAATCTTTAGACGATATAAAGTAATTAAAAAGATTAATTTTAGTGCTACCTCGCTGTAAAAATATTTTGCAAACATAGGAGAAACGATGTGCGGGATCTGAAGTAAAAACTCGAAGATTTTGTGAGAAAATTATCAAAAGTGTTAAAGTTCAACGTCCAAGGGGCACGTGTTATTATTGATCGATCGAGTTCAAATTTTGCACCGATTACTTTTTATTATAGTGTCACAAAACTAGGGGGCGTCACTTTTTGAATTCCGAAAAAAAAATTTTCCCATATAAATAAGGACCACCCTAATATATATATATATATATATATATATATGCGAGGGGGACCCAAAAATAACCGGTTTTTGGTTCTAAAATATTTATATATTAGTTTATTCACAAAATTTCTTCAGTCACCTTCAAAGTGTTCACCCTTAGATGCCATACACGTGTTAATTCTTTTTTTCCACTGTTAGAAGCCCCCCCGGAACTCTTTAACTTTGACCATGTCCAGTGCCCCTTGCGAAGCAGTTTTTACAGCCTCTATATCATCAAAACGCTTCTCTTTCAGATTTTTTTTCATCCTCGGGAACAAAAAAGGATCACAGGGGGCTAGGTCTGGCGAATACGAGGGTCGAAGAACGACTGGCCACCCCTGAGAGGCCAATCAGCTGTTAATAGTGAAGGTTGTGTGTACGGGAGCGTTATCATGGTGAAGGAACCATAATTCCGATCGTCCTAGCGAGCTCTAATTCACTCTTGTTTCCTCTAAAGTTTTGTCAATCGTAAAACGAAAACTCTCGTTGACTTTTCGGCAGATTTTTTCAAAGTTTTCATCATTTCGAGACGTTGAAGGGCGCTCAGAGCGAGCATGATCTTCAACATTCATGCTACCGCGTTTAAAGCGCCCAAACCATTCGAAAACTTGTGTACGGTTCATAGCATCGGTCTTGAAAGCTTGTTGAAACATTTGTAAGCTTTTCCGTTGCTGACTTTTCAAGCAGGAGAAGCAAAATTTCAAGTTAACAATTTGTTCTTTCAAATATGCCATAATGATTTCGCAGGCGGAAAGAAACAACACCTGAGAAAACCAACCCTACGATTAAACGTTATCAATTAAACTGACGCCACTTGCACAGCTGGTTTGTGAAGATCTCTACTTGAGCGATCTAGCTGGAGAACATATATGATTGGCATCGCATCATTAGTCCAGTTTCTTTTGTGTTCCCCCTCGTGTATATATATATATACACGAGGGGGGACAGTCCAGTCACATTAATGTGACCATCTGTCAAAAGCCAGAATAACCACCTTTCGCAGAGCGGACTGCTGCGAGACGTGCAGGAAGAGAGTCACTTAGGTCCCTGAAGGTGTTCTCTGGGATGTTGAGCCATGCCGACTCTAATGCCGTGCGCTAGATTACGCGGTTGAGGATCCATGGCGCGAACAACTCGATCGAGATGGTCCCACAGATGCTCGATTGGGTTTAAGTCAGGTGAGTTTGCTGGCCAGGGGAGGATGGTAAACTCATCCTGGTGCTCTTCGAGCCACGCACGTACACTGGCAGCTGTATGGCACCTCGCATTGTCCTGCTGGAAGATACCATCATCCTGAGGAAAAGCAATGCGCATGTAGGGGTGGACATGGTCCGCAAGGACAGATGCGTACTTTTATTGATCCATCATGCCTTCCACAATGATCAGTGAACCCGGAGAATGCCAGGAAAACATTCCCAAGACCGTAATGCTCCCGCCTCCAGCTTGGACCGTTCCGGCAATGGTTGCAGGGTGGTTCCTTTCAGAGGTTTCACGCCTTATACGCCAACGTCCATCTGCCCGATGGAGCATAAAACGCGATTCATCTGAAAACGCTACATGTCGCCACTCAGTGGACGTCCAGCTGCTGTACTGGCGTGCAAATTCTAACCTTCGTCGTCGATGAACAGCAGTCACCATAGGTGCACGAACCAGGCGTCTGCTTCGGAGGCCCAGACGCAGCAATGTTCGCTGAATAGTAGTTTGGAAGACACTTTTGGTAGCCCCTTGGTTCATTTTGGTGGTCAGTTGCTCAACGGTAGCCCGTCTATCTGCCCGAACGCATCTCCGCAACTGTCGTTCGCCTCTGTCATCTATGGCCCGTGGTGCACCACATTTGCCACGTCGCTGATTTTGGACAGTCCCATTTTGCCATGCACGGTACACTTTTACCACGGCGGCACGCGAACAGTTCACAAACTCAGCCGTTTCGGAAATGCTTCCACCCTTGGCCCGAAAGCCAATGATCATGCCCTTTTGAACATCGGATAAATCTCTTGGTTTCTGCATTACGCCAACGATTGAAATGTTTTCCGACGCCCGTACACACCCTTTATATACGCTCAACTGCACTGTGCTTCCACCTGCCTTCTGTGATTGGTTATTTAACTCTGACGTGGAAAGTACGTGGTGGTCACATTTAATGTGAATGGACTGTGTATATATATATATATACATACTAGCAGTACGGCACGGCAATGCCCGTGATAAGAATTTAAAGGAAATCCCTTCAATAAATAAAAATGCATAATTGAAAATATAAAAATCATCCCCGCCCCTCCTTCCTTCTGATGTAAAATAATCCTTTTGCTTTAACAAATCAAGTTCAAAGGGGGGAGAACATGTTTTGAATAAGTTTACCTAAACTGGAATCAAAGGATTGATTGATTGAAGCTTAGAATCACTCCAAACAAGACGTCCCCTTACCTTGATGATTGGGGCAGCTTTCCATATTGTAAGGAAGTCAAAACTTGGTTAGTGGTTAGTAATCATTGTTTTATTTCATATTTTTCACAAATTTGACATAACTTCTTATACTTCGCAGGTTAATTCATTTTTATTTTGCCTTTAACACTTTCACTGCTAAAAAACTGCCCTTTTGAAAAAACTGATAGGCACATCTAACATACTTAACCAATTGAAGAGAGGAGCAATTTTACATCGCTATTTTTTTGAATTGTTGTATACACAAAATTTCATGCTACTTATTTTTTGGAGGGGGGGGGGAGATCCTTTTTTTGTTTCATTTGTTTGTTTGTTTTTTTTAAATCAAAAAATTCCTATTTTTTTAACTTGGACTGTTTGATCCCTTTGTAGGTTCAAATTTTGACGTGATAGACCAAATCTAAGATTGTTTTTGGATTCAGAGGTTCGTCAAAACAAGTTACAGATCTAAGACAATAAAATCGCTGTTCGCAATCTAACGATATTTTTCTAACGTTGGTAAGATTGACTACCAACGGTTTAGAAATCTTTGATCAATGCGGATTTCGAAAGTCGTTAGATTTTTAACTTTCATACGAAACGATAGCTTACATTTAGAACAAAAATAGAGGTTCAAAATAAGTTTTTATTAGCAAAATATTTAATAGAGCACTCACTTCTGCCACACAATTTTATTCTTGAACTAATCTTTCTCCCATGTTCGAAAACTTTTTCTAAGACACGGACTAAACTCTCCCTGAGAGCTCATGGATTGTATCAAAGAAAGTATCCACGACCGTGGGAAAAGAAAAGAAATGTTTTACTACGATGAGCAAGTTAGCTAAGATACCATCAAGAAAGAGATCTAAAATTCAATTATACAATAATCTCCCTTAATTCCTAACGCCACAAGTTATCATCTATCAATCTTTGACAGTACAGCTTATTTTCCCGAACTTTCTACCTATCCTTTAGTATATGAAAGCTGCACTAATTCACACCAACTTTCTCCAAAAAAAAACTTTTCCTATCGTGTTTTGTCATGTTGTTGCGATAGTCGACAGAATTTAAGACACTTGCAGTGGCAAATGTTATTATTGTTTAAAACCTTATTTTTTTATTTAATAAAACTAATTGTATGTTTAATAATCATTTTATACTATTAACGAAAAATAACCCAACAATGCATGTTTTTGTTTTTCGTAAGAAACGTTTTATGATGCGCTAATAACTGCATTTGCAGCACAAAAACTATGTAAAAAAATACAATTATTTTTTTGTACAAATTGATAGTGAATTTTAAAGTGTGACTAATGGCTACAAATGAAAGGAAAATTAAGAGCTAAATTTTAAAGTGGCCAAATGGCTATCTTATATAGTACTGTTGTGCAGAAAAAAAGTTTTTTTTTTCCTAGAAACAATATGTATGAATATATCGGTAAAAAAGGCTGAATTCGGTTATCAACCCGTTATAAGTATGGCGCTTCTCAATACGATGTACTTGAAGAAGATCATAGGGCTGGCAGCGTCATTATAAGTGGCATTTAATTTATCTAGAGTTTCAACGAGAAAGGAAAGCTAATCCTTAGAGTATTTTCATCTTATTGCTATGACTGGTTCTTTTTAACACCAAATATTTAAAGTGTTGTCAAATGGGTACGCATATATTGTGAAGATAAATACTTAAAGTGCTTAATCATATTAACTTTAAGATACACAAGTACATTATTAAGAGAGGGAAGTAATTTTCAAACTTTTTTTAGGCGAGCCAAAGAAAGTGGAAACCTCCCTGGATTTTATTCTAATCTGGGTCTAGCTTAAAAGGCTATCACAAGGTTTTTTTTTTTTTTTAACTTGGTTTCAACCAGTACGAAAGACCAAACTGACGTCTTAAAATAGAATGAATATATATAGCGGTTGTCGTAAAGAAAAAAAAAAAAAAAAAAAAGTTTGTGAGAGTAACAAACAGTAGGAAACTTAATTGATCGCTGAAAAATAAGCTTTCAAAATTTCATACGATATAACGGATTTTTTTTTTCACATGCTTTAGTCAGGCTCTGCAATGCAGCAACTCTAACGAAAAACAGGAATAACAACATTTCTAACCGGACAGTTGACTGACAAGTTAGTACATATGAGAAGCCAACTAATGGCCCGGGGGATCACTAATTTATGTATCATAAGTAATGGAGATCAGCAACAGATTTATACATAATTTGTTAGCAATACCAGGTTTTTCTCAAATAATCCTTTACGATCAAATAATTTTCATTAAAACTATAAGTTGTACTATAATAGTGCCGCTATGATAGTTGTTACTAGATATACTACGCGTGTCGTTGGTGTTGAACTCAAGGACCGCAGCCATCCCGTTCCGATAATCAAATGCAGTTTTTTGTCCGAAATGTACTTTTTTAAATAATTTTTTAACATGGTAGCATGTTAAGATTTAAAAAACTAAAATCAATCAGTTAAAATAACTTGCTGTATGTGATAACAGTACGTATAATAAATCGCAGAGCTTTTTTAAGGCACGTTCAAACTTGAAAACAGCTTAGTGTTTTTCGAAAATAAGATGATTTTAGTTGATTTACTTTCCCAAAACACAGTAACGTGAAAATATAGAATATGAGAATGAATAAAATTATTAATTTAAATGATATTTTGAAAAATATTTTGTGCTTATAATTTTGCCATGAAAAATATTACTAAAATGAATTTCTTTAAAAGTTAAATAAAAGGTAATATTTTAGTGTAAAAAAAAACAATTTCATTTGCAAAAAAAAAAAAAACATGACTTACAAATTATCGTTTAAATTTTCATTTTATATTGAAAATGCGTTCTCTTTCAAAATAATTACTCTTCCCATGAATTACAATGTCGGAAAAAGTTTTTCATTTTATGTGTATGATTCTTCATATTTTAAAAGCTCGAGAAAAACTTTAAGTTATCTCCAAGCTAAATGCGCAACAACTCGTAAAATTTTGCCAGAACTTAAAATCTTAAAATAATTCAACTTCAGACGGCTTATGTAATTACGAGTTTTAAAGATAATCAACAAAAACAAACTACACGGAACATGTAAATTTTACTGTAAATGCAGGTTTCGTCGAAATGCTACATGAAAAGCTTCCTAACAACTCAAAATATTTTTTGAAATCTCTCTCACAAGATCTTTAAAACTGCTACTTATGTTGCGAATAGTTTAAGTATGTTTAAAAGGCTCATGAAGTGACTCTTTGTAAAACATTTCTTTTAGCTAATCTTAGACGAAAAATTCTCAAGAAACCACCCATTAGCGAAATGATATGCTGTTCTTTCATATCGTTTCTTATTTCGCATCACTCGACGTACTTCACTAAAATTTATGATGTAAACCTTAATTACATAAAATTTAACTATAATTACATTAATCATAACTAAAACAGAAATTATAAAAATTTTCAACAGTTTTAGGCTAAAGGAAACTTATTTTTGTTAGTTTAGAAGTTGTAGTAGTAAAAATATTTAGCTCTTCAAGGTCTACAGATAAAAATATTTCTTGCCTTGTTGCTTTTTTTTTCTCCCTTAAACCAGACTGAAAACATTTCTGCACTGAGTTGAACAAATATTAATGTCTATAACATAATTTTTAAGCATCCCATTAGTAAATTTCCATTTAAGACGGAAGCATCATTGTTTGAGTACAGAAAGAATGCTTGCCTCCCCATCCAAAAAAGGTAGGATTGAAAGTTAATTAATTATTTTTCTTTCATTTATCTAACGGCTTAAATAAATTTATTTTCTTCAACCAATCTCAATCCAAAAAAATATTTTAGCGTAACTTTAATTAATAAAAACGGCCTACTGATAGGTTAAATATTTTTTTTAAGACCAAACTGTTTTAGGAAAATTATCGATTGAAGTTAATAAACTTTAAATATCAACAATCTATGTTCATTTTTTGTAAAACAGCATTCAATTTTGACTGGGCAAAAGTTAACTGCAAACATAAAGAGTCAACGTACAAGTGGTTCAGCAAAAATTCCTTAAGCTTTATATAACTGTTTACGTTCTTTCACACACAAATCTTGTCAATGTTTCCAGACTCTTGTCTTGTTTAAACCACAAGACAATAAGGAATCTTACTGATTAATGTGAAATGTAAGTTACCAATGTAGAAAAAAGGTCGGATTCAATTTAGACCCACATAATAGAGTAAAGTCTAGCGAAATCTTTTCATCAAGAAATTTAGAAATCTGTAAAATGAGAATTGTTTTCTAGAATAAAAAGAAAATAATTTCAAGGACCACCAAAAGAGCTTATTTCTCTGATTTCAGTTTAGTTTTGAAATAATATTCGAATTACAGAACGCTTCATATTGTAAATATTTTCTCCCTTTTCTTTTAGAAGCATGCCTTTTTCAATTCTTGTTAAGTATTTTGCATAAAAGTACAATTCCTCTGCCAGATGGTGTTAGATTTAACTCGGTATTTGTTTCAGTAAAAAAAATTTTTCTTTTTAAAACACTACCTAAATTTCAAACACTTACAAATTAACTTTGTTATACCCCTCAATATGTAGTTTAGTTCGGAATACTTTGTAAATGGATAATGTTAAAAATAATGTTAATATAACTCATTTCACATAACAATTTACCCGATGCTCAGTTTTTGTTGAATATTAAAAATATTTAACAGGAGAAATGAAAAAAAAAACATATATACAAATTAATTTGCAATGCGAAATTACTTATTAAATTTTAGCCCTTTTTTTCTGTATATGAGGCAGTGAGAAGCAAAGGGACGCAAGTGCTAAAATTTAAAATTTGGAGAAAATAAGTACAAATGGTAGAAGAACCTCTCCTCTGGTTTAAAGGCAAGAGATGGTACTAGTAGCTCTAGGGGATGCTCTAGGGGATACAGCATGATTAAGAAAAAAAACTCAATGAAAGCCTACCTAGGATCTGTATTTTAACGCGTTTTACTCGAAACTTTAAATTGTTCACTTACTTCCTTTTGCTTCTCACTGCCTCATATGACTAGTTTTTTATTAAATTAAATATTAATGCAATTACATAATAGAAGAGGAAGTTATTTTTTCTTTTCTTGAGAACTCGTAACTAATAAACGCAATGATGATCGCAAGGCTTCGCTGTATCCTTTTCAGGCTTTAAGACGTAAAGTTTTCTTGCCCGCTTTTACAGGTAACAAAAGTTTTCTGCTTGGTAAAAAGCTCTAGACAAGCTTTCTAGGAAAACGGAAAAAACGTATTGTGTGCAATGCGCTTTATTCGTTCTAATAAGCAAGTCTGACCTTGGAACAAGATAAAGGGGGAATGATAATCAATAAACTGCCTAATTTAGACAATAGTAACTGAACAGAAATATCAAGACAAAAAAAAAAGAGACGAAAAATAGAGCACGTAAGGCAAATGTCTTTTCTATTTACTATCAATATATAGTAAATAGAAACCTTTAATTTAAATCATTAAAGGATGAACTTTTTACAAGAGTAAACACTCTTTGACCGATTTTTTCGTGTTTGAAACCGATAATGAACTAACAGGCGTTAAGGATTTGTTTTAGTGCTGTGTCTTTAATTAGAATAAAACTATAATCTTTAGTTAATGACAATAAAACTTAAGCCATTAAAGAAATCATATTTAAATATACATAAAAAAAAATCTTGGAAACCATTTATGTTGGTAAGCTAAATTGAGAAATGCTAGATCAGTGAAGCACAAATGAGCAAGTGCAGAAAACAAGTAGGGTCAGACGGGATAAAGAAAACATTTGGCAAATGTAAAAAATCTTTTACTACACTTGTGATAGATCTTGAATCTGAAATGTTGGTTAGTGAAGACTAGGTAATACATGTATACAGAGAAGATTCTGAGAGTTCTTTGGTTTTTCCAAAGAATTGTGTAGGAGTCATTGTTTAAAGACACTGAAAATATTTTAATTTAGTTTTTTTTTTTTAAATTAGTACAAATCTAAACTGATTGCGTAAATTGCGAGTATGTACCTACATCAATATCATTGGGGGAATAAATGGGGTGTTGCCCTTTACCCCATAGTGTCCGGGGTAAAAAAAACACTCTGGGGAAAAAGAAAATATGATTTTATTAGCAGCCATAACGTCAAATATTTCATACCCGGTTACCCTCAGAGATGGTAGTCTTGGATACAAGATACACAATTTTATCTCCTTATCTATCCAAAAGGAAGGGAAGATCTAAAGCTGAAACATTGAATTTGTCTTATTTTACCACAAAGCTTACCTTTCAAAGCTTTTTCTTCAGTGTACAAAGCTCCCAATTCTTCAGTACCGGAATTCAGCTTTTATAATCCTTCTCAAAAATACTCTATGAAAGATTTAAAATAAAATGGATTTCTAAAAAATGTTTCAAAGCGAGATTTTTTTTCCACAACGCAATTTAAATAATAGATCTTCGAAGATAAAATTTGGGATTAAAGGGAGCCTTATTTATTTACTAATTTTAAAACAAAAACAAGTTGCTGCCGTTGTCTAGTTATTATGTAAACATGTCAAAACAAAAAATTATAAAAAATCTGGTAAGACTGCGCACTTCAACTTCTGTTAATATTATCCTTTTTAAATGGCATTTTTTTTCATCTCTACTATTGCAAGAATTACGACAAGAATAAGAAACAAAACAAAAATGATTCAAATAAAGCATTATTAAGTAATAATCTCATTTCAAAAAGTGTTGCTAAAAAAGATTCACCGAGTTTGTAAAGGCCTCTCAAATTCTACAGCCGGAATTGTAGTTGTGAGGAAACTGCCTTGTGCTTATAACCACAAAAGCTCTTTTAGTTTCATAAAAGAAATCTCGTGATCAGCTTTTTTTTAATGACTTGATTTGTGATTTTTATGAGAAACTTTGTCACTCTAACTTCTCTGTTACTTAATATCCAAAATTCTCTTTTTTACTTCATACATGGCCACTTAATAGGCTTTGATGATCAGAGGAGGAATTAAAATGAAGGTAGCAACTTCAATCATTGGCTTAGCAAAAGCTGACCCATACACCCCAAGTCATGTGACTCAATAACGACGAATGGTTGGCACGTTTTGCATGAAACAAGCATAAGAACCCTGATTTCTTCAATGCTTTACTTTAAAATCCATCACATGACTTGGGGTCTTTTATAAAGCTGTTAAAAATATCACGAAGCATTTAACTGAATTTTGAGACAAATTTGCAGCCAATAAAAAATGGCTAAAGGACGAACCTCCATCCTCTATATCGAGTTACGTATGTGATGTTATTTAGAGGAAGTGCAATTTCACGATAGATGTTTATTTTAGAGGAAACTAGTTTAGCAATCTCTTACTTTTAACAATGCTGCATCGGTTTCAAAAATTAATTAACAATAGATTTCTAATTACTAAACCTTTTCAATTTTTAAAAATTTTAAAAATACAGTACCTTCCAGAAAATTTGTACTGATTGGACGGATTGCCAATTCATAAACGAAGGTCATTATGTTGAAACTTGGAGCGTTTAAAGGTACAAAACATATAAAATCTGTGTACTCGTGATGCGGAATAATCGCGTGAGTTTTAACAAATTTTTATCTTGAAAATGTAAAAAAGTATTCCATAAAATAGGTATAAATTTTACAGAGTTCGGCTTTTCGTAATCCGGATTTATGCGGTGTGCTGTACTAGGAGGTAATTGATTTATAAATTAATATTCCAAGTAAAGCATCAAAATTGAATTAAATTAAGAATGTTTCAAAAGCAAAAAAGTTTGCTTTCTAATTTTTTTGCGAAAAGTAGTCGTCAACGAAAAGTACTTTCATTAAGATTTACTGAAACCAAAAGTGTTGAAGAAGCTTAATATTCTAATAAAAGTGTTAAGGAAATTTTAATAATTTTCCAATATTCGAAACGATGAAAAAAAAATCATTATATAACAATTTCGTTTGCCATTAATTCTTAATTTAGATCAATTCACATCATGAGCTAAGAAACATTTTCTTCAAATACGAAATAAAGATGTAAGCGTCATCTTGTTTAAAATATGCAAAACGCACAGCTAAAAAAATCATCGCCACGTATGGAAATTCATTTTTCTTGTACGCTTTCTTAAGAAAAGATCGTAACTTAAAACGCCAAAATATTTTTACACACGTTTTACAGTATTTGATTCCAACCCCCCCCCCCCCCCGTTCACAGTAGAATCTCAGCTTTAAGAATTTGTATAATTTTCTTCTATCCGTAACTGAGAAAGAAGTTTGCAGAAAAATTATAAAGCTGATTTTTTTGCTTGAATATTTAAAAAAGCTTTCCTAAGATATATTTTAAAATTTTAAATATACTGACTATAAAAAAACGATGCAACACATTTTATCTTTTGTCAGTAACGAAAGTAGTATTAAAAAAAAATTGTAAATTTTCCTTTCTATATCCACTTACACTATGAGTTCGTAAATAGGGTAGAGATGTTTTGGGGCTCAAAGATAAATTATTGACTAATAACATTGATTTTCATAGGTTTTTAAGAGTAACAATTTTAGTATATTTTCTAAAAAGCAGCGCTTGATGTGAAAATTATTCTGTCTCAGTTAATATTCAATCCAAGATTCAAAATCGAACTTAATATCCAGATAATGGTGTTAAACTTATATAACGCATTTACGGATTTTCATTCAGTTCTCCTTCTCTCCTCTTGCTGTTTTTATTCACAAATTATATTTGACATATGAAGCGTTTAGAATCAAAATTATCTCAAAACCTTTTTAAATATTTTACAAAGGAGACAAAAAAAAAATGTCACGCTCTACCCTTTTAATTTTCCCAAAAGTTTTTTTTTTCTTCATTTATTTATTCATTTTATTTTATTTTTTTTTTTTTTTTTTTTTTTTTTTTTTGTGAAAAACATTTGATGCACGATTTTAATTTTGTTTTTATTAAATGAGCAATATTGTCTCATTATTTACAGATAAAATTATTTTGGATTGAACACTTCTGAAATAAATCGGCCTTACTTTATTTTTTAACTTTCCATTCAAATTTCAATTAAGTTCATTTTTACGCCGTGTACTTGCCTGTACAATCAAAAATGTGGGTTGATCATGCAATTTGTTATAATCATAAGGTTTCATTTACACTTACAAAGGAGACAAAACGTTTTTACAGTGACTTCCGTTTTTACAGTGACGGTATGAAAAAAGCACGGATTTAAATGGTTTTTAAATAAACTGGTTGAAATCACCTTGTGGCGTAATACAGGGTTGCTACAAATGATTTCTTCGTTTTCTAACCGCTGTGTATCAAAAAGTACTGCACTTACAAAGATATGAAAAAATATCCGCAAACTCTTCGTGACTTGAAATTTTGTTAACCAGGTAGTAATGCAAGTGCAGTATTTTTACTTCCTTTTACATAGTGAAGGAAGAATTCTATTCGCAAAAAAAAATATTCAAACATCGGCCTAAATTTCTAATTTGCTCACCCCCAAATGAATGTTGAGTTGTTTTTTCGGCCCGACCGCACGTGCATTTATACCTAAGAACGTATGGACGTCCGAAACATCCATTCTGACGATGCCCGAGTGAATTACCATGAGTTTTCTGGTGACGTCTGTATGTACGTATCTTACATAATTTTAGAACGGTATGCCGTAGAAAGTTGAAATTTAGTATGTAGACTCCTAGTGGGGTGTAGTTGTGCACCTTACCTTTTGGTTGCATTCGGATGTTCCAAAATGGGTTTTTACATCTTTTGGGGGAAAATCAGTGTTAACTTCAAATGCAAACTGAAGCGATTTCATAGTTTGGTGAAACCTGTATGTTGACAATATATCGTCAAGCTTTTAGTCGCCAAATTGTGTTGCCAACAAGCTCAGCTAATAGAATTGTTCAAGGAAGGCATTCAACAATAGTTATTTTGAGGATAATTAACCTTTTCATTTGTTATTATTACTGGTAAAATTGTCCCGGTTGCAGGTATAGCTACAGGTAGTTATCGAAATAATGAAAACACTAGAGATTTATAAAGAATCCTTTATTATTATGGGGTAGGGTGGGTACCTTTGACTTGTAATACAGCTTGCATTCGTCGAGGAATTGATTCATTTAAGTGTTGATTAAATAGTGTTTAGTGGAATTTTGTACCATTCTTTATGGAGACATTGGGAAAGCTCTGGGAGAGATGCTGGTAGAGGATATAGATTCCGTATCAATTGCTCTAAAATAGACCATAACAGTTCAATTATATTAAGGTCAAGTGACTGCTGGCCAAGGCAGATGTTTAACTACATCCTGGTGTTCATCAAACCATAGTTGGACAAGTTCAACTGCGGGGATAGGTGTATTATCATCTTGGAAAATTCCATCTCCTGCAGGAAACGAAATTTGCATCATAGGGTGGACCTGGTCAGTTAAAATGTTTCTATATTCTCAACCAGTGATCCTTCCCTTTAGGTTTATGGCTGATTCAGTGGAAAGCCAAGGCACAGCAGCCCATATCATGACAGATCCTTCTCCATGATTGACAGTTGGAAGGAGAATCATGATCATACTCTTATGCTGGTGCCCTCCAAACGTGTACCCGTCCTATAATAAGGAAAAGTGTGAAAGACGATTCTTCAGACCATATTACTATCTTCCACTGATCAATCAACCCAAGATTTGTGAGCGCGGCACCACTGTAGACGACGTTTAGCATTAACATCCGTGACTAATGTCTTGCGAATCACTTCTTTGCCGTAAATGTTCTATTTATGATGGTGCCTTCCAACTGTTATCACTGACACTGGTGAATCCAGATGCTGATAGAGTTCTGCGGTCACTTTGGCTGCAGTTGTTCGCTTTTTAGACATTACAATCCGCGTCAATACCCGTCGGTCTCTTTCACCGAGCTTCTCTTTCTACCCACTATTTTGCTTTGTCGAGTTTGTCTTACCGTGACGTGTGTATGCTGTCATAATTTTAGACAATGCACCTCTAGAAAGCCTAAAAGGTTAGATGTTTCACACTTGCTAGACGCGCTCCAGCAATTTGGCTTCTTTGAAAATTTGAGAGGTCCGGAAAAAGATCCAAGACTTCCAGAACTTCAATAAGGCCACCATATACTACCAGAATATATAAATTGCTATTTATTAAAAAAAAAAAAAACCTGGTAGTTATTTTTATTCTTTTACGCTTACAAAGCGCATTCAAAAATTTCACTTTTATTCACAGCTATTTCCATTATTTTGATAACTACCTGTATGACTTCAGTATTGCTGTTATTGAACTAAACCAAAAGTTTCATCTATGACTAAAGCAATCTACTTCCCGTTTACCAACTTTGATAACATCAGCTTAATATGTCCCTTAGTTTAATCAAGCTCCAAATTAGTTCAAACATAACTTCTTTTAAACCGACATCAGTTTCATTAAAACTAAATATGTAGGGGAAAAGGGGGCACATGTGGACATTTTTTTTCCTTCTATTAATTTATCTAAAAATATTATCAATTTTTCGGAGAAAATGTGTCTCCATGATTGAATCGTCTTTTATTTATGCCCTGGATTTTCTTCAAATTTTTCAAAGAAATATTTCTTTATTTTATGAAATTATTTATTTCTTTATTATTTTCTTTAATTGTTCACATTAAGCCTGGAGCACATATGAACACGATTGAAAAATGCATATCAAGCATCATATTTCAAAGAAAAACTCTAATACAAAACATATGCGTATATACCAAATACATTGAAGGGTTTGTAACCTATACTATATCAGTTTAAACTGTGCAGTAACTGTCAATTAGAAAATATTTTTTCCGAAAAGTATAACTCTTGCTCACTGTCAAATTTTTAAGTTATGTAGCATATTCTAATTACTGGATCGACAAGAAGAAAACTTTTAAGACTAAACAATACAAAGAATATTTTATTATGTAAAGCTTATTCTTGATATATAGTGCATCTTCATACATATATGTTGAATTTCAAAATTATTTTAAATTTAAGTTTTTAGTTAAAGGAAAATACTTTGTATTTTTTTCTTGTAAATATTATGTAACACTAAATTGTTGGTCAATTATTTAGTAACAAAAGAATTAAAAAATTAAAAAATAAAATAAATAATCAATTAATAATAACGTATAATAATTAACAATAAATTTGCAAACTGATTGTCGAAAAATAATAATTATAAATTTTTACACCCTTTTTAACACTTATAATAATCCCACACTAATATTCATATTACGGAGAGGATATAGGAACTGTTCACATGTGCCCCAACCTAACATGTTGTGTTCACAAGTGCTCCGTCCTTAGAACTAATTTTCAAAAATAAAGAATCCTTAATTTAGTTTTAAAAATTTTAACATTGTCATAAATTTACTTGAATGTATGTATAATGGTTTGCAATAATTAAGTTTAGCTTATTAATTAGTTTAAATTATGTTTTTACATGAAGAAGACAGTGATAAAATTACATCAGCATCTGCTAAAACAAAGAAGTTGTCACCACAGGTTAACTGGCTCATTGCTCTGAACGTTTGATCAGGAAGTAGAACTAGTACTGCCATTACTTAAGAATTTTGCAACTTTTTTTTTTTTTTTTTTTTTGCTTGACGTTATCCTAGTAAAACATACCAAGATCACATGTGCTCCGTGCCCACATGTGCCCTCTTTTTCCCTACATATCTCATGTAAAATAAGAAAAAAGGCCGTTTGTCTATACAAAAACGACACAAAATTCATTTTTCAAATTAATGATATATTTGGAGCTATATTTTAATCAGTTCTACTTTAAAAACAAATATACTTTTTTTTTTTGGTTAATTCCAACTTTTTTAAAAGTCATAGAGAAACGGTAAAATACTGCATTTTTAAGAATTTTAAGGCTTATGTTTGATCGGGAGATATTTTATGATTTTAACAATTTTCTTCTTTTTGTTGTTTTAGTCTTCACCAGTCGTAACTTTTTCGTGCTATAGTTACTCGAAAACAAAACCTTAAACATTTTTTGTCACAACCCTGTTACACAATCTACATCAAGTCCTTTTCAATCATTTTTTTAAACATTAATCTGCCTTTTAGTGCAGGACTTACTTACTATATGTGCTTTAAATTTTACCTTAGGTTCTAATATTAAGGGCATTTGAATTGTTCAGAAAATGTGTATAAAAAAAACGTGTCTGTGTCTGCTTATATGCAAATGACTGAAGTTCTTTTTTATATAATGTTGTTTCAGAGCAAATACAGCTTTTCGTTTACGGTTTTTGCATGAATTGAATTTTCCCGAGGTGCAAATTTTAAGTATTTTTCAACTGTTCAAAGTGACATGAAATGTTTAAGTCTAAGACAAATTATGGGATTGATGTTTATAAAAGTTATTAAGGGGGCATACAGACTCACACACTGACAAACACATTTTACCGTCTTAATACTTCTGTTTTCCTTTTGCTTTCCAAAGCTTTTTTATTTACAATGCATTAATACTTTCGTGTCCATATTCATTGTTTTTACTTTTACGTGAAAATAGGCAGAGAGGGATTTTTTTTTCTTTTTTTACGATGCATTTAAATGATAGAAAGTTTCCACTTTTCTCATTAAAAATTATTTATGTCATTTTAGTAAATTATTTAACCCTGTCTTTTTGAGCATACATTTTTTTTTAATAATGAGGCAAATATTTGCATTTTATGCAATCGTTATCCGTTCCTTTTAGTCAATTTCAGTCAAAGTGGTTCACTAATTCGTTTATTAATTCGTAATGCAATATGCTGCGAGTTACTTTTACGAGAAAATAGGTAAAAGAGGAATTTTTTAAAATTTTCTTATTTTTTCTTTTATTATTCTTTACGATGCATTTAAATAGTAGAAAGTTTCCTCCTTTCTCATTAAAAATTATTTATATCATTTTAGTTAATTATTTAACCCTGTCTTTTTGAGCATACTTTTTTTTAATAAAGAGGCAAATATTTGCATTTTATGCAATCGTTCTGCGTCCCTTTTAGTCAGTTTTAGTCGAAGTGGTTCACTTATTCGTTTATTAGTTCGTAATGCAATATGCTGCGAGTTATTTTTACGAAAAAATAGGCAAACGAGGAATTTTTAAATTTTTTTTCTTGCAATGCATCTAAACAATAGAAAGTTTCCACCTTTCTCATTAAAAATTATTTATGTCACTTTAGTTAATTATTTAACACTATATTTTTGAACATACATTTTTTTTAAATAATGAGGCAAATATTTGCATGTAATGCAATCGTTTTCCGTCCCTTTTAGTCAAAGTGGTTCACTTATTCGTACATTAGTTCGTAATGCAATATGCTGCGAGTAGAATTCAAAGCATATAGATTTAAGCTGAAACCACGACAGAGAGATTTCTGTATTTAAAATCTATCAGCGGTTGTGAGGATATCTGATTGTTTGGATGTTGATGAGTCCATGTGATCAAGAGGTTGATGCGGTGATTTGCTACGGCTAATTAATGAAGATATTGTGTCTACAGATTGTGTTTTCGAACGCGAATGTCGATTTGATTGCAGTCAGGTTTCGAGTTGGTCTTCGTTGATGAATTAATTCCAGGATACAGATAAAGATTGAGGCTGTGTATGGTGAATACTACTGTATTTATATTTGAATTTTTCAAAAATATCGGTTCTTTGGATTATGGCAATGTGTTTATTGTTCCGAACTGTGTAAAACTGTTTTGTTCCACTCTTTTTTGTTGAATATGGTGTTATAGTGATATATAAAGTGATATAGGGTGAATAAGTTGATGCATAAGATTAACAGGTGATTTTTTTTTTCATTTCCAAAAAAATTACATCTATAAATAGAAAATCGTTTAAAAATGTAAAATCAACTAACATTATAATAATTGAACTTGAAATTATTAAACTGGACGATTCAACAATCTAACATCTAACGAGAGTCAGCTAAAATGCCTATAGATGTAGTCTATCTATTACTAAAAGTCACTTCATCGCCTACCGATCTCTCAAACTAATACGCTTCCAATTTAAACATAATGCCCCAGCAACTTCAAATGCAAACATCTGCTTCATAAACTGTCTTCTAAGATATAAAATACCACGCACAGCTGCGGCTAAAGCAGGACTACAAGAATATTCCGACAGCCAATTACGACATCCAAATGACGCAGTTTCACTCTTATTAGAGATTATCAGTTTGGAATAGCCAAGGTGGAGGCCGAGCTGGAGGCAGATGCCTCTTTAGCTCAAAAATAGTGTGGCGAACTAAATTTAGCTTTTAGTGAGAAGGTAATCGCTTCATGAAGAGGACCTCTATCTTTAGTTCGGTTGAGGGCTTTTTCAGATTGATGATCTCTAATAAAGATGAAACAGCAGTATCTGGATGTGCTATCAGACTGTCGGTGCATTTGTATGATTTCTCTTATTTAAATTCACCACCTTACCTATCAATAACTTAAACTCGTATATTTAAAGCTTTTACTTAATGCTCCAACAACAAATAGGATTCAATTCAAATTCCTCTAAATAACGTACACTTTATTTAATTTCGTCCTCGACTTATTACTTTCTAGATATGAACATCAATTTATATTCTTAAACAATCACGTGAAGATACCATTATAAGTAATATGACTGATCAATAACTAGACAGCATCATCATAGAGAACTAAAAAACGGGCTGATTGCAGGCAGCCCAGATAAAGAGCTATTTTTAAACACGAAACTTTAATACCGTGTAAACTTTAACTAGTACTGATGAAATTTTCTCAAATCAAGAAAAATTTCAAATAAAATACCATTAAATTTTAATTCAAATTTAAGGCTTTGTATGGAAATAACGTTTCTCATGGAGCGATAAAACACTTCAAATAACGGATCATTCAGAATTCACCTGAAGAGGGCACTCTCCAAGGATTTCTTATTCTTGTGAGAGCTCAAATAGGATTTTACATATACCTGCAACAAAATTAATTAGTTCTTCTGAAGACATGAAAGTTCTTCCCTTCAGTCCTTGACTGGATTACTGAAGGACTTCTCAAGGTACCAAGGGAAATGTTTGACACATCGTTTCCTCTCACAAATCCGATCTGGATTACGACACTTAGAGCAGTCCTATAAATTGCCATTTTATGAAATAATCTTTGTTCTAGAAGTAAGGGTCGTGCTTCTTTGAATAAAGCTTTTGATAAGTCAAATGGAAAATTGAGGTGGAAATTTGAGTTTGATAAGTTTTAGGAGTGATAAGAAGAGAGCTACACTGGAGCTCTTTTAACTTTAACATTCAAACGGATGGGACACCAACAGAAAGCCACTAATTGACAAAGTGAATACACGATTTTTAAGTAATTACACACCCTATAATGTGTAATTCTCTCAAAAGGTTATTAAATTCAAATATACATTTAAAGCGAAGCAAACAATTTTAGTTTACTGTTAACTACATTGTCATAAAGCTCAATGTGTCGCCGAAATATTAGTAAAACTAGCTACAACCTTTATATTGGAGATAAGTTTCACAAATTTGCTTTCACAATCACCATATTAGTGAAAAAATGTTGAACTAATTTCATGGTGATAGTTTGAATCACGTTTCAAGTTTTTCTCCAGTGAAAAGTAATTCTTAAAAGGCTGTTCTCGGCTGGAAACCATGGAACTTTTGATTTGAAAGCCCGCGTGCTTACCATTCAGGCAGTAGACATACCAAAAGGAAATACGTGCTTATTTATCTAATAATTTATTTCTTGAAGGGGAAAATACTAGAAAGTTATTTGTATATGTTTTTATTAAATACATTTTGCGTCTGAAAATCATTTCCGAATTAACTGTCACTTGAAGCATACATTATTTTAAATTTGTATTCGTTTATTGCAATTAGAGATTTTTATTTGAGAAAATAACTTGCTCTTAATTATACTCGGCAAACAAGCAACCGTTTGCTCACTTTGATAATTTTTTTAATTCGAGTATTTCGTTAAACTCCGTGTGTTTAATTTGCAGTAAACTAAACCACTTTAAAAGACTTGACATTATAATGTTGGCTTAGTATTTAGAAGTAAACATATTCCTTGGACTGTAAATAAATCGCTGTAAAATGTATTTAAAAAATATTGAAATAATTCAAACATGAAAGCGTTTGATAAAGTTCTAGAGAGTTTAGATCAGTAAAATACGTGTAAAAATCGCACAAAAACTTCATCACGGCATTTTGCGAAGGAAATAAAAAGAGTAAAGTTCCGAAAAGAATAAAGCGGTCTAAGCATGAAATGTGTAATATTAATCAAATAGTTCGCATAAAACTTCTAATTATACAAAGCACTCCCTTTGCAGGATGTTAGAAGAAATGTTTTCCGCAATGATTCGTCCGTACGCCATTGCACTCTGACTAGAACTGAGATATCGGCAAGAATGGATTCGTTGATCGAATTGCATTTAACTGAACCATAAAATGGTCAATCCTCTTGAAGTTCTACATCTTACCCAAAATATTGATGAAACTTTGTAAATCTCGGTGAAATTTTAATACCTTGATGCGATTTTGCTCTACATTAATCTTTTGCCTGGGTCCCCATGTGTTTATAATCATGATTTTTTTCATGTTTTTTTCTTCATGACGTATGTCAAGGTCGTATGATTATGCGACATGCAAAAGATACCTCGAAGTATACGTTTGGCTTTGAATACTGTTGGCAAAATTGAATTCCTAGCCTATTTTCGCATCAAAGAAATCCCAGGTGCCTCCATCTGACAGGGAAATTGAAGCGTTTTCGTGGCAATAGCATCCGCCGATAATATCCGATCCTGCCACATAAAAGAATAGACCAGGTCAGTGAATGGTTTGTAGCAACTACGCCAGCTCCATTAGGATAAACAGAATCAAAAATATCTCAGCATTGAAAAGTTAAACTACAGCGCCGACTGACAGCTTTCTGGTTGATTATGCTTTCTAGGGCGATAATTATTTATTTTGTTGTATTCTATAGTACCTTCAAAAGCCTAAGAGTTCAGATTAACCCTGAACAAAACAATGAGAAAGAACACTTAAAAAAGACAAAACGCATCAAGCAAATTTATATATAAAAAAATATACAAATAGTATAAAGGTACCCGGACACTCCATCCAGACAGCAATTCAAAAACTGCGAGAAATATAAATTCAATTGTGGCAATATAACCCAGAAACTCGCAGAAGAATGCGCATGTGCAAAAAGATACAATAGAAGTGGTGAGGTGGGGCTGTTGTTAAGTCGATCTACTCAGAAAGTAGTTGTGTGAGAAACCCGAAGAGATTCGTTTCCATCACTCTAATGCACGTTTTCAAAAGGTGATCAGAGATTATAACATAAAATCAAGGTTGACCGGGACAAAAATGCAGCAGAATGGTATCGACGATTTCTGGAAGCCTGTGGCAAAGATGCATTGAAGTATAGGACGGTTGCACGATGGGTGAAAGCGTTTCGTTTGGGTCGGAATGAGACTGCGGATTTGCAACGCACAGATCGGGCCTTCATTCTAAAAGATCAGATTGACATCCTGAGCGACTTATTTTCCATAGACCGTCGATGAAGTACCCAGGAATTAACCATAGAGGTTAGTCTCAGTCATGTACCTCGAGTGTTAAAGCGCTCCGTCGCTGATATCAACAATAAATACATTTCCAGTAGTTGCCAACGGCTTCCCGACGTTTGACAAAACTTAAGTTTTACTTGTAACTACATAGAAGGAATGTAATGCGATAGCACTTGTTAGTTCATTAGAAATGGTTAATACCTTTGTTACCCTTAACTAATTTACAACCCTTGTAGGTTAAACAAAGATTATTTTTTCTTGCGTCTTAACTCTGCATAACAAAAAATATTGAATGTGAAGAAATGCAATGGAATATACCATAAAAGGTAAACGCAAGATGTAATATACTGATAAAGGGGTTACTGAACATAAGTTACATAAGTAATCAAAGAATTAACATTGTGCAGAACAGTGACAAAAAATATTACAACATTATTTCACACAAAATTGCAAATTGCTACATAGTCGTATTTTAGGGTTACAAGGTACCCTTTTTACAATGCAAAAGAAGTGATCAAATGAAGGAATGGACTCTGATGTCTTTTCATCCTTAAGCTCACTTCTTTTGCATTGAAAATGGGGTTCCATGTAACCCCAAAATACAGCTTACGTCTGCAGTATGCTTTTGTCTGCAGTTTTGTGAATTAAGGTTGTAATATTTCCTTTCAAAAGTTACATAATTCACCGAACTAAAACCTAAAGAACCTAAAGCCGAGCCTAAAGGACTCTTAAACAGGATGTGACTTTTCTGTAATTATTTTAAAACCTGGAAACCTAATTGAAGCATAATACAACTTTCAATGCAGAATGTAGACTTCGATTACAAAAACATGCGTACTATAAATGCAAGAACTAATCGAAAGAAACAAGTCTAAAACGTGCAGAAAACAAAGACTTGCAAAAAAACGCAAAGAGAACAACATGATAAATAACAGAAAAGTGCAGTGCAAAATTGGTACTTTCCATTGAATCGGATGCTTCAATATCATCAGTATATTAAAAAAAAAGAAAGCAAAAAATAAACAGAAATAACCATAAAACATATACATAATTAAAAACACATTCGCAAGAAAAATTTTAATACATAATTTTTTTTTAAATTTTAATGTTATACTACCTAAATCGTCTAGTTACTGCATTAATTTCTATTTTTATTCAAAATTACCAATAGGAAAAAAAATAAAAATAAAAATATCAAAACTGTGGTCGTGTTCCAGCAGCACTGGATCTGTATATCGTTTGCCATTCATGCAATGAACCAAACACAGAAACAAATAAAATAACAAAAATACTTTTTAGTAAAATTTTATACTGAAAAGTAGATTAATTTTACTCCACTTCAGTATGAATTACTACTACAATTAATAACATTAACGTTCGTTATAAAAGGGTATTATTGTAATTTATCCATATCACATTTTATTTAAAATGGAAGTGTTTGTGCTAAATTACTAATGATTAACTAATTAACAATTAAATGACAATTTGAATCATTTAATAATTCCGCATCATAATTTAAAATTAATTCCTCTAGATTATTCGTTAATGTCTTATGTTTAAATGAATTTTTAAAAAATTAATACATTTTGCAACATATGTTTAGCAATACCTTTAGCAGTTCAAGTCTGAGCAGAATATATGGATTAAACAGCGTTTTTTTCCCTCTTAGTAACATTTCTTCATTTTTAATAGTTTGTTAGGGTTTCTTTTCTACGAGAAAATTTAAATGAAAAAAAAATCGTTTATTTGCTTTCACAAAATATATTTCAAGTGAAAGGAAAATTGGTAACAATTACGCCACAGAAATTATACTGCCTCTTCTCATTTAGTAAGATTAATTGGCTATTTTAAAGCAAAAAAACTGGAAATAAAACTTTTTAGAGCTATAAATCACTCACAGAGGTTGATAATTATATGGTGGCATAGGTAATTAGCTCAATTAAGAGGAGCGCGCCTACGTAAATGTTGCTCATCTTCTCTTTATCATACAGCTAACATTTACGTATTTTTATTTCTTTTATGTATAACTGAATAAATATAGTTTCATAAAACTCAAATTATCATAACAATGAAAATATGTCTTTATTTAACAATACGTCAACTCATTTTCTTACGGTAATAGTTTTTTATAAATGAATCGTGTATATATATTTAGCCCGTTCGTAGAAAAACATCATTTTGTAGTAATGTATATGTTAAGAAAGACAAAAAATGAGAATTTAATTTTTTAAAGAAAGCACCAAATCAGAAGGAAATTCTAAACAGAGCAAAAAAAAAAAAAAAAAAAAAATCTTCAACTCATAATATTTGTGAAGGTGTGTGCTTTCTCTTTGCATTTGTTTCTAAGGCTATGAGAGGTGTAAAAAAATAGGAAAATTAAGTAGTTATGGTTTTTGACATAGTTTGAATTTTGTAGCTTCCTTTGAATCTTTTATGACGTTAGCATACCGTTCATAGTTTCAGAAAGATATTTAGTACACGAGACTAGCATATTGCACCAGGGAGGAGCTTCAATAAAAATCAAGTATAGGATTGCCATAGTGCTTATTTCAGTTGTGTACGTTAAGATCTTACGTTAATGTGAAGGCCAAGAAAACTTGAGCTCTATCTCCCTTTCATTTCCCCTTCTTTTTGAAATGCTGCACTCTGAAGAAACTTAGAGGAATGTTAATACGAGCAAAAGGATTTAATAGGGGCGGGTGGCACAAAGCGGTTAGGTTTGTGAAGAACGATCGAAAATTGTAGTTTTTGACTTTTTACCGAAAAAATTTTGGTTTTATTTACTAGCAGGGATCGTGAACTTTAAAATAAAAAGTGATTCTTGCATCATTTCAAACCCAATATTTCTTTATTATTAAATATTACAGACACTTGAAAAACCTGCTTTGTCCTACCGGGGGGCTTAAAGTGGGTAAGCTTAAGTAATTGTGATTTGGTACATTTGTCAGTCAAATATGAAGTAATAAATGATTGAATCTACTAAGTAGGTTAACTGCCATTATAAAAGTACAAGTAAGATTTTCAATTTAAACCGGATGAGTATAAGTCAGCACATTTGTTTACAAAACAAAGAAATAACTGATTAAATCAATAGGCTTGCTAAATGTCATCATAAAAATAATTTTTCTAAGTTATACTTGTCCTAGTTAAATAGAAAATCTAAATCAGTACATTTGCCAAAAAATAAGGAAATCGAGTATACCCGCTTTGCCCAAAAGCATGTTTTTCATTTCAATAATTATAATCAAATTAAAAAACAAAAAAAAAACGAAAATTTAAAAAGAAACAAACAAAATGACCATCGTATTTTATAGGTGGATTGTGTCAGAAAAACGTAATATTATTGTCAATTAAAAAAATAAGCTTCTTTTCGACTAATCACAAGTTACAAATCTTCAGTTTGTTAAATACTTGTAAAAGCCTAGAATAGTTAAAAGTCTCCATCGTATTTTCAATATGTTCTACTTTCTCAGAAAATAAAAATAATGATACAGAAGCGCAACAGAGGCTAGTTCCAAAGAGTGCGATAAATTACGTCTACATTCATAATTAAAATAAGAAATGCGATCAAAAAATAACGGACTACTGTCAGTAGAAAAATGTGCACTTACCTTGGAATATTCTACATCGCATTTAAGTTTGTCCTTGATTCACTCTCCTGATACTCCCCTCCCTCCAAGGTCAGTCCTAAAATGTATACATGTGAAAAAAAAACGTTAATTTTAATTAGGTATTATTAGGATTAAATTATATTAATATACATTCGTTTTATTGATAAAATAACAGGAGTGCCCACCAGGCAAGAGGCATGGCTGAAACTGAGTCATTGAAATCCTTAAGAGGCTGTTTCTAGAGGATTTTTTTTCTCAATTTTTTGAGGGGTCTCGTTCGTGGGGAGGGGGTAAGCATTACTCTTGCGATGGACATCCCTGTAATGAATACAATCCTTAAAATATTACAATTGGGGGCCCTGCCATTCCTAGGTCCGTCACTGGCTCTGAGTTCTGTTCGGCGTTTCGGGATTTGCGTACAGTACTTGTGGCTCTAAACATTTTTTTTTTTTTTTTTTTTTTTTTTTTTTGTACAAAGTGGCCCACGACAGTCATGTTGACCAAATAAGAACCGAATGCAAAATTCTTGCTTAGTAACCAAAAAACCACCATTACGAGTGTTTTCTCCACAACACATAACGATGCTCAGCTTACTACACCTTGTCATTGGTACTACTTCAAATGACACGTGTATCGAGACCACTTCTACCACCGTATCCGCACCATAACTCACACAGCGCCCTCTTCAAATAAGATTGTTTACTATGCTGGACCTTGTAGTAACAGTTACAGTACACTCCTGATTACCCGCTGAATTTGGTGGCACAGGTACCGCGAATAACAAAAATTACGAATGACTCGAAAAAAGGTTTAAAATGAGGAAGAAAAAAAATGTCTTGCACTAAAAAAATATTTTATTGTACATAATACGCGATACTGTGAAAATAGGTGCGGCATTAAAAATTATTGCTAGTGGACGCAACGGCTTTAAAGATCAGTAACACTAGCATAGCTGAAACAGTAATAGTGTATGTAAAAAATTCAACTAAAACCTAAAAAAAGATTTCTCATTACTGCAAACGGATTAGACACATGCGCGAGCAAAGCGTGCGAACAGATTAACTGCAACAGATCAAACTAGGTTACACCAAAAAGACAGGGGAAAGGAGGATAGTTTTTTTTTTTTTTTTTTTTTTTCAAGACTAGTTTGGTCACTCGTTTATTTCAGGAACTAGGGTAGATTTCAGTAAGTACGGTACATCTAAAAATAAGTAAGTAGTAGATCTGAAGCAATAACTAGTGTAAATCTAAAAATCAGGTTTCTAAGAGTCAGATTTTGGTGACCGTCGAAGGTTTGATGTCATTGGAAGAGAGGAAGAAGAAAAATTGGGAATGTCCAAAAATAAATATATTTTGCACTTATTAAGTAATAGCGTGTGTATTTATCTATTCAGTAAATCATCTGCGATTTTATTTTATTTATTTATTTTGTGAAAGGTTGCGGATAATCCCCCCGCGGATTATCGGGAGTTTATTGTATGAAGAAAGAAACGCGTTTGATCTCAATTAAAAAATACTACTGTTTTTAATGATATTATAAATTTTTGAAAATGAAATTATGCCTCAGTGTTCATTCACTAACTACCCTCACTACCCTGTACAACTTTTTAAACACAGTAGATCTTATAGAGTGTTTAAATTGACTTCACATAAGTTGTGCCTTATTTGCTTGACGAAAGTAAACAAATATACCATTGTTCAAAAAAGTAAAACATAACTTGAATCGATTATTTCAGAAAGGACGTAAGTCCTACGGGAATATATGGACTTACGCTCTTGCTGAAATAATAGATTCCTTATTTCTTAGAGAACATTTTCCATGCTTTACCTTCCTGCTTCAAAGAAAACTGATACAAAATATCCTGGTTAGAGACTAGCTACTTTTTATCTTCAAATTAAAAATATATAATTAGTTTTATTCAGATTTCAGCTTTAAATAAACAGAATTATTAATCGATAACTCGGCTCTGTTGACGACTTTAATATGTTTGGAATAAGAAACAGAATCCTGTTTTAAGAAATTCCGAGCTTAAGCAAGAAAAAAAGTCTTTCTTCATAAATTTGAAAGATTTTGAGAAATGACCTTGTTATTTTTTCTTGATTACATTTTAATGAGCTTCCTGAAGGCAACAAAATATGAACAAAACTAATATTAAAATGAACCATAAAATGATAAATTTACAGTGTTTTGCGTTTACCAGTTTCTTATTCCTAGAAAATTTTGCAAATTAATGCTGCTTTTTATAGTATTTGCCCCGTTGGAGTGACTGATTTAAATAATTTACGGCATTCATTTTTTGGTTTGCAATATGATTTTGCAATATGCATCTTATATAACAGTTAACACGTTAATAAATTGAAAGTTAAAACTCTGATGAGTAGTTGAAATAATTTTAACTATATTCATATTTGTGTTATTGCTATTTTAATCAGCAGTAAAAAAAAAAGTTTTTTTTTCCATCTTTAAATAAAATGCTTATTTGTAAATTTAGTGGGGAAAGTCGAAACTTTTGTTTTTCCGTGTGGTTCTGACTTTGTTCGATGAAATTTTCTCTAACAATCATGATGAATTTTTTCAGTAATTCATTCATTTTATGCCATAATCGCTTAAATCAAAGTTTTTCCAACCTATAGCATTAACCACCCAGCTTGCGATCTTAATATTTGTCCCGCTCCCTCATCGTATAATAATAAAAATCAATACAGCTGCACTATGACCTTATATAAGAATGTGCACTAAAACTTTGGAAACTTAAATTAAATAATATAAATAATACATTCCCAGAGCTTCCATTAAATAAAAATATTTCAGATCAAAATGAATTTGAACTTGCTGATGGAGAGCACCATCCAAGTCGGGATTCGCTGAATAGTTAGACCTACTTTGTGCAGCTGTTAGCATGTTAACATGTGTTCGTTGCAGTCAAAGGCCAATGATCTGCATTCTGGAATATTAGGGCCGAATGTCTAAAATTTAAAGTATTTAAGGATCTATCGGGAAATCGAGGAACTTAGATTCTTAAGAAGTTGGCAGACTAAGCAAGTCCATTTGCTTTTGCAAGCTAGTTACTTTCAGGAGTGAAGTAACATCTACTCCAGTTCATAATCTAATCAGAACAGATTTTTTTCCTAATATGAAAAGAAAACACACAAAGAGCTTACTAGTGGTGAAATGAAAGAACGCTAAAATCTATACAGATAGTTTAACGAATGTGTTTCTTTCTATCGAATCAAAACAGTTTCAGACAACACAAATTCAATGATATTGCAATTTGTTTCAAATCGGATAATAATTATAAGAGGAATTAAAAAATATTTCTCTCTAGTACATGCGTATGGGTAAGCTTTTTGAAGAAAGTTGGTCCAATTCTCAAATGTAGTTGACACACATGCAATGTTCTCTCTAAAGAGGTCATCAGCACATTTATTTTACTTTTAGTATAGCGTAAACATTTGAGTCACTACCGTTGAAAGAACCATGGTCCCACCGAAGTACGTTAAGCAACAGGCATTGTAATGTTGGGACTGCTACTTTTTGAGTAATCCTATTCTAGCTAGAACACTACATGATGCTTTTATACAGACTTCAGTGCACTAGGAAAAAATATTTCCTTTTCCAGTCACGAAAACAATTCTGAAATGACGTCAGGTGATAAAGACAAAAATCTTGTACATCTTGCCGAAATAACTCATTGGCAACAACTTGATATTATTGGTTTTAACACTTTACGTTGGATTTATGAAAAATGTTTGCTAAAAAAATGATAAACCAATCGTGTAACTTCCTTGAAATTTGCTGAATGTCATGTGACAATCAGACAAGCATATGTTTTATGTTTCAGGCTAGAAAAAGCACTTTACTTTTTTAGTTGTATCCAATATTTGCACTATGGTACACATTGTTGTGACCTGAAAGTAAAAGATTGGTAGGTGAACGAGTCACTCTTCTGGTTCACTTATTGAAAAAAATGTTCAGTGCTGGGGTCGCTGCTGTGACTTGCTGGTAATAATTAAATGGTTTTACAAATCACTTAGGTGACCTTACAGTTCACCCCAGTGATTATTAGGTATCTGCTGCACTTAAAGGGAAAATATTGCAAATACTTCATTTTTTTTCTCGAGACTCACAGCAAAGCTTCATCCCAGTTATGGTAAATTAATAAACATATGATTTAAATTAATCTAAATGTATAAAGTTCCAACTATGAGAGTATAATTTTCGTAAAATTATCTCGCTCTCACGCCCCTCCCCCCTCCCCTGAAAAAAAACATACTTATACTTTTAACTTATTTCAAAATTTTTATGCAAGACATTTTCATTTCTATTGCACTTTTCGCTGCATAGTATACTGATGAGAATCAATTTTTAATGCATTACTACTTATTTGTTTTATAACACTAATTTTTCTTGAAACCTTTAACATTCATAATGTTCAAGGCCGATTAAATTTTCAGCAAAGCTTAGTGCGGTAGAACTGTGAGGGAATGAGCACACCCCCAGTGAATGAACAATTCTATTATTTTATTTTTTAAAATAAGATTTTAAATTAATAATTGGAAGTAGTAATTCCCTTTTCCTCATTTCCAGAAAGGAACTACTGGAAAATGCTGCATTTGTCCTCTAGCCAGGAGATGTTTATTTACAGGGTTGCCGCATTTTTTTCATTTCATCCTCTCAGAAAAAATTATCTCGATTTACTGGGGTAGTTCCTAATAATTACATTTTGGGGGTAAATAATGGTATTTTAATTATTTTGAAAATAAAAATTTTACTGCAGCATGAAATATTGTCTCGAAGTGTAAAAACATATAGTATAAACATATAGTGGAAAAATCAGAATGATTATAGTTACTCAACTGAGACTTACTGTTTAGTTAAAATTAAGCATTTTTTAAACTGCTTAGTAAACTTGATATTTCAAAGATGGGTTCTCAAAAATATGCATACATCTTTAATGATCCTCCTCCTTCTCTCGAAGAATTATTTGTGCTACTTTTTTTTATGTTTATTTGAAAAAGTATTAGTTTTTGATTCGTGTCTCCCCATCTATTATAAATATTAAAACTAAATACAGCCAGGTATATTTTGCTTCTTATGATAGGGCAATTTTTGATCACTACGGTAATCAATAATCACTTGCTGATAATATTCATTTCTTACTGTAAATTTGATCATAAAATGGTAATGCGTTCATAAGTTTAGTTCTTTCAGGCGACTGTTAATATGAATTGGATGTAAACGCAATAAAAACTTTTAGATACTAATTAATATGGAAAAAAGAAACAAAAGGGAACAGGATTTTAAGAAATTTGATATTTTTAAGGGTTGAGTTTTTCTTTTTTTCCAGACAATCATGTCAGTGTTTAACTAAGACAAGGGTAACGGCACCAGTAACAGACAAGAGTCCAGTAACAAACAGTCAAAGTTTGGATTTAAATAATAATAATTTTAGGCGGGTAAAACTGATGTTACTGCAACCCATGTATACCGTGCAACCATCTAGTGTGAATTTTTTGAGCCAGTTGCTACTTGCAAGGCAGTGGTGGAAGGTTATGAACAGCCACCATGGGGTCTGCCGGTGTTTCATGTTCATTTGAATTTAATAATTTTTTAGATCTAAAAATAAAGAACTTTTGCAAATTTTGAAGAGAAAGGGAGAATTTAGTCCATTATTCATCCTTTCCTCATCCTATCTGTTACTGGATATCATCAAAATTGTCGTTGTCTGTTACTAGGGGCTTGAACTTTTTTACCGAAATTGAGCAAATAAAAAATAATAATAATAAGTAATTCAGAGGATCCAGAAGCAGCCAAACGTTAGATGAGATGTAGTTGCATGAGAGAAAAATAGTTTTAAAAGTCTAAATACATTAATGACTCAGAAAACTGAGTTAACCTGAGAGCGATGTCTTAAGCACGTCTGTTACTGGCGCCGTTAACCTATGGGTTTATTTATCCCACTTAATGTTATCTATATTAAAACCTATGCTCATCTGTGTAAGTTTGTACGGGTCTGTAACCCTACCTACTCCGGAATGTGAAGGCCTACCAGGTCAATACTGGTACTGTTGGATACATGACATCTAGGGAAATCCAATCCACCTTGTCTCATCCCTCTAAACCTTAAGAGGCTGGGCATCCAGGATGTCCCTAGAATATTCAGGGGTAAAAGCATTAAAATCATCAATTGTCATACGCCGCAAGAGTCATTAAGCCACCTTGGGTGGCAAGCGGGGGTTGGCGAGCGAAGCGAGCAGGGAGTTGATCCCCTAGTACTTGTAAATTACTGTTGTATAAATATTTCAAAAATGTATTATCTTTAAAAAGAATAAGGTGATCATTAATTAACAAAACTGTGATCGAGAAATGCCCCGACCCACAGGCCCTGATCACTGAAAATTTTAAATATTTTGAGTTCTATTTTAACTTTCAAGGGGAAAAAAGTTGCATAGGGTCATAAGCGAACAACCTCTCACCAACATTTCAAATTTTGTCTTGAATAGTGTTTTTTTTTTGCAAAGTGGATGTATGCCCATTTCTTTATATCAAGAATTATCCTGAGTTGAATGGTCTGACTGTCATGTTTCAAATGCTTGTTTTTGAACTTTTGTAAATGAAATAGCGCATAATTTTTCATTCACTAGTCAATCTATCCTATCTCAAACATGTCGCAATCCTTATTTTTTGACAATATCATCAGCTATATCAAGTTTTATAAACAGAACTGAAAAAAAAAAAAATGAAGCTGACCCGCGTATTTTCGCACCGAAATTTCAGTCAAGAGCTACACACATAGTTCGTCCGAAATTAATTAGAGTGGCTAAACATATCAGCCTTCTTCGTATTTGTTCCTTTTATAGTATGACAGGATTAATGAATGGCTTTCACAGAGATATCAGCTCATCTTCATAATCCGATTAGGTTTGCGTCGCGCCGCATGCATGAAGTGCCACGCCATACTCTGCAAAGTTTGTAAACAGCTTTTATGAAGCATGAAACTTTTGAATATATTTAAGTGGAATCAAACGCACCAATATCATAGAATTCCTTGCTTTACTACCTCTTAGAAATTGTAAATGTGAAAAATAAATGCTTGATATTATGTCCGTAGTGAATACAGGGTTTAAAAAAATAATTTTAGATGCAGCGCTAAGACATTGTATTTTTAACGTGAAAAAAGAAACAAACTTTTTAACATTCTCTATATTTTAGAAAAATTAAATTAAAAAATATTCTAACTTAAGACGTTTACAAAAATCTTTCTTTGATACAAGGAAACGCTGTAAGACAAATATTTAGAGTGCTTTTTTTTTAGATATTTTTATTTAATTGTTTCGGTGATTCGTATGTGATATTTAATAAGAACTTATTTGTATAAAATTTTGCAACTTTTATAATGTTTTTTTTTTTTTTTTTTTTACACATTTCTGTAATGCATTTTCATTGACGAGATACTTTTAGAACTGCATTCTCTGCAAACTTTTGAGAATTCTCATTCACAACAATCTTTTCAAATTTTCTAACTTTTGACCAAAAACGATGGCGATTCTATTAACAAAAACATGTTTTCTGAATCACGAGGAGTGAATGTGCCTGAAAATGTGGAGAAATAATCACGTTCAAGAAAACCATTATCGTCAATTATAAAGCATGTATTTTTGAACACCCATTAATTCCTTTTCACTATTCAATACACAAAATATATTATCCAGTAGATTATTGCACTGTTTCTAACCAATTAGCTGTAAGAAGATTTTCAGATAATTTTATCAAATAAGTTTTTACTTTTTTTTTAGTCTAAAACAACAAAGAAATTCAATGTCCTTTCATTTAAAATTACTAATGTAACGCACACTAAAATGTTTCAATGCCTGTTTTTTTTCAACTAAACGGATTTAAAAACCGCTGTATTCGCTGTAATATATTTTCTCACCTGAAGAGTGGGATGAACTTAATCTTTTTCAATGTATAAAAAAGCTATAAATGAAGGAAAGGGACGAAGCTCTATAGAGTCATTTTCACTGCCTTTCAAACGTCTCCAAGAAGACGCAAAGCTTTAAAAAGCTGCTTTTAAACATTAATGCATTTTATTTTTAAGTAACTTCATCGACTACTTGAAAAATCAGTACCCAATAATCGATGCATAATATATTCTTAAAAATGCGTTGACATATAACACAGAACACATTGCTATTAAAACAATAAAATTTGAAAACATATTTGCCACTTTATCAGAACATATTGTCGCAGTTACATTTTAGTACAGTGCGTAAAAGCACGCGATTAAACACTCATCTTTAATCGTTAAGAATCCTAAGGGCAAAACACTTAGCATTAATTAGTAAACTTATTTTCAGCTAATTAGAAATGAAACAAAAAATATGCTCATTAACGAAACACCTGTAGGAAAACTGCGTAATCAATAGATAAGAATTCATTAGATTTCGTCCTTGTTTAATTACTAAGTAATAATCTGCATGTTCTAATAATTTGATTAAGAAAAAGTTCAAGATTTCAAGAATCAATACATTTTTAACTTCGCAAAACTTTTGCTTTCAAAACTTTTTTAAAAATGTTTATTTAAAAGCATCATCATATGATGTTTAATACACGTTAATTATATTTTGTTTAAAAAGTACTTAAAAATTATCCACACATTTTAATGTTCAGTTCAAAGAACGTTGCATCCACAAGCTAAAAAAATCTCACACACATTCTTACAAAATACATTGCGAGTTTTTTTTTTTTTTTTTTTTTTTTTTGGAAAATATGCGCACAAGTTGTGAAGAAAGCCTAGGGTCAGTTAGTAGAAATATCTATGTAGTTTTGCGAAGTAACAAGAAAATGCAGTTAATTGCACGGGAGCTTAGCTCAACATTCTAGCGTTTATTTTTTAACTACAAGTATTAGAGCCACACAGTTAACTTTATAAATGAGATACGACAAATTTACCATTTTTTCTGAATTCGACAGTTAAGTTTGGACACCCTCCCCACCCCCAATTATATTTCATTTCTATCCAAACTCTCATTCTCTATTAGTACACATCCCCCCCCCCCCCGAAACTATGCTATTATTCAGGAAATAATTTGATAAGTAACATTTAGTAAAATTCTAGCGCTATGGTGTCTGTCGTTGAAAGATTTGAAGGTTTCAGTACAATAAACCAAGTCCATTACTTGGTTTGCGCACAGTTAGGTTTTAAAGTACCAAAAAATCACAAAATTCTAATCCCTTTTTTTTTTTTTTTTGCAAATCTTTAATTTATTGCGTATTTTGAAGAAATTCGAAATAAATAACTGCAAACCAGATATTTTTCATTCTACCATAACTTAAATCAGTGGTATTCTGTTACTGATATTTTTACTCGTCAATTACAAATTGTGAAGACGATTTTAGATGACGTCACAAATTCTCCATTGATTTGAGAGTGGGAGAGCTACTTCACCAGTTGAGTGTTGAAACTTCTCTGTTTGCTATATATCCATGTACAAGGCGACTTCTAAAAGTGACAAGCACATATCTTGCATAAAAATAAATGTATCCCTGTATAAATCCTCAGAGTGGAGTATCATGTAGTATTCCAGTACATTTTGATGCACTGCAAAATTTACACGTTGTTTTAAGGTACAAAATTGTCCTGTTCTAGTAGCACTCATGCATCCTCATGCCATAATGAAATTCGCAAATTTCCTAGAGTCACATATAAGATTTCTCAAAGTCTTGATACTTCAAACTCCAAGCCAAACCACCTCGTTCGTTAACAGATATTTGAAACTAAGATTCATCACAAAATGAAACACTTTCCCAGTCTTCTTGTAACCAGCTTCTCTTTGCACCAGGACAGTCGTGCATGTCTTTGGTCCTTGTTCATTTTTGGTTTACTTAGGGAATACAGGGGGAGGGTCATGGGGCTCATGCCCCTCTCCCTTCTCTAAACCGTCGACACTATTATACATCCACATTGTTTTCAAACAACTTATAAATAAAATGTAAACGATTGTAGTTATCTTTTTAGTTCATTAAAGTTTTTTTTAAGCTATGTGAAATTGATTATGAAATTAGTAACGTTTTTGCACTGTTATATGCATTATTCCTGGCCTATTTGGTGCTTTTTGTTGACACCGAAGCAGGTTCAGAAATTTTTCGCACAAAAGACTGTAGGTTCGTTCGTAGGGGAGGGGAGGGGGGATCATTCCTCAGCATGCCCCCCCCCCCTAAATGGTAGTCTGTATTCGTCCCTGAAGGAATTCGCGACTGAAAATTCTATCTTATGCAGTTGTCCAAGTATATTTGACTTTGACATAACAGCTCCGAAGTCTTTCCAACACCTAGCAATGTAAGAAACAATTCTTAAACTGTTATTTTGATCGGTTCATTTTTGTTTGCGTTTATGTCCGGCAGTTGTTACAAGCTTTCTACCACACTTTTATTTGGTCAATTTTTTGTTAGCTGGTTCTTCTATATTCCTTTAAAATCTCCGATACTATAGATCAAATATCCAATTGGTGCAAAAGAAATTCTTTTTTCTTTCCAGAATTTACGAAATACACGAATTTGATGCTTCAGAAAATCACATGATCCGTTTTCTGGAAAAAGACTTGCGCAAAATTTTCCGAGCGTCAAGCTTTATACTTGTTACACCCCAATCGGCTTACGGATATGCAAAAAAAGTTTCCGATTTTCAAACTCCTGTTCAATTATTTAATTATTCTAATGTTTAACCCTTATAAATCCTTATATATTATTTCTTTGGCCTGTTTTTTATTCCTACGCGAGATCTTCTTCAATTTTTGATCGATTTCTTTGATTTACCTCATTTTAAAGGTTATCGTGCAGGCTAATGAAGAAAACTAGATCCACGGACTAAAAATTGTTTTTTCTGTCAAAAAAACCAGTTTTAAAGCACCAGACTGAGGTTTTCGGCTAAATTTATAAGTTTAACTAGCGATGTAACCGGCAGAGCTGAATCGCTCGATCGGCAGAGCGTTCGAACAGTAACCAGAAGAACGAGTGTTCGGGCCCGGCCTGGACGGTCAGCATCAAAAACTTAGACACGCGTTACACGAATACTTAAAATCGATAATTAACGCAAGTGAAGTAATAAAATAAATGAGATGGAAACGCTCCTTGCTGTTACGAAAGCTTTATGTAACCTGTGGCTAAATTGGTTCTTAACTGTAAGGTTTTTTTTTTTTTTTTAAAGCTTTGGCTCTGGTCAGAAAACTAAAGCATAATGCAAGCGAAAATATAAGTAGCAGGTTTGAGATTTCAGACTACAATGGAATAATTTTTTGTTCAGAAAAAAAATCTTTTACTTAAATGTAGATTCTCCTAATGAGTTTTTGACCCTTTTTACAATTAAAAAAATTACAATCCCAAACTGAAATTACACTTTTCATTACTGAAGTACGAATATGAATATTTAGATAATAACTATGATAGATAATAACTATGATTATTTATTAGAACACGAAATAAAACATTAAAATTACTAACAACTTGATGGGTAAAATATCATTTTTTTCTCTTCTTTCGGCAAAAAACAAATAGCCAGTCACATTTTTACTACATTCGAAAAGCTACGCTTATAAAACGAACTTAGTTCATCAACTGATTTTATATTTTAACTGTTGTTTGAATGATGAATACGTGCTGCCATCTAAGCCATAACTGTTCAAGCAGTCTGCGATAACAAATTGTATAAAAATCAAAAAAAAATAAAAACACTTTTCTTCATTATCTTATCTTATGTATTACTTCTCTGGATTATTTTTCTGTCGGTATGCGAGCTCTTATTTCTTGAAGGAATTCCGCTCTCATTTTAAAACTTATCGGGCCGGCTAATGACGAAAAATAGAATTCTGATCTAAAAATCTTTTTTTCGGAAACGTCCCTTGCTGTTTCAAAACCTTGATGCAGCCTGTAGTTCTTATGCAGATTTTTTTTTCTTTTAAAGCTAAATTCTAATACAATTTTTCAATTTTTTGCGTCGCTTTTGGCGAAAAAAAAATTAACCTGTTTTCTTTTTTCATTTTTTTTTAAATAAAGCTTAAACGCACTAGACTTATTTGTTCGGATAAATTGATAAGTTTTTTTTCAGTAGAGCGATCGATTATTAATTAGCTGAACTACAGTTAGGGTGCTGCATGGGATGTCCGACATTATGGCTAATTTAGATTAATTTTACGCATTACATATACTCATAACATACAACAAATAACACACGTAAGGCAATAAAATTAATGCGACGAGAATGCTACTTGGCGTTTCGGCTCCTTTATGCAGGCTACAGTTATTATTCAGATAAGATGACTATCAATCGAAGATCGTTTTTTTTTTTTTTTTTTTTTTTAAAGCTTTGACTCCGTTTAGACCACTAAGCATAATGTAAGCAAACGAGCTGATGTGTGCCTCACATGACTTCCTTTTACTCCATTTTAATGTCATTTTCCCATTATTGGCAATTTTAATGTGATTCAATAGTTTAATCTCTAAATATTAAAAACGATGGCCAAATTAAAATCAGATAAAAAAAAATCGCCAAATTTTCCGCCAAGTTGGCGACAAAACTTGGCAACCAAAAGACTGGCGATATATCGCCAAGTGTCCGCCAAATTGTAACACCACTTAAGTTTGCATTGATATTAACAATGATTTCCCCCCAAAAAGGTGCAAAAGACCCCCTTAGGAACATCCGAAAGCAACCAAAAGGGGAGCTGCACAACTAGACCCCACTACGAGTCTATGTACCAAATTTCAACTTTCTAGGACATACCATTTTTGAGTTATGCGAGATACATACGCACATACGCACATACACACATACGCACATACATACAGACGTCACGAGAAAAGTCGTTGTAATTACCTCGGTGATGGTCAAAATGGATATTTCGCGTGTCTATACATTCTTAGGCACTTTTCCGCATGTGGTCGAATCGAAAAAAAAACTCAACATTCATTTGGGGGTGAGCAAAATGGAAATTAAGGGCGATTTTTGAGTGAAAATTTTTTCGCGAATACAATACTTCCTTTTTTGTAAAAGGAAGTAAAAAAGCATTAGATTTAAAAATTCAGATCTCAAGTGAATCCTTTTTGTGCAGAAAAACTTCTTCATTGTATGCTGAAATGTAGATTTTTCTAACAGCAGTGTTCGACCTTTTGTATAAATGATAAAATACTACTTTAATCCGTTTAAAAATTTCAAAGAAGGGACATAATAAAGATTAATCTAAAAAAGTAAAGAGCAAAATGCCACATGAAACGATTCGAAGCACAGTGCGGAGTTACGCACAGATCGACTAGTATCAACATAATTTTTAAGTGTGTTAAATTGCAAAAATAATGTCTGCAAAGTTGTTGAAAATTGTTCTGCCACTTCCCAAGTAACGCGCGCCTTCTTTCTTTTGATTTGCATGCATTTATTTCACAGAATGCATTACCAAGTTTTGCTTAGAAAGTGTTTTTATTCTATTATTTTGAATTTGGATTGGAATTAGGAAAATTCCAGTTCTTGTATTCTGCTGGAAACAAGTATAGTTTTTCTCAGAACAATCTTCGAAACGTAGATTTATTTCTCATTCACTGAAACATAATACCAGTTTCAATTTCTAACGCCAATTTTATTTTAATTTGATTTACAGTTCGGTATTTCATTCAATTTTTGAACAAACTTATTGGATTTTAAAAAGCGCTAAAAACAAATATTCATAGGGTTTCTAACATTTCAAAGTTAATATTTCTTAACAACAAAGATAGGTTTGTATTAAGATTTGCAATTTCAAGCAAAAAGTAAGATTATTTGTGAATGCTGAACTTTTTAGAACGGCTTTTTCGGTGGAAATCAAACATTGATGCAACGCTTTCAAATACTAACCATGATAAATATTTTACCTACAACTATGTATATATCTTATTAATATAGTAATTTTTCTAAGAAATATTTTATTTTGAAGCATTAGAATATACACGAGAACTTTCATAATACCCTTCAGAATTTGGTAAATGTAATGAAAATAATTTGTTTAAAAATGGACTAAAGCTGTGCAAATGATAAGTTTTTTTTTTTTTTTTTTTTTTTTTTTTGTTACGCCTATTCTTACTGAAATTGATTTTCAAATCGACAAACTCATTACAGTAAGCGATGACAAGTTGACTGTCTCCTAAGGATATTAAGGTGAATATAACAGGGGGAGAAACTAAATAAATGTGCACCAATTTTAGGGTACTAAGATTATGAGCTAATTTTTGTGTACTAAGATTATGCACTAAATACTAAGTACATCAGTTCTCACTTAGAAAAACTAATTTTAGAAAAAATTCAAATTGCTTATGAAATTACTAAATACTTATTTTTATTCAATAAAGCAGTCCTATTTTACATAAAAATGCCAAATGATGGTAAATTTCAAACTTGTCTTACAAAAGAAAATGAAGAAGACAGTCTTTAAAAGAAAACTTCGCAGAGCGATTTCAATTTTTCAATAACTCTGAAGAAAACAGCATTTAAGAAAATCAAGGTTTTGAGCAACATTACACTTGATTCATTTATTGTCAAACACTTGAATCCGCTCGAAACATTAGTTTCAAAAAGAAGTCACTAAAAACGACTGGTTTCGATTTCTGTTTTTTAAATGTCCGAACAATACCTTTATTTAATTAGTTATTTTTGTGAATAGTAATATTGGCGCTGTTAGTCATGCGAAAATACTAACGTTGGTAGAAATTGAATATAGTTAAACGATCGTTATTGTATATATCTCCCAGTAGCTAAGGCTAAATTGCAAGAAAATAAGAATCAGCTCATTTCCTTTACAATTTTGTCTTAGCTCCGGTTATGGGTGGTAACTAAGTCGGGGCAAACCTAATCTGGCAGCGTCGCAATGCTGTGATTTGAATCTGCGTACTCTTCACAATACTGCCTGGTTAGGTTTACCCCAATTCTAGTAGCTTCACGTTTCTACGTGAATCGTTACTATGTATGCGAACTTATTGCTGGTGTGGTAAAATATTTCTAGTTATCAGTGTGAAGATATAAACAGCTTCTTTCTAAGGGTTTTGCCTTCAGCTCTGTAATGGTTATTCTAGATAGACGAGCCAAAACAAAGGGAAAACAGCGGTTGCATAACGAGATGTTGGGTATATTTCGCTATGGTTATTGTGTTTTAAATACGATTTACTTAGAGAAAATACTTTAGTTCAAGCTCACATTAATGTATAAATGATTAGCGAGCATGCCCATGTTAGTTCTTGTTTCCAACATTTTGTTTTATGAATAGCAAGTATTTTTAAACAAATGATCAATCGATCGATTCAGAGAAAACTCCCCTCTCCAATAACGGCAGTTGGTTGCTTTTAGCGGAATAATTCGCATTTATTTAGACTTTTAAATATTCACTAAAAATGTCTGATTAGTTGCTCATATATCTAAATAGATGCAAAATAAAAGGAAATATATTTTATTTAAGTATCCCATTGATTGCTACCTTCCCATGGATGTTTTTGATTATTCAGTGCTGGGGACAATACTCAAAAGCTATATACATTTTGGTTTTAATAAAAAGCTTTTCATACAGATAAAAGTTTTACTAGAATTAAATACCAAATTCTTAATATATCATCAACCTACAATGTTAAACATAAAAGTCTGAAAAAATATAGAACATTCATAAAATAAATAGCTTTCTACGGAATTGAACTACTAGCGAAAATCCCATCACTTAATTGTCATTTTCTTATAGGAAACTTTCTATTCCGTAAAAACTATTTTTTGATTGCTAATTGTAGGACTGAATTCAGAATAATCCCATCAGAAAAGTGACATTTTAAACCAGATATGATTCTTCAGATATTTAAGGTTCTTATTTTAACAATTAGAGATCAAAAATATTAAAATAGAGGGTGTTTTTAAAGCCTTGCACTAATGATAATTCACTTAAAAGTTTTTAAAAAAACCTACTTCAGACGAAGATTGTTCTTTTATTTTTTTTATTTTGTTCTTTCTTTTTTTTTTTTTTTTTTTTGAAACTTTTTTTTCACAATGTTACTTCTACACGTGTTTCTTTAGTAGTTCTGAAAAGATTTATACGATTTTCAACTTCGCGCCAGGCACTAGCGCAGCCAGAATTTAAAAAACTGGGTGGTGAGAGTGGTCAAAACAGTCCTTATATGGATGAAAACAGTCATATCGGAATTGGAATTTTGGGCAAAGGTTTTGGGAGGTCGACACTTTAAACCCTCCTCGTGGAGCCCCAGTGAAGTTTTTTTTCCTTTTAAAGACTTAATTTCCGGTTTTCAACTTTATCCAATATTGTGCTAATGGGATAAAATTTCCTGCGATATGGATCAAAATGTTTTTAAAAAATCTATGCAGGAATCTTAGATGGTTTTTTTTTTTAAATACATTTTCTGTATTAGGACAAGACTTAATAAATATCCTGTATCTTGTACTCAGATGATCAGGTTAGATGTTTAGAATGCTAATATATGAAAACGGTCGCCTGTATAATTTTCTGCCATAATTAATTTATGCAGTCTATTTCTGGTTATTTCTTAATAGAAAATGGCTACTGAACTTCATAAGTAGCTATTTTGTGACTGTTAAACGGGACACTGGTTCTGGTATCGTCTCACCAAAGCTGTAATTCGTCAATAAAATCTTTTTTGAGAAACACTTTTCAAACAACGGTTTTTTTTTTTTTTTTTTTTTTTTTTTTTTGTGGTAGATGCTTTATAAAATACTGCTTCATTCATTATTTATATCACAGCATCTATAACAGAAACATGAAGACAGGAATGCATCCGGTATGGTGATTAATAAAAATACTAAACCGTCCTTTTAGAAGCATTCATTTTTATATACAGGCAGAAGACTAACGCCATTTCAAATTTGAAGTTTCTGGAACAAGGTCCAACTTTTGTTTCTTCACGAAGCCGTGAACAAAATAAAGTCTAAATTCGCAACACCTGTCAACATCTTTCAGAAATCAAAAAGCATTTTATTGTATTTCATACTTATAAGCTACGTTCATTGTTTATTCTTTGGAAGACCATTATTAAGATTTTATCATGTGGAAAATCAGTCTTCCAAGTGGATAAATGAAACGGGACCTTTTTAATAAGTCTTCATGTCCAGTGAGCTAATCGTTTGTCGACGTCAGATGATGCCGTTGGAATTGAAATACGTGGCGTACATGCGTTTATGTCAAAAAAAGCAGCAGGAAAGCTTCCACTTCAATTCCACTCATAAATGATTCTTTTGTTACACGCATAGATTCTATACAATATTCTTTAAATAAATACATCGATACTTATATGCTTAGCAAGGGAAAAAATCGAAAACTAACAAGAAATAGGAAATTAATCAAACTTAAAATATTTGAGTTCAGGAATTTTTTTATTGGCCCGATAATTTTTCACGCTATTTCCATTAAAAGCTGTAATTAAAGAATACACTACAAATGGGACGGGAAAACATTTTGAATATAAATAAAGGGTATGAAAACATTTCGCTATAAAATATAAATAAAATGGAAAAACCATCGTAAAACCGGTGTGATTAATATATATATATATATATATATGCATACATGCATACATACACACATACATACAGGTCATTCTCCAAAAACGTAACTTTTGAACGCAAATATTTTTCAATTTCGAAAACTTTTGTTTTGTTTTTTTTCGTTCTTACATGAAAGTGTTACCTACTAGAAGTAACCATAAACAATGGCCCAGCTAAGTTCCAATTATTTACTCATAAATAAAAAAAATATAAAATACCTTGTTCATAGAAATGAAAAAAAAAACTTTTAATACTTAAAAAATCGAGGCGAATTTAATATCGAAGTAGTAATTTTGTTAATTGTGCAAACAATCAGCTATTTTAATGATTACTGATAACATAATGTTAAGCTCTCTTAATTTAGGTAAGGCTTAACTAGTAGTTTCAAATGTATGTTAAAAAATAGCATTTAGTAAATCTGAGGATATACTGGTAATTTATAATTTCGGTAGAATGCCTATTATTGATGTATTTCCCCTCCATCATTTATTTTCGCCTCAGAAATAATGACATTGTTGAGGTCTGTCACGAAGGTGAGATTCCCGGAGGTGAGAAATTTTCCATTAATATAGGCCTAATAGATACATTTTTAACGGAATTTTTTTTTCTTCGTTGCTACAATCTGCACATGTTACGCATATGAAAACTTAAAACATGTTCACTCCTTTTTTTACATTAATTTACATCCCTGAAATTCAAGGTAACGGAGGTGAGAAGTCAGAATAGCCATACTAAGTTTTTGAAGCAAAACCTATCGTTTTGTTTTTCGACAAAAATCTCACAACTTCAACTACGGCTGAAAATAAAGAAGGGACCCTTGTATCATGGAAAATAAAATTTGATGTCATTACTGCCACGTGTTAATGAGGTGAGGCCTTTTGTGTTTAGGTAACGGAGATGAGAATTTACTGTGACGTAACTTCTTGTCCTACTAAAATGAACAAAAACACAATGTTAAAAAATTAAATGTACTTAAACAATTAGTATTTGAGACACTTGTGAAAGGAAAAATCAATAAATAAGTATATTTTTAATTAAACAAGTTATTAAGCAACATTAACAGTCACACAAGGTGTGTGACATGCCACGGAGGTGAGAATTCACATGTTGTGAACCAAAAATATACTAAAATGAAAATTATTATTAAAAAATTATTGGCAGGTTTAAATACACTACTGATCATTAAACTTGCTACACCAAGAAGTTGTCAGAATGAAACAAAATTTGTTACACGTGATGGCAACATTGACACTACTGAAAAAATCCCACATGAATGGAGGTTTAAGTACCCTGTAGCGCCACTTCTAGCGTAAGAGTAGATACGGTCGAGCAATGAGGTACAATATTTTCATACGATGTTCTACGTCCTAGCGTAACCACAGTTTCTGTAAACGCGCCACTAATTCGATCAAACTTACAGGCTGTCCAATTTACCGTCTCAAGTGATCCCAGATATGCTCGATTTGTGACAAATCAGTGCATCGCGCAGATCAGAAAAAGTGATAACGTGGAAGAGGAAGTCCCTCGGCTCCCTTGCCGTGTGTGACCGAGCATTGTGATGTTAAAAAATGGCTCCAGGGATCCTGTCGTGAGTGGCAACACATGCGTTCGCTCGAATGAGTGGCACGTTTACAGTAACTCTGGTATATGATATCGTAGGAGACTGCTATGTCTCAATGCCCTACTGTATCGCTTCGTACATTCATGCTAGAGATGGCTTAACAGGGTACTTAAACCTCGATTCATTTGAGATTTTTCCAACAATTAATGATCAATTTGCTTCCATTTTGTGATCACTTTCTAATTTCAATTTTTCTATCACGTGTGCAAAATTTTGCTTCATTCTGGCAATTTCTTCTTGGTGTAGCAATTTTAATGCCTAGTAGTGTAGATATATTTTTGATGAAATTAAAAATCATTGTTAAATGAATTTTTCCTTAAAGTTTTTACTATAAAAGGCGTGTGACAGAAAAGCTACACTTTTTGAAGTATGATCCATATATAAGGGTGTATATATATAAGGGTGGCCCTTATTTTTGAAGTTGTAGAAATTTTAAGCGAAGCCCCCTCAATTTGCTCCATTATACAAATAAATGATCCTAGCAAAATTTGAAGTCAATCTATGAGTATTAAATTGTGCCTCTAGGGCCCCCTTTTTTTAGTTTCGAAGAAAAATTTGCGGATTTTCTCCTTTTTATGTAAAAACACTTTTACGCTTCATATTTAAAGTAATTTTGAACCTCAATAGATGTTACTTCCAGACTGACCTTTCTCTCACTTTCATTCTGTAAAATTTTACATGTTAGAAAGGGTACATGTACACCATTGTGTCAGGCATACGACTATTCTGCGCTCGTTTCAAACCAAACGGCAGGGGAACATTTCTTGCCAATAAGACAGACACAAGGGATTGTAAAGGCCATTAATGAATGATCTCTTACAACAACAAATTGCCTCCAACAGGCTTTGGGGGTGTTGATTTCCAAAATTTCCTGTGTATGTAATAGGTGTGACAAATAGGGTCGTTAGGTTTCAATGCTATAAATTTAAGTAATGCAATTATATTTTAATTCGCTGTTCTTTAGTTATATACTTAAATGTTTATGCAATTTTTTTAATTCTTAAATTGTAAATTTTCAAAAATCCTCGATTACTCGAACATAAAAATATACTGTATTTTACATATCTAAAACATAAATTTAAAAAAATCTGATCAGAATAATGTACAATATACACTTTAAATTTTCTTCTATTTCAGAACATATATATATGTATACAGTGGCTCCCAAAAGTGTTCGTACACCTACGATTTTCAATGAAATAGGCCATTATCCATTGGTTAGAATTAATATTTCGGAATAGGTATTTTATTATAAGATCTATGATCTATATTTAACAAAACTACATGAAAATTTTTAATAAAACATTAAAACAATTTTTAAAAAATCAAAAACCAAAAATTGCCGGAAATTTTATCTCACAAAAGTCTTCGTACACTTTGAAAAAATGTCAAAAAATTAGTAAATAATCTAACTTTTTACAAAGTTATTATTTAGTAGAACATCATACAGTATCAACAAGAGCTTTTAAACGTCTGGGAATAGATTTCATTGTTTTTTCTTTCTTTTTTTGCGTAATTTCTGAGTAAGTGTTCAACCCCAGTTTGAGTCTTACTGTTTCTAGCTCTATTTTCGTTTCAAAGCTGTATTTTCGTAATCTAGCCCCCAGATATCTCTAAATATGTTACATTAAGTTCAAATCTGGAGATTGAGGGGGTATTTCTAAGCTTAAGGACAATTTTCGAGGCACCAAACGCAAACGTGTGCTTCTTATCGTTATCTCGATAAAAAACAAAGTTGTTTCCGATTACCAAATTTTGGGCTAATAGTTTAAAATTGCTTTTTAAAATATTTAAATGAACAGCATGATTCATTATTTAATCAAAAAATTCCAAATTTCCAAGTCCTGATGCTGTAATGCACCCTCACACTAAAACACTTTCACCGTCCTGATTAACTGATCCAACTAAGTTCTTCAGATTAAATTCCTCATTTTTTCTTTTATTTACAATTATACAACAATTTAACCCAAAATGTTAAATTTATTTTCATCTATAAGTAAGACGTTGTTCCAAAACGTTTTGAGCTTATTTATCATTGATTTTGCGACGGAAAGCGTAAGCTTACTGTTATTCGCACGAACAAGAAAATTTCTGCAGGAAGAGGTCTCATTTAATCCAGTTAATCAGAGAACTTGGCGAACAATTTTAGGTGAAAATTAAACGTAAAATATTTCATTCAATTCTGCAGAAATTTCTTCAGCACTCAAATGTGTATTTTTCATAATTTTTTTAACTGTAAACCTCCGATCACGCATTGTTAACTTTGCCAGTTGACCTTTTCTAACCGTGTTTTCGATCCTATTCTTGTCTTTAAAGCATTTTATCAAGCACTTCACTATAGAATGGTATAAATTACCTAATTTAGAGACATTTCAAACCAATTTACCGCTACTGTGAGTAAATAATTCAAATTTCGAATGGTGTTTGTGGTGTTTTTCAAATACCAGTCATTTTAAAGTAATAAGCACAATATTAAGGAATAAATAAACAAAAAATTAAAGCCAAATGACTTTTAAGGGTCGACACAATGCAAAAATAATTTAAAAAATGACATATGATAGTTTTAATCATGAATTTATTCGAAAAAATTTGAGTGCACGACGACTTTTGTGGCGTATTATTTCTCCGTCTTTTCATTTTTTGACAAATTTCAAAAATAAAATCTGGCAATATTTTGAAAAAAAAAACTACTGAGTTTTATTCAGAATGGCATAAAAATGGTGTGAAAAAAAATTGGACTTCATATTCAAATTTAGTTTTGCGTTATTTTGGTTTTACTACAAAATTTCAAGGTGTGCGAACACTTTTGGGAGCCACTGTATATATATATATATATATCATAGTATTTTATTTTTATTTGTAGGGAAGGTAGCATTATATTAACAGTCTTCTGAGGGTTAAAGAGGTGAAAAGTTCAAAAGCATGAACATTTGGAGCAAGTTGGGAGACTTATGGGGGGGGGGGGGGTTGCAATTTTTTCACTTATTTATTTTTATGTGTTTTATTTATTCAGATTTTTTTTTTTTTTTTTTTTGGTGTGAAACCCCTATCAGAGTCTCTTTATAGCCAAGTGTCCAAAAACAATTTCAAGTTATTCTTCTTTTTCTTTTGGGCATACCGTGTGTTGCATACTAGTCGCACCATAGATCTTCAGGGAAGAAACTTCCCGTATTCTTTATATTTTTAATTATCACTTCTTCATGCAATAATCAAGAATGAGAGCACAGTATATATAAATATGCGCGTAAAACCTAATATAGTGCTATTAACGCTAACTATACATGTAATTACCAAAAATTTTTCCATGTTTGGTTCATTTATATTACTTTTAAAGCAAAACCAAAAACAGTTCTTTGAAATAGAAATAGTAAATACGACAGTTTGAAAGCATTATGCTAAAGAGCAAGAGAAAGAAAATAATATTTTTTCCTCAATTCCCTTCCACAAATCCGTTAATGCTAGTGATTTTCTTCTCATTTCTTGACGGAGAGGAAATTTTAAATCTCTGTCTATGAGAAATGCAAAAATTTTCAAGCGTAAAAATACTTTTCGAAAAGCTTTTATGTTCTGATTAGGATTTTCTTTTGCAAAAAGATCAAGAACTGCTATATTTTTATTTATTTTAACTCTGCCACATCAAACGTTATTATTCAGAAATCTGCTGTTTTCGCTAGTAGCTTTTTATGTGGTTTTTAATGTATATATTGTTATACTTTCTTTCATTAAATACGAAAAATGTGTTACAACGTATTTGTCTTATATTATATGTACGGAGATGAATAAGCTGTATCTTTTCCTGGCTTTCAGTTCAGACTGCTTTAGTTCCGAGTTTTGCGGCTTTTAATCTTTTTAAAAAGTTTTGTTAATTGATTTTTGGTTCCATTTTCTTTAATGGTTCTAAGTTTTATTTTATGTCACTTGTTTGTTGTACTGTTCATTTTTCACGACACTGAATATAAACACCGATTATTGTACAAATGTATGCTCACTTGTATCAGTCGTATTGTATTTGTCTCCTGTCCCCACTGTAGTTATTCCCCGGGATACATTCCGCCATATTACAGACTAAGTGGGAGACATACAATTATGGTTATGAAAAATAATGTAAAGAAAACTAACTTCACGAGGATATGTTCCAGTTACAAAGCACATAACTTGGCTCTGATATATAGTTTAATTGTTTGGTAATCGTGCGACTCCTTCGCGCAATCAGCATTTTCTTGTGGGAGGGAAAGGAGTTATAACAAACCAAATTACTCTCGCAGAAAGGGTGGGTTGATAATGTCAGAGTTTTCTCGCTAAAGGGACATGGAACAAGTCTAGAAGAAAGGTTTCCCTGAATTGCTCCCAGAGGTTTTTGCTGGGGCTTGGTCAAACCTTTTTTACGCCTAAATATATTATCACTAGCAGCACCCGACGGCTATTCCCGTGCTAAGAACTTAAAGGAAGCCCGTTGAATAATAAAAATTCACGCCCCCCCCCCCCTCCCCTCCTGATATAAACGCAACCCCGTAAACGCACTTTGACACAACCCCGTAATAAAATCACATGGCATGTCGATTAAACAGGATTACAGATTCGACATTTTTCATGTCCCCGAAGGTGGTTCAAAAAAATTTTTTTTTAGCTAGACTCCAAGGCACCCCCTATTTTTTTAGACTTACTAATAGTATTAGGCTATAAAAGTTTTAGCTTCTTACTCAAATTTTAAGACTGTGCTCAATGACCCATTAATTTAACAGTTTTTTTTTTTTTTTGTAAATAATTATTTTATTGCAATGTATATGCATATTACTAGTGTATATTACAATATGTAGCATTGTTTTTCAGTTCAATTTATTTTTTTAATCCGCCTCCCCATACTTATGAGGTTTGCGGGAGGGGGTTGAGTGTTTTTGAACCACCCTAGTGTTAACTCCCCCCCCCCCCTCCTCCCCCAAAAAAAAGGGAACATTAAATATTTGTAATGGAAAGAAAACACTAGGAAAATTTATCTTTACATTTATGCATCACTTATCGAAATATTTGCAGCAGTTTCAAAAAGATATTTTTTTAATCGATCCATCATTTGTTTTCACTCTGTATTTTGTACTACTTCACTTTTGTCACAACGAGACAGATAGCTCCAAGTTTTAGGTATTAACACAAAACGTCAAAATTGAAGAAATAAATCTTAATTTTTCCGAAATCGTAATAAGTTTCCAGGTTTCCTTCGTAATCGGAAAATGCGTGAGAATTCCTTTTCCGATCTTCAGCTGACGGAGTCACGCGAGGCATCGGAGCTCTATCGCTACTTCGAGCATCACGAAAGCCAATTGAGAAGTTCTGCAATGAAATGAAACTTCAGAACACGAAGTCTTTCGACTTGTAATTTTAAGCGTTGACAGATTTTTCGGATTTAATCGCGTTAATTTTGCGAGAATTGTTGGAAGAGGCGGCGAAACTTTGCTCAGGCATCAAAGTAACTTGGGAAGCGTTTGGCTTTTGACGTATAATGATAAATTGAATATTATGTAACATAAAGGGGTTGTACTTACATACATGGATAAGAATTTTTGATTCATCTTTTAATTTTATTTAGCGAAAAATTTTTTACTAATGTGCACTTAAATAAATAAAATGACGAAAATCATGACTGAGACTTGAATTTTTACCAAATTTAACTATCACCACCAATTACTCTTTTTTTTATTGATTCTCCATTTGATTGAGTGCAGTCAGATTTAATTTATTTTCCATAGGTAATTTATAAAGGGTTGAAAACTAATTTTCTTTGGGAAAAGGATAATATTACGTGCCCTAGCATCAAATTATTAGAAGTAAAAACGTGATTAAAGATTATTGAAATACACGTTATAAGTTTTAAGTTATATTATATTTTAACACAAAAATAAAGTTACAGCACAACTTAAGAACAAAATATTTGTAAGGAAAAATGCTTTATTAATTTCTTAACATTTTCTATGTTTCGCTCTGTTTACTCGATAGCAGCCCTGTCGAAATAAAATGAATAATTACATTATATCTGGTGATAAGTGGAAGAAAACTAAATAGTATAACTTCCGTGATAAGTAGGCTACTTTCAACAAACAATCTGAGTTTAATTCCTCCTGATGAGGGGCTGTCCACAAATGATGTCACGGTTTGAAAGGGGAGTGAAATAGCGACGGTTTGTTTCAAGATGGAGGGGGTGGTAGCCAGTGGCGGATCACCGCATAGGCGCATGAGGCGATAGCTGGGGCCTCCAGCAAAGCAGGGGGCCTCCGGGCCGCGAAGTGTTACATACTCAAAACCAAAATATTTTGCTTTAGGATTTGCCATGGAAAGTCATAATTTTGAGTTCAAAATGATCAAAACTCATGGAAATTGACAGTAATGGATTTTAAGCGCTGACTGATTGCTCCCCATAGGGTCGCGTCAAAGGGGGCCCCAGGCGTCAGGTGCCTTTGTTTGGATCTTTCCAGGGGAAAAAAATTGTTCGTTTAGAGGAATTGCAATGGGTAACGCCATAATTTTGAGTGGAAAATGCTCGAAACTCATGGAATCGACAATTAGTCATGGATTTTAGGCTCGGGTTTGCTGCTCCCAATGGGGCCCCCAGCGTCTAAAGGAGCCCCAGGCTTGGAGTGCGTTTGTTTGGATTTTTCCAGGAGAAAAAATTGTTTATTTTGAGGATTTGCCATGGAAACTAATCATTTTGAGTGGAAAATACTCAAAACTAATGGAAATTGACAGTTAGTGATGGATTTTTGGCGGGAGCTGATTGCTCCCAATAGGGCCCCCTAATGGGATTGCTCCCAATAAAGCCACATCTAAGAGGGCCCCAGGCTTCAGGTGCCTTTGTTTGGATTTTTCCAGGAGAAAAAAAAATGTTCGTTTAGAGGATTTGCAATGGAAAGTCATAATTTTGAGTGGAAAATGCTCGAAACTCATGCAATCGACAATTAGTCATGGATTTTGGGCGCAGGTTTGCTGCTCCCAATGGGGCCCCCAGCGTCTAATGGAGCCCCAGGCTTGGAGTGCGTTTGTTTGGATTTTTCCAGGAGAAAAATTTTTTTATTTTGAGGATTTGCCATGGAAAGTAATCATTTTGAGTGGAAAATGCTCAAAACTAATGGAAATTGACAGTTAGTGATGGATTTTTGGCGCGAGCTGATTGCTCCCAATAAAGCCACATCTAAGAGGGCCCCAGGCTTCAGGTGCCTTTGTTTGGATTTTTCCAGGAGAAAAAATTGTTCGTTTAGAGGATTTGCAATGGAAAGTCATAATTTTGAGTGGAAAATGCTCGAAACTCATGGAATCGACAATTAGTCATGGATTTTAGGCGCAGGTTTGCTGCTCCCAATGGGGCCCCCAGCGTCTAAAGGAGCCCCAGGCTTGGAGTGCGTTTGTTTGGATTTTTCCAGGAGAAAAAATTGTTTATTTTGAGGATTTGCCATGGAAAGTAATCATTTTGAGTGGAAAATACTCAAAACTAATGGAAATTGACAGTTAGTGATGGATTTTTGGCGCGAGTTGATTGCTCCCAATACGGCCCCTAATGGGATTGCTCCCAATAAAGCCACATCTAAGAGGGCCCCAGGCTTCAGGTGCCTTTGTTTGGATTTTTCCAGGAGAAAAAAATGTTCGTTTAGAGGATTTGCAATGGAAAGTCATAATTTTGAGTGGAAAATGCTCGAAACTCATGGAATCGACAATTAGTCATGGATTTTAGGCACGGGTTTGCTGCTCCCAATAGGGTACACCGCTTCTAAAGGGGCCCCAAGCTTCAAGTGCGTTTGTTTGGTTTTTTCCAGGATAAAAAAATGCTTGTTTTGAGGATTTGCCATGGAAAGTAATAATTTTGAGTGAAAAATGCTCTAAACTCATGGAAATTGAGAGTTAGTCATGAGTTTTAGGCGTGGACTGATTGCTCCCAATAGGGTACCCTAATAGGATTGATCCCAATAGGGCTTTGTCTAAGGGGGCCCCAGGTTTCAGGTGCCTTTGTTTGAACTTTTTCAGGAGGAAAAATTATTCATTTAGAGGATTTGCAATGGGTAAAGTCATAATTTTTTGTAAAAAATGCTCAAAACTCATAGAATTGTCAATTAGTCATGAATTTCAAAATATATTTGTTTCTTTCCTCCGTACTGCTGCATCAAAACAAACAGCATATTTCGTGTTCCACCGTAGCTATCACTTTTTCTGAGATCGGAGAGTTCCCGCTTTTTTTTTCAAGGTCGTTTGTCCCCTAAAGAAAGTGGGGTGTTAGATAAGAAGTAACAAAAGGAAAGGCATTATATGGCTCAAGTTCCACGTCAAATGGAAGCCAAAACAGGGCGGTTGACCTTGGGAAAATGACCGCGAGCACCGTTCTTCTTCCCTGTACATTTCAATCCAATTCAGCAGTGCAGTGTTATCTTGTCTTGCAACAGTGGTCAGAATCTTGCTAGTTTAATGAAAGAAAAAAAGCCTTCTCCCCCCCCCCCCCAAAAAAAAAAAAAAAAAAAACAGCACTGGAATTTAGGTGAGCAATCAAACTTTTTTTTTTCTCTAATGCCTGAACTTACTTTTTAGTCGTAAGTTTAAAAACGAAATTGTTTCAATAGAATCGGTAAAGTAGGGAAATGTGGGGCAAAGTGAAATGGTTAAGATCACTTACTTCATTTCAGTATGAACAAATTGGAATTTTGTTCGAAAATTTTCGGCTCATAAAGTAGGAACAATATATTTTGTAATAAAACTTGCATTTAAACATTATTTTTAATTTTTAGCTATAACTTTGCACCTCCAAAAAAAGGTCGAAGTATTTACTTTTTTTTCTATGGGGCAAAGTGAAAAATGAAATTTTTTCGAATTTAATATTTTTTATTTGATTATTAAAGATATCTTGGATCAAATGAATGAGTAAATAGAAGAACAAATGAATGAATAAATAAAAAGAAAAGGAAAAAATAAGCAAATAAAAAATAATAAGTTAATATATGAGAAAAATTAAATGAGTCAATAAAAAAAAATAATTTTAATTCTGAAATTTTGAATTCAAATTCTGTGTTTCGCAATAACGAGTTGAGACAGGACCCTACTCATTGGAGTTATTGTTGACAGAAACGGCTCCTGTCCCCCCAAGCCTGTCCCTCCTCCTGGGAAGTTACGTGTGCTTAGTTGTGTGTGTAAACCTATGTGTATGCACGTAGGCGTGTGTGTATGTGTATGAGCGTGCGTGTGTGCAGGACATCGACACCACCTACCAGAAGAATCAGATTCCGGGGGACAATGCTCAGGACCAGCAGAGGACGGTGGGCGGTAGTGCTGCAGAGGAAATCGGGAGGAAAATAAAATCACAGTAACGTCAAGGACAGTCAAATGAGAACAATAAGCAATCGTGATTGCTCAATAGTGAATGAATAAGAAAATGAATGAATGAATAAATAAGGTAACTATTAAATAAAAGAATGTAAATGAAATAATTAATAAATAAATACGCAAGTGATTTTATAAAGTATTGAAGAAGTAAACGAAATGGAGCTGTTTCACTTTGCCCCATCTACTTTGCCCCACATGCACTTGAATAATCGTACAAATTATTTATACAATAGAGGAAGGTGGTTCAGCGACCATTGCTCGAATATTTTCCGAAATTCAAGTCTTAAAAACGCGATTGTTAAGACCATATTTTGCAACATTAGGGCCAGTAATTTTTTGAAATTAAAGTTCCAAAAACGCAGTTTTAAGCGATTTTCGATCTTGTTTGGGGGCTTACCCCTGGAACTTTTGTGAAATTGAAGATCTTCAAAAATGGTATTTCAGACTCTCGCTCTTCTCTCCATAATGCTTTCGGTGTGTGTGTGTGTGTGAAGGGGGGACTTTAGAGAAGTGTCAATTTTAAAACTTAAGAGGGAGAGATAAGAACGAAATAGGAATGGGGTGACAATAAGAACAGTAAGCCATACTGTTGAATTTTTTTATTTCAGAGATTTCTTTTAAAGAGAAATTTAGATTTTTCCCATCATTATTATTTTTTTCTTTTAACAATCACTGTGTTTTCCCAAGACCTGTTCTTTTCTTCGCTTCAATAATAAAGAATAGTTTAAAAAAAATTCAACTCAGCATTATGAGGGGGAGGCCGTGATCCCCCCTCCCCCCTCTGATTGCGCCACTAGTGTAATTATGTATAAATATCAAAAATTGGTATTTTAAAATTGACATACGCACTCCTTAATATTTTACGTCGTCGAAAAGAGCTTTTCTTCTGTAGAAGATGAAGTTTGTTACAATTTGCTCAGTTAATATTAGACAGATACAAGTGTTTCTAATTTTGCGCACATCATAGTCTAAATTAAAGCTCAGCTGGAGAACGAAATGTAACTGGAGACTACAAATTTGATAAATAATTTCTGAAACGTTACGTAACTGTCATTTTGATATGCTTAGGTGCCCCCTTAGCAATTACAGTCCTGATTTTTTTTTTCAACGGGAGGGGGAATCTTAATTTATTTATACCTTTAGGACATCAAATATAAGATTTTAATGCGATCCTTAGTGATGATTATCAGTCATTATTCCAAGAATTTCCAAACTATATTAAATATTTTATACTACTTTAAAAAATGCACTGCTACTGCTGGTTATCTTCTCGGCCGCTTTGAAGGCTTTTTTTTATTTTATAATTTTTTTTCCCACTCTCCAAATAATTTATTATTATTATAATATCACTTAATCAAAATTCAATAATGTACAAGTTTTGTTGGTACAAAAAATGATGTGTGGCGTCTTAAATGTCGCAATCGTGAAAGAGATACCAATGACATGAAGCCCTTTAATTGGCTCACAAATTAGAACATGAAATAGTAATATGAACCACCAATCACTTTTCCTGAGCTTTGAAGGTCAGGAGCACCTAAATTATTGTTTATAAGAGAGGAGCAGATCCAGAAGTATTTTTAATATTTTGAAAAACTGACATTGGGTTTGATATCTCATTTTAGACGCAAGTTCAAAAGACATTTTTTTAACGCAATTTCAGGCTATATTTGGTAAAAACACAAGGAAAAGGGTTTGTTTTGTGAAGGCTCCCCTGGAAATTTTAGAACCCTAAAAACGCATTTGGGGCTGACCCCGGGAAATTTTGTTATTGTAGTTTAAAAAACGCAATTTTGGGATGCATGTGGACATGTTAGGGGGAGAGGTGGTTGCTTTAACCCGGAAAGTTTTTGAAATTATAAGGTCTACGATTGATGATGCTGGTGGAGAAGAGAAGAGGTTTGAGAGGATTTCAAGTTATATACAATAAAACTTTAAAAACGCCATTACAAATCTTCTTTGGGAGAGTTTACGGGAAGGAGATTTAAATTAAGAAGTTTTCCCTTCTTAAAACACATTCTAAAGTTCTCTTTGGTAACCGCATAAGAGGTGGGTAAGTAGCTGCTGTCCTCTCGCAAATTTTCGAAATCAAAATTCTGAAAATGGACTTTTAAGTGACTTTTGGGAGGATAACAGGGATTGGGGACTCTGAGTCGAAAATTTTCCAAAATTACGATCGTAAGAACCTAATTTTCGACTGTCTTTGATCTTGTCAAAAGGGTTAAAACCCTCTTTTGGATCAGTGGTAAGTGTCAGAAGTTGCTGTCGCGGCATGATCCGACTTTCAGGGCGATTCCGAAGTCAAATAAAAAATAATAGGAGGTGTATGAAAATGCAGGTCTCTTCTTTTATATCATAAGTGTTTTTAATGCAGCGGCTTCTGCCCCAGTAAGTTTAAGGATTTGTAGTCATGAAAATTCGTTTTTGACGATCTTTTGTAATGTTAGAAGCAGAAGAGGTATGAAGATAATTGTAAAACCGCAGTATTGTTACATCTCTAAATTATGTTAATGAAAGGGCTTTTCGGGAGCTCGCCAACTATTTTTTTTTCAATTATAGCTCTAAAAACGCAGTTTTAGAAGACATTTGGTGATGTTATGGGGAAGAGAGATTCCAGGGCCCGACCTCGAAAATTTTCATTATTTCTAGTTTTAAAAATGCATTTTAGACAACTTTTGATAATGTAAATAAAGGTTCAGAGGCGCTCCCCCGGTCCTTTTTGAAATTGTATCCTTTAAAACTGTCGATTATCACCTATTATGCTACGAGAAAGGGGGTTCGGCGGCTCTCCCCCGAAAATTTCCGAAATTATAGTTGCAAAAACGGAGTTTTAAACGATATTTGGTAATGTTAGGGAGGAGAGAGATTTGGTGTCAATCTCCGGGATTTTTTTTTTTTTTTTTTGAAACTGAAATCTTTAGAATACGATTGAAAGATCATCTTCGGTAACGTAAAGTGGATTGGCCATCTTTCCCAATTGAAGCTCCGAAAATGTAATTTTGGTTGACTTTCAATGCTGTTAGGGGAAAAAGGAGTTTTTCCCCTAACAGCATTGCACAGAGGATGCTCTCCTCTGAAAATTTTTTGAAATTTAAGCCATGAAAAATAAATTAAAGATAATCTTTAATGATTTTAATGAGGGGGGGGCAGAGAGATATTCCTGCAAAAAAATTTTGAAGTCAGCTTTAAAACGCATGTTTTAGAACATCTTCGGTAACGATAGTGGGAGGAGAGGTTTGTGGGCCCTTTTTCGCTAATTTTCGGGGGCGCTTCAACGGAGATTTTTTTGGAATATAAGCCTTTAAAACGGAAGTTTAGACGATCTGCGGTGATATTGGGGGGGGGGGAGGGGAGAGATTTTTAATTTTTTCGAGTTGAAGTGCGAAACATTTTTGACAGCGTTTTTATAGCATGCAAGATTTTGAAAATTTCGAGAGGGGCCTGACACCCTAACTCCCCCCCCCCTCTGGCTACGGCCTTGGGGGGGGGGAGCTGCTTAAAACAATGTATTACGTAGAACATGCCCACGAGAGTCAGTAATGTACAATAATTATATCAATTTCTCTAGAATAGTGGTCAAAGAATAGCAGTAATTAGTGTGGTACCGGGTACTCGGTACGCACTTGGTACTCTGTCCACTTATCCCGTTATTTAAGACTGATAAGAAATTAAAATACATAACGTTATTCATTGTAAATAATCTTCATGATACGTATACTTACTGGTGGATATCGGCTATAAATTCTTCATTTGTATTACCGCAATCTAATCACTATTTCTTTTTTGTGGAAATACCTCGTGTTACCAATTCTAGAAAACCACCAGTCATAATATGACGGGTGCAAATTTCTTGATCATTCCATTTTATTTGTAAAAACAAGAAACCCAACGAGTAGGTTCTTATTGCAGTTCCTGATTTCTAAAAAATAATTTGAATTCAAGACGTCGAAATTCAAATGTGACTGATAGATGCTTTTTTTTTGGGGGGGGGGAGGCATTTCTAAGCATTTCTGGTAAAAGGAAATAACCCTTAAAATTTATAAGTCTTAAGTATTACTCGGTATCAACTTGGTCTGCGCACGTGCCTTATATTCAAGGAACAGAAATCTTGGTTTAATATGATATAATTACTTAACCACCCTACGCGAGACCCGACAGTTGAAAGCAAATTATAAAAATTTACTTTTGTGAGCGAAAAATAGCCCCTGAATATAAATGCTTAAGTTTTTAGGATCATAATTTTGAAACAAATGTCCAGGGGGAGAGGCTCCAGAACCTCTTTTCTGTAAAATTGTTTATCCCGTAATGTTGTCTACAATTGCGTTTTTGAAACTTCAGTTTCTAAAATCGGGAAGGAGCTAGGAGTAATTGATTTCGAGCTATTAAAAAAAAAAAAAACAATCGATTAGAGGCAGTTTCCAGAGCTCCATTCTTTACCCTAACGTCAATAAATTGACCTATAATCGCGTTTTTAAGGCATCTATTTCAACAGCTTTCCGCTGAGGCCCTTGCACCTTTTGCCCCCTAACATCAGCGAAGTCTAAAATCGCTTTTTAAAACTACAAGTTTCAAATTTTTCCCGGGGGTAACCCCCCGGGACCCCCCCTTCCTTATCCGATTAGAGGTTATCCCCCTCCCCCGTCCCCCGTTGGAAAAACTGGGTAATTCTGGGATTTTGCCAGAAGATGCCACAAATCGGGGTCGGATATACACCCCTGCATTAACTAAATTACAAAAAAATAGAGAAAACAAAATTTTTTCGCTGTAAAGTTTTTTTTTGTCGGAAATGTCGTTTTTCTCCTATTAAATAAGGATGTTAGCCCCCCCCCCCATTGCTGCTTGATTCAAAAATAAAAGAAAGTTATGATTTTCTGATTTTCTGCATTGTTAATAGTAAAAAACTATCATTTTTGTCGTGTCAATTAGAGGGCCTCCGGATCAAGTTGCGCCTATGGCCTCAAAATCGCATGATCCGCCACTGGTGGTAGCAAGAAGTGTGAAAAGTGTGAAAATTTTATAATAATACATTTATGTAATATAGCGTGACATGTGACACATGGTAGGGGACATGGTGAAGTGTGACTTTTTGTAAAAAAGGGAGTGTGTCCAAAATGTTAAACAAGTGTGACAATTTATGGACAGTCCGCTAATGGATTTACTCTTGAATGTCCCCTCCCGTCGCGCTTGTTTAAATAACTTTCGAAAATCTTGAAGTTACAGACAGAATAACAGTTGTTGAACTATTATTTCGTTTTATGCTTGTTCTGTAATAGTAATTTTTCTTTATGATTAGAACGATTTTTTCAAGGACTAATTTGTTCACTCTTACGGAGTGGTTAAATTATTTTTTCACGAACCATTTATATTTTATAGTACACTCAAGTTAAGATTTTTTTTATTTTAAATCATGATTAACTGGAGAAAATCACTTAAATTGATACACAAAACTGAACAATGTCCGACATGGTGTCTACTATTTTCGTGAGAACTCCTCAAATATTCTTCGTTAAGAGCAGAAAGTAAGATTCTTTCGTTTTAAAAGCTCTTGAAAGTGATGCCGATTTTAACAATCATTGAACATGCTTCCCAATATATGCTGATGCTGCATGGAATATTATAAGAATTTATTATAAAATGCACTTTTCTTGACTTTTGCACACCAAAGGGAAAGTAAACTTCTAGAAACTCTAGCAGCAAAAGTTGAAATTTTTTAAGGGTTAAATCTAGAGTTATTTCTTGACATGGGGTCATTCACACATGATGTCACGCTTTGAAGGGAGGGGATCATTAAATTATGAGTTTGAGAAGTGGGGAGGAAGGGGTAAGAAGAAGAGTGAAATCGTGGTTTTCTTCGGTGAAAAGAAAAAACTTTTTTTAAAAAATGTGTTTTTGTATTGCAGCTTGACATATGACAAGGAAGGAGTGAGAGGTAAAGTGAAATGTGACAATTTGTAACAAAAGAGGGAGGTCCAAAAAAGTTGAAAAAAGTGTCACATCATTCATTGACAGCCTCTTATCGTACTGATTAATCAAAAGGTGCAATGCACAAGTCAACCATTTTCGTTACAAATGAGAAAAAAAAGGGATTATTAAACACGAATTTTGAAATGAGTGAAGACACGTGCTCTGCTGTTACAATGATCGCCCATCCCTTCTTTCTTTTTAGAATGCAAAAGAAATGACCGAGAGGATGAAAAAAACCTCCCAAAAAGTAGTTTTGAAATTGTTTTTCTCTTTTTTAAATCGCAAACTGCGAAAACCGCATAGTTTATAAACATTTGAGACGCACTGTATAAATACCGAGCTATTCATTTGGAATTATTTTTAATGAAAGAGGTTTCCTTATTCGCAGTATTTGTCTGTATCAAGACAAGGAAACCTTTTTAGTCATATGTTTGTATCGAGTAAAGGAAAACGTGTTCAGTCCTAGTATATGTCAAGAGAGGGAAAATAATGAGTTATAATTATGTCGGTGTCCAGCGTTGGTAACTATTTTAATATCCCGGAAACAAAATTGGTGTTAATATTTTTCACGGATGAAAATATGCTTAGATTTTATCGAGTAGTCTTATCACAACATATCTGGTTCTTTCAAAAATTAATGCACTCATTCGAATCTGACTTAGAAAGTCAACTAGGAAAGCATCACAATCGTATGATGTTTGCACTGAAGATTAGTCAACGAAATATCTACGCAATAGAGTGAAGAACGTATGCAGTATGGCCCTGATAAGATGAAGCCAGATCTTGAAGATTTTTTTTTTTAATAGTTCACTGAAAAGCATTAAGTATTATTGACCCGAATTTGAGTTGCAATACTACTACCAAGATAACCCAATTCAGTGCCAATAAGCATTCCCAATTTCAGTAAACTCCACAAAAAGTGAACATTAGCAAGGTCAGGCTTCACCGTATCAGAGCTATACAGTATACATAGCACACATCAAGACACGGTTGTATAGTGTGGTTCTGATAAGTTAAAGTTTGACTTTGGTAATATTACTTCTTTTTGTGGTAAAAGAGTACGGGGAATGACTCTGAGTTGAGTTCAGTCACTACCGTAGTAGTTTTGCGAAAGTATGCTGATTCGAACCAAAAACAATAACAGGATCCTTTTTCGCTGAACTTCTTAAAAAGAACTAAACATTGTGAGGGTCAAGCTTCAACTTCTCAGCGTCACATTATCAAAGCAGTGAAAGGGAAAAAACTAAGCCAACAAGTAAAATGAACGCTTCTTCAGACATTCAGATGCTTTCATTATTAATGTACTCCTATTGAATTTAGAACATCTAGAAAGTCCTATGTAGTCAAGTGATTAGGTTTGCTGCTATTAATTTAGACGATCCGTGCTTGATCCCAAGCATGGGTCGACTAAAGTTAAGTTCCTAAAGTTCAACGATTTCGCTTGAAAGAATTTTAACTTCTTTTTCCACGATTACGTACATTTTTGAATTGAGTCATATTTTTATCCTTTAAACCCAGTAAACGATCCTAGAAGATTTCTTAATAAAAATGAAGCGTGCGTAGAATAAGCTACTCTGATTTAAATATTGATGCTATTGTTTCAGAGTGTTGTGCTGTTAGAAAACTTTTGCGACATGTAATGTTTATTTTTGTAGATCGTAAAGGATGAGTAGAACAATCACATTTGTTTTTTTTTTCTGTTTAAATAACTTTCGTCATCAAAGCGTAAAACATTTATTTTGAAACTATAATGAGAAATCAACTTTATTAAAGCACAAATTTGAGATGATGACAATGAAAAGGAGTTAAATGACGAAAACAAAAGTTTTACAGTAGAAGGTAAAACAGAATCTGTATCATTAAAGTAGCTAATAACACCATACTTTTTTTTTTTTTTTTTGAAAATAGTCTGAAAACTTTAAAAGTTTTTTTTTTAATATTCGTATCTTGAGTTGTATAATTAAGTAACCACGTGACAGATGAAGTGGTTTTTTAACTCTACTCGATGAAAAGTTCTCTACTGGGATTTTCCATCAAGTCGAATAAAAAATTTCCTCTTACTAAGATATTAACTGTCAATCAAAATTGTTTTCAAACCTAATTTATTTTTTATTTTCTGCTGCTATGATCACATTCTTTAGAATTTCAGTCATTTGCAAATAATCTAGCTTCATCACTACATTACGTAATTGAAAGAATATTTCAAACTAAATAAGAAAAAAATATTTATCGTAGTTCAAAAGCAATAACTAAGAACGTATCAGTTTTAAAATAAGGGCCTAACATTTTCCTTTTTTTTTCTGGAAAAACCAAACCGCAAAGCTTATTCACAAAAAAAATCTATTGTTAAACTTCAAAACGATACAAAATATTTTAATGACGTAACTATTAGGAGAAATTTGAATTTAAAACACATTCAAAACTAGAAATTCTTGTTTCTTTCACATAAATCCTTTAATGCAAATTCTCACTCTCGTCTCGTGTTTGACGAGAGTGAAAATTTAAAATAAAGTAAAATATAAATTTTAAGGATAAAAAGTTTCTTTATCTTTGAGAAGGTTTTGGGCCGTAACTAGAATTTCTTTTCGAAGAAAAGATCAAAAAATGTAATCCTGTTTATGTGTTTAAAAATATTCTTAGAAGATTTCGAAAACTTTTTATTTCAAATGCGCTTAAGTAAGGTCTTTCGTTCATTTCACAATATATGCATTTTGTAGCAAAAATACATAGATATATACATGTGGCAAGAGTTATATTTACAGCTTAAGTATTTGAGTGAGATTTACTAAGCTTAAATGTGAAAAATATCTTTAGTACAAAAATTAATGATAAAGTTACTAAAATATTGTTCAGCAAGTATAATTTTAAGTGATAATTAATTGGTTATAATGTAGTAAAATTAGTTTGTTTTTAAAAAATGAAGATCAAGTTAATTTGCTTATAGCTCATAACGGTATTTTTTAACTCTTAATTGTCGAGCTGATGAATTTCAAAACATAAATGGTGAGATATGGTATATGTAAGAATACACTTACATATACCATACCAGAATTACACTTCTTTTGCACTATACAAAATTTTTTAAAAATATTAAATAACTGAAACAGTAACAAAAACTTAAAAACTTTTACTGAAACTGACTCGATGAAAATAATTAGCTTTCACACCCTGCAAAAATAAATCAAATGCACTGACCAGCAGCAAGGCTGGGTACTCTCAGTGCAGGTTAAATTTGATACAACAAAACAAAAATCAAATAGACATCGTTTTTGTCCGAAACTTGCAGTTCTTGATCAAACGCCAAGGATGGCTTCCGTTTCACAAGTAAAATATATTTTAGAAGTTCATGAAGTTTATGGGGATATTTTGCTAAAATTTCCAACATTACTTAGTCTCGCTAATATCAACTGCAGTGGAACCATAGCATGCGTTTTAATTAATTGCATTATTTACGCAAAAATCTCTTCCCATCCCAAACAAAGCGAAGGGCACACTTTTGCGCACCAAACGATAGTTGCTAATTTTTATGTGACTTTGCAGCATTCTAGGAATGGTGTACGGAATTCGAGAAAACTATTAATTCAAGTAACAATAGCAGTCAGTCCTAAAAAAGCACAACTTTTTCTATTTGATAATAAAATTTAGCTTTTAGAAGAATAAAGTAAATCCCACGGGATCCCGCAGAATCTGTTACTCCCAATCCCAAATCCTGCGGGAATAGAATCCCTACACAAGAGACTCGTGTGCGTTAGCTTTCAAAACCAGCATCTTAAATTAGGTTAACGTTTAATTAGTTAACGTTTATTTAATTAGTTAACAATATATTCAATGTAATATACAACGCATATTTAATTAGTTAACGGTTATTGTTTCAAACGTTTTTGCGTCACAACACTGTTTTCCCTATATTCTACGTATTTATTGCATTTTCATACATTTTTCAGTTTGAATAGAATTATACTTTTAATATAATATTTATTTTTTCCATTCTAACTTTAAAAGGCATCTTGTCACTAGTGACCCCTATTCTAGATTTCAAAACCAACTGGTTAAATTCATTTGAAAACATTATTTCTCCATTTATGATTCCTTTCAATCATTCATAATTCTTTTAAAAATAAGTCATCGGAAAAACTGGATTTAGATTGAAAAGCAAAAAATTTGAAAATGTAATTTTTCAAAAAATACGAATGATGCATGGAATACCGATATTTGTGAGATTAATGCCCATATTTACGATACAAATATTGTACACATATTAAGACATTGAAGGATTTCATTAAGTTAGGCTCACAGCTTTGGAACAACACTGTTGAGTTAATATAAAATAGAAAAACTATAGAAACAGAAAATCAGCTTGAAAGCGATTTAGTCTAGAAACTTTTGCATAGCATAATGAAAATTATGAACATTTTTTTGTAAAGCAATGCCAAGATTAGCCTAGGTGGTAAATTTTCAATAACATTTCTAGTAAATCGGATGATAAAATAACCACATTAAAATTGCTTAGCTAACTTTTCGAAGTTTCTCAAATCGTGGAAGGAAAATAATATTACCGTGCTTGCAGAAATTAAGTACACAATCGTGAAACCTTTAAAATTTTAATTGCTTGAAATTTCGTTGAACCAAAGTAAAGTCATTATTTAAAATAAAATTTTACGCGTTTCGTAAACAAGAATTGAAAATATAAAATTAGACATAACTTCAAAAACCGTCATTATTAAAAATACTTGAAAAATTAAACGTTCATATAGATACATGAAGTTATCCTTTGAACAAAACCCATTATTAGGTGTATTGAGCTGTCACCCAAATTTAAATTAAGAATGATCATTAAATTAAAAGATGTACTGATATACATTAATTCTTATCCATTCATAAATTAAACATAGAAATGAATATAGTGGATCGTTTTAGAATTAGTGGCTATGACGTTTCTTTACCAAAAGTTAATAGTTAGGATACATGAACTTTCAGTATTTTAAAAAAATAAATGTAGAAACTTGATACTAACCTTTATTAGAATTCCTTCCGTATACTTGAGCATAAATATTTACGGCGCTAAACCATCGTGGAAAATTCACATAAACCTTGCACGAATCGCCACATTCCAGTCAAGAACTAGTACTGATGCAATGGCAGACACACAGCAGCAAATTCAATCAATCAACCAGTGATGTGTTAAACGTAACATTTCCTTGCCAAGGCGTTCAAATCAGTGCGCGGCTCTACAAACGAGGAATTGACTATTCTTGGCTGAAGTTCGGTTTGAGCCAGATGTGCGAAAAAATCAAAACGATATTTTTTTTAAACAAAAAATACATATTCACATTCCTTGCAAAATCAGATAAGCGCAATCTAATTTCACTGTTTTGGCCGTGACAGACACTCACGAAGGTTATGGCTCAATTATTTTCAACATTTTATCTCCTGTAGTTGTACTTGGTGAAATTTTGAGCTTTAATTGCTGAAAAGTATAGTTAAGGGCCTCCGTGGCTCTGTTGTAGAAGCTTTGCTTCAAGTGACGAAGGTCGTGGGTTCAATTTCCACCGTTGCCTTGGATGTTCTTTCCTTATTTGGCATTTTAAATATTTCTAGTGTATTGCCCTGTGATTAAAAATTTGGATTATGGTCGTGGGTTATTGGAGGTGAAAGTTTCTTGGTCGAGAATAGCAAAAGACCTCAATATGTGTTATTAAATGAAATCAAATCGCCTAACTTATTCTTGTTTTTACAAATGCATTAATAGGTGATAGTATATTGCAAACAGTGTAAAGTGAAAATTATTTTTAAAATTTGATATACTTCAAGCGCCTAAAGTTTAGACATTTTATGGGCGAGACATCTTATGTGCGCTAACCAGCCCTATTCAAATCAATATACAGTGATTTTCAGTAAGTTACCGCCTTATAACCAGGTCTAAGGCAGAAATACATAAAATACACCTCCAGCTTAGTCACTCCATCCGAGGACTGCAGTTTCGTGCTTATTAGCACTCATCAGCCCGGAATAGGAAGTGACTGAGTTGGAGGTGGAAAACCTCTTAAAGGAGCCAAGATAGCAAAACAAACTGGTACCTAATATAAAACTAGCAATGACCAGACGAGAACCTTAGAGTTGAACCGGTCACTAGTCTGGTCATTACTAGTTTTATATTATCTACCAGTTTGTTTGGCTATTCTGGCTCCCTTAAGAGGGTTTCCACCTCCAGCTCAGTCACTTCCTATTCCGGGCTGATGAGTGTTAATAAGCATGAAACTGTAGTCTTCGGATGGAATGACTGAGCTGTCGGTGTATTTTATGAATATACAGTGAGTTTTTGTGAGCAAGTGTAGTCGTATTTCATTTTACTGCACAAAATAAATCAATCAATCCAATCAACACTTTGGATACTTGTTAAAATTACTCTCTATCACTCTATTGAAAAGCATTACTTCAAACATGCTTTTACGAATTTCAGTAGCCCTTTTTTTTTTTTTTGTAAACAACATTTTACAAATCCTAGTAACATTATTTCACAAATAGCAAATTTACGCAAAATATTAAAAAATATAATATATATTATTTACTAACAATTATAATGTATTATATATTATGAATATAATGTAATAAATAATAAATTATAGTTAAAACATTATTACAAAAACTTATTAATACTATAAATTAATATAATTTACGAAAAATAGCACGATTAGTAGCTTTCATCTTACGGTGCATTTTTACAATGTCCATTCAGTGAAAACTTACTTTTAATAAGTCGATTTAGTAATTGATATTTGTACACTTTAGTGACGTGGGTTTCTTAACCCGTGGTCTGGATTCGTCCTTAAAACTTAAAAAGAAGGAATCACTTTTATGATCAATGCTATAGAAATATTTTCAATAACCATACAGGATTAAAGTATTGAAATTTACTACTTTTAGGATGGAGGGTTGTTAAATAAATACTTCACTTCTGAAAATAAGGACTGTTTTACACTGTACCTTTAAAATGTAGTTTCGTATAACTTAATTCAAAGTAAATACATGTTTTGCAAAACTATTTTAAACGTTAATAAAAATTCTTCATTCTGAGAATGTAAATGGCTTAAATCATCGTAAATTCTATAGGAATCTGCAGTTATCAGAAAGTATTATGCTTTGACTCGATTCTATAACGTCAGCATCAATTCTATTTCTCAAATGTTTCCCATATCAGTTTTTCCCCCTCTGAAATACTGAATGTAGAGTTTTGTTGTTGGTTGTTTGCTTTAAAATTAATCCTTTAGGAAAATTCCCGAAACGATACTTTACAGCCATAAGCTTCAAAATTCTCGATGGATCACCACTAAAAATATTTACATTTAATAATATTTTCTTTGAGTTTTTATAATTCATTTTTTTTTTTTTTTTGCTAAAAAACGCGTGTCTAGCAGGTATTGCAAAATTAAGTGGCAACAAGAGGAAAAGAAAAACATAGAATTTCCCTTGATTAAAAATGCGGCTTCGACCGGTAATACCTGGTTTAAAAAGAAGTCATAGTGGCAAAAATATAACATACTTTTTGCTTGCAATATTTATATTAGAAGGTATCTTATATTACTGCGAATTCATGAAATGAATAAAAGTTTGGAAAACTAGACGTTGTGTTATGTTAGTTTAAATTTCACACAGTCGGCAGTTTTCATTGTATGTCCAGGAAAATATATTCCGAAGAATTTTTTTTTAAACTATGGAAATCGATATTTTCTTTAAGAATAAGAAGTAAATTTACTGTGAAATGATTTCAAATATTTATAAACATAATGCTCGTAAATTATTAACCTAGAGTATTTTCCTACAATAGCAATATTGAAACTAGATCCTTAAAACTTGATAGTACGTCAATATATTTTTATGTTTGAAAGAAGAAGAATGCTTACTTATACGCAACAGCATTTTAAGAATAACTTTACAGCCCCTGTAGCGTCAATAATTATCAAAGCTTAGAGGAAGTGGTCCAAAAACGGGCCACCACTTTCATTTTCTACCTACTGATTTAACTGTTCACACGCCAAAGGAATAATTTTAATTCCAATAACTCTTATAAACATTCATGAAGATGATCTTAGGGTTCAAAAACCATTGCACCAGTTATAAGTGTTTTAAAATTTTATGATTACGAAAAAAGGCAAAATCACGTTTTTTAAGAGGTGGTCCAAAAACGAGCCACTTGAGGAAAAATTGTTTTATATTTTAAAAAGTAAATAAAAGGCATGAAATTTTAAGTCAAAACTTTTATTAAACATCATCTTAGATATTTTTATGAAAAATAAAAATCATTTTACTTTCAGTTGCACAAGTCACAAATGTAGTAAACCATTTTTTCCCATCCCACACACTCAGATGTCTAGCCTTGCAGCAGAGAATCCACACTTCTATAATGTTTTGAAAAGAATCCGTCGTAAAATATGCATACTACATTGCTATCATCAGATTTATCAAAAACAAGAACCACCAACTCGTCATCCTTTGTGTTGCCGTCAGTAGGAAGATCAGTAATGTCTTCTTTCGAGTCCGACTACTGTCGTTGGGATTTCCTCTTTGACTTGTTGACTTGACTTAACTTGAAGATTTTGGATGCTTTCTCTTTTCACGAGCAGCTGATTCCGACAATTTTTCGACTGTTGTTCAATGCACGCTCCACACTTTTCATCAGTTCGTCTTTGTAAGGTGATCTAGTGATGATGCAAGTCTTGGCACTCTTGCGGCTACGAATGTTCGTTTTCTTTTCAATAATTTAATCTTTGCAGTTAATTTAAGTCATTATATTAGGTAAAATCTTTCAAGTATCTAAAACAGCGTGGTCTAAAAACGGGCTATAAATGGAGGTCCAAAAAACGGACTAACCCGTTTTTGGACCACCATTGGTAGCCCATTTTTAGACTACGCAGTACTTTAAGTTTATGGTGTACTAAACAAATATTTCAAATCAAGTACACTGAAAGAAATCCCATATAGTCTACTTTGTTTTAAGATAAAACCACTTACTTCACTGTCTAAATCAGAAAGACATAAATTAACTTGTACAAGCATCGAAAAGTTTTGAGTTCTTCAAAAGCGAGTGTTTCTTGCAAAACAGTTCTTGACGAAGCACGTGCTTTAGCTATTAACGTCATTGGCTCTTTACGCCTTTGCCTCTTCCTGTTGGTTCATTCGGTAGGGTCTAGTGGGGTAAAGTGGTCATGAAATCGGAGGTTTTCAACTTAGGTGGATAATAAATGCAACAAATTCTTTAAACTCTTAAACTTTTTTTATTGTTATTTTACATTGCATTACTAAAGAACACGGTACATTGAATTTTAGGAAGAAAAATATTGATTTTAGTAGTTTTATAAAGCTTTCTTTTCCCTATGTTTTTATGACCACTTTACCCCATGGGGTGGGGTAAAGTGGTCATAGCATGGGGTAAAGTGGTCATAGTTAAAAATAGATGCAAAACCATTATAAAGAACTCTAATACTTGTATATTTCAGTTGTTTTTATAGTTACAAGTATATTTACGAGCATGGGCGTCGCGGCCGAGGGGGTCCAAGGGGTCCGGACCCCCAAATATTTGAGGACCAGACCCCCTCAATATTTCAAAATCAGACCCCCTCGATAATTGTCAAGATGAAATTCATTATTTTGGGAAATTATTTTTGCTTTGAAGACTTTAAACAGTTGCATAATACATACTTTACCATGTTTAATTCACATCAAATAAAACGAAATGAACATCGAAAAAAAAATAAACTAAAAAAAAAACAAAATGGGTGATGTGTATAGTGAACGGAAAGTCGGAAAGTGAACTCCAATGACAAGCCATTGCCCTGCTCTCTGCACACACTAGCTTCAGTGGAGGATGCTAGAAAGGGGACACCTTCTCCCGAGAGCAATGTCAACCATCCGTCGTGTCGCCGGTCTCCCCAGCTTGAAAGTTATTCCAGCGTATTTGTTGCTATTTAGGGGGAAACAACGGGACAACTTTAAAGTACTGAAACTAGATGGACAACCCCCCCCCCCCCCTTTTTTTTTACGATTCTCGTGCTAATAAGTCAACAGAAGTCAGACGGGGATCTAAATTTCTGCCCCTTTCTTTCTTATCTCGTTTCTCGGCGCTTCCAGGTTTCTGTTTCGAGTTTTGCAGTGCTTGTTTCTTCTATTCGATTCAATTTATAGCGACCCAGATGTTACCCAAACAAAATGAGACACCAGACCTCTTTGGCGGTTTTTTACAGCTGGCAACAACACCCTGGCCAAAGGATGCACAAAAATTTAGAAGACCACTTAGCTGGTCAAAGGTTAAGTTTGAGGTAGAAAGGGAAAGGAGAGACGTGTCATGTGTTTGACATTATTCAACACGTGGCTTCAAAGTACCTTACCGAAGCGCGGTTTCTCAAATGTGTTTGCACATCTCAAATTAGACCAAAAAAGCGTTACGTTACAGAAAAAAAAGAGGAGGAGTCTAAAAATTAACGTGCAATTTCAAAAGCAAACCGGAAGCCAGCCAAACGATGGATACTGTGATGTCACTTCCGATAGACCAACGAAAAAAGAAGCGCAAGATGACCAGAAAAAAAAAAAAAAAAAACACAAATAAAAGGAGCTTCCCCATTGGGAAACGTTCCGACAGAAATAAAGGTAATTTCATGTGGTCTTGTGGTCTCTTTGAGGGTAGGTGACCTGAAGAGCGCTCCTATTTTGGTAAAAATACTTTTTTTTTACATATTCGATTACGGCTATGGAGAGGTTGCTTGAAACGGGAAAATGTAGCAAACCTTCTACATCAAATGAACTTGAGCAATTTTTAACTACTGAATCATCATCAACATCCACGGATCACGGAACCATTTTCAAAAAGTCAAAAGACCGTGATAGGCAAGTACCATTCTGTTTAGTGTAATACGCATGCAGGGGCTCCCCGATTTTATACTATTCAGATGGGGTTACTTTTCGATTTTCCGAATGAAATTCCTAATTACCCACATCACTACATCTAATGAGAATACTTTTTTAATGCAATATTTCACAAAAAAACTACTCGAAATTTGAAGACTCGTCAGACAAAATTTTCTGGGAAAGTAAAGTTTACGAAAGTTCATAGTGACCTCCTATCGAGTAGCTCCTGAATGCCTGCTAATCAGGTATGCTTTACAGTCAGTAATTTGACATTATGAGTCCTATCGGAGTTAATACGTTCAACTTTCTCTTTTTTTTTTTTTTTAATATTTCATCTTTTATAAATTTTAATGGAATAAATAATACTCCTTTTAGTCATTAAAGCTTAACAGAAAATTATCCAATAATAATCCTGCTTTGCTGAACAAATTTTATTGAAGTAACCTATTTTAAAACTTATTGTCACGTGTCAGAAAAAAGCAGTTCATTTCTCTTTCTCTTTCCCATCGTCCGGTGATCAGAATTCAAATATACACCAAATCCTGTTTGTTCTCTGTGTAGGCCAGTACTTTTCAATCTGTGGGGTGTGCCTCTCAAGGCAGGCCTGTCACTTAAGAGGATCAGGAGGAGCACTTTCCCTGCTGACTTTGAGAAATCAGAAACTAATGTATTTACATGGGCACGGTTTTGCTGTTTTTTGGTTTCATATGCATTGAGTGTATGGAGGATTCAACATAAAAGCAAAATTTTGGTGCATTTGTTACAAAAAACCTGAAAAAAATTAAGAAAATACTTTCAAAGGTTGCATTATTAAAATATGATATTATGAGAGCTTAATTATTTGTGTCTTATTTTACTTTTGTAGTTGTGTTTTTCGTAGGTTCGTGAATGTCATAACGGTGAATTATATACTTTATTTTTTTTAATTTAAAAACATCAAATTAAACTCCTTCGAATCTAACTTGTGCCAAGAACTTAGAGCTGCAGGGTTTATCACTATGTAATATAAAAATTTAATTATACGGTTGTCGCGGTTTATATGAGTCACATTTTGTTCTAAACAGCTTTGATTCCATAAAGCAGCTGATTAAATAAAGCGGGATTTCGTTTTTGATGATTTCATTCATTAAGAACGATTAATTCAATTGTCCACTGCTTCAAAATGTTGAAAATTCGGTGCGGCTACTTTTGGTGTGCCGCCCTTCGTCGTGTAAAGCTGAAAGAAGCTTCAGTGCGCTAAGAAAGCTGAAATTGTATCTAAGGTCGACTATGACACAAAAGCGGTTGAATCATGTTGCTTTATGTTACGTTCACAAAAACAACTTGGACGAAATTGATCACAAAAAAATAGCACGGATATTCGTATCCCATGTGCAGTCTAGAAAAAATGTATTTGTTAGTATTTAATTTTTTTTATTGTGTAATTATGTAAATCAAGATGTACCCGTTTAAAAGTATTGTATTAAATGTAAACCCATTTCCATTTGATGTCAAGTTTTTGTCTCATATAAATAAATAAAATATATATATATATATATATATATATATATATATATATATATATATATACGAATTTTTCTTAATGCAACATGAAAATGACAGTCAGAATGGTCCCCCCCAATAAATTTCAGCTGACGACGCCAATGTTTACGAGTACATGCTTGTATACACGAATATATACGTGTCGTGTTATACATGAGTAAACACGTTCCTATAGGAGTAGATACATGTATACATCAGATACATGCATGCACGTGCCTACTCAAATATATACGTGTATATATATGAGTATATAAGCATGTATACGTGATTACCTACAGGAGTGTATACGTGTCTACATGAGTACATACGTGTCACATGTATATATGTGTCACGTATATGTACGTGTTACATGTATATAAGAGTATATACGCTTATAAACGAATATCATATGCGCGTATGCACTTGTATCTCGAGGAAATACGTGCATACTTATGAGTATATATGTGTATAGTAGACGTGTATACGCATATATAAGTGTACATACATATACGAGTATACACGAGTTAATTCGTGGATACATCCAGTGCATCTTTGTACGTGTCTACTCATGTATGTATAATATGGAAGCACGAGTATATACGCATGTATACGTGTAAACACGATTATATACCTGTATAGACATGTATACGTACATTTATGCGTATACACCAGTACATGTATGTATACACGAGAATATACGCTTATATACATGTCGGCTTACAGAGTGAATCTCAGCTCATGAGCAAAAATCAAAGGCGTGTGAGAGGGGAGGAAAATAAGCAAGGAATCATAAGGAAGTTATAATCACTGACGCGCTACATGCACACAAAGTCAGAAACTGATGGATGCAAAGCAGGGCACAAATTTGTTGCACAAAGATGATTTTATCTAACATTTTAGTTTTTAAGAAATATTTAGAGCAGTTGTTGAAAGTTACGGTCTGTAGTAGCTCTAATACACGCATCGCAATAAAGGCGCAGCGGCTGATGAAAGTTTTTCAAAAGTTTCGTTATTGCAACAGAGAGGGATCTGTGAATGCGACGCATGTATTACAGCTAAAGGCCACAAATTTCATAAATCGCTTTAAAACTTTCATGTTGTGTAAAATTGTATTTGTGTAATATATATATATATATATATATATATATATATATTTGATTTTTTTAGCATCCATCAATTTCTCACTTTGCGTGCATGTAGCGAGGCAGCATTGTGTTTGTGACCATATGTTAATTATTGATTCTTACTTCTTATCCTCTCCTTAAACACCTTTTAATAATTTGCTCAAGAATGTAAACTCACCCTGTATACTTTTATATCATACGTTTGTATGTAAGTGTCTACTCGAGTTCGTACGCATATATACGTGTCTACCTGAGTATATAAGTGTTCTCATATATACGAGTATAAGCGAGCATATACGTGTATAGTAGAATGTATAGCTGTACGGATAAAAAATACTTGCAGATACCCATATACGTATTTATTGGCGCATTTATATGAATACGTCTATGTAAATGTCTGCACGAGTATATATGCGTATATATACGCATATACTCGTATATTTAACCCCGTTTACTGTAAAAAGAATACATATTAAGTAAAATTTATATTTAATTTGTATCTGCCTTATACCTAAAGATTAAGTGACATTAGAAGAACAATATTCGTTAAGCCTAATATTAAGACCACTTTACCCCATCTTACTTAAATTGTTCTAAAAAATTATTTAAAATAGATTCAGCTAACTGCTAATGAGTAAGAGTTCTTGAGACATGTAGGAAGCTTCCTGTACACTCAATCTGTTCCTAATTCTAACAAACAAAATTTTCCAAGGATGTTAAAATAGGTGTTTAGATTTTAAAACTTTTCATATTCACGCAAAATATTTTTTTTTACCGAATAAAATTTTGCCAGTTATAAACTTTTGAATTTAAAATGTAGTTTCTAACTGCCTTACTCTAAAATAAAATTTTCACATTGATTCGAACATTTATTTCCAAGCTATAGCCATTTATTTGACGTATGACCACTTTACCCCATTGACCACTTTCCCCCACCGGACCCTACCATTTTTGCGACTGCGTACAACCCTCTTTCCTCATTTTAAGCGGGTGGCCCGTATTTATACCACTTCCGATACTAAGAACTCATTACCAAGAACTCATCTCTAGCTTTTGTTCTTGAATATATGCCTCGTGCCTCTTATCTTCGCCCGTTTAATGATCTACAAAAAGAAAGCGTTAATTTTTCAAACTGGACTAGTATTTTTTCAGACGGAAGCCATGATTTTTTTTTATTTACACTGGAAGTTCAAACGAATGGGTGCAAACGTTTAGGAACAGTAAAAAACATAAAAACAAACTTTCTGAAACACCAATCTGAACACTACAGGGAAAATGAAGTTGCAAAAAAGACAGGCGAAAAATGCGTTAAAAAAATAATCAGTCAGTGATGTACAATACGTGTAGACCGAACTTAAACTTGAAGATTTTAAGCACTGCATGTACACTGCCTGTGCGGAGAGCTTAAAATTAGAGAATTGGAGTAAAATCATCTGTTTGAATAACTGAAATCCAGCACCTAATTAGAGGAATGTGGGGCAAAGTAAAATAAATAGACGACTCCTCTTTTTCAAAATGATCAACAATCGTTCTAACATTCGTAATACATTTGCAAAGCAAATTTTGTTTATCAACACATTCCGATTTTTTTACAAATGACAATTTTTCTGTAATGTAACGATATGACTCATTTATTGAGATCAGATTAGTTATCCATTTTTAAATTTTTTCATCTTCATTTTTTTCTCAATACAATTATACGGTTCATTTTCTCAATATTCCACGTAGACACTTTTTATGCATTAGAGCCCCAACTTGGAACAGTGTCCCAAGTTTGGAACGTATTTAAAATTTCCCAAATTTATGAAGAAATAAGTTAAACTGAACTAGTTCAGTGGAAATGAATTTGCACAAATGAGACACAAGAACACAGCCGAGGTGAAATGTGAAAAAAATTCAAACTGATGCTGCTCAATTAAACCAACTCCCCTAAACCAAAATTATTCCCACTTTTAAAAATCGCATATTTTATCGATATTTTCGTAGTAATTAAACTCAAGCATAAAAATGATGCATCAAAGTTTAACTCACATAGCCAAAACAGATAACTATTCATTTAGACTGTAACGTCATTGATTTTTTTTCTAATGTAAAACTGACAGGTGCACCTGCCCTCAGTACAAAATTCGGAAAAATGTCCATAGTTAGGGTACTGTCCCAAGGAGGGCACTTGACTGTAAATATTGTTTAATATGCAAAACTTTAACTGCATTTACGGAAAATAATGTGTTCAGAATCCAACTTAAGTTTGATTTTGACTGTAGCTGGCGCAGAAACTGCCTTTAATTCCAGTTTTCGTGCTTCTTTTTCCCTTGCATTTGATTTCAGTTAGACTTGTGTTTGTTCACACTTAATTCTTAAAAACTTTAAGTATGCTTGTGAAGTTCAGTTTCTTTAAATATCATTTGCCAATTCTTGTTTACGTTTGCTTAATTTTGTGAAATTAAATTAAAGGTGTTTCTATGAATTTCGAGTTTTTTAAGTGAAATCAGACTACAGTTACAAAACAGTAGAAAAAGCATATGAATTTACGTCAAATAATGCTTTCAAGACATTAAGCAGCTATGATCCTATTTCAAAAAAAAAAAAAAAAATCAAGACCAGGTATTGACTCATAAGTCGGTGTTTAAAATTTTTGCAAAGAAGAAGTAAAATTGAGTTTAAGGGCCTTGAGGCTAAAATCTACAGAAAAAGCAACTGAAATCTGTGTTAACCTAGCCTGAAATCAATTACCGCTAAAGAAACAAATCTGTTTTCAACTGCAGTAAGACTTGCTTAATAAACGTCTAATATGAACACAATTTGTCTACAAAATGTTCTTTGACAATACATTGTGCACTTTGAATATTTTTTGGATGCTTAATTTTTGAGGAGGAAAATGTACTTGTACTCTCCAACTTAAAAATTATTTTTCTGAAAACAATTCCTTGCTTTAGGAATATGAAAGCGAAAGTTCACTAATTACTTTTTGAACGGTATCGGAAAATTACTGAAAAGAGTTCCAAGGTATTGCACTCTTCTGCGTGGGAAAAAAAAAAGCTAATATTTTTTACATTATAGATTGAGAGTTAAAAATGTGTGTAAAAAACTGGTTTCCATTATAAGCCTTTTTCATTTCGTTGTTTTTCAGAAACTGTAATTTTTAATCTAAGAAAGATTTTAATGTAAGCATGTTACATACTAAGCAGACAATAGATGAAAATAGAGAGAAACTCGTTTATATCAGTTACAAATACCTAACAAGGCTATTGTTGTTTCTAACAATTCTTATTAGAAACGGCATCTCAAAATATACTTCTTAACAACTTCTTTCAAATATTTAAAACAGCAGGTAATCTTATATTCACGCAAGAAATATTTACTATCAGCTTTACCTTTCTCTGTAGACATTGTTCTCAAAAACAGTTCTGAATAACTGCAAAGCGGCATCTGGCATTATATTTATGAAATCTGGTAAAAACATACGGCTATGAATAGCTACGAATATAGCTGTAAGGAAACATATAAACTTTGCACGGAACATCGATTTATACCACTGACAGTGAAAAGTACTTTTGTGATTTATAGTGACGTATCTACATGAGCTTTATTCTTTATCGGTATGATATCCATCAATTTATTGATATGTTGGATTTGTTGCGTGTGCAGGGGAAAATCCGGGAAGGAATTCAATGTCTTTTTTATGCGTACAACATGCAAGTAACGGTATTGTTCGTTTCTTTAAACCTTTTGACGATATTTGAAGTTTGTTTTGATGATTTAAAATCTATTTCTGCATAAATTGGGCGTGAAAACGAGACCTGTCAATATCAAATTGTGGTGGCTAAAAAATAAGATTCAAAGGATTGAAAATAAACCTTTTCTTCAACATAACAATCAAGAATTCGCTTATTAAGCCAGTTCATGTATTTTCTAAAATGAACGGATAGTACAGTCAATATTAAGGGCAGAGTTTTTGTACATTTCCTCGTATAAAATGATACGGTTATGTCATTAAGAACATTTCTGATTGAAATGAAAGCAAGTTGTATCATATTGATTTTGTGTAAAAATGACATTGCAGCGTATAGGTAAAAAAATGTATTGCCAGATTGCTCTTAATTAAAAAAAAATACAATGTAAAACTCTTGAGCGTTTAAAGGTTCACGATAAATCAAATTAACAAAATTGGCTGAATTACGCTGAAGTTTTGAATTATAGAAAACAAAAATCTTCATGTTTTCTTTAAACTTCATAACATTGGCTTTTCTAAAATTGATTTTTTAAGTAAAATTAAGAAAGACTTATGCTGATGCCAATGACAAAAATATTTTCATTGATTAAAAGCCGTGTTCCGTAGACGACGTCTCTGACTTTAGCTTTGTCTAATACGAGGGGGGACCCAAATATAACCGGATTTTTGTTCTAAAATATTTATATACTTATTTATTCACAAAACTTCTTTTATCTCCTTTAAAGTGTTCACCCTTAGATGCAATACACTTGTTAATTCTTTTTTTCCACCTTTAGAAGCTCCCCTGGAACTCTCTAACTTTGACCATGTCCAGTGCCCGTTGCGAAGTAGTTTTTACAGCCTCTACATCATCAAAACACTTCATTTTCAGATTTTTTTTCATCCTCGGGAACAGAAAAAGATCACAGGGGGCTAGGTCTGGCGAATACCGGGGTCGAAGAACGACTGACCACCCCTGAGAGGCCAATTAGCGGTTAATAGTAAAGGTTGTGTGTACGGAAGCGTTATCATTGTGTTGGAACCATCCTTCCAATCACCCTAGCGAGCTCCAACTCACTCTTGTTTCTTCTAAATTTTCGTCAATCGTAAAACGACCACTCTCGTTGATTTTTTGGCAGATTTTTTCAACGTTTTCATCATTTCGAGACGTTGAAGGGCGCTCGAGCATGATCTTTATCATTCATGCCACCGCGTTTAAAGCACCCAAACCACTCGAAAAGTTATGTACGACTCACAGCATCGGTCTTGAAAGCTTGTTGAAACATTTGGTAAGCTAATCCGTTGCCGACTTTTCAAGCAGGAGAAACAAAATATCAAGTTTAGTTTGTTCTTTTAAATCTGCCATGTAATGAGTTCGCAGGCGGAAAGAAACAGCACCTGAGAAAACCAACTTGAGTTAATTATGGAGCAAAATTATAATAAATTAATTTTATTTTCTTCGAGTATGAATTACTTTTCACCATTAGGTTCTGAATAGCAGTTTTTTCTTTAAGATGATCGGATTAAATAAAAAGCAAGTTCATCTGAAAATTTTCCTGAACTCTTCTATACAGTTCATTCAGGGGTGGGTGCCTGATAGAATGTCGTAGTGACATCCCAAAAAAAAATTTTTTTGTAAATTTTGTCTTACGATTTGGCAAATTTGAGGAAGTATTTGTAATATGGTAAATTTTTAAGTGCCCGAATTTCCCTGTACACTCAATATTTTATCATTCACCGAAAATTGGAGTTCCATTAGGCAGGGGTGCCCACCTAGGGGGGTCATGGCGCAGACTGCGCCATTGAAATTTTTACGGGGTGGGATGTTTTGAGGGGCATTTTTCTCATTTTCTGGGGGGTCTCTGCGACATTGAGGGGGGTGCGGCCTTGCCCTTAGGGGGTGGGGCACTCCTGCATTAGGTAAATTGAGAATTTCCACCCTACCAAAAATTTTAGTTGAGGGCACCCCGGAGTTCATTCAGATTTTTTGTAACTTTTTTAGTTTCAACTTGTTCTATCCCTCTCTGTTTCAAAAAACTGTCGAAAAGTCATCTGTTAAAAGACTAAAAACTTTCACCCTCTAATTACTCCTTCACTTCCTAGAGGCAAGACCACTTTGCCTTCCCTTTTTTCGAAGTTCACGGCTAAACTATTGTTGAAAATCATTGTAAAAGCCTTGCTTAGATCAATTACAAACATTTCATTTGTAGACAAATCGAAGATGGTAACAAAAAATTTTTAAATCTAATGTATAAAAATCTCATGTCACACAGTGTTTGTGCCTGAACTCCTCCCAAAAGGCTATTTTCATGAAATTTTTGGTAGGTATGAGAATAGGTAGTAAAATATATTTCATACTGCTAGGTAGTTAGGGCGCTCCTATCCGAAATTTGTTTGACTACCAAATGTCAAAATGACCTCTAGTAAGAGAATGAAAACCCTCAGTGATTTAAAATTTTTATTTGCTGCCATCCTCTATTTGTTAACAAAACAAATGTTTGTAATTAGCTTAAGCAAAGCTTTACAATGATTTTCAATTTCAATGTTTGGGAAATTCACGATTAAAGCATAGCAGAGTGCGGACAGGAGGGTAAAACTTTGCGGATGCCAAATAATTAAAAAAAAAGGTCAATATAAGAAAAAAAAAATGGATAGAGACTTCGTATTTGAACCCTTGGCATTTTCGGCGAGACAAAGCGGATTCTTTTTTTCTTTTTTTTTTTCTTTTTTTTTAATGCACCCCAGGTGGAACAAACAAATTTTTCTCATTTCGCTAATTCTCGAGCATCTTTTGGCAATGCAGCAACTTTATTGTATGGCGGTAGAACTATTCATGCAGCATTTAACCTAGCATGACACTTAATATTCTTCAAAACCAGACGCAGGTGTGCAACAGAAGAAAACAATCGTCCATGGCCGCAGTACTGAAAGATTGCAAAATTATCACCTAAGATAAATGAACTATAGCGCAAAAAATTCTCTTGAACACTGAACGATATAAAAAACAGCGACTAAATATTCGGCGGCACTCTGTTATTCCTTTCAGGTGATTTCAGACAAATTCTTCTCTTCATTCCACGTTCAACATATCCTGACCAGATTAATGCTTGCTTGAAATCATTGCCACTATATCATTACGTGGAAAAGTCCTGCTAAGAATAAACATGTGTGTCCAAATGCTACAAGATCTAAAATTTGCTGTCTATGAAAATACTGGATGCATAAAATTGCCCACTAATTTCTGCACTATCGTTGATTCTCAAAATGCTCTCATTGACGGCATATTTCCTAATGTACGCACACAATACATAAATTAGGAATGGCTGGCAGAAGAACCATTTTAACAGCCAAAAATGTAAATCCCGAAGATTTAAACTTCAAGATACAGCAGTCATTGCCTGGCGACTTGATTCCATACAAATCAATCGATACAGTTTGCGATGCTAACGAAGCTGTAAATTATACAACAGAGTTTTTGAACTCACTGAATTTATCAAGTATGTTCCGCCACTTTCTACGACTATAAGTTGGATCTCCGGTTATTTTACCTCGAAATTTGAATCTACCTCGGCTGTGCAATGGCACGCGGTTGGTCACTTGAAAATTGATGAAAAACGTTATCGAAGACACCATTTTGAATGATGAATTCCGAGCCAAAAATGTTTTGCTGCCATGAATTCCAATGATTCCCACAAACGTACCAATTCAATTCAAACACCTTCATTAAGTTGGCATTTGCAATGACAATCAATAAGTCACAAGTATAAACGATACGTGTGTTTGCGGCTTAGATTTGGACACACCGTGTTTTTCACACGGACAATTATACGTGGCATGTTCTCGTGTGAGCAAACCATCGAGCTAATTTGTTTTGGCTAAAGACGGGCTGACAAAAATATCGTCACCCTCAATTTCTTCTCGAAATGATTGATTCTTTATTCCATTGTTATACTTTAGGATAAAAAAGTGTTGATTTTTCACACTATGTTTAACTTTTAAGAGGTAAAAAAATGAATTTGTTCGTTATGTAAATGAAATACATTGTATCGAGAAAATGAATGATTGATGTTCTTTGTTTTTATAGGTGATCATCGTCTTCTGCAGCGCTTCAATCCTCTTTCCGTAATAGATTCCATCCCCACTCACTTGCAATACATTCGTTATTTTTCAATTAACAAGCAAAATATTTACTAGAAATAATATATATGGCAGAACAAGGTTTGCCGGATCAGCTAGTATTATATATATATAGATTCAGTATTTTGGAACTGTCTATAAAGAAGTAGCTGGATAGGGAAATATGAAGAAAAACTAATCATGAATGCATTCAATGCTATAAATAAATACATACAGATATTTATGTATATTTGAAAAATATATTCATATCGTGCATCAATATGAAAAACGGATTATAAATACAGTATTGCCAAAAACTTGTTACGTATATGAAAATATTTATTTTCAAACTTTGGAAGAACTGAAAGGCTGTTTCCACATAGATAAATAAATGCAGTTAGATCAAAGTTTCCTTGCGGCATTACTTATTTCTTTTCTCATAGTTAAGAAATGAAAGTAAATATTTCTAATGTATTCATATTTTACATGATATTTTCTTTATAGAATAACTTCAAGATGTATCTTTAGATTCTAAGAAAGTGTTTAAGCTTTTAGAAAAACAACATTGTGGCGAATGCAGAAGGAAATCAAAAGTAGGAACATATTTAACAGCAAAGTCATTTTCAAAGGAAAAATGGTGAAAGAATTTCATATTTAATCTTCAAAATTTTCGACAATAATGACAAAATTCAAAACATTTTCTTTCTTCATTTGAAGTTGTTTCGGTCTAAATAATTTTATTTCGTTAACCGTTTTTACGCAACTAATTTCAGCCAGTGAAAATTTTAGTCCACTATTGGAAGAATTTTTGTTGGAAGTTCTTTTATTTGAAGTTCTATACGTAAAATATTTTAAGGTGAAAATATTTAAGGTAGAGACATTAGGACCTTTAATTTCGATTTTGAAGAAACTTGGTTTTTTTTTTTTTTTTTTTTTTCCGCAGTATTTTTTTACCGCAACTTCTTTTCTCAATAATAATACTACTTTTTCCTCTTTCATAATTTCGTAATACATTTATATTATCTGAGGTAAAACACTGGTATTTTTGGTATTAGCTGCAGATACTAATGAATAGTTTTTAATAAGAGAGTTTTTCAGTTTGACATACTAATATCTACTGCTATTTTAAATGTGCATTTCTTTTTCGATGAGACAGTAGGGGTGACTGGGGATACTTGATCCCCTAGCCAAAAATGTACCAAAATCATTAAGTACAGATTTGAAACCTGAAAATTATATTAAAGTTATACTTGTACAAAAAAATGGCAACATTTTTTTTTTCAGCCATTTTGCTTTAGCTCGAGAAATGATCGTCTGAACGTGTCAAAGGAAACTTTTTTTAGGAAAGCATTCCGAAGTTTACATTTATCCGTTAAATACAACTTAAAAAAAATTCCGAAGTGTAATGTTATAGTATAGACAGTCTTTAATAATTGAGACACATTTTTAGCAAATTGCCACTGATTGTTAATAGAACAAATGTGTCTGTAAAAATCGCATATTAGAGATACTTGGATACCTTCGTTTAGAGGGATACATGATCCCAGGGATCAAGTATCAATATGACAATATAAACACAATGAAAACAATACAAATGTTGTTTACTTAGTTGACATTAACTTTAAACATTCATAACCATGTTAACATAATAAACTTTATCATAGTTTGAATGATATATTTAAACAATCACTACAGTAAATATGCCAAACAATTAAAATGTCAGTTCGCACTTGTAACCCACATAACACCTCAAACATCTAAGCATAAACTAACTCTACTGATAAATTATGTTTTGATCAGCCAAATGAGTTTGAACACGTTGAAATAGATGTTAAATCTTTGTTTCAAAGAAAAAAAAATATGATTTTGCTATAGTTAGATTTACAACAAAAAAGTGAGTTGGCCATTATGTAGACCCATTAGCGGATAGAATGCAAAGTTGGATTTCTAGAGTTTGAAATAGGTTTTCTGAAGCGAAAAGGTAATATGCTTAATCAATCTATTTTTCCTGAAAAATTGACAAAATGTGTTAAGCTGCACACATTCAGTTGGGTTGAGCGGAACTTTAAGAACTACAACATACGAATTATTTGCATTTAACTTTTCACGTTTTGAAAATATATAAGATAGGATTTTCTTTTTATAAGTACGCTGATACTTACATTTTTCTTCATTTTTTTTAATTAATTCAGTTGATGAAACTCTTCATTTTATTATTGCAAGACAAGAAGCAAATAAGATTATTTTCGTGCTTGTCATTTTATTTTTTTTATTTGTTGTAATTTTCGCTTCGTTACGCTACTTTTAAAAAATTGTCAATTTTATTTATAAAATACAGTTTTTTTTTTTCACAACTGTATTGGATATCAAAAACATCATAATCCAATGATCAAAAGCATCATAAGTTCATGAAAGTTGTGAACATTTTTTTTACAAATGTCTAGTGAAATTTGAAACTATGTTATTTTGTGTTGACGTTATTATAATTTAATAAAGAAAATTAGAAATGAGGTTATTTTTTAGAAACATTACGTAGAAAACTAAAATCCATAAATTGCAGATCTAATGAAAAGTCTCTGAATCTGAGAAAATGATATATTTTCTCAGTGGGATCAAGTATCCCCCATGAAGGGATCATGTATCGCTTGATGTGGGGATACATGATCCCTTTATGAAATTTTTGAAAAAAATTATTTTACCAAAACTATCTGTTTAATTTCAGCTAAAAAAAATACTGTCAGATAGAGGAAAAAATTACCTTTGTTCACGTACTTAAAAAAAAAAAAAAAAAAAAAAAAAAAAAAAAAAAAAAAACACTGATAATTTGCAGCAGAGATAAAAAATTGAAAACTAAAGTGGGGATCAAGTATCCTCAGTCTCCCCTACCAAAATCAGTCGATTGATGTAAAAATTTGACTTTAAGAAGACGAATTAATCGAATATAAATAAATAAAATAACGGAAATAATACAAAATGATATTTTCATCAATGAGGATGTGATTAATTGCATTTTCATGCGTTTATGTGCACAGTATTTTTATTTCTTCTACTTCCATGATCATTTACGTACGTAAAAGTTAATCTTCATATTTATATGATAACCAAAATCACTGATCGAGTAACGCTCTGACGTTACCCGCAATGAAACTCGAGCCAATGCTCGCGGAATGCGTGAGGGCTTTATTTCATTGTTAGAGCACCTAAAATTTGGTAATTTCATTCAAAAAGGTAGTGGTCTCACGACTTTTCTTCAAACTTAATGGCTGTAAAATAGTAAAATAAAATTTGCCATCGATTCATGTAAAATGTATCTTGCTATGATGAGTTGTTCCTGAGAAATTTTAAACGTATATATTTCAAAATCATTTTTGTTTTTAACAAAAAGTAGTGAATTAAATCAGTTTTATATTACGCACGAGAGATAAGTTGATCGCTACGATACATCTGATCCAGTAACTCTCCTGTTACTGGAACAGAAACGGTTAAGATTAAAGTTCAGTCTTGAATTATTTATTGCAATCATGATGATACACTTAAACAAATTTTTTTGGCACCGTTGACGAGCTGAGAACAACTTTATGCTTATTATAATTTCGAATAGGAATTTAAATCCTTGGAAATTTAAAGCTATATTGATGAGTTGCTTATTTCATGGTTTTTTAAATAGAATGGTTACTTAGCATCCTAAATAGAATTCTGTATATATTTTTCAGTGTGATTTCATTCATATTTTACTTTTCATGTATGAAATAGTTTGCATTTTACAATATTGTCTAATGAGCACCAAGGAAGATCCTATTTCAAAAGACGACGGTTACGATGGAAGGAAGTCAAGGTGGTTAGTGCCAGGGAGTAGCTGGACAGAATTCATGCCAAAAAAGCAGCCGCTCATACAAGACTACAGTTTCGAAAAAGAAATCATTAGAAATTCAAAACGTTTGATGAGTTGCTTATTTCACTGTTTTATAAATAGATTCTTATTTCTTATTAAGCCGTAACTATGTAATTTAATCAAAAAAAGAACTTTTATATTTATTTACCAGTGTTATAAGAGCGCGAGTCTCATCCTTAATATCTGCGACGCCAGTGAAGCAAAAAGTTAAATTTGCCGTCTTTAATACCATAAAACCTTTCAAGGATATATGATAACTTGAAAAATTTCTAAAATTTAGATCTGTCTGTACATTCAAAAGTTTAAAGAAAATCTCTATCTTTCTCTGCAGTCACGTAAGGAACTTTTGTAGTTCAATTACAATATTTTTTCTTATCGTTGATAATGCATTTCTTCTCGCGTAATGGTTGAAATAAATTTGAGGACAAAAGATGGCCGTTCAATATTTAAACATTTCATTTATATTCATAATATACAAATTTAAAATTAATAATTTCTTGCACTGAGCCACTTTCCTGTAGGTAAAAGCTGTTCTACGACTTCAAAGTCGTTTCGTGACCTCAAAACAGTTGCTTTCTTTACTCAAAATACGTATTTGTTTCTCTTTACCTAACATAAGCTTTTGTGTTTTTCACTCTAGCATTGCACCAGTTGCACTTTCAACATCTATTGCTTATATTTACAAATTTTTGCTTCAATATTTCGATTTGGGTAATACCAGTTTAGCTAATACATAAACTTCGCTCTTATTACTAACAATCTCATTCTCTGCGTGAAAATTGGAGTACATTATTTTCAAAACCCTGTTATATAAATAGAAAGAGCTCTCATAGAAACAGAGAAGCACTGACATTAAAGTACGATGTCCGCTTGCTGACCTTTTAAAGCATCAGAAGAAGTAAAGGTCTCTCAAGGGATGAAGCATGACATTCTTTTCTACTTTACTCCAGTTTGTAAAGCATCCTCCTCTTCCATCAATCATCTCTTCATCTTTTTTCCCCCTCTAAATATTCTTTGAGCTCCAGTCCTCTCCACACTTTGACCTCGCACTAGAGTCCCCCCGTTGCATGGAACGGACCCTTTTGGTGAACACGAATCAGCTCTTTAGAAAACTTTTCCCGCAGTTTCGGGTTCTCATCGATGGACTACTTCATAACTGTAATGTGTGAGGGAAAAAAAAAGATAGCTGCTGTTTCTCATTTATGGTTTTAGTATGAATGAGCCGTTGAGAGCAAAAGTGGTGTAGTTCAATAAATCAAAGTTTTGAGTAATTGAATCGTCAAGTAGTCAATTTTGCACAAAACACGACTGCTGTTACTTTTACGATAACAGTAAACTCTCGATCATCCGCGGAATTGGGTGGCACGATTGCCGCGGATAATAAAAATCGCGGATAAACCGCAAAAAGCATTATGGTAGACAAAGAAGGTAAAGATTTTCCTTCTTCAAAATCTTAGCTGCATTTTGATGCATAATATTTTCTTCAAACCGTGAAAATATGTACAGTAAAAATATATTTTGTATTTTTGCCCAACGGAACTTAACATAAATACAGAACAAGTGCACATACGATGAAGACAGCACAAAAAATAAATAGATAAATAAAACAAAAACAAATTGAGTTTAAATTTGCAATTTTCCGGCAAAAATACAGCCATCGGTAGTTGCTTTTTGCTGCGAAAATACATGTTCTTAATTGTCTCACGGATAATCCACCCCACGGATAATCCGCTCGCGGATAATCGGGATTTTATTGTACTGTCTATCAGTAAATGGTGGAACTTAGAATTACACCAGTTTCGTATGAAGTAGAATCTGCGTGAATACCATTGAGAAGAGATAAAACAGAGAGAGAATGTAAAATTTCGTTCTTGAACCAAAGACCCCGAAGTCATGCGATAGATTTTAAAACAAAGCATTGTAAGCGATCAGGTTTCTTTCACTAGTTTCACGCAAAATGTGTCAACCATTCGTCGTTGAGTCACGTGACTAGTCACGTGACTCAGCGAGCCTCTCGTTGCTCTTAGCCTCAGCTTTTGCTAAGCCAATGATTGGACTTGCTCCCTCCATTTCTAATTCCTGCTCTAAGATGAATACTTACTGCTTGTAACTCATCAGTGCTCATTATATGGTGCTGAAACAAATATGTATTGTTGAATTATGTTAACAACGATATATACCTCAACTAGTATAGAATAACTTAAATAACTTAAAACCATTGTGACCTAAACTCATGTGTCCCTCACTGATCGATTTCAGATTTGCACGAAATTTCTCACTTTCTCGATTAAATTTGAATATATTCATTACTTAAGCATTTGAATTGGCACTTCGTGAACTTCAATAGTACAATGAATACCTTCTTCGCTAATTATAGAACATATTACTGACCACAAGATTGTCGGATTAGGGTGAGCTGAACCCTTTACACCACATTTTCAAAATTCAAAATTTATGAATTAATAAACAAAATTTTTTTAATTGAAATATCGTGGCCTCAGATCAACACTAAAACATATAATCCCAGGAATAACACTAAGATATCCTACTGTTGCTCTGGGGTTACGATATACAGGGTGTCCTGAAATAAGCTGACTGTTTTCAAAAATTTATAACAGGAAAACGGTTAATGATAAAAAAAATTCTCGCAGTAAAATCATGTGATGGGCCGTAATTTTTTTTTCCTCCATGAGTTCCAAATTTTAGTTTAATTTTTTTCAAACTGATGGCGCATCAGATAGTAAGTCCATAAATCAAAAAGGAATAATAGCAATTCACCGATTTTTTTTCTCCGACTGCAATACGTGATTACACCCGAGCGTATTTTAAAAATTTTGAATATTTTGTTATATTTTGAAAATTTTGTAATGTAATTTTGCTCACAAAATTTGTTTTCGAAATATTATGATGTAATTTTCGATCTTTCTTTGATTGAAAGGCTTACTATCTGCAACGCCATCTGTTGAAAAATGTTTGAACTAAAATTTGCAACTCTGGAAAGAAAATTTACAGTCCACCGTATGAATTTTCTACGGGAATTATTTTTTTATCATTCACCATTTTCCTGTAATAAATTTTTGAAAACTGTCTGTCTATTTCAGGACACCCTGTAATTGTTTATGTTTTTGATTTTCTTGTTTGATTTTGTATTTTTCAGGTGAAAATAAGAAAGAAAGCCTTCTTTTAAAAAATTATATGAAAACATAGGTCTTAATTATTCGTGCCTCTCCTTTTGAGAACATCAAAGAACTTTCCAAAACTTTTAAGAAAACTCACTGCATTTCATATTTCACTCTTACTTTCACTCTAAAAACATTTTCTTGACTTTTTCTCTTATAGGGAGATTCCAATATCATATCTATTACTCCCCCCACCTCCCCCGAAGATAAATTCTGGCTGTGCTAGTGGAGAAAAGATGTAAATCTGATTGTTGAGTTATTTACTACGTAACAAAATAGATTGCACATAAAAGGTTGTACTGATGGACAATTGTTTCATTATTTTACTGTCAGTAAATATCAAGTTTTAGGGTAAACTAAAAAATGTTTGAAGTATATAGCCTTCCTATAAACGAGGCGACTCGCCCCCTCCCCTTTTTTTAAGTTTTATTAATTTATTTTCCAATTTAGGTACCAAAACTTGAAATTATAAAAAAGCAGAATTGTCAAAATTTTCTGAACATGCTTATATGTTTTACTATGTATAACTGTTTACGAAATATTATTTAAACACACACAATAACTTTTAATTTATGTATTCATTGTTTTGGTATTAGTAAATCAATTATTTTACTTAAACAAGCTATAACTTGTGAAATAAAATTATATTACCAAGTGTTTGTGACACCTTTAAATACTTTGGAGTAAATAATTTAAGTCTAAATTAATGCCTAAGAGTTTCTTCGGGGAAAATTATTGCGCACAAAATTCATCAAAATCTTAAGAAAAACGTGAGTTAAGTTGTTAGACTTCCAACAATATCCACTTATGTGCCACAATATTCGCAAAACCAGCCTTAACCAAGTTTTGTTCTTTTTTTCTTTTTTTGCTGTTGCTAAAAGTCTCATGGTTTTTAGTTTTTTTTTTTTTGGCCCCCTTCCCTCCACTTATAAGCCCAAATCGCACAACACTGCCTATATATATATATATATATATATATATATATATATATATATATATATATATATATATATATATATCCCACCAAACTTTAGGAGTTGAAATGACCGAAGTGGCGAAACGCTTCACCTGGGCTCTCCGTGAATTAATCGTTGAAAGAAATTAAAATCCCGTCGGTGTCGGAAGTGAGGTCGGAATGCATAAAATCCATATTCGGTTGGAAATTTGAAGGCGATAAAATAGTTTCGTTCGTGTTTTGCCGTATCGAAATTTATGCAGTCGTAATGCAGAGGCGGAGCCCAGATAACACTCCGCACGATAGGCACTGTATAACGACACCGGAATTTTACTCAAACGACGTGAGATCCATTCATCAGATTGCCGAAATGGGCGAGCTCCTGTAGAGTGCACATGCAAATGGCCTTCGGAATGGGAGTTATGAACAATCTAATTTCCTTGAGTCGAGGACCCAGAAACGTGAGAGATTGGAAGAAGAGAAACCGTCCGGGAATTTTTTCTATGCCACCAATAAAAATGCCAAGTGCTTATTTGGCACGGGTTGACGACAAATGAAGGGTTCATCAAGGAATAAAGTCACGCAGAAGATGGATGTTGTTTTCTTTCTAATGGAGCGCTATTTTATCGACATCATTTTTTAAATAAACTCCTATACTCATCGATTTACATCACAGTTTAGAATTTTATTCAGGCGAATGGAGTTTTATCGGTCGTAGTACCACCACGCCTGCAGACTAGGGTGGTTCAAAAATACATGTGAAAAAATAAGTTTCTCCTAGATAACGGGACACCCCTCAAAATTTTTAGACTTGTGGATAGTAATATGCTGGAAGCTTCCTATTTCAACTGAAAGACGGTGCTCAACCCCTTCCCTCAAACTTCATGAGTATGGGGAGGGGGGTTTAAAAAATTCATTGAATGGAAAAAACAATGCTACATATTAAAATATACTCGAGTAATATGCATATACATTGCAATAAAATAATTATTTACAAAAAAAAAAAAAAAACAGCTGGGGACATTTAATGTTTCTAAATTTGTGACATTGTCTATGCTACGGCTAATGTTAAATAGAGGGGTCATTGAGCATCCTCTTAAAATTTGAGTAAGAAGCAAAAAATAAGGGGTGTCCTGGACTCTAGCTGAAAAAAAAAATTTTTGCACCACCCTAATGTAGACATGTAGACCAACACCCAAATGGGTATTTCTGTATTCTAATATCCAGGCAAAAACCTAAATAGGAGAGAGTTGGGAGGAATGAGACAGCTGCATTTATGCCGAGATAAAATGAGAATTTTTTTTTCTAAACTTGTACAGTAGGTATAGCAGATTAGAATCAAATTAGAATCTAAAGCTGCGACATCTACTAAGCGCTATAGAAATGGTTTGTTACATTTTATTACGACATAAATGCAGCCATCCCATTTTCCCCCCAATTTGAAATTTTATAAAGGGGCCATTCATTAACTACGTAAAGGTCAATAGGGGGAGGGGGAGTTGGAAAAATCTCTACATATCCTTACTTTAGGGGGGGGGGTCCAAACCCATTCTTACGTAATATTTTCCAAGTCGATATTTTATATGAGAAGTCGCGTGGTCAAGTGGTTTGGCAGGGGTCATATTTCATTTGCGTCTGGAAGGCAAAAAAAGTATTAAGGGGAGCCATTTTTTATTTGTTTTACGAAGAATGAATAGTGCAAAATAAATAAAAGAATCGCACTTTGTATGGCATGTTTTATTTTTAATTAGCATCGCATCGTATACAAGGAAAAAAATGTCGAAAAAACATTCAGTCTAAATTTCAACTTTTTGGGAAATATTTCTTTACACAAAAAGGTTTTATAAAATTTAATAGTGAATTTAATAACGATTTCAGTGATGTAAGATTCGTTATTTTGTTATTTTGAAAAACGAAATGAAATCTTACGTAAGAATATGTGGGAGGGGTTTGAAAAATCTTACGGACCCTTACATGGGTGGAGGGGGGGGGTCAAAAATTGACAAAATTATCCTTACGTAATTAATAAATGGCCCTTAAATATTTTTGTTACTTTTAATTTATTTGCATGTGTTACGTGCTGAACATCTAAAGTCAACTTCTTGTAATTTTCTATATGAATTAGTTAAAATTTTTGCTCTATTAAATGCAGCAATGACGAAACAAATTGTTCACAAAGATAGTTACATTTTTCAGCGAGCTACAAGCTTTGAAACATTTGAAGTACTCAAAGTTAAATTGGTACCGAAATCTGTGTATGGCATTTTCAAAAACAATCGTTTCAGCTACAACCGGTGATTTGAAATACATGTAAGATTATGTGTGACAAAATTAAAAGCTTTCAAAATATTTACAAAAGTACACTTAAAGTAGTAAACACATCTATGTTATACTACTAAAATTAAAAAGTAAACTCATTGAAAGAAAAAAAAAACGAGCTGATGTGTGCATCACATGACTTCCTTTTACGCCAATTTAAGGATAATAGCGCCTTGGAGTAAGCAAGGAAACACTAAATATTTTCACCCCTAGTTTCTTGCGAACCGAAGCAAAAAAAACGTTTTACACAGATTTATTTCCCCATTATTGGCAATTTTGATATAATTCAGTGGTTAACTCTTTAAATATCACCAACATTGGCCGAATTATAACCAGATTTAAAAATTAAAAAAAAAAATCGCCAAATTTTTCGCAAAGTTGGCGACAAAACTTGGCGGCCAAAAGTTTGGCGATATATCGCCAAGTGTTTGACAAATTATAACACCACTTGAGTTAGCATTGAAATTAACAATTATTTCCATCAAAAAAGGTGTAAAAGACCCCCCTTAGGAACATTGTGTGTTGTAATGTGTAGGAATGTGTGTAGAATGTAGTTTTTCAAATAGTTCGAGGTTTCGTAGTCTGTTTTTGGGTGTCATGGCACAACATTTGCATTTATTTTTGAATAGCAATGAAAAATATAAAGGCCTTGTTTTTCTTACTTTGACGACCTGTCATTCTTCTAAAAGGACGATGAGTTTTAATCTCATCTTCTGTATGGTCCCTTAAAACTTTGAACTGGAATATCTCCTGGAGTTTTGGTCGCACAAATGTCAAGTTTTTTGCATCAGTAATAGTTATTAATGGAGATTATTTCTCTAAATATTAGTTAGGGGACCTAAGGCCCGTATAAAAAGTTACACTTTGTATTTTTTGACTCATTTTTATTTTTGCTTCAAACTTTCAATATCTTAACTCTGCATCTGATTTTGAACATTTTTGAAAATGAAAGTATACATCTAGGACTAACGGCTGCGAAAATAAAGGTCTTGCAGCTTAAAACGGAACACCCTATATAATGAGGTAAAAAAATATTCTGGCATCACTTGGAATTTGCGAAAAAAGTTGAAATTTTAAGGACAATATTTTAAAGCTTTTTAAGCTAAAATTTGCCTTTTGCTACAGTGCAATATAAAATAGCTCCATTTCTTAAAAATAAAAGCAACAGATTTGGTGCCCCATAAATTTTGGTGCCCTGGGCCTGTTCCCCACGTGCCCATGTTTTAATCTGTCCCTGGTGATCAAGCTTTTAAGCGGTTTCCGTTCCTCCCTTCGAGTATAAACTAAAACTTCGAGAAGAATATCAAAGCCAATTAAAGGTTTTGTGACTACATTGATTTAAGTTCAAAAAAAGAAGATCCGTGCCAGGGCTGCCGAGTCAGAGAGAAAATGACTCCAAGTACGAGTACTTCACCCAACCTCAGTCCTCACCTCAACCCCAGAGTTGGGGAGTCTAAAGGAAAATGCAGTAAACTCCCGATTATCCGTGGAATTGGATGGTACAAGCAACGGTATTCTACTGGTACAAGTACCGCGGATAACAAAAACCGCGGATAAGCCGAAAAAAGATTAAAATGAGGGGCAAATAAGGTTAAAATCGTTCGTCCTCAAAAACTTAGCTGTATTGATGCATAATATTTTCATACTTTCTTCAAACAGTGAAAATATATACAGTGCAGTAAAAATCTTTGGTATTTTTGCAAACTCAACATCAATAAAGAATAAGTGCATGTGCGATGAACAAAGCACAAAAAATAAATAAATAAAACAGAAACAACTGAGTTCAAATTTACAATTTTTCGACAAAAAAAAAACAGCCATTAGTATTTGCTCTTTGAGCAGACAAAGTTAATTAGATACATTTTGCTTTAAGAGATCCAGTTAGGCCATACCGCAGCCGAGGACCGCGAAACATGCTAAGAAAAGTCTTGGCAAACTACATCACGGTAACAAGATGGATATTATAACATTAATATTAATAATAATGTTAATGAGTTAAGTCATGATAAAATTATCTCCGTGGTAACAAATAAATAGCTGAATATACTTAAATCGGTTGAACATGATGGCATGTTGTTCAAATGCTAAGTTTCTTAAGTTAATACTGCAAACTAAACAAATAAAGTAATTAGTTTGATGCAAAACTTATGACTCACCTTAGTAAACTACGAAAATGACGAACCAAAATCCTTTATTTTGTATGCGGCAAAGCCAGTTATTTATCAGAATCCAAATTTCCAATTAAAACATATGAAAAATAAACATCCATCTTACGAGTAGTAATTTCGAAGCGAATCGTTTTATTTCGGATTAAAATGAATTGATCTTAATTTGGAAATCATTTTGAGAGTCGTTCAATAAGTACCATACCCCCTCCCTCTTTGCAGAAGACGGGAAATTCGGTCCTAAAACAGATATATACACTACTAAATTCCATTAATGAACTGTTAATGTACATTTTATGTACCAATCAATTTAATGGAGAGTTCAACCTACGGTGACATTACGTGAAATTATAAACATGCTTTACGACTGATGTTTGACAAGTTTAACCAGTTTCATTTTCAGCTTTAACTCAGAATTTGTCAGATACATTTCCTGGCGATGATTTTGTAGTCTATTTAAAATTGAAAGCCTCGAATTTAGTCACGGGAACATAATTATACGGCATCGTTCGTACTATTCAAAAGTTAGTAATTATATAACTGAATTATTGAAATGAAAATACGTTGAAAATATTATCAAGTAAATTTGTTACGTTTCAACTAAGTTATAACACAAGATAGGCTATATCTATTTAGCACATTGCTCACGAAACACGTAGAATGGAAGCATTGGGAATAACTGCTGTAGCTACAAAAATTACCTAAAAATCAGGGGCTTATATAATTGACGTCAGAGTTTAATATTTGCATTTTCAGTAGAAGTGTGAATTGTTTTACTAATTAGAATATCAGTTAGTAAAATGGAAAAGTTGTTTACATTTTAGTTTTTAGATATTTAGACTATTTTGCCAACATTATGCATTCATTGGCCCTCTTGCATTTGATTCCAACATTACCATTTTCTAAAGTACGTTTTATAGAGAAACAAGTAATTAAATATGACTAAATACTTTCACTAGGTTTTCTTGCTCTATTACTTCTTTTTTACCTATAAACTATTTTTATTGCAATTAGTTACTTTAATCACCTTTTCTAGAGAAAAGCAGACAACTTTTACAGTACAGTCCAAATTCGTTATCAGCTATCAGGTCATCTGTATGAGGTTTATACAAAAGTGACCTCAAAGCGGGGTGATCATTAGGGTGGATCGAAAAAAATGGATTTTTTTTTTTTTTTTTTTTTCGGAATCGCGTTACCTCTCAAAAGTGTCAGTTTGGTATCCTCAATTGGGGAAAAATAATAAAAAATTCTCTAAGTTGACACCTTCAATTCGTGCACAGGGCTGAAAGTTTGAAAAAATAAGCTAAAAATTGAATTCTTCAAAAAATAATAAAATTAGTTTTTTGTATATTTTCATAATGCAACAGCTATAAATTGTCAGTATATAGCTTAGTTTGAGCCTAAAAATATTTTATAGCTTTTACATAAGATTTTTTGTTTGCGCATATGCCTTACATTGGGCAGGAGATTTTAGCCCAATTTAAAGCGAATGCGCAAACGAAAGATTTTATGTAAAAGCTATAAAATATTTTTAGGCTCAAACTAAGCTATATACTGACAATTTATAGCTGTTGCATTATGAAAATATACAAAAAACTAATTAATTTTAATAACTTAATTTTTTTATTTTTTGAAAAATTCAATTTTTAGCATATTTTTTCAAACTTTCAGCCCTATACGCGAACTGAAGATGTCAACTTAGAGAATGTTTTATTATTTTTCACCAATTGAGGATACCAAACTGACACTTTTGAGAGGTAACGCGATTTCGAAATAAAAACATCGATTTCTTTGAACCACCCTAGTGACCATACATCTGATTAAAGGGAAAATCCAGCTATATTTCAAATTCTTCACATATTTTATTTTAGTAAGTTGTTTAACAGCAATATGTAACTAGATCAATTTTTTTGCTTTATCAATTAAAATTACTGCAATAATTAACTGAAAAACCAGTAAACTGGAATTGATGTAGAATGCATGATACTTATAGGAAAACCAGAAATATTTTTTACTTAAGTACTGACCTATTGAGGACTGTCTTTGCCTGGTATTATCTGTAGTTTACCCTTATATTTTTAGATTATCAATATTATGGAGAAATGCTCCTCTTGTGCAACTGAATGCAGCTGGTGATTAAGTTATTGTCTTTTATAAGCACACTTACTTCAGACAAATCTTAAATAAGCACTTACTCCGTAAAATAATATTTCTATTGTTATTTTAAAGTAATAGTTCTTAAAATGACGAAATGCGCGGGGTGATGAGATTATGAAACGACAAATAACCAGAAATAAACACAAAGTTCCCTATTACATAAGCTGAGACTTTACAAAAGTGTAAAAAGATAAGATGCAAAAGGATAAACTATAAAAGCAAGTAAGAAGTTAAGAAGGTCATTCAGTCTGTAAGACACTGTATCTTTTCTCCTGCCTTCCAATATCTGTCATATACACTCCTGTTTGTGAAAATTGCAACACCATGAAGGAAGCATCATAGTTGAATGAAATTAAATACACAGTTGAGTGGTAATGGTACAAACAAATGATTTCATTTTCAAACCAAACATACAATAAAACGAGATAGAAATTAGTATCTTGTGTGGCCACCAATGCGCCGCAATAAGTGTTGCTACACGACTCGGCATGGAGTGAAGCAAAATTTGAATATCTACCTGCGGAAAAGTATTCCATACTGTTTGCATGCGCAACCAAAGTTCGTCTGTCGAAGCAACAGGACGAGGATCACGAGCAAGACGCCGCCCAACGAAATCCACACATGTTCAATCGGTGATAAATCCGGGGAATATGCAGGCCAAGGAAGAAGCTGTACCTGCTGCGAATCAAGGAAGGATTTGACAGTCCTGGCGACATGTGGACGTGCGTTATCCTACTGGAATACAGCCCCTGGCAATCCTTGCAGGAAAAGAACAGCTTGAGGCTGTAAAATTTCGTTTATGTATCGGATAATGTTCAAATTGCCCACAATTCGTAGCAATTGTGATCGTCCATGATATGCTTTGGCACCCCAGACCATAACTCCGGGTGTTCGTCCACTGTGGCGTTCGATAATGCACTCCGGAATGTGCCGTTCACCGGCATAGCGCCTGACACGACTTCGGCCATCATGGTGCCACTAATTGAAGCGGGGTTCGTCAGAAAAGACGACCTGCTACCAATCAGCTCGCCAGCTCCTATGCACATTGGCCCATTGTAGCCGCAGGCAGCGATGGTTTTGCGTGAGAGGAATCCTGTATAAAGGAATCCTTGCGCGCAGCCCACGCTGCAGCAGGTGTCTCCGAATTGATGAAGCACACACTGAGTCAAACACTGAGAGAGATTTCTTTTCACGCGGTTTTTTTTTTCTTTCGCTTTTGCTTCTCTGTTTGTTTCCTCTACGTAGTTACTTCATTGAGAAGAAATAGACATTTGGTATAACTGCAAACGTCGTTGCGTTTTTATTCCGGAATTAGCTATTCAATTATCAGCTAATTTAAACGTTTTTATTTTTAATGTTGTTGTTCAAGATAGTACTGATAGATAGTTTTAGGTAACAGTTTTGCAGGATATAAATAGCAAGACATTAAATGTTTAATAAAGAAAACGGAACAATAAGCAGATGTTTACATACTTTAAACACTTTTAAATATGTTCGAAAGCCCTAAGAGCTACAATATGATCAAACGCCTTTACTTACGCGAGATTTCGAAGATTAATCCACGAAATTTTCAGTTTTCTACTTCATTCAATGTGAAAGTAAATTTCGTTGTAACTTCCTTCGTTCGCCATTGAAGTTGTCGTTGGACGATATGTCAGAACACATGCGCAACGAGTCGCTCTCCTATTGAAGGGTCTTTTAGCACTTTTGTTAACGTCGTTCACCCACTGAGGAACCAGAAGCACCTTAACGACACTTCCTAGCCTACGTTGCGGCCTGAGACACCGTTTTTTCACCTTAGCGTGAAATTCTTTGCTCCTGAGGCACTCCTGGTTTTAACAGTGTATCTACATGTGTTAATGCTGAGTGCACTACCTACTCGTATGTGCACTCTAGTTAATGAATCCTATGATCAAATGCTATTGCTAAAAACTAAAACTTTCCTAAAGTGGCTATAAATGCGAGGTGACCTTTTCTTATTAGAAGGTAACCGTACAAAGGGTCAAAAGAACATATCACACTAAACGAAAACTCGTTCAACTCAATTCCGAATTCAACCACAACTTCCCGTTTTTTGTTCAGCTACCGACCAGTAAAATTTATCTACGCTGGCCAACATGTAAAATAAGTTGAGCATTATTTTTCAGGCGCTTTCTAGCATTTTAGGTGATTTAAAGCAATCATTTTTTAACTGTGCGTTCCCGTTAATCTTTAATCTTAACTATTTTGCAGGGAGTCGTACTAAAACTAATCGATTATTATAGATCATGTAATTATTGCAGGTTTTATAATTCTGTACCTGAGGGCTAAACTAACGTAAATACAAAATTGGTAATTTTCATGCATTACTGCATGGTATTTAGAATCATATTGCGCATTAAATCATAACATTATTCTATTTTTAAAAACATCCATCATAATTATTTGCCAGTGTTTATGAAAGTGCAAGTCCCAACCTTTGTAAGCACCAGAGAAAAGTTTTTACGCTCTCCTGCTAAGTAGGGATAATGTGAATTACGATAGTCTGGCCTTGAGGTAGAGATTTACAGTTTGAGGGAAACTAAGCAGTACAAGAAACCGTTTTGGGTCAAATTCACATTTATCAAAAATGCCTGCCAATATTCATAAAACCATAGCTTCTGCACATTGTAATGAACTAATAACTTTACTTTTGTGATAAAAATTTTATGTACATTTATTAATAATTATACAAAAGAAGTCCTTATTCATTTGGAAAGTATTTACTTTAGATTTGCAAATTTGGCTTATAGATCTTACACCTAATTCAAATTGGAAACATATTTTAAAACTAACTATTTGAATCGTTATTTTGAACTCGATTCACTTTTAAAAACTATAATAAATAACATAATTATAAAAAGTTTTAAACTCACCTGAATTAATAAACGACGAATATATTCGGAGCTTCGTCTCCTGCTCCGTAGCGGTCATATTGCGCAACATGGAACTGATGCCACTTGATTGGTTAGTATAAAATTCTTCATCTTCTTCTTGGAGCTTATGGCTTAGGTTTAACTGACGGGAACTACATCGTAGCAGATGTTTCGTCTCCCTTACAAATGTTATATTTCTATTTCATATAGCATGAAAGAATTTACAGCACAAAGAAGTTCAAGTACATCCGTAGCGCGGATGACAGCAAACCCACCGTCTCAAGTGTGTCAAGCAATCACTCAGATCAATCAGCAAGTGAGGCCCCTAGTACAAAGTTGGGTTTAATTTTTTGAAGGAGAAGGAGAACACAGTTGGACAAATTTGAAGTCACTGTGTTTAACTCGGAATAATATAGCATACGGGAGTTTTCTAGGTGAAATTGACATAGGAATTGAACCATTGAGAATAGATAAAATGGAATGAGTAAAGACTTTCATTCGTGAAGCAAAGATCCCAAGTCACGAGATAGATTTTAAAGCAAAACATTGGAATAAATCAGGTTTTTTTCGCTGGTTTCAATCAAAACGTGTCAACCATTCGTCGTTCTTGAGTGACTTTGGAACTTTGCCTCAGCTTTTGCTAAGCAAATGATTGAACTTACTCTCTCCATTTACTAATTCTGCTTTTCGAGTTGAACTTGGGGTTGAGTTGGGTTTGAAAGTGTTACGGTGAACGAAATTTGATATGTGTATAGTGAGACTCTGATAAGTTGAGCTATGACCTTGATAATGTTGATCGCTTCTTCGTCGAATAATATGGAAGGCTAATTGGCCCTGAGTAGAACTGAATTGCTTTCGTAAACTTCTTCTTCTTGCTTATCTCTCTGTTCTGAATCAGATCAGATCCATGAGGTTGTTCGCCTTAATCAACTTCAAGACAGAAGCAGGTCTCTTCAGTAGATCCTCGCGTACCAAACCAACACAAAAAATCAGATGTTGTGCAGTGGCCTCTTCAGTATGACATTTGGTGCAAATTGGGAAAGTCCTTTTACCATGGGAAAATCTGAGGGTTTTTAGATGATCTTTGCTCAGGCGAGCCAAAGCAGTTTGATCTCTCTTGTCACCCTGAAATCCAAGGGAAGCACCAGGACCCTTGCAAAAATACCATGGATGCTCAGGAGGACGTCTCCAAGAGCTGTTTATAGTAGCCTTACATCTGGAGTATAGTTCAAGGTACGTCAGAGGATCCCCACTATTCTGAGTCATAGTAGAGCCCTCTTTCGCCAGTAAATCCGCAATATCGTTACATCTCAAATTCACATGAGATGGAATCCATCGTAAATAGAGGTCACAAGAACTGGACAGACTCTTGAGTTTTTTTAACAATTCTTATTCCCTTTTGATCTGCAATGATTCTCCAATTTTGCAAGTATTGGATTGAACTGCGGCTGTCTGATAGGATCCATGTCTCTGTAGGGAAACGTTGCTCAGCAATATAATCCAGAGCCATGTCAATGGCGATCAGTTCAGAGCAAAACACGGAGCAGTAATCAGTGTTTCTACGTTTAAGAGATATTTCTTCATCTCCAGACTTAACAACAATTCCACTTCCAGTGTTCCCTTCAATTCTACTGCCGTCTGTGTAAATCAGAACAGCCTCAGTAGGAATGCTATTAATCACTAATAAAGCAACCTGTCTTAAGCATTCAGGCTGTTTCGTAGTAGTTTTGCAAACGTATTCCGATTCAAATCTGTGCCAAAACACGTTCCTTTTTCAACTCCCCAAAAAGTTGTAATTATTGTCAAGGTCACAGCTCAACTTACCAAAGACGCCCTGTAATGCTTTCATTACTCAGGGGTGAGTTCCTAAATTTTCCAGTACCGGAACGCCAATTGAACCCTGAATCGGGAACAGTTTAATGTAATAGGAAAGTTTATTCTTTCAGAAAAGCAGTACCAGAACAGCGGACGGGTGCGTCTCGGCACCAAATCACCGTTATGAACCAGTGCACTTTTGACGTAAGCAATGGAGACACCTCCAATTTGCTTGAGTATCATCAAAGCTATTTAAAATCTAGGGCAGGGGTTCCTAAACTGGGTGCTGCTGCACCCTGGGTTGCCATGGGAAGAGGCGAGGGGTGCCGTGAAGTTCTCATGGTACCAATATGTACGTAAGACCAAATAAGGCCATGTAGACCAATAAGCCCATCCCACCATTTTTATGATGTAGCATAACACAAAATTCGCCAGATGGTGACTTCACGGTCGCCTGATGATTAAGCGTCATCAACAAAGCTTGTTATTGTTACTTATGCCACTCGAGAACCGGAGCCCGAGTAGCAATGCTACTCAATTTTAAGGCAGAGGGGTACGGTTTCCGTTTAATCCAGTGCCAATTTCTAGGTGGAAGTCCGATTTGACTCAGACAACACGATAGATGGTAGTACCATCGTTGGACAGTCCGATAATCTAGAACCAGACCAGAACCCGAATTTGGTCTGGTCTAAATTAGGCCTAGCACTCCCAGAGGTATCGTTTCATTCGGAGGACTTAGTGACCAAAAGCATATTTAACGTCCCCCAGTCACCCTTAATGAAGACTGCGAATCTTCGACCGGCTTGTCAACAAAGTTTTTAGTAAGCAAGCAACAGTGTAGCAAAATTTATTAGAGAATAGTGATATCAAAACTAACCTGATCTTATTTAACGATAAGTTTTGTTTCAGCATGGTTCCCCAAATTAACTAGCATAAAAAAGTTGTTTATAGTTCTTGAAGCTTGATTTATGTCATCACTTCTCGATAACTCGAAGCCCCATAATTCAAATTTTTTTTGTCTTTAAGTTTTCATTACATCCCATGCTCTTTAGAAGGATGTGGAAACTTCGTACAACTCGACGGTTTTAGCTCGTCCCTTGGGACTTCAAATTATTGAGAGGCATCCGGATGTCTTTTCATCCATAAGCTCATTTCTTTTGCATTGGAAAAGGCGTTCCTTGTAACGCCGAAACACGTCTCTGCAGTAATCTGCAATTGTGCTTTTCGACGTTGTTTTTTCTTACTTGACATGAAAGAATGTTTACCAATCTCTGACAGATGCACTGTAAAGGGCGAAAAAGCAATAAGCAGGAGCAACAAGTTTGAACTGGGGAAAAGTTTGTTAGATGAGAAACAATGGCAAGCTACCAGAGCTTTATGAGAGCTTTTCACATAAGTAGTGCTCATTTTATTTAACATTATAAGTGAATGGAAACAATTAAAACAGTCTAGCATTTTTGTTATTCATTATTTCTCAAAAATGTACCAATTTGATATTTCAGTAAAAAATAAATTCTTATTTGCGCAAAAGCACCAGTAGCCATTTTAGAGAGTGCAGTTTGGGTATATGCTGTAGAATAATATCACTCAAACATACTAATAAGAAAAAAAAGCTAAAGTTGACTTTCACCGGTTTTAAGAGTTAGTTAAAAAGATATATCACTAAAGAGCATGGCAGATAAAACTGAAATCATTGCTAGAGGTGGCACAACCAGGCACTAAAACCTCCATTTATTTGAGCTTTTTCCTATAATCTATACTAATAATATAAAGCTAAAGAGTTTGTTTGTTTGAACGCGCTAATCTCAGGAACTACTGATTCAAATTGAAAAACTATTTTTATGTTGAATAGTCCATGTATTATGAAAGGCAATAGGCTATGTTAAAAAAAAAAAACTGACCGAAATATTTGTAATTGCAAATTAAATGTTTAATTAATTGTTTAGTTTTATGAACTCCTAATAAATGCCGGGGTACGCTTAGTCATTATGAATTCCTTATAGATGGTAGAGTAAGTTAACTCATCCAGAGGGTGCTAGCAGAGTGTCGATAGCTGCGAGGAACCATGCCGCGCGGCTCAAACGCGTGGTCGGCTACGCTATTGTGGAATAATTTGATTTTGTAAGATTTTTCTATTGGGGTTTTGTTTTCCTTATTTCTTCAACATTTGTTTTTGTTCTTTTAGTTGAAGATAGTTACTTATCTAAGTAAATAATTACATTTGTCGTATTATTCAATTGTGACTTATTTATAACGATTTTATTATAGTGCTACCCTGCCGAAACCCTGGCAGTGCCGGGTACCCGACTAGTAAATGATAATTTTGTTTTTATTCTGTAATCACTTACACATATCAATGTCCTCGCGTATGTAAAATTGTGTTTCATTCTGACAACTTTTCTCAGTAAGCATAATTTTAGGCCAAGGAGTAATTTAGAAAGAAAATTCGATGAAAATTGGTTAAATTTACTTTTCAAAAATTCGAATTGTTATTTCTAAACAACTCAATCCACTATAAATTATCTGTTAGACTTAACATCTTAAATACAGTTATGATTTAGAAGAAACTTGCTGTACATTAAAATTTGAGTTTTGTTTTGTTTATTCAATTTTTAATTTGTGTTTCAGTATCTACATTCCCGTTTCTTAAACTCAACTTACATGTTATAGTTAAAAAAAAAGAAAAAAAAAAAACTCGAAAAACTGAAAACACGACATTCAATTTTGAATGGTACAGGAAAAAGGAGCAGTGGACTGAAAACTTAAACTCAATTAAAAAGTGAAAAAAACCATTTAATGATTTTGGAAAACTTAAGTTTCTATACTATGAAAACGAAACTAAACACATCTCTAGAAAATAGCTAGTAATGGCGCCATCTAATGCCTAAAAAAAGAAATAAACGAATAAGAGATGGAGAAAATATTCAAACAATGCTTTCTCCGTCGGATATAAATTTTCAGGAAACACAGAAAGCTAATTACTTGAAAAAAAATTATTTTAGATCGTAATCATTGTTTATTTAGTTAAATTACTGGTTACGGGGACTGTAATTAAGCATAATTTACCTAAAGAACATAATATTAATTTAAAAAATGATTTTGAAATTTGGAGAAATTATGTTCTGACCGAACTCAGAGGAGAAAGCTTGGTTTGAATATTTCCAACGTGGATAAAAAATTTTTAGAATGAAAAAAAAAATGCATTTCACATAAGTTTTTTATTCATCAAAAATTTTATAATTGAATAAAAGTGATTATTAACGCACAAACTATTCCTTATGTAAATATAAAATTGAGTTAAAAATAATTTTTTACACGAAAAATGTAATTGTAGAAAGATTCTCTAAATTCTTAAGTCAATATCTTCATCCAGCCAATCACATACTTCCCGAGCTTCCTTATTGTCTGCAGGTAAATTAGTAGTAAGAATAATATCTTAATGCCAATTAAAATCAGACAGATTTTGTCACTTTTCACCATACATTAATTTTTAAAGTTTGTCTACATTTTTCTTTTTTTCCCAAGTCATGTTTCATGACTGAGGGAAAGAGATTGTAAGACAACAGTTTTTACAACAGCAGCGTTAAACCCCTTTTTTAGAAGTTTTGCCCCCCCCCCCCCCTTTAACCTTGACACTGTGTGTGTGTGTGTGTGTTTAATTTTCTCTAAAGTCATTCTTTTTATTCCTGATATGAATCGAAAAATTTTTAAATAATAATACCGTGACTTCGTATTAAAAAATTCCCAATTAGTCCCCAATATTTTTACACCGCCAACTTTGTACAGGTTAAACTATATTAGTGTTCCTTTGATATTATTATTATACTTTTGTTTCTGAGGATTTTTTCAGCACGACCAAATACACGATCTGCTTAGCAGAGGCGTATATATGTTTTTATTTTGGAGGGGGCCGATATAACCAAGATTAGCTTCTCTTCCTCACTTTTTTTTTTTTTTTGTAATTTAATTTTATTGGGGGGGGGGGGAGGGATTCGATGGGCTTTCTGCAGAAATTTTTATAAACTGAAATCTTAAAAAGGCTTCATTTGTTGAAAGGAAAGGAGTGGGACTTTTTCAACTTGCCCCGATCGATTTTTTTTTAAAATAGAGCTAAATCGATTACGCTTCCGCCAATTTTTCGAAATTGAAGTTCTAAAAACACAGTTTCAGACTAACTTTGATGATATTACGAGCAAGGCAGTCTGAGGCTGTCATCAAAAACTATTTCAGAATTGAAGTCCGAAAAAGAAGTTAGGTGAATTTAAACGCTCCTCCACCTTAAATTTTTCGAAATTGTAGTTCAGATTTCATATGGGAACCCTACTAGCAAAATTTCTTGCATCAACCTTGACAGATCTTGATATTATACTGACGGCGTCAATATTGACGTGTTTCATACTGCATAAAGCTTGCATAAAGATTAAAAAGCAATATTACAATAACAACACGTATGCAACATTGCATTCATCTTAAAATATCAATATTGATATTACCTTACAATAACAACATTGCATACATGTTGTCGCCGTCAAGATGATATTGATTTCATGCTGTCGCCGTCAAGGTAATTAGTACACAATAGAACAGGTGGACCTTCGTTGCTACTTGCGCATGCGCACAGTTCTTTCTACCCAGCATCCCTCGTATTGCTGGCACATTCTTCCTGCTTCGACCTCAATCGGTTCAGAGGTGCTGCACGTGGCGTTGCATTCTTTTAGGTTTCGTTAAGTTGGTTGCTTAGTTATTAGTCTGGAATAGTATTGTTTTATGAAAAACTTATGAATGACTGATAACTGTATTTGTTTATTAATATAGTACTAAACAAGTCATATCGCAGACGATGTGCGATCAATGTTAGAAATGGCGAAAATAACTTTTTTCGTCCCTAGACTTTGAAACAAAGGACATGAAGCTCAGAATTTCGTATTATCACTTCAATCTCACGTAAGATTAATTTTATTCAATGGTATTTATGTTATTCTTTAAGATAAATTCATATGTTTTGTCCATGGGATATTTTCAATGCTGACATCTATTTGAAAATGTACTTATTTATTGTATTTATTTATTATTTTGCTACCTTTAGTGCTATAAAAACTTCCGCAATTATTCCTAACTAAGCATTTTATGTCTTTATAATACAATTAGAAGCATGAATTTAAAAAAATAAGTCAAGTATTACGCAAAACGAAGAAACTTTCATTTTTTAAATTAAATCGCGAGTACTATTGATATCTTTATATGAATTTCCGATCAGATGTCAGCTTTAAGAAAATATTCTCAGGCTAGAAAACTATCTTGAAGAATAACAGAAATAATTAAAGAATGAAATAATTCTCGAGTTTGAAGTGAAAATAATACAAATAAATAAATGGATAAAACACCTTGCAAACGTGCTGATTTCATACTGTCATGTCAATGTATCCTGACATTTTCCTGTCATATCAATACGTATGCAATATTACAAAAGCAGCCTACCTTGATATTTTCCTGATATTATGCTGCATACACCTTGTCAGTCAATATTGTGGCAGCCTGCTGACAGCATAAAGGGAGTAACATAACAACATTGAGGCAGTATTAATGCAAGATGATTTTTCTTGCATGTCAACCTTTATGCAATACTGAGGCAAGATATTTTGCTTACTGGGAACAGTCGCGCCCTCGTCCGAGTTTTTTTCGTAATTAAAGTCTTAAAAACGTGACTGCGGATCATATTTGGTAACATGAAGAGAGAACATTTCCGGGCTTATTGACCGTGGTCTGAATGAAAAAGAAAAACATTTCGTCGAGCTCTGCGGCTGACATCATCGGTTCCGCTATGTCGACGACATCTTTGGTGTAGAGCCATGGTGAAGAAGACCTGCAACTGTTGCTTCAACATCTGAACAGCATTCATCCCAACATACAGTTCATCATGGAGAAAGAGAGCAATAACCAGGTACCCCTCCTCGACTTTCTTGTGACAAAAAAAATAAAAGGAAGACGGGACGCTCGGCCACCATGTTTACCGAAAGCTCACACACACAAACCGCTACCTTCAAAAGAACTCAAACCATCACCCGAGACAGAAGAGGGCTGACATCAAAACCCTTACTCACCGTGCGGAAAGAATCTGCGAAGCCCCACATTTTAAGGAGGAGCTGAAACATCTTGAGCAAGCATTTCTAGCTAAAGAATTCACTACACAGGAAATTAGAAGATCCCTTCATCCCAGGAGATCTCAAAGAAACGAACAGGTGACTACTCCATCCGAACCATTAGGGAAAGTGTTCTTACCCTATCGGCACAGAGTTTAAGACAGAATTGGAAAACTTCTAGACAAATACAACATTAAGACCGTTTTCAAGTCCACCACCCAACTAAGAAATTGTTATCGCTCTATGAAAGACCCCCTGACAATTTTTCTACATCAGAAGTGTACAAAATTCCGTGCTCTTGTGGATCAGTCTACGTAGGAACCACCAAGCGCAGCATCAAGACTCGCCTTTCGGAGCATGAACGTCATTGCCGTTTAAGACACTACGAGAAATCAGCAGTAGCTGAACACAGTCAACAAGAAGGAGTCCATGATATCAAGTTTAAAGATACTGAAGTCCTTACCACAACACCCCATTACTATGCCCGCCTTCATCGCGAAGCTATTGAAATCTTTAAACATCCGTTAAATTTCAATAGAAAAGAAGAGAACTTCAATTTGCCAAAAACATGGTACCCTGCCTTTAGATCTGCGCGCCATGACGGCTTAAAACGGACTGACGTCCGCTCCCATTTCGTATCTGAAGCCACTCCCATTTTCCATCAGTGTACCCAATCAGAGAAGACCACCATCTAATCAGGAACAGGCATTCACCAGCAGTTTGGGAACGCCATCCAATAAGGAACGGGCACCCACCAGCGATTTGTCTTAAATACCAGAGCGACTCGAAGAGCCCATTAGTAATTTCGGAATCCATCCACTGATGATGTCAGCCGCCGAGCTCGACGAAACGTTTGGTTTTTCTTCTTTTTCATTCAGACCGGCCAATAAGCCCGGAAATGTTCTCTCTTCATATTGACGCCGGCCGTGAAAGCCTTAAGCAGTTTTCATATTTGGTAACGTTAGGGGATCTGGCATTTTTCAAAATTGAAGCTTCATTAAAGCAATCTTAAACGATTTCCGATGCCGTTAGAGGACAAGGAGTTTGCTAACTGTCTCCTGGAAATTTTTCGACACCTAAGGCCAGAAAACGAGATTTAAGACGCTCGTTAATGGTTTTGGTGGGGGAGGGGGCTTGCGAAGAATAACATTTCTAAAACTTCCTTATTTGTACGCCAACTATGAAAAGAAAAAAAAAACGGAGCGGGGGTTAAGAAACAGGAGGTGTTGGACGTAAATACTTGATCAATAATCAGCAACTTTTGAAATTTTTTATTTTGAGGATCTTTTAAAAGCAATGCAGGTTTTTCCCAAACAATAGGCACCCTCAGGACCCGATTAACCTCTATTTACGCCTTAGGCCGAACTTAGAGATTACGCCCCACCTCACATATCCGAACTCGATCGAAATCGTATCCCCTCCCCCCTAGCCATTACCAAAGGCGTAGTAGTGTCCAGCGACAGTTGAAGATTTCGTGCTTCCCCCTTCTTTGACTAAATGAGGGATGGGTTTCCTTGTTTTCCTTCGATGATGTTCAAGAGAGGGGGAGGGGGTTGGGGTGCTCCTCCTAGAATTTTTTGAAATTGAAGAGTTAGAAATGCAATTTTAGGTCATCTAAGGCTATTTTTCGGGAAGTAATGGCATTTGGAACTCGCTCAGGAAAGTTTCAACTGAAGTCCTACGTACGTAATTGTATATCATCTTTGATGTTAAAAAAAGGGGTGAGTTCGGGAACTCTCCCCCCGTAGTAATTAGTTTTTAAAACGAAATTTTCGACGTTTTACTAATGATGCTGGGGAACGATGGGAGTCGGGAAAGCCCTCCTTTTTTTTTTTTTTTTTTAATTGAGGTCCTACGACGCAACTTTTAATGATTTTTTTTTTTTTTTTTTTTGATGCAGGGCGATTGGTGACTCTAGCGAGGAAACTTTTCAAAATTGAAAACCAAAAAATTGTAGGACATCTTTTATGACGTCTGGACACAGATGAGGTTTAACCATTGAGAAGAGATAAAATGGAGGGAGTGAAGACTTTCCTTCGTTAAACCAAAACCCCTAGTCACGTGACAGATTTTAAAGCAGAGCATTGGAAGGAATCGGGTTTCGTTCGCTTGTTTCACGCAAGACGTGCCAAACATTCGTCGTTGTCGAGTCATGTGAATTTGGGTCAGCTTTTACTAAACCAATGACTGGACTTGAAAGGTGTCGAAATTGAAAACTTAAATACGCAATTGGAAACCATCTCTAATGACATTAGGAGAAGGAATAGGGGTCAGTAACTCTATTCCGTAGTTGTTTTGAAAGTCCTAAAAACTAAATTTTGGTCAATTTTAATAATGTTGGAGAAGGGCTGCAATCGGGGGCGCTCTCAGGAAAGAATTTCAAAATTGAAGACCTAAAAGCAAAATTTTAGACGATTTTAAATAAGGTAGGAGGAGGGCTGAAATCAGGGTCCCTCCCCAGGAAAGTTTTCGAATTAAAGGTCCTAAAAACAAAATTTTAGACTATCTGATACGATGTGAAGGTGGGACCGTTTTAGAGATCTTTTCCCTAAAAAAAATCGAAATGAAAACTCTAAATACGTATTTGTAGCACCTATATTAGTGGGTGACTGGATAAGGTTTGTGGAATCTCCTCCGGAAAATGTTTGAAATTTTAGATCACTTTCAAAATGTTGGAAACGGAACGGAAGGCGGGGGATCGAGGGCGCTCCTGCACAAGTGTTTAAAGTTGAGGTCCTATAAACGAAATTGTTTGCTTTCTCCGATGGTGCTACGGAGAGAATTAGTGGTTAGGACCCCCCCCCCCTCCTAGTATTTATAGGAGGCTTCAGTTGTTCCTAAACATGGCGCTGTACGTATTTATAGGAGGCTTCAATTGTGTGTCTGAAAATTTACTGTTTTTTCAAGCAGATTGCAAAAAAACAGGATACCGGTCATTTTGGCGACCTTACAGACTGCGGTTTCTTTTCCCAGTAAGCAATATATCTTGCCTCAGTATTGCATAAAGGTTGACATGCAAGAAAAATCATCTTGCATTAATGCTGCCTCAATCTTGTTATGTTACTCCATTTATGCTGTCAGCAGAATGCCACAATATTGACTGACAAGGTGTATGCAGCATATAATATCAGGAAAATAACAAGGTAGGCTACTTTTGTAATATTGCATACGTATTGATATGACAGGATAATATCAAGATGTTGTCATGACAGCATGAAATCAAGGTGTAGGCAAGATGATCTTGCTTTTGTAATATTGCATACGTATTGATATGACAGGAAAATGTCAGGATGCATTGACATAACAGCACGTTTGCAAGGTGTTTTATCTATTTATTTATTTGTATTATTTTCACTTTAAACTCGAGAATTAAATTTCATTCTTTATTTATTTCTGTTATTCTTCAAGATAGTTTCTAGCCTAAGAATATTTTCTTAAAGCTGACATCTGATCGGAAATTCATATAAAGGTATTAATAGTACTCGCAATTTAATTTAAAAAATGAAAGTCTCTTCGTTTTGCGTAATACTTGACTATTTTATAAATTCATGCTTCTAATTGTATTATAAAGACATAAAATGCCTAGTTAGGAATAATTTCGGAAGTTTTTATAGCACAATTAAGAGTAAAGATAGCAAAATAATAAATAAATAAATAAATACAATAAAGTACATTTCCAAATGGATTTCAGCATTAAAAATATCCATTGACAAAACGTATGAATTTATCATAAAGAATAACATAAATAACCATTAAATAAAATTAATCTTACTCGTGAGATTGAAGTGATAATACGAAATTCTGGGCTTCATGTCCTTTTTTTTAAAGTCTAGGGACGAAAAAAGTAATTTTCGGCCATTTCAAACATTGATCGTCTGCGATATGACTTGTTTAGTACTGTATTAATAAACAAATGCAGTTATCAGTCATTCATAAGTTATTCCTAAAACAATACTATTCCACACTAATACTAAGCAACCAACTTTAACGAAGCCTAAAGAATGCAACGCCATGTGCTATGAACCGACTGAATTGAAGGTCAAAGAAGGGAAAAGTGTTAGCAATGCGAGGGACGCTGGGTAGAAAGAACTGTGCGCATGCGCAAATATCAACGAAGGTCCCAACGAACAGCATACATCTTGACGGCGTCAACATGTATGTAATGTTGTTATTGTAAAGAAATATCAATACTGATATTTTAAGATGAATGCTATGTTGCATACGTGTTGTTATTGTAATATTGCTTTTTAATCTTTATGCAAGCTTTATGCAGTATGAAACACGTCAATATTGATGCCATCAGTATAATATCAAGATCTGTCAAGGTTGATGCAAGATATTTTGCTAGTAGGGTTATAGCTCTTAAACTACCTGTAGCGCCATCTGTTGAGGAACATTGTAACCATTCTTGAAAGTTTGTCGGTATGAAAACTAACTGTTGCCCCAAGCATAACGCAACAAACGGTATATTTCTATCGCCATCCGTTTAGTTTTTATTGATTTTTCAAATGTATCAGTAATTTTTGGAACACCATGTACCATATTACCTCAAAGGTCCCGACTATGGCTTCTAAGGATGCTGGGTATACCTTGATTTGGTGCCCCCTTCTTCTCGCTTATACTATATATTTAAATAAAATATTTTTTTACATGCTACCACAACCAAGACAAGTTTGTTAATATCTTGTTTTTAAATATATTTTCATTGTTTTCATACACTCCACGGGTGGCGCCAGAGGAAGCAGGGAGGGGAAACTACCTCTCTTTTGAGAACCTTTGAGCCTCATGCTCCTGCCTAATATCATCTAAGAAGTTATCATACCTTAAAGTTGCTCGTTTAAGACTTCAATTTCGAAACATTTCTAGGGGAGTGTTGCTACCCCCCCCCTCAGTTATCGAAAGATTGCATAAAATAGCTTTATGGAACTTGGATGATTTAAAGCTATTGCCTAGTTTGAACCCCCCCCCCCCCCTTCTTCCCATTTTCTTTTTGAAACATCGCAAAGATACTAGTTGAAAAATAATCACTATCAAATGTTAAGGGAACTCTGAATCTCTTTTTCCTTCTCCTAACATCACCAAAGATAGTTGAAAATCTTATTTTGCGCCTATTCTGATCTCTCTCGAACAGGAATGAATCCTGGCAACGTCTACGAATATTATAAAACTAGAGAATAACTCGTCACAGTATGATGAGGGCTAATTGCCTTTTTATCAAAGAGATTGATCGCCGAATTTGAAGTGATTCAAAAAATATCTGTACAGTCGAGTCCCGATTTACGCGAGGGATGCGTTCCAAGACTCCTCGCGTAAGTCGAAATTTCGCGTTGTGGAAAAATATATGCATACAAATATTTTAAAGCATACCAAATACTTTTAAACACTTATAAACACTCCTCAAACTGCTCTAAAGCATTCCTGAACCATACACTACAGTTTCTAGCATAAAGAATTGAACATTCACAGTATTTAAAAATTAAAAAACTGTTATTCAAAATGAAATACTTTAAGATGAACAAAATTAATGACCAATGGGAATGAAAGACATAAAATAAAAAAAACACGGTACGCACAGCATGTAGTAAAATTTAAATGATGCACTATAATAGTACAATAGATACAGTAATTATTGGGTTGTTCGGAAAGTCATTTCGTTTTTTTTGGGGAACATGAAAGACAGTTTTCGTATAATGAATAAATATTTTATTAAATTATATATTGGCCATTCTGGTCCAACACCTTTTGCCATCTTTCTGGCAGTAACATAATTCCCCTCTCATAAAAGTTTTGGTCCTTGCTGGCAAAAAACTGGTTCAGGTGGTTTTTGACATCTTCATTTGAGGTAAAGGTTTTGCCATCCAAAAAATTTTGCAGGGACCGGAACAAATAGTAGTCGGAAGGCGCCAGATCTGGAGAATATGGTGGATGTTGCAGTACGTCCCATTCAAGCTGTAAAAGTTTTTGGCGAGTGACCAAACTTGTGTGAGGTCTCGCATTATCCTGGTGGAACACTACACCCTTCCTGTTGATTAATTCGGGCCTCTTCTCTTTAAGTGAATCATTCAATTTGTCCAGCTGATGACAATAGACTTCTGAATTAATCGTTGTATTGTCCGGCAAAAGCTCAAAAAAAAAACGATTCCTTTGACATCCCACCAAACGGAGAGCATCACCTTTTTTTGGTGAATGTTGGCTTTTGACACGCTTTGAGCCGGTTCATCTTTTCTGCTCCATGACCTCTTGCGTTTAACATTGTTGTATACAACCCATTTTTCGTCCCCAGTAATAATCCGCTTCAAAAATGGATCATTTTCTTGACGTTTGAGGAGCGAATCACACGCGTCAACGCGACGACACAAATTTCGCTCCGTAAGGACATGGGGCACCCACACATCGAGCTTCGAGGTTAAGCCCATGCCTTCCAAATGGCCATAAACAGTCGAATTCGACAAATTTAATCTCTCACCGATCTCTTGTGTGGTTATTCGCCGATTTGCATCAACTAATGCCTTTATCGCATCTTTGTCAGCTTCGACCGGCCTTCCAGACCGTGGTGCATCTTCGACATCAAAATTGCCGGATCGAAATTTTGCAAACCAGTTCTGGCACTGGCGTACTGTTAACACGCCTTCTCCATACACATCCGTCAATTTTTTTCTCGCTTGGACAGCATTTTTACCTTTTCTGAAGTAAAAAAGTAAAATATGACGAAAATGCTGCTTATTGCTCTCCATATTTAAAAGGGCACCAACCAAAAACTACTGCGTAGAATTAATAGAACTTTTTCACACACAAGCCTTGCAATATCAGCTCTCAAGACATATAATGGTTATGCGGCTTAAGTGTGAAGTTGGTTTCGAAAAAACGTAATTAAGTCCTCTGACGGGAAAAAACGAAATTACTTTCCGAACAACCCAATATATTTAAGAGTTAAAAAATGAAGATAGTGATGATTTACTTCCATGATCAGATCGTTATTCTTATCTAATACATTTTTAAATATGTTTGCTTCGCCTTTATAACGTTTCAATTTGTGGCAACATCTCCTCTTCCTAATCTCTATTAATCCACAATATAAGAGCAGCTTCCATTTTCATAATATTTATTGCTAGACTTCTCTGCAAGCTTCAATATTGAATCTAAGTTATGAACTTTTACAGATATCTTTTTGTTTTGACTTTTAATTGTACGTTTGGAAGATTCACTCATACTTATTGTCGCGCTATATACCGTCGACATTTTGAAACTGTTCAAGCATCTCGAGAATATCTTAGCTTTTTATTTTTTAAATCAAAAACTTTCTTTTTCTTCCCATATTCACAAAGTTTAGATGAAGGTGACACTAAGGTGCCATTATATTTCATCAACTTTTATATTTAGAATGAAAAAAACAAATAAATGAAAGATGCTGAGTGGTTATTTGATTAACTAGACTAGTTTAGTGTGAGAACTTTGGCTGTCAGTAATGCTTAAAGGGATGTAATAACATTCACAAAATCAATATTTAGTAGCCAATAACGGAACTGATCTTCCTTCCAAAAAAATTCGTGTTGTGGGCGAAAAATTCGCGTTAGCTCTAAAATTCAATACTCATGAAAAATTCGCGTTATAGCCATTTCGCATAAGTCGAATCGCGTTTTAGCGGGAGTCGACTGTACTTCAAAGCCAGATTAAAGTAAGTCATATTTTTAATACTTTGCATGAGAGCTTAAAACGTTTGTTTACTGTATACAAAATTCGGGACTAGTGCTCTTAAAACATTGGTAAATAAATATAAAGGGTTTTTGTGTTGTATTTTTTAAACAAAATTACATTGTTATGGTTCAATGTAGGATAGGATTTTGCATCTAATGCACTAATTACCCGAAAATAACAATTTTTGGACTCGTTAGTATGGCTCTTAAGTTGATATATATGCAAGAGAAATGTTTAAAACTCATACAGAATTCTATTTACAAAGTTAAATAACCATTTTGTTCATAAAACCATTAAATTAACAATTCAAAGGTTTTAAATTTCTAAGGATTTACTTTTCGAAATCATAATCAGTATAAAGCTGTTCACAGCTCGTCAACATTGCCAGAATAATATTGTTAAACAGTATCACCGCCATTGCCAGAAAATATTGTTAAGTCGTATCATCGCGATTGCAATATATAAACCTTGCATGTGATATACAACTGATTTAATTTACTAGTTTTTGCTAAAAATAGAAGTGAATCTGAAATATATGAGATCAGCAAGCATGAAGATAAGTTTTTTATTTACACCAGCATGAAGCGCGATCTCTCCACATTGACAGCAGCATGTATCATTGAATTAATTTCTGAAAAATATTTTTAAACATTGAACTAAAAGTAATTTTAGTACTAAAGTTACATCAACAAAATAGAATTTCGAAAATCCATTAAGTTCCACAAAAGCTAATAAAACTGGCCAGAAAGCGCAGACCATATGTAAAAAGAAAACTAAATCCATTATTCTTTTTCAATACATATGAAAAATCTTTCATTTTTCATCAAATAACTATGATTATGAAACAGACGATAATTTGAACTACAGGGATCTTTGTATACCTAGAAATATAGACTAGAAATATTACAGATTTGGTATGGCGTCTAGCGTCTTTGGCCAGTGTTGATCTTATAATGGATTGTAACTCATGTTGGAATGACTAAAAATGAATTCTTTGATAAATTGATCAAAAAGAAAACAAACATTTTTCCATCAAATAACTGTGAGCTGCATTCAAATCGAAGAAAAGAATAACTAAAAACATTACAAAAAAAAAATTACACCACCATATTTTATGAAGAAACTGAAAACAAAAAAAATGGGGGGAAACAACTTTCAAAGTTCCATTCTCCCCATCTATTGCAGTTCCTTCCTTTCGTTTAGAAACAGGTGTTGCTAAACGCCTGCATACCATTAGCATATACAATAGTCGAAACTGTACTTGATGCAATGAAAATATAGCGATAGATGAACAAAGAAAATTCGATCTAGAGATCAACAATGTTGTTTCCTTTAATGATCCATTCATCCGAAGGTCGTTCATTTTCTTGCCTGTTCATTGAACTACTTCATGCATTTAAAAATGATGGTCTCTCCCAAGACATACTCAAGCACATTTGAAATGTTTCATTTGATCTGTAATATTCTATTAAAGAGAAATGACTTAAATTAACAAAAAGTAAAACGAGCTGATGCGTGTATCACATGACTTCTTTTTATGCCAATTTAATGGTAATAGTACCTTGGAGTAAGCAAAACACTTTAAATATTTTTACCCTAAGTTTGTTGCGAACTGAAGCAGAAAAACGTTTTATACAGATTAATTTTCCCAATATTGAACATCTTAATGTGATTCAATGGCTAACTTTCCAAATATCGTCAATAGTGGCCAAAATGAAAAAAGATTTAAAAAAAAACGCCAAATTTGTCGCCAAGTTGGCGAAAAACTTAGCTACCAAAGGCTTGGCGATATATCACCAAGTGTTTGCCAAATTATAACACCACTTGAGTTTGCATTGAAATTACCAATGATTTCCAACCAAAACGGTGTAAAAGATCCCCTTTGGAACATCAGAATGCAACCAAAAGGGGAGGTGCACAACTAGACCCCACTAAGAGTCTAGGTACCAAATTTCAACTTTCTAGGAAATACCATTTTTGAGTTATACGAGATACATACACACATACGTACATCATGAGAAAACTCGTTGTAATTAATTCAGGGATAGTCAAAATGGATATTTAAGGTGTCTGTACATTTTTAGGCATATATCCATGCGTAGTCGGGTTGAAAGAAAACTCAATATTCATTTGGGGGCGAGCAAAATGGAAATTAAGGGCGATTTTCGGGTGAAATTTTTTTTGCAAATACAATGCTTCCTTTACTTTGTAAAAGGAAGTAAAAAAATAGGTTGGTAAACATTTAAGCAAAAGAAGAGAAAACATAAGATGTAATTAAAATCATCCACTCTTTTGAAAAATCAGAAGTTATAGTTCTAACAGAGGTTAGAAATAAATAATAAATTGTACGTTTTAAGGGCAACTCCATCTAGGGCTTAATATTCTGAACAAGTTTCTAAGAATGTATATTAACAAGGATAGCATTTCCAAACTTGTGTTCCGCAGAACCCCAGGGTTCCACGGAGATCACTGAAGGGTTCCATGACAGTGTTGCATTCTTTCTCTTCATAATATAAAAATTAGTCACTAGTCAAATGAAAATGATATTTAAGTGAAACTTTTAATCAGTATTTTGCAAATGAATGCTGAATAGCACAACAAATTTTAAAATGAACTGTGGATTAAAAATCCATTCAGTGCTAATGTATGAACTTCAACTATGTCAGCAAATGAATTCAAAAACATTTAGCCTAATGACACCTAATTTATCATTTCAACATAAATTTAAAGCAATGCCATTATCTGGCAATAATACTCTTTTGCAATTATAAACATGATTTTATTCAACAGTCAAAAGTGGCCACATTGACTGTTTTACCGTTTGCAACTGCATATATGTAGGATATGGGATTCTCAACTTATGTGTAAAAGAAAAATAAATACTACAAGAAACCTGATGCAAAATTTGAGAGTTCTACTTTCATCCATAAAACCAAATATTATACATCTATATCTGGAATAATTATCAATAAATTTCAATCATTTCATTACAATCTAGATTTTAATCTTTTGTTTAAATCTGTTGATTATAAGTTATTTTAAGAAATTTTCAGTTTAACTCAATAAATATTAATTGAGAGAGAGAGAGAGAGAGAAATAATTTTCATTTTTATTTCAAATAATCCATTCCTGTAATGATGCGATCAAGCTATGAAATTTATTCAAGGGTTCCATTTATCAGAGAAATTAAGAAATGCTGAACTAGGACATGAAATCCACTTCAAATGTCATAACCGAGCACCACAGTAGAATCACACGTCATTATTTCATTACCATTTTAGATTTCATTTAGAGAGGACAAACTCTATGCTCTTATTTTCAGTCTGAAAAAACAGGCTTGTGTTTCACACAATGACTTTGAAACATTCTTTAAGGGTTATAATTTTCTCTCCCTCAGTCTCATATTTATAAATTAAAAAAAAAAGGTGATAAACTGTCTTGAACATAGCTTTAAAGAAGCAAATATTTGTGGTTTTGAAATTCATGACTTTCCATTACGTTTGCTTGTCACTTTTCATAATTTAGGGAATGCAATTTTTCCAAAAAAATGTTTTTTTCAAATATATCTAATTAAGTGCTTTGTGAATATAAAATTGCAGTCATCTGATCTATGATTTGCACATATGTATTTAAAAAATCCAAATTACAGAGAAATATAAGGAGCTGAGCTACTTTTATAATTAAAACACAATTAATGCAACAATGACTAGTTATACAGACGAAGTGATGCAAGTTTTAAACCTAATATTTTGCTACCTATGACGTACATTTATGAATCTAAAACTTTTAACCTATTTTTTGTGGTTTCCAAAAAATCAAACAAACATTTCAAATAGGTAAGAACCTACATGTAAAGAAATTTATTATTTTTTCTCCTAAAAATATGATATGATACCCAATATCTTTCAATTGCTAAGAATATTTTTTTTTTAGTTCTAGCTCTAAATTGGTTTTCTAATGTAAATGAATCTTCAAACTTGTAGTAATAATGATGTAAAACTACTGGTGAATAGTGAATAATTAAGCTGGTTTTGATTTTTTTTTTTTTTTTTTTTTTTGAGCAATCACGTTGCTTATTGTTCTCATTTGACTGTTTGGATGTTCCTATGCTTTTATGTCCCCCCCGCCTCCCTCTGCCAGCACCACTGTCTACCGGCCTCACGATGCTGCTCCTCTAGAGAAAACAGTCTCCAGGTTGCGTCCATTACCTACACACACGCACATACATACACGCACACACATACACACACACACCTACACATACACACACACACCTACACCTACAAGCACACATCTACACATAGTGATTGCAAAAAACATAATTTGAATTCCAGATGTCAAAATTAAAATGAATTTTTTTGCTTATGAAATTCTTTAAAGAAATATTTTATTTTAGAAACAAATTATGTATCTAACATTCAATTATTTCAAAAAAAAAAAAATAGTTTTCTAAAACTTTTCAACTAAAAAATATTTACTATTTGCTAAAATTAAGTTCATAAACCACCAGAATAAAAAATAAAATATTAAATTAACTTACCTAATAATTAACACACCAGATACGATCGCCGAAGTCCCATATTGAGAAAATTCTCAAATTTGCAAACTTACAATATTTCTGGACATATTAAATTTTACAGACCTGAAATTCTTTAATTCTTTGGACCAGCTTTGTCTCATGAAAGCAATATAAATTTAAGGCACTGGTGAAATGATAATTTTTATGAGTCTCTTGAATCAGCTCGGATGGAAATTAAATAATATTTTCAAATGAACATGGAAAAAAGTAGAAGTGCTGACGTTCTCAACTACACAATAAGACATATAAAGGTAAAAAATATTAAAAACAAAATTCTTAATAACCAAGCTGTGGAAACACAGTAAAGAAAACGAGTCAGTTAAATAGAAGCAGATGCAATCCGATTTTGAAATGTGTAAAAAGTAAGAAACAGCTAAGAGGCAAAACTTTTACACCTAATCTGTAAAATTCAGAAAGTATGTATGCTTCAGAATCTCATATTTACGACCAATTGTCAGTTTCCATGACTTTTGAGCATTTTTTGTTGAAAATCATAATTTTCCATGACCATTTTTGATCCTGGTCAAAATCCATGACTTTCCAGATGGGCGGAAATCCTGTAATGATCAAAATTAAAAATTGGAGATAACTGGTAAAATGGCAGGAGAAAGTAGTCTGTTTTGGGGCAAATGATGGTGTTTGTCTCGATAGGTGCTGGCCCAGCAGCAGATTTGTTCACAGCAGTCAGTAACGCAGATCAAAAAACCAGAAAAATAATCTGCAAGATAAGTTGACGTTAAATTAATCAAAAAAGCTGATTTAGCACTGAGAAATGCATAAAAATTAGATGCAAAACTTGAAAACAACAAGTAATGCTACCTGTGGATTATATTCCAGAAAATGCAATTGCATTTTTTGCAAACAAATCTTTGTTTGCAAAAATATTTGATTTTTTTTGTACAAATTTTAGTTTGTTGTTTTTCCTAACTAAGAACTGCAGCCTTTGAAGAATCTGCCATGTATGTCTTACTGCCTCATATAAGGTTTCAAAGCATAGATTTGCCCTACAAAATTTTTGATGGTAATCTTGATGAAAATTTCAGAACTTAAGTAGTTAAAAAGAATAAACCACATAAATGATTCAAAAAGAAACAGTATATCATTTCAACACTTGTTTTTATAACTTTTAACATGTATAAAAAATGAACTGCAGACTTGTAGAGACATAAATTCAAAAAAAAATCCTGCATAACAACTTTATGCAGTTTACAAAAATGTGACATGGGTCAGTTACATTGTAAACACAAAAAATGAGTATAGGACAAATTTTGGCAGTATGGGTTATCTGTAAGTATCAACATTCAGAGATTATTTTGTGTTTTGAGCTCTCTCATGGTTCTAAAATTAACTTCTTCAATATAGACGGTTTAAAATCTTTGAATAGAGTAGTCTGACCAGTGCACAAACATATCCCTTAAAATAAAAAATAATACATTTATCTTTAAAAAGTTTCAATTTTTAATTTTAGATTTCTTAGTAACAGTAACTTCCTTCCATACAATTAAAAGAAATATGAATTTTGAGTGTGTCCACTGGTTAATTGTGTAACAAGGGTTGGTGGCACAATTTTTCATTTCCCCCCTTCCCTAAAAAACTGAAGCAAAGCCATAACAATTATCCTTGTTTTTGAAAAAAAAAACAACACATATCAGCAATAATAATTATTGGCATAAATTACCAAATGCTAGTTTTAATTGTATAATAAATTTCTAAAAATGAAATTGTGTTTAAAAGTTCTAGTCAGACTACCGAATTCTATCTGTAGACACTTTAAATCAGTCCTCTCTATCATCATCATTTTCCCATGTGAATTTATAATTTTCTTCCAATTTCTTGTGCCGTTCCATTTCTTGAACTGCTTCTTGTTGTCCAGTCTAAAAAATTTTTTTTAAATGCAATAAACATTCCACAAAAGGTTAAAATAATTGTTTCTAATACAAATATAATGCATCAAATTAATAACAACCCACAAAGACATCATTTATGACGGATGCATGAAAATCTCAAAGAAATTTCATTTGAGCCATATAGTTACAAAAGTGGTCACTAGACAATAAAAAATAAATAAAAAGCAATTGGATGGAGGGAAAAAAACGCTTTTACCACAATAACTATTATTATAAAAATATCAGCAAAGCTAAATTTTTAAAAAGGAACAGTAGCGCTCTGCCTTGGAAGGCAAAATCAACTTTTTATTTGCTTTTTACTAACAGGAAATGATTTAATTTTTTACACAAAATCTTTTTGTTTTGCTATTATATATTATTTACATTTTTTTATCTCACAAAAATTAAGTCTCCTTCAAGCACATAAGTAAATTAGTTGAAAACTTTAAGACTCCACAGGGAAAGAAATGGGAGATTGAAGCCCTGGTTCATCAAGTAGATTTTGTCAAATACTGAATATCTGGTGACCTAAGTCTGCTGAATATGAATATCTCACTCTAAATTCACTTTGAATTGTTAGACATTTATATTTATTTTATAAAATATACACGCTACTGCGAAAGACCTAAATACAGTAAATGACAACATTTGCCGGTGTATATCAAAGCATACATAATAAAATATATTGGTGCATTACCGAATACTTAGTTATATTTTAATGCATTCACTGGTGTATGTAGACATTTCCCACTTTCTGTCTTTCATCGAGTTAGTACTAAAACTAGATAACTACAAATATGCTAAAATATGGGTAATTGAAAAAAAAAATCATTATTATATAATTATTGATTTGTTGTGTGTAAGATGAAACAATATTTGTTAGACATTATTGTCCATAAAGTAAAAGACAATAAATAAAGAGTTAAGGGTCATTCTCCAGAAAACCCAACTTTTGAACGCAAATATTTTTCTCAAAACCTCTCGTTTTCTTTTTTTTCATTCTTATATGAAAGTGTTACCTACTAGAAGTAACCATTAACAATGGCCGAGCAAAGATCTAATTATTTTATTCATAAATTTAAAAAAAAAAAGGCTTGTTCATAGAAATAAAAAAAAAAAAGAAAAGAAAACTTTTAATATTTAAAAATTGAGGCCAATATCAAAGTAGCAATTTTGTTAATTGTGCAAACAATCTTTTTTTAATAATTAGTAGGAATATAATATTAAGCTCTCTTAATTCAAGTATGGTTTGATTAGTAGTTTGAAATGTATGTTAAAAATAGTATTTAGTAAATTTGAGGATATACTGGCAATTTATAATTTTGGTAGAATGCCTATTATTGATGTATTTCCCCTCCATCATTTATTGTAACCTCAGAAATAATGACATTGATAAGATCTGTCATGGAGGTGAGGAATTTTCTATTAATTATAAGCCTAATAAATACATTTTTTAGGGTTTTTTTTCTTCATTGCTACATCTGCACATGTTAAGCATATAAAAACATTCACTTCTTTTTTTTACATTAATTTACATCCCTGAAATTCAAGTTCACGGAGGTGAGAACTCAGAATAACCATGCTAAGTTTTTGAAGCAAAATCTTTGTTTTTCAACAAAAATCTCACAACTTCAACTAAGACTAAAATAAACAAGGGGGCTCCCTTGTTTCATGGAAAATAAAATTTGATGTCATTACTGCCACATGTTAATGATAATGGCATTTTGTGTTTAGGTAACGGAGGTGAGAATTTACTGCGTGACATGACTTCTTGTCCTTCTAAAACAAACTAAAACACAATATTAAAAAAATAAATATACTTAAACAATTAGTATTTGAGACACTTGTGAAAGGAATAATAAATAAGTATATACTTCTAATTAAACAAGTAATTAAGTAACATAAACAGTCACACAAGGTGTGTGACATGCCACGGAGGTGAGAATTCACACATTGTGAACCAAAAATATACTAAAATAAAAATTATTATTAAAAAATTGTTGGCAGGTTTAAATAGATATATTTTGATGAAATTAACAATCATTGTTAAATGAATTGTTCCTTAAAGTTTTTACTGTAAAAGGTGTGTGACAGAAAAATTCCTCTTTTTGAAGAATGACCCTTAAATGCCTGGCTTCCTAAATCATATACAAAATAGAAATATGATATAAAAACGTCACTCTTTAAAAAAATATAACACTCAAACATTTAGTATTAAAATACTCTAAATCAATACGAAAAATATGCTTAGTGCTTAAACTAGGTTACTGGGATTCTCTCGAGTGAAGTGAAATTCAGCTACAATGAATACCAATACCACAAAATATCCATTTCAATGAAATTAATCTTCACCCCTGATTTAATTTCTCTTACATTGCTTGAATTCTACTAGAACAAATTCCTGTAATAACAAACACTATTGCGGTTACCTTGAAGTTTACTGTAACAGGATTTCTCTGCATACAACCCAAATTCAAAAAAACTAGAATACTTTTATTTTTGGGGGGAAACGCTTAACAAAATATAGGAGCAAAGTAGATATTGAAATGAATGTGCAGCCTTTCTTAGACTTTAAAGTGAACATAACATTTCATATAAACTGAATTAAAAATTATCTTAGAATTATCCAAAATTTTATAGTGATTATAGTTTACATTGAGTAAAAAAAAAAAAAAAAAAAAATAGAATATAAAAATTAAAATGGGAAAAAAACATTTTTAAATGAAGTAATATCAATGCTTTGTCAAGTAGTATTTTGGAAGAATCACATCTTTAATCCTTTCAGCTAAAATTCTTGTCTGAGCTAGTGCTTAAAACATGTCTCATAAATGAGTTACTTTAACGTTGGAGCAGCGGATAGAAGTGATTGATTCTTACGAAAAGGAGATTCAGATGTGTTTGGTTGTCAGAAAAACCAAATTAGTAAAATTTTGAAGAACAAATTAAAATTCATAAAGAATGGAAAACTTTCAAACACAGAGGTGTAAAGGGAAGTCAAATGTAAAATTTTTCTAGAGAGACAAGTATTGTCACAAAAAGCAGAAAACATGAAACAATCTGAAATTTGTTCATAGTTAAATAAAGTTTTAAAAATGCATATGCTGTAGTGCAATGACAATTAATTTTCATGTTTCTTTACTTTGTAAATTTACAGAACTATATTTGGGGAAATTCTTTTGGCACTTTTAAGTTGACACTTCTTTAAGCTACCACATATATAAACTTCATCTTTTTTGTGGAACGGAGGTTGGTTGCTCCAGAGAAGTTTCACTGTGTTTCTATATTTTTTTAATTGCTGCATCCCTGTGGACACCTAATCATCGAAAATTCAAATGCTTATGATCCTTAACAGTTTTGCCTCTTTAAAAAACTTGAAACATGATATCCTATTAATTTGTTACAAAATTTAAATCATTAAACAACACAATAGGTTTAAGTTTCAGGGAGGGAGTTCTTAAGCAAAACCTACATACCTTACCCTGCTAAATTCTATTGGAAGAGAAATATCAAGGAATGACACTACTCCTTGAAAATTTGAGCTTTGAAATTTAGCTCTGCATTACATTTTTAGAGTAACTGATATTAGAATGCACAATGAAAGTCTTACCAATAATGCCATAATCATATTTTGAAATTGACTTGTTTCTTCATCAGACAATGCATGAAAGTCTTTTCCATCTTCATTGTCATAAAATCCAGCAGTAATGATATTTACTTCAATTCTTCGGCCTGAATGATTTTAAAAAGTAAGAAAATGATTAGGTGGATTTAAATGAGACTGAGATAGTGGTTTTGCTCAGAAAATAAAAAATAAAAACAGAGAAATAAAAAGAGACACTATTTTTAGTTGGGGAAATGCAATATCAAAGAATTATAACAAAATAGATAGCTTGTTCAAAATTTTGTGTAAAATTATTCATAATTTAAAAAAATAGTCAGTTATATATGTTTACTTCACTATTGAAAACTAAAGAATGAATGAATTCAGGGTTTTGTCTGACAATGATGATCTCTAAAGAATGTAATCTTTCTAAAAGGTAAAAAAGAATTACTGCTAAATAAATGTTGAAAAGTAACTTAATGGTATAAAAACTAAAGAATGATGATACTATTAATAAACAAAAATAGTCTTTTTTTTTTCAATTAGGTAGCAATGGAAAAGCCATGTTGAAATATGGTATCATATCAACCATTTATGCATGAAAATACATTCATATATGAACTGCACAAATTTATTAATATAAGCTAGATGCCCCAAACCAAAGAATTAGGGGTTTGTGTGCTCAACAGTTTTACTTTATCTTTGAATCATCCAAGGAAAGCAACGAAACAAACTTCAAGTTCTTTAGTTATTTAACCATTTAAACTTATTTTAATCAGGTTTTTTTTTTCAGTTAACAATACCTAACCAATACCTACCAATAACCTAAGTTCTGTTATTCTTTTTAACACTATTATGCAAACTTGTGTGATTTAATTCATGAATATTTTTTTATGTACATAAATAACCAAGGCTGAAATTAAACATGAATCTCAAAAATATAAAATGTTAGAGGATAACTGAGGAGGCTAGTATTTTACTACCCGTGTTCTATTCCCTAGTAATAAGTGAAATGTTTATCTTATTACCTCACCAATGTTTGTGAACTAAATATCAGACATTTTAATCACATGTTCATTTTTTTAATTATGTAAAAGTTTAATTCACTACTTCTATATTATTTTTAAATGCTAATTTATACAATAGATAGTGATAATATTTTAAAAATTAAGTTAATGATACTGGTGTGTTGTAAAGTTTAAAATAGGGTCCCTTAACTTTTTGAATCTTGAGCAAAATAAATTGTGCCTTCCTTCCAACAAGTATTCTAGCTTGTGCTCTTAGGTTGTTGGTATTTTGTAGTTGGATATAAGTATATAATATACAGGATGTTCTGTCTTAACTTGCAAGACCTCTATTTTTGCAACCGGTAGTCCTAGATGCATACTTCCAATTGCAAAAATGTTCAAAATCAGATGCAGAGTTAAGATATTGAAAATTTGAAGTAAAAGTAAAAATGAGTCAAAAAATACAAAATTTAACTTTTTATACAGGCCTCAGGTCCCTTAACTTATATTTAGGGAAATAATCTCCGTTGAAAAACAATTCCAACAAAAAAAGTTTGAAATTAGTACGACCAATATTCTCTGAGATATGAAACACGTTTTGTGAATTACACCACGTTTCACTCGGCATCAATGACACCTTTTAGGGGAAAATATAGCGGTTAATGAGTGTTTAAAATTATATGTAATCTTAGAGTGTGGTTTTTCAAATTGTTTGCGCAGCAGGAAACAATCCTTGTAAATATTGAGAAGTCAGTTTTGCTGTAGCTTACTCTCTTTTCTCCCATATTTGAAAAATGCACTGGATATTTCATTGTCAGCAGTGATATTGACAAAACCAGTTAAGAATGATAAAAGCATATCATTGCATCTATATGTTTGTTCATTCCCTGAAGCTTTAAGTTCCAATATTTCAGTTTTTCCCTACGCCTGTGAAAAAAGGTGAATCCAATAGCCAACGAGTATCTATCAGTTAAAAAAGAAATTTTGGTTTTTGTCATTATAATTTTTATATCTTCAATTATATTTACAAAAGTAGCCAGAATTCTGGGAAAACATACTTCAGTATGCAGAATGAGATCAGGGTCTTTAATATTTTCTAACGATTTGAAAAGGTACAGTTAGCAAAGCAGCTCTATGAATCAAAGTGACAATTTTTGTAATTATTTTCATGCCATGATCAAAGAGTAGTGTTTTGTATTCTATCACACAAACCTTTCTTGTGGAAAATACAATGACACAACAATAAGTTAGGAAACAGTTCATCTTTTATCCGCATAAATCCATTACAATATCAAGCACTGATGATGCCTAATCAGTGGTTATTGTAGACAACTTCCGGAAAGGCATATTTATTGACTTTGTATATGATTTGAATATTTAAGAGATATCATCACCTGTTTGTCCTATCATGGGTAGTATTTTTAGTTTATTTTCTTTCACAATGATAACTCTAAATACTATTTTCACCATTATACAAACTGTGCAGTGTCTTATATGTCAGTGAGAGAACAATGACATTTAAGATTCTGGTTGTGTGCTCTTTAGCCCAACCTGCAAGTTTAGAATGGCATTTAACTGCGAAAAGGTCCCCAATCCAGTTATATTTAAATCCATGATATAATCAAAAGGCAACTGTATCACTGCATCATTATTATCTATTTTGATAACACACTGAGAACAGATGTTTCTATTTTTCTAACTTAAAAGAAAAATGAGTCTTTGAAACATCAACTTTCTGTTTATTTTACAGATGAGTATTTATACTAATATTTATTAATTTATTCCGTTAGTTATCATATTATGTATTAAAATGATATATTTGCTAAATTTATGAACTTTATCAGTTTTCTGGAAAATAAATTAAATATTGACTTTTTTTGTTTAAAAGATGCTGTTATTCAATTTCAATTTTTGTTATGTTAAATTTTTACTAAAAAATTAAAAACAACTTTCAGGCACACCACATACTTTAAAACGCTTCTCATGTGCAGTTAAAAAAGACTAATTATGCCAGAGCAGAGTTCACACTAAGGAAAAAAGTAAGGTGAGATTTCTCATTCTGACCAAAATTTTAAGTGAGATTTAAAAAAAAAAAAACTAACTGGGAATAGTTTATTATTATTATTTCCTGAACATTTTATATAAATAATTATTTGAACAAAGTATTTGCATATCATGTAGCACAAAACTTATTTAAAGAGCATTACATGGAAAGAGAACATTCCATTTGTTTGCTAGAATAAATGTCACATTATTTTAGAGATATGGACTAAAATTGACTTTCAAATCTCTTTATTTTTGCTACATATAAAAGATTGTTATTTTAAATCAATCATTTACTACATGGTGTGCAAGCGAAGTACTTTCAATGGTTATAAGACAACATATCAATGCCTCCAAAAGAAAAAAAAAGTCTGAAAATGGGGATTTTGCGGACAAGATTTTTAATGCAACTTGAACAAAATGGTTAAAAAAATATGTTTTGTTTGGTGTGACTAGAGCAGAAGATGAAGTCAAAAGTTCCAAAGAGTGTTTGAGCCGTTTCGTTCTCCCAAAAAAATAAAGCTATTCTCAATCTTTTACTCATGTCTCTTTGTGGCTTAATTCTAATTTTCTTTTGTTCATTGATAATTAAATCACAGATGAAAACTATTGTTAGTCATTCCATTTATATCGGCTACCTGGCTATCATCTTAAAAGTATGAAAAATAAATCGAAGATGAGAAATCTTTTAATCTTTAAGGTATGTCCACTGATGGTGATCAGCAGAAACAGCCTGCAAAAAGATTTCTATCGAGTGCAATTTTAGAAAAGTTGCAGAAATCATGAATCCCACACCTTAGCGTGATCCTTGGGCCAGAGAATGTGACACTGTTGTAATCAATTTGAATCAAAAACAAATTACTGAAAGAACTTTCAAACCTAATTTAGACTAAATTGGATTTAAATTAAATGTTATTTAACACCACTTTTATTTGAATATCAAATACACCTAATTGAAGAGAACTTATTCAAATGAATTTAAAAAATTACCTCCAGTATCCAATCCAGCTTTTTCTAATTTTTCCTTTACAGCCTGCTCTAGCTTCTTTCTCTGAACAACATCCATTTCATATAATTGGCCATTTGAATCAGTAGATTTACGATCAAGCCTTCTTATACGTACATGAAGCTTGTCATCATCAAGAACAGCAGATTGACTCTGATCATCATCGGTATGTTTTGGATCCTCTACAACATTTCAAAAATATTTCAATAAGTATACAGGTTGGTTTTAACTAAAGAACCTGTTGTAAAAGAAAAACTTTAGGATTTAAATGCATATTGTAAGTTACCAAACAATGTAAATCTATATTAATATTATATACATAGAGAGGGCGTATTTTTGTATGTTAATACGTTCGAGGCTATCTCCGAAACCATTGCAGAAATTTAAAAATTCTTTCACTACATGAAAGGTGCATTCTTACTGAGTGACATAAGCAATATATTATACATATATATGCTTATACTAATTTTTTAAAACAATGGTTTGTCTTCGCTACCAGTTTATGTTTCATACTGATTTATTCTTGTATACATAAACACAAGCGCTAATTGTCCCGCCTTGCAATGACAAAATTGTTGAAGGTTCCCTTTGAACTGAATGGATAGAAATATAAGCAAGAGAAAAAACGCATGTTTGCGGCATAAGAACCGCCAGAACCTTTACACGATTATGAGGCTGTGGAGGATGCGGTATATAGCATTCTATTAACCTTGGACATTGTGAACCATTTAGAGTCTCAGAATGTTAATGCATCAAAATTTATTCAACTGAATGAAACATTAATGAAATAAATGCCTTGCACAGTAAAATCTATAATCATATTACAAAGAGAGAGAGCAGTTTTTGAATGCTTATATGTTCCGGACAAGATCGATACATGATTGCAACCTTCAGAATGAGTATGCTTCCAATCACGCACCGAATTAGTAACCGATCAGCGACTCGCTTGTGATACCAGATCGCAAATTGATGTTTATTGGCATACCCAGAGGAACTGAAAAAAGTTTAATAAATTTAACCAAAACCAACAAGCCAACTGAAGATGTGTGTGTAGCTTTTTTTTTACTTAATTGCAGAATTTACTCAGTGGTGGAAAACTGACCACTCCAGATTTGTTGGGTAATGTGTCTTTACCTTAAGTTCATAGAACTAAATAAAAGGTTTACAGAACCCCAACATCAAAAAGCCGTGCAGTCTGCCAGTAAGAAATAAAACATACTCAAAGTAATTTTAAATAAATAACATTTATTAAAATATCACAGTATACAACAATAAAAATTTGTTAAATACCAAAAATAATTTAGATTGTAAAGAACCCCCCCAATAATCACAGAAATTTCAAAGTTAAATTGTTAAATAAACACTTTTAGAAAAACAAGAAACATTTTTAGAAAAATTGTAAAATGTCACCTTCCTGCGCATGTTTACATTGCTGAAGAATTCTTGACAAAGAGTAATCGAATTTGTAGATTCATCAATCTGTTCCATCATTCACCGGCCGATAGGCTTGTTTAGTTCTAGAAGAACCTTTTCATATACCGGAACACAAACTTGTGCACATACTGGAATCTCACCGGAACCTTCTGGAACTATAGTTGGAACATCTAGGAAATCCAATCATGAAGGTCACTCTGAAGGACATCGATGATTTCAAACTGATGACAGTTCCATACCACCATAGGAGCACCGGTAAGTCAATCCAGGTATAGGCCAAGTTTAAGTATTAGGCCTAGTTGCAATGAGCTACATCTTTTGATAATCTCCCGCGAACATCTTCAGCAATGGTGACATTTTCCCTCAACAAAAGGAGTAATTTAGAACATTTTTAAACAACAATTAACACTGAATAAAACTTATTTCAAGCCCTGCTTGAATTCAAAAACGTTGCATCAACAACGGCTCGAGCACGCCGCAACTTCCATCAACAACCTAGCACGGTTGCCAAACCTTCAAAGACCAATCCCTGATTGGTCAACAAAAATAGCAAGATGCCAATGGGGAGTAAACACAAACAATAAAGTGATGGGTGGCTCCTAACTTACTTGTTAAATTAATAGTGTCCATATTTGTATGAGCAAAACGTTTATGCCACAGCTCCATATCTACATTCACAGCATTGGCTCTTTCAAAGTGATTCTTAATAGTAGGGGTATCAACATAATTGGTATTTTCACAATTTACATAAAAACTTGGTTTAACATAATAAAGTTTATTAATTAAGACTGCAGTAAACAATTTAACATTTTCTTTATTAAAGACACAAATTTTACCCGGATACCATCTTATTTTAAAACCTTGTCGGTCAATACATGATCCGGAAAGTAAATTGCGGCGCAATGTTGGAGCATAGAATACATTATTTAAAGTTATTGTTATCAGCTTCCTATCTGACTCTATTTTGAAAATTACCCTACCTATTCCTTCTACTTTACTTTTAATATTACCAACTGCCACCTCCATTTGGGTATTTTGAACAGGCTTTAATTCTGTGAACAAACTTTTGTCCCTGCAAAAATGTGCCGTACTACCTGAATCAAACAGCCAGGAATTTTCACATTTTGGAATAGTAGAGTTAGCCGAGATTTCGTCAGATTCTTCCACTGAACAAAACATGCCAGCAGCTTGAGCGTCTGATTTAGATTTATTATTTACATTTTTATTTTGACTATCTTTATTCCTGCTCCAACACCGCGAGGCAATATGACCCTTTTTCTTACAATAATGACAAATTTTGTTTTTAAAAAAAGGTTTACTCCTTTCATTTGCCACTCCGTGTCTGTTGGGTTTAGAAAAAACATTCATTGCCGAATTTGATGTATCAGGTTCTTTAGTCAAATATTTGATTCTACCCTCCTCGGCTAATAACTCATCTGTTATTTTGGAGAAGGTAAACATACTTTCGTCCCACCGGTAAATAGCCTGGACAATACTGTCAAAGTTGGAGGGCAGATACCGAATCAATTGAAAAGTCCGAATCTTTTCTTCCATTACATAACCATTATCAACAAGTTGTTTATGGATTCCCCCCAACCTGGCAGCGAATAACCCAATTGATTCGTTTTCATTTAGTTTACATGAAAAGCAGGACTCCCACAATGTCGCCATCCTGGCCAGAGATGGGGGTTCAAAATTACCTTTCAGTGTATTCCAAGCTTTGCTTGGGTCTTCTATATCATCTATCAGCCTTTTTACGTCACCTTCTAAGTTTAAATAAATTATTGCCAAAGCTTGACCACATTTCTTCCGGTCAAGTGCAGGAATGTTTTCCCCCTCTAATTTCTTTTGGGTTACTTCCCATAAGTCTCTTTCAATAAGGACCATCTTAATATCTCTGGACCAGGTGGCCCAATTATGGGATCCCAACTTTTCTATATTTCTATAATCTTTATCCATTATCAAAAAATATTTTATTTCCCACGGGCAGACCAAACCACGCACTCTGCTACCACTTGTTGGGTAATGTGTCTTTACCTTAAGTTCATAGAAATAAATAAAAGGTTTACAGAACCCCAACATCAAAAAGCCGTGCAGTCTGCCAATAAGAAATAAAACATACTCAAAGTAATTTTAAATAAATAACATTTATTAAAATATCACAGTATACAACAATAAAAATTTGTTAAATACCAAAATTAATTTAGATTGTAAAACCCCCCAATAATCACAGAAATTTCAAAGTTAAATTGTTAAATAAACACTTTTAGAAAAACGCGAAACATTTTTAGAAAAATTGTAAAATGTCACCTTCCTGCGCTAAATGCGCATGTTACATTGCTGAAGAATTCTTGACAAAGAGTAATCGAATTTGTAGATTCATCAAACTGTTCCATCATTCACCGGCCGATAGGCTTGCTTAGTTCTAGAAGAACCTTTTCATATACCGGAACACAAACTTGTGCACATACTGGAATCTCACCGGAACCTTCTGGAACTATAGTTGGAACATCTAGGAAATCCAATCATGAAGGTCACTCTGAAGGACATCGATGATTTCAAACTGATGACAGTTCCATACCACCATAGGAGCACCGGTAAGTCAATCCAGGTATAGGCCAAGTTTAAGTATTAGGCCTAGTTGCAATGAGCTACATCTTTTGATAATCTCCCGCGAACATCTTCAGCAATGGTGACATTTTCCCTCAACAAAAGGAGTAATTTAGAACATTTTTAAACAACAATTAACACTGAATAAAACTTATTTCAAGCCCTGCTTGAATTCAAAAACGTTGCATCAACAACGGCTCGAGCACGCCGCAACTTCCATCAACAACCTAGCACGGTTGCCAAACCTTCAAAGACCAATCCCTGATTGGTCAACAAAAATAGCAAGATGCCAATGGGGAGTAAACACAAACAATAAAGTGAGCACCGAAAATATTTCGATCAATCTATTTATACGTTCTATGATCACGATACGTCATCCCATGACACACCCTACTTTGCATTGGAGATATACATCTCAACTATTCCTGATTGAGTGATTTAACAATCTTTCTATTCCTTTTTTCGGCTCAAAGTAGCCAAAAACATCTCAACCATCGGGTGTTACGTCATAGGATGATTCCGATGTTGCACGATCATGCCCGAATCAATTTCAGTTATCCGCCGCTGGGACACAGGACGCGGAGTGGCAAAAACATATCGGAGGTAAGTTTAAAAAAAATACTTTAACATTTGTAATTAAATTAAAAGCGCTCCAAGATACTGAATAAAGGCTTTTAAGCCCAACAAGATTTAAACTACTTGGAATATCTCCGTTCAGAAAGACTCTGCACGTCTCATATGAAAAAATTGGGTCATTTGAAAAGCATCTTCAAAAGGTCTACCCCATAATGTATTGCGGATGTTCAAAGTGCCACTGTTTGAATATAGAAGCCGTGGATTATAAAAGAACTAAAAGATTAAGACAACATTGAGAAAGGTGCCATTTTCGCATTTGCCCCGGTGACTCTTACCAAACTATTCCTGTGGTTCCCTTGATAAACGTGTAAAGATATACTTTAAGCCTGTTTAAAGTAGTCTAATTTTAGGAACTCTGTACGATCTCTTTACCTTAAGAACACTTTTAAGAGCCCATATTTAATCTATTAAAATTAAAGGTGGTATTCTAAAAATTTTGTAGCGAAACTTGAATTTGTCTTATGTATGCAATGGAACTGGACCTCAAGTAAAATAAATATAGAGAAATATGATTTACAGTATTATTCTTATTGGGCCAGAAGCAGGTCAGTCAAGAATATTTCTAGAAATCATATATATATATATATATTATATTGTTCATGGGGAAGTAAAGGTTGATCTCTCTTTATTAGGAAATGAGAAGTGCATCCATTTCTTTCAAAACTCTCATAAAAACGAAACGAAAAATGTTGTATACCATGGTATTTCAAAACACAAAAATCTGCATACTATTTAAGACAGATAACTTTTCAACCCGAACAAGTTTGGGACGGGCCCCTAGTCATCAATATCACAGCAAAGAATAAGTATTTATTGGTATGCAAAACGTTTCCTTTGACACTAAATTGAAAAAAAAAAACACTTTTGGAAAAAATGAAAATTAAATTTTATCGACTGGCATGAAAATTGAACTGATGACCATGGATTGGAATTTGCCCCCGGACACATAGGTAAGACTTTTGAGTTTTTTCTGGCGGTACGGTGGAGAGATATTAATGACAGCCTTGGCTTCTAATATCCGAGACGAAACCCCAGTACTTTGTTTTAGGTCTTAGTTCTAAAAATCTGCATTCATTTTTCACATGTGGCGCATTTACTCTTACGTAATCCTGAATGCTAGCTGTTTTGGAACAGGACATACTACATTTAGTTCTAGTACAAAATTTTTTGGTCTTTCGACCATAGGATGAAGTTTCCACTGCTGAATTGTACTGGCTTCATCTCTGTCATTTATCTATGTTGTAACCTTGTCTGCCTGTTGTTTTAATGATGTTTATATTTACCTGGCTTATTTGTTTAGCTACTTTGAAAACCTTTGGGCTTGTGGTTTATGGTATTCTAATTTTTTCCTCTTTAATATATATATATATATATATATATATATATATACATACATGGGGGTTCCTTTTCAACCTGCAAGATCTTTATTTTTGACACTGTTAGTCCTAGATGTATACTACCAATTGCAAAAATGTTCAAAATCAGATGCAGAGTTAAGCTATTGAAAGTTTGAAGTAAAAATAAAAATGAGACAAAAAATACAATATTTAACTTTTTATACGGGCCCCAGGTCCCCTAACTTATATTTAGGGAAATTATCTTCATTGAAAAAAAGTTCCAACACAAAAAGTTTGAAATTAGTACAACCAATATTCTCTGAGATATGAAACACAGCGTTTTGTGACTTACACCACGTTTCACTCGTCGTCAATGACACCTTTTGGGGGAAAATATAGCGATTAACGAGTGCGTAAAATTATATGTGTTCTTAGAGTGTGGTTTTTCAAATTGTTTGAGGTTTTGTAGTTTGTTTTTGCGTGTCACGGCATAACATTTGCATTTGTTTTTGAATAGTAACGAAAAATATAAATACTTCATTTTTCTTACTTTGACGACCTGTCTTTCTTCTGAAAGGGTGATAACTTCCAACCTCATCTTCCGTATGGTCCCTTAAAACTTTGAACTAGAATGTCTTCTTCAGTTTTGGTCGCACAAATGTCAAGTTTCTTGTGTCAGTAATAGTTTTCACTTGAGATTATTTTGCTAAATATTAGTTAGAGGACCTGGGGCCCATTAAAAAGTTAAACTTTGTATTTTTATTTTTGCTTCAAACTTTCAATATCTTAACTCTGTATCTGTTTTTGAACATTTTTTTAATTGGAAGTATATATCTAGGGCTAACAGTTGCGAAAATAAAGGTCTTGCAGGTTAAAACGGAACACCTTGTATATATTGAAAATATATTAAAGAGGATAAAATTAGATTACCATAAACCACAAGCCCAAAGATGCACAAAGCAGCCAAACAAATAAACATCAATAAAACAACAAGAAAACAAGGTTACAACATAGATAAATGACAAAGACGAAGCCAGAATTCTTCAGCAGTGGAAACTTCATCCTATGGTCAAAAGACCAAAAAATTATACTAAAACTAAATGTAGGATATCTTGTTCCGACAAAGCTAGCATTCAGGATTACGTTGGGCTAAACGCACCACATGTGAAAAATGAATGCAGTTTTTTTGGAACTAAGACCTAAAACTAAGCACTTGGGTTTTGTCTGGGACATTAGAAGCCTAGGCTATCAATAATGTTCCCCCACCGTACCGCCAGCAAAAAATAAAAAGTCTTACCTATGTGTTCGGGTGCAAATTCAAATCCGTATTCATTAATTCAATTTTCGTGCCAGTCGATAAAAATAAAATTAAAATAAAACCAATCAAATGAATAAAAAATAAATAAAAGGATCATCCAATAAAATCTGGTTCAAAAACATTCCAGGTTGACCGAAAAACACACCCAGTGGCAAAAAGTTTTGTAGCTGTCTGTGACAAGCTTTTAAAACTTCATAATATATGTGCAAAATTTCGGGCGTGGTTTCAATAAAAAAAGAAACCAGTCATTTCAAATAATTATTTTCGAAATAAGGCAGGACCCCCCCCCCCCCCCAAAGACGATGGTTCACTTCCCCAAATTCTTTGAAGCACTCCCCTCCCAAGAAAGAGACCTCCCCCCCCCCCCCCAAAAAAAAACTGAGACCAAAATCTTTCTCAAATTACCTCCTAAAAGTTTCAATGGTGCAATCTGATGACCCCTCACCCCTCTGTCCTTGGTGGGCACCTGACATTTGCAAACATGCGTTGGCTATTGAACAGGGCCTTGTCCAGGATTTTTCACAGGGTCCATTTTATTTGTGAAAAATCAATTCATTTTTTGAAAGTATAAAAATGGCTCATAAAAGAATTTTTTTTAAATTGTTTTAGAATTGCATTTTAGAAGCCTATGATAAACAGATCATTAATATCTATAGACACAGTTGCAGAAAAACTAAAATTAAACCATCTATTCAGCAGTTAAGTTTTTGACTCAAACAAAAACAGAATTTCATTTTAAAATGGGGTTTTAATGGACTTTTCATTTATTTGCCTCCATATGAAGCAAAGTTAGGTTGAAAAAAAAGAGTAAAATTTCAATTCTCATATCGGATGCAATCAGATTGCATTTATCAAAATGGAATCAATAAAAGTATAAAAAAGGTAAATAAAAAAGTTTATTAAAATAAAATAATTTTAGAATTACCATTTAACAGGGGTGCATATTGAATTTTATTAATATCACTGACATATTCACTGAAAATTCGGAGTCTTGAAAAAAAAAAAGGATGAGTAAAGGTTTAACACCAGACACTAAATGGCGATAATTTTAAAGCTGGTAACCGATAATTTTAAAGCTGGTAACCGTATTTGAAGTGATCGCATTTTCAATGCGATGATAATTTTCTTTCCTTTTTTTAAGTCATTAGCGGGAAGAAAAAGTTCTTACACTGCGTTTTTAGAGAACTTTATAACACTGCTAATGATATGATAAAAACAAACAGGCAAAATTATTCACTACGTTAGTTAAGTATCGCTTGCATCACAGAAATATGCCGACTTTATTTTTTTGTACACAGAAATATGCGTTATTTTGATTTTAGATTTACTTTTTCAGTAAACAATTTGAAAAAGATCCTTTTGTTTTGTTTTATAAGTGCCGCAGGCAGGCAAACAAGAATAATCAGGTGTGTGATCATTCTCTCCCTGCGTCAGCAGTTCATTATGTCCGACAGGTGCGGACAGCTTTATTTATTTATTTTTTTTTTTGCGGACAATTTTTACTTTTTTTTTAGCACGGACAGAACTGTCCGCGAAAGGGTTCCGTTGTCCGCGACATCGTCGCCGTGTCGCGGCGTTTCTGCCACTGGGAAAACACATTTCAAAAAACATCATCGAATGAAGTCCAATCACATGGTTTTCTGCAGAAAATTCATACTAGTGAACATTTAAAAGGTTACAGTGAAGCAAAGTGTTGATTAAAGGCTATGCTAGAGGAAATATTATTTACGATATTATTTGGGAAATTGTTTTCAAGTAGTTTATTTTTAAGTAGGTTTATTCCTTGATTGAAAGCTGTAAGAGTGTTGCAAAATCTTTTGACTCTGATGGCTTGCGAAACAATGATGGCAATAAAAACTTTTTTACTGAGGCAAGAAGAAAAACTTTGCAGACAGTTAACTTTGAATTGAAATTCGTGTCTTTTATCTTAAATAGTGGTTTTACAGTTGAAGTCGATATTAATTTTAATGACAAGAAAATTAAAAATTTTACAATCAGAACTAGTCTTTTTTAATGTGAGGGAATTATGATAAATCTTTTTGCTGAGTTCAGAAAAGTTGGAGTAGTTGATACATAATAAATCATTGATATATCTGCAACAAAAAGGTGTAGTACCAGGATTATCAATAGAAAATTTTCTTTCATAAAATAAAAGAAGAAGGTTAGCTAGGGTAGAACTAAAATTAGCACCCATAGCATAACATTAATTTGTTGAAAGCAAGAATTGCCATTTTTGAAAAAGTTGTAAAAGATACAAAATTAAAAGGTTTGAGAAAAAATTCCTCATTAATATTGAGTGAAGTATTGACTGTTTTGAAAAGTTCAGTAACTGTGAATTGCAGTTCATTGAGTGGAATGTTGGTAAACAGATTTTCAAAATCAAATGTTTCCAGATGAAAGATGTCGAACATATTAAGTAATTTGATCACATCATTGTTGTTATCAATTATCCAATACCATTTCTCTTGACAGAGCTTAAGTTGGTTTAAAATCTTTTTAAGATAAAATTCAAGTTTAACACTGAGATTTTTCAAAATGGTGTTACTGGCAGAACAGATAAAATGAAAAGAAACAGGTGTTTTGTGGAATTTGGGAATTGCGTAAAGGCAAGGTAAATGGAATAGTCTAAGAACAGGGTAATTTCATGAGTTTGTAGGCAGCAAAAAAATTTTTTTATGATGGAAGATTCATTTAGTGTGGTGCATTTATAAGTAGTAGTTTTTCCTAATACAGATTTCATAAAAGTAGCATAAGGTTTTTTACAACAGATAGAAATATTGGAGCTGGCTTTGTCAATAACAGTGAAAACATATGCTTCTTTAAGTTTCTTATGGGAAATAAGATTATCTGCAGGGAAAAAGAAGAGTCCCTATTGATAATTTCACGAAGTTTCACTTTTAAATGAAGCAGAAAATGGTGTCTGTATTCTAGAAAAGCAACAGGTAGAATATTGTAACAGTAGGAGAGTTTTCTAATAAAACCATCAAGTTCACTGGAAAGTCTGTTGTAGACTATCTAAAAATTAATCCTAAAGTTGGGACGGAATTTGGTACCAAGTACAAAAATGTTTTTAAGGTTATTATTTTGCATAAAATTCAGATCGCCAGTTTAAAACATGACCAAAAGTAGAGTTGAAAAATTCATTGTCAGAAAAATTAACACAATTACATTTGAAGTCTAAGTATTTTTCATAATTTTTAGCCGCATCATAATAATTAAGAATTTTCTTGGAAAAAGGGGAATTGAATTTGAAACTAAACATTATTTCAAGATCCCGAAGTGGAAAAAATTCCAAGAGGTTATTGTGAATTTTTGAGAGATGAAGATTGTCGAAAGATTTCTGTAAGAAGCTGAACATACAAAAACAATATTTTTTATCTTGGAACGAACTTTATATATTAAAAGATCGTAGCATAACAATTCAAAATGTGAAATTTTAAAGTTGTACTGAGATAACGAATTTTTTAGCTTCCTTAAATATTTGAGCTTTAGACGAAAAATAAAAACTCTGACATCTTCAGAAGATCATGTTGATGATGTTTTTTGAAATGTTTTTCAGTTGACCTGGAATGTTTTTGGACCTGATTTATTGGATGATTTTTTTATTTACTTTTTATTCATTTCATTGGTTTTGTTTTAAATTTATTTTTATCTACTGGCATGAAAATTGAATTGATGAATACAGATTTGAATTTGCTCCCGGACACATAGGTAAGACTTTTGATTTTTCGCTGTCGGTACCGTGGAAGGACATTATTGATAGCCTTGGCTTCTAATGTCCAAAACGAAACCCCAGTGCTTAGTTTTAGGTCTTAGTTTCAAACATCTGCATTCATTTTTCACATGTGGTGCATTTAGCCCAATGTAATCCTGACTGCTAGCTTTTCGGAACAGTACACGCTACATTTAGTTTTAGTATAATTTTTTGGTCTTTCGACCATAGGATGATGGGGTTGGTTTTATTGATGTTTATATTTACCTGGCTTACTTGTTTAGCACTTTACACATGTTTGGACTTGTGGTTTATGGTATTCCAATATTATCCTGTTTAATATGTTTTTAATATATATATATATATATATATATATATATATATATATATATATATATATATATATAATGTTCAGTATGCCTCATGAAAACATTTACTTTCATAATGCATGGCATGTTGTAAGATAAATTCATTTTTCTGTACATAACAGTATTATATGCTACTTTTCTCACTAAACTGAAAATTCATGCACAGGACAGTATTATATCAATAAACATGATTTAATTAGAATGTTTAAGTTAAAATTTTAATATTTTCATCTAATGTGTGTGAACAAATTTATGTTAAAGCATGTAAAAGTAGTTAATAGGAAAAGACTAAAAACTTGTTGAAAATTTCACAATTTACAAAAAAAAAAAAGTTCAATAATTGGTTAAACGATTTACATAAAGCACACCTTACTCAGAATTAATTGTCAAATGGTGAATCGTCTAATTTGGATAACTTTCAGTCTTTTGAATATAGAAATCTACTGGTACTAGAAAACAGAGAGGCTTTCTTAATATTAAAAGCTTTATGCATATTTCTAAAGAAGTAAAAATAATATAGCCTGCATATATTTTTAAATATTTACCACTTTTTAAGTTTTGTACGAAAATATAACTATTAAACTGCATTTTAATTGGTAAAAATTATATTTTTAAGGAGTTCAAAGTTTATGGAAACTTTACATCTCTAAAGAGACCAAAAGCATTTTGTACCAGAATTAGTTCACATGGTCTTAGTACAATTCAATGAGTGTGTTATTTCAGATATAAAATCAATGATAGCCTAAAAAGGAAAGCACAATTCATGACAAAGGCTTAATACACCTCATAACTGCATTAAAAAAAACAATCCCCTCACCCATTAAAATCAAGTCCTCCAAATATGTGAAAAGACTTAAAAGAAATATTCTCTGCAATAAACCAAAAACAACATTCCATGATTTTGGCTTCATCTCCATACCAGTTCATCTAAAGAAAAGTAAAATAATCCCAAAATTTAAAAGAAAATGAAGAACTAAATTTATTAGGCTGAATCGAAAAGGTGTCAAGTTTTATAGAGATAGCTTTTATCTCTTTTAAAATGAATACGTGTTAGTTATTTGGAACAGTCAAAATAGAGTTAACTGACCTTCAATTTCTACAGTTTCCTTCTCTGTATTCTCCTGAACTGTTTCCTTATCGGTAACACCAGCTTCTAAAAACAAGCAGCAAAATAATTTTAGCAACCGTAATAGCTAATGCAATGAATATTCAAAACATTTTTGCTATCTCAAGCTTCAAAATTTTACATGTTGAGTATCTTTTCTTACTAACAAACTGTAAAATTAATCACTCACCATCAGATTCAAGACTAGACGTAACTTTGCTGAGTTTCTTAGAAGCTTCAAGAACATCCGTCGTAGCTTTATTAAGTTTTTCCAAAAGGTGCTTCAGTGTTGATGTGAGTGTAGAAATTGCAGCACTTTTTCCTTTCTCATTGGGATCTGATTCCATATTTTCTGCCTAAAAGTATTAAATATATTAATAAGCCACTAACCTAGACATTATCTTATTGGCAACACAAATAGAATTACTTGGTTGACAACAAAAATTATATACACAAGGAATTACCTCATTCATTATTGAATCAAACTGTTTTTCAATATCATTCTTCAAAGAAGCAAATTTCTCAGGTGGTAATGACGACTTCAATTTTTCAATTTCTAGATCAAAAAGTATTTACAATAAAAGAACAATTCTTACACGTAAAATTATGTTATACATACTAATAACTTCAAGAACATGCAAAATATATAAATAAATAAATAAAAACAGAAAAAATGCTTCAACTTATAGGAATTTGCCCTCAATACAGTCTCTAAAATCCAGAGTTATTCAGGTCATGGCAAACTTTCCGGATATTATAGGCTATGGCTAAAATTGAAGGAATAAATGCAATATTTATCAAAAAAAAAAAAAGATACAAGATATGATTTTAATGCTCTATCTGTTTCATTTTAATTTAAGTTGATATTTTTGCATTTCATCTATGTAAGAACAGTCAGAATCACTATCATTGTCTTATGCACTATTTGTGACTTTCAACTAGATCTGCATCAGTTAACAATACATCTATTGTAAGCTTGCTATCAATAGACATAACTTACACAAATACAAATGAGACGACAATCAACAGGCTCTGTGCCCAGCTATGCTGGTCTAGTCAATTTGTCAGTCAACAATGAAGATCAATAGCCCCCTAAAAGCTCTATCTACCCCCTTACTGATTACTGCCTCTTACGGTAAGCTGTTCCAAGCAGGAGCCTGCATGGGGGAGGGGAGAAGGGACACCTGTTGGCCCAGGCTCGAGTCTGAAGGGAGCCCAATATCTTTTAAACTAGGTGTTAAATAGAGGTAAATAATATGGAGGAGGGTCTGGAAAAGTCATTTGGAACGGGCCCCAAAATTTCTGTGCTGGCCCGTAATTCCAAGCGCCCACAATCCTACTGCAGTAATAATTTTTCCTAATTTCCAGAATAGCCTGACACTCTAATAGCTTAAAACAATAAACCCCTCGTCCTGCTTTCCATGCAATAATCCAACCCATAAAACATCTGTCATTATGATAAATTTAAATAATTGAATCCCCTCTGACGCTTTGTTCCAGGTTATTTTCCTACTTTATCAGTATCCTCTTTATTTCAGTTTACTTTTCCTGTTTTTACACAACTTAATAATTTCAAAACTTCAGTTATCTTCTCCAGAATATTAAAGCCTTTAACATCATCTTTTTTTTTTATCATTGAATATGATTGTCAGCAACAAATGGCACCAGATATTTCTCTAAATCTCGGAAATCTTAATCTTATACCATTGAATTGAAAATGTTCCAAATTTTCAGGTCTCTTTGCAAGTAAAAATGCAGGTTAACCTAAGGATAAAAGCTAAGAAGTAGAGAAAAGTCAAAATGCAGGTTGGAACATCTTTGAAACTGGATTTCGTTACTCATGCATAAACCATACAGGAAAATTTGGTTTTAATAATGCTGTTAACTACTGAATCCAAAAATTGTTTGGAGCTTTATTTCCATACCATATGCTTTTCTAGCACTAATAAAATGTTATGTTAGGCTTAAAAAGAAGTCTGTAAAAAATATTGAAACTAAATTTTAAGTCAAATTTTAAGTCAAAAAATTAATTTTTGTTACAATGACCCAGGGTATTCCTGCTTATTACATATCTGAGATACAAAATTGATCAACCAAGTTTTATTTTAAAAAAATAATAATAATAAAATATGAAACACTACCCATAATTCTAAAACACTATGATTACATTTATTCACTTATAAAATGCAGCTTAATTTTTTAAATTAAATATTTTTTTTTAACAACTTGTTATATCAAGGATGGGTTCCAAAATATGCATATATTTACAAAGATCCTCCTTCCTCCCTTAAAAATCAAATATTTGTCTTACTTTTTTTAGCTTATCTACAGAAAGTGTTAGCTGCTGATTCCAGTTTCTAGATCGATTGTAAATATAGTGGAACATTGTTTATTCAAACATGCTTAGAACTAATTACTGCAAAGACCAACTACATTTGTGATCTCCATCCTATTGTATTTACACATAACTCTTTTAATTGTTTTCTGGATAAGACAAACTACATTTAAAACAAAATAATTTTAAAGGTACCTTTGAGTTCATTTTAAACAGGTTCAACTGAGTTAACTACTTGCAGTGAGGAATGTCTGATGTTGGCTCTTATAGATGGGGAAGTTATTGATCATTGAAGTAATTCTTGATCATTTTCATTTTTTAACATAAATATGATCAGAAGGCAACAATAAATGCAGAATTTTAGTCTTTTTTTTTTTTTTTTGACTATTAATATTTATTAACAGCAATGCTATAAAAACACAAAAAATATTAAGAAATATTGAAAAAAAAAAAAAAAAGAAAGGATAATGAACAGGATTCAAAAAAATTTGAAGATTTTAAAGCGTGTGTGTGTGTTCAATTTTTTCTTTTATTCAAAAAGTATCATCTTGCTTGCTGGGTGGTAACAAGTGCGACATTACCCATTTTTCATAACATGCTTATGTAATAAAGTGTGACATGACAAGGGCTGGGAAAAGGCGAGGTGTAACAATTTGTGATAAAAGGGGAGAGGGAGTTACATTTGAAAAAAGAGTGAGATCATTCATATGGACAGCTCTTAGCAATAGAGATATTGCTATGGATTTTCTCAAGGCATAAAAAATGAAGCTACACCTTTCTACTTTTAGAGCAGTAAAACTTATTTTTTAGGAGTGAAATATGCTGAGACAGTACAGACCATAATAACGATCAATTGCATAAAAACAACTAACTTTCTAGAAATAAAATGGAGGATGGTAGGGAAATGAGAAATTTTGCACTACTAGTTCGATTTTTAACATTAGATATTTTGTATCCAAAAAAAAAAAAAAATGTACATAAGATTTAAATAAAATCTTTTTCTTATTTTCTTTTACTTGAAATATAAATAATAATGAGGTGTATTTCCGATTTTTAATGCATGAAATTTGCTTTTAAAGGATTAAAAATCTACCTGGTTAGCAGGACCAGCTTTCAATGACCATTGTTTGAACATGTCATTGTTCAGATTTTTAGTCTAATATCAAAGACCCAAGAAAGTTCCATTAATTCAAGACTAAATTTGAGAGAGCAGAGGTGGCAGATAGCAAAAATTACCTGTACCAGAAATAACTTTTTCTTTGTATCTATTGAAAAAACGAACACAACAGACTGCAGGGTAAAAATAATACAAATTGTTTAGGCAAAAACATTTTAAAGGCTCAAGTCAAATGTGAATTTTTACCCTTCAGAAAATACAAACCCATGTCATATTCTTTCCACAACTTCAATAAAGCAGATTTTTCGTCTTTTTCTGCTTCTGTGTTACTTCTATCTTTTTCAGTAGCAGTTTTTAAATTATCAGCTATAAAAAAGCATGCAAAGATTCAAAAATTAGAAGAGAATATAGTTTAACAAATAATCTGAGTAATTCTTTTAGATAGCATATATATACAGGGTGCGGAGAAAGTTCCCACAATTTTATTTAAAACGTTTTTTTGGCGTTAAAATCGTATGTTGGCGATTTATTTGGCACATATTGTTTATTGGCATTAAAAGTATTTGAGATTTAATCATTTTGTTCCTTGTTAGTTCATTGAGTTAGTTAGCTATGAATCGTGAAAATGTGCGTGTTACTGTTGTTGAATTACACAAGGGAATGAAAACAGCCGATATTATTCGAACGACGGGATTCAAGAGCAAAACAGTCTATAACGCTGTGAAACGCTACAAGGAGACTGGAGGGACTGCCGGCCGTCCATGAAGTGGTCGTCCAACCACTGCAAAATGCCTGGAATGAGATAACGGTGGATGCGTGCGCGAGCATCGTCAGCAATTTCAGACTGCGCCTCCGTAAATGTATTGAGGCCCAAGGAGCCAATTTTGAACAATTGTTATAATTTTTTTTGTTTAATGTTATTATTATCATTTCAATAAAGAAATTTTATTGCTTTAACTTGTTGATTTGTTGAATTATGTGTTAGTTAAGGCCTATTGAAATATCAAATAAAATTGTGGAAACTTTCTCCGCACCCTGTAGTAAAATATTAGAGTTCAACTTCTGTATTTCAAAACCTCATAAAAGAAGAAAAAAGGGAAAAAATGAAACTTTAAGGTACTTAAAAATAAAATTAACTTAGTGCAAGCTGTAGCATGAAGTAGAAAAACATTACTAGCATTCTACCACTTTTCCATTCCATAGTGATGTAGTTATGTGACAAAGCAAAAAAAAAAGAAGGAAAGAAAAAACTTTAATATCTACATTTATCAATTTGATAAAATGATAAACAACAGTGAAGCAATCTCTAAGAGAAAATTGGCAAGAGCTACATTTAAAACAAAAGTAGGGAGGAAAACAATTAAAAATATGAAATTCAGGGTGGCAACCAATTAAGTAAATTGATTTTCAAGGTTTTAACAAAGTTCCCTAAGTTTTCCATTCAATTTTTGAACATTTTTCAGTCATGTATATGTTTGGTATCATATGAAAGAAATGAAAAGCAATTTGCATTTTTAAATGCATTAAACTAAAGTTTGTATAAGAAGAGTAATTTTGCAGCAAAGTCATTCATTAATATTTTAAAATTAAGATTGTAAAGTTTTATTACAAACAAAAATTTAAATCATAAATATCAAAGACTTATAATTTTAATATGGATTAATTAATTAATGAAAATACCAGCTTTTTATGGTTGCATTTAACGAACCTCACCGGTCGACCGGTGAGTAACCGGTTACTATCTGCAGCATTCTATCATCTATTGGTTACCACACCGGTTGCCATTTTAAGCTGTTAATTGGTTGATTGAAGCTCGTGATCATTAGTCGTCATGTGATCGGTTAACCGGTAGCTACTGGTTGAGCTCGTCGAACGCAAGCTATGAAAGTGTGAGAGGCCGCAGATAATACACCCCCACAGTTAAGACGCATGTGAATAATCTGGAGTCTACTTTCGTTCACTTTTTAATTAAGGTTAGCTCTTAATTATTGGAACTATTTTTTGTGTTATTTAACAGTACTTACTTTTTGGTAGACCTGAAAATTAAAATTTTTAGTTGGCCAAGTGACTGGAAGGCACTTTAAGTTTAGTAGAACCTTTTGATTTTAACTAGTAGTCACTTTATTCTAGGACCATATTTTTTCAAAAAACTAAAAGGAGCCACTTATAAAAGTAAGATGTGGAAAAAATATTGACATAAGGGATCTAACTGCAATTTCATTCATTTGCATTTCCTTCTTTTTACTCCCGCCTCCAAGAAGCATTCAAAACTAATGTATGAGTCATTTAACAACTAAAGAGACAAACTAGTGTGGGGAAAAGACTGTTGGTAGTACAAGTTTGATACATTTGGGATCTTAAGTTGGCATCACTGGGATGAATTTTAATCAAAAAATTAATCAACATTGCTCTACTTAAAACCTTAAAATTAAGTTAAATGCTGAGAGGCCTTCTTCAAAAATCCACATTGAAGAAAGTTCTGCGATTTTTTCTTTTTAATTGTTGAAGGTGAAAAAATTATTATATTCTCTAGGACGACTTAAGTGCATGGTGAAAGTTGTTTGAACTACGGAAACTTTCACAAGTGGATACAATAGTTCAAATATGGTCAAGAATCAGTGTTTGACAAAACCGTTCTGGCATATTGAAGTTTCAACTTCCTCACTTCAAGCTTGAATTGTAGAGTACAATTAACAGCCAACACTACTCAGATATGCTTTTGAAGAAGGTGAAGCCAGCCATGAGTGAGAAACGTTGTGGTTTTTAGAGGAGAGGTGCTATTCTCCAGCAAGACAAGGCACATACTTAAGTTGCTCAATTAACTAGTGAAATAATTGATAAAATGGTCTGGGAGGTACTGAATCATTTCTCTCATAGCTCTGATTCTGTTCCCTGAGATTTCCCCTTGTTTGGTTCACTGAAGGAGGCATTAAGCGGGAATAAGCTCCAGGATAAAAGGATGTCAAGAAATTTGTGGGAAAGTGGCTCTGACACAGAGACTGAGCTCTTTGCAGCCAAGATAAAAATACTAGATACTTGTTGGAACAAGTTCATAAATGCTGATACAAGTTACTTTGTAAGCAGGAAAAGTCTTATCTTATAGAAATAAGGAGTGTTTTCTCCAGGTCAGTTTCTCTTAAATTATTGAATGACCCTTGTACATGCATGCAAATTTGCATTTACTACTTCTTGAAGGGAGTGAAGTAGGAAAGAAAGGAATAGTCGCTTTTCTTATCCATTGGCAATATGGATTCCTAAGTGGTAACTTTGGATTGTTATTTCATTGCAAACTAAATGCAACAAAATAGAAATTACTTGTTTTGAAAGGAAAAAAAAAATCACTGAAATATGAGTTATTTGTGATTGACAGTGGCCGATTTAAAATGTTGTAAATGTCACAACTGTGAGAGGCCTCTACCCTCATATGGCCACTGAGGGGTATTAAAATATGCACATGATAAATTTTTTACATTCAATGTGCAAGGGCAGATAGTTATGTGATAGACCCACAAAAAATGTGTTGCAATGGGCCCCAAAACTTGTTTATCCTCCACTGGTTTGGTTTTTAAAATGTGGCTGGTTGAGTTTTTTTTTTTAATTGCCTAAGTAAAATGCTTAGTTGCCATGTGTCGAGTGGCAATTACAGTCAAACCTTGATATCTTGAACTTCCTTATCTCAAAACCCTTGATGTCTCGAAATCCCCTGCATAAAAACTTATGTATTTTACAATGTTATCTTGAATTTTTTTTTTTTAATTCCTTGATGCTGTTGAGGTTTCAATCATGGTTTTTCCTTTGCAGTTTTTATAGTAAAACCAGTTTTAAAGATCTTTACTTGAAGTTTTTCATACTTTTTCCATAGAAATTTTAAGAACAGTGGATTGGGGTGAGATAATAGGGGAGAGTGTGTATGAGTGGGCTGCAGTAGTCTTTATTTATCTCAGTATTTTACCCAGAATTCGGATTATTTGGGCTTTACTTCAGAGCCAGTTGATCACGTTGTGAACAAGAGGAGGGGGGTCATTTTCCCCCAGTTTTCTGGTGAAAAAAGAAAACTTATTCCTCACCTCATCATTCTGCTTTTTATCTCTGACAAAGTTACTGGTAAAAAGCTTTTAAATGTGCTATTGGTTGCCAATAAAATTAGAACTTTTGAGTTTGTATATAAAAAAGAAAGGCAAAATAGCTCTTTTCATTTCAAAATTTCTTCCAGTACTTTCCACAATAACAGAAAACCATCAAGTTATTGAAAAAAACTATGATGAAAGAAATTGTTGAAAAATGAAAATTAGGAAGTCTGCTTATTCAGAAGCAGCTAACAACCCAGTATAACAATACTTGGTAAGCAGTCAAAAAATTGAATACCAGATTTAGCAAAATGCTGATGAATAATTTCTTAATTGTTATGCAAAGTGGATGCAAAGTACATATGTATGTATATAAATATAAGTGATTCTTTGGAAAGGTGTTATTTTGCCCTCCTGGCATTTTTTGAAAGGTTACATATGTTTTTTGGAAAACTACAGAAGTTTACAAAACATCCTTGCATATTTTAGAGATATTGAGGATAAAATATGTAAAACTTGACAAATTTTATGAAAGCAATTTTTTTGCTTAGTTTTAAGTGATTTTGGTTCATTAATCAATTGAAGAATGAACAATTCCTTAAATTTATTATCTAAAACAGAAACAAACTAAAAATGCCAAAGTAAGGGAAAATGCTTTAAATAATCATCAATTAGTTTTTCAAATGAATTACAATTAAACTTATTGAATAAAACATCCATATGCATGCAATATACTGACATCCTGGTTATCCCCATCAAGAAACTGCAGTTTCCTCCCGATTATGGACTCATCAGTCTGGAATAGGGAATAACCGAGCTGGAGGCAGAAGAGTGGCAACAAATTGGTAGATAAAGTAAATTAACCTCACCAGCAAAAGAGCGCAGACACGGTGCAGTTCAACTGGTAAACTGAAGGCAAAGCTTGAGCAGTAAGTTTGGTACTTACATCGGTATATAGCACATAGTTCTACCTTAGCCCCAGCTTAAGGGAGGAAACTTACTGCTTAAAACATCCATAGTTTAAAAAATTATTTTCCAAAACATCAAGCAGCTGAAATACTAGAAATAATACAAGAAGTATCATTTTATCCTCAGCCTATCTTGACCATCCACATGTTTATAACATTTGTACTGAATGGTAATAATATGGATGGTAGTGAAATTTTGCCGTACTTCACCTGACAAGAAATAAAATATGGTTGCCTTTGTTAAAATTCTACATACTTTGAACAAAGATTCACTTATTATGAGCATAAAAAGAAAAAAAAAAAGAAAAAAAACAATTATGTTAAAAGAACCTCAATGTGAGTAAGGATGGTAATGACTGGCATTATTTTTTCTATTTACTTTGATATTAAACATACCTAACCTGGAAGCTTAGAAATTTTTACACACAAAATTCTTATTTTACTAATGAAGTTATAGTTGCTGCTACTAAAACGGAAAGTTATTTAAGCAAGCCAGTTGCACCTAGTGGTCATGAAAGTCTGCAAAAAGTGTTGGATGGCAATGACACAAAATGCTGGGGAAAAGTTTTAACTATGTAAGAAACACATTAATGTATGCAATAAAGCAAAAAAAAAATTTCAAATTAGGAAGCATGCTTGCAACATTGCAAAAATCTATTTTAGAGATATGTTTCTTTTTTAAATTTTTTTTTTCTTTTGCTGACTAGGCAGACTTTTAATGACGGAAACTTTACCTAGGGACAGTGAATGATAATAACATTTTAGTACTTACATTAATCCTTCACATAAATAAGTATTACTTAGCACTGTTAACTGCCTGTTACCTTGTTCTTTAGAAGGTGACAAATAAAAAAATAACAGAAATGCAAAACAGTTTTCTAAGGTTGCTATAAGCCTGGGACAAGAAATTGCACTATTCCTAAAAATACAATGTATGTGTGTATAATTCTGAGAAATATGAGTGTAATTTTTTCTAAGCCTTGGTAAGTCGAAAACTTGAATTAGTTTCTCTTCTCTTAGAGATTCGAGATTGTACTATATTTACAGGTCTACTGTTTGGGTAGCCAAATACTTTCTAAGTAAAAAATTATAATGGTGCTGAAAAGCATAAGATACAACACTAAAATGCCAAAATTTGCAATGAATTGAAGTAGTGTTTCAGGCTTACAATCAACCCCTTTTACGATGCAAAAGTGATTTTGGATTGAAAAAGAGGATCCTTGTAACAGTGAAACACAGGAGCTTTTACCATTGAATTAATACCTTTTATTTTATTGGTAGTTTATAATGCATAACGAGGGTCTGACAAAAAATGTAAAACCTTAAGAAGCTGGAAAAACTATTAGGAGTCATGTATGATAAGTTATTTCCCAGAGCTCATTTGCTTTTAGAAGAAAATTGAGTGACATGGCATCATTTCACAAAAAACAACTTTTAAATTTAAAAAAAAAATCAGATTAACAAAGCTTTAAATATAATACAGTAAAACCTGTAAAAAGTTGATCACCTGCCTAAGTTGACTGCTCTTTTCAGGCACAGAATTAGTCCCATATCATATCAATCAACCTCTATAAGTTGCCCACCTGCTTAAGTTGACCTCAAAAGTAATGCACTGCAAGTAGTCAACTTACACAGGTTTCACTCTATAATAATTATTTAAAAAAAACTGACATGAAAATTTAACTAACCTTTTTTTAAGGATTTTGAAATCTCGCTTTCAACGGAAGAATCTTTTGATTTAAAATCTTGACTTATATCTGTGTATAAATCTTTTAGTTTGGTAACTTTTTCATTTTCAACTTTAAATAAGTTTACATTCTTCATAATTTGCAACCGTTCTTGCTGATTGCTTAACCACTGGCTTCTTTTTTCTTCTGCTAAAGCATTTTCTTCTAAAGAGAAGAGAAAGAAAATTATCCTATCTTATATCACTTCCCAAAATGTAACAGTTTTATTCTAATGTTACAAATACAAGAAACTACCTCACACGTAAATATGTACATACCAAGCAAACTCTAAACAAATTTCACCAATGCAATTAATAGTCAACAGATTTTATGTTTTAACATATATGTTTTAAAGTACAAAAAGTTCTCTCTTCTCGAATTGCAAAATGGAAATCAAATGTTTTAGTGGCATAGGAGTCAGATAAAGCAATCAGAGATAATCTGGATCAAATAATTCAAAATACTTTAGGATATTTAGTTGATTTCTGCTGCATAAATGGCTTTGATCCAAAAAGGATAGTTTTGAGATAACTAAGGATAATAAAGTTTATTACCACTTAAATTACAAAATGATTCAAGGGATGATTTTCATTTAATGAATAAAGTAGGTAATTTTATTTTTATTGTTGAAGTATGAGGACTAACTTAATAAAAGTCAAAATTAGACATTTAGGGGGGAAAGTTTTTAAAACCATTGCTAAAGTTAAGATGTTTTTACTGAAAAATAAATTTGCTGTTAAGGAAAGTAAGGTATCCACACAATTGCTTTGATATTTTTGTTTATGATTAAAATAGGTTAGAAATATATATATTTGACATCAAAAAAGAACTATCTTAACTGCTATTGAAACAAATCTTAACTTTGTAAAAAAAACTGTTAAACGAATGCAAAACTTTTCTGAATAGTTTCATCACAAATTACTTTGTTGTTTGCCTTAAGAACAAGTACTTTTAGGAAACATTTGTTATGAAATTAAGCATTCTACAAATTAACTGAAGTTAAAGGTGTAAATGAATGGATCGAGCTAAAAATACAGAGAGTTTATGCTTTTTTCTTAGCGGTGTGATTGACCCTTGCAGTTTGGAAGCACAAGAGTTCTCAACACATAACAGAACTAGCTTAATCCTAAACTTCAGAAATGCTATAATATTCTGAATCTATTTCCTAGCTGTATAGTAAACAAAATTTAATATCAAACAGATAAATAAAAAAAGCGACACATCATGCTAGGTCACAAAAAAATGTTTTTACAGTGACCAATAGAAAATAATGAACTTGAATCGAAGTGATCTGGTGGAAATAAGAATACACCCAAACTACTAATGAAGAGAAAAATTAAATTTTTATATCACAGATAAAGGAAACACATTTCTAACATTTTCAATAATAATTGTAATTAATTGGTAATTTTTATGACACTATCAAACTTAGCATTATTGTTTTACATGTACCCCTAAAAGTATATCTTTAGAAAAAAATAGAACACAATCTAATACAGTTGCACCTGTTTATATCAAAGTTGAAAGGACCAAACAAAAGGTTGATTATGGCCGTAATTTTATTATTAAAAAAAATTAAATAATACACAGTAGAACACGAAGGAAAATTGAAAGTGTTACTTCAAATCCATAAATTTGGGAAATATGATTTCATTTAACAGGCACAACTGTATTTATAAATTAAACAAAAAAAAAAAAAAAAGAAAAAAACTAAATTTAGAAATAAGCTGTGATCAACAACAAATATTTCCCAATAACGCTTCATTTATGAACCTTTCTAGTCAACTTTGTATTTAAAATATGGTAGGGTAACGGCACCAGTAACATACAAGGGTCCACTAACAAGACAGTCATAAGTTTGGATTTAAATAGTAGGAAATTTAGACACATAAAACTGATGTGTGTTGCTGCAACCATCTAGTGTTATCAGAATGAATTTTGGGAGTTGGTATTTACGAGGCAGTGGTGGAAGGTTATGAACAGCTACCATGAGGTCTGTCAGTGTTTCATGTTCATTTGAATTTAATAAGGTTTTAGATCTAAAAATACAGAACTTTTGCACATTTTGGAGAGAAAAGTGCAATTCTGTCAAGTACTCATCTTTTTCTCATCCTATCTGTTGCTGGGAATCATCATAACTTTCGGTGTCTTTTACTGGGTGTCTGACCTTTTTTTGAAATTTAGCAAATGAAAATAGAATTAACTAATTCAAAGGATCCAGAAGCATCTAAACGTTAGATCAGATGTAGTTGCGAGAGAGAAAAATAGTTTTAAAAGTCTAAATTCATTAAAAGGCACAGAAACTTGAGTTAACCTGAGAGCGATGTCTTAAGCATATCTGCTACTGGTGCCGTCACCCTACCTAAAAATAAATTCTTAAATGAAACAGACGTAAAAAAAAACTTCATAATAAAATTCAATTCAAATGTTGTGTTTTTTTCTAAAGGTGTCCTCTTACTGAGAAAAAAAATGACAAAACCTGGACAATAGCTAATTAAACATAATCATTTATTACTTAAATATACATAAAGTACACAAAGCCTCTAAAAGACAAAATATAATTATAAATACAATATTTAACATGATTTTAAACATCTCAGCATAAAACACTAACTAAATGAATATTGTCCAGTATTGAGTTCTAGTATTATTGGACCTCCTTAAATATTTAGCGCACTTAATAGAATATTATTCATAGTGGAATCAAGCATATACAGCAAACTGAAAAGTTTTTTTTTTCCAGAATTCTATGCCAATAATTTCAAAACAGCTTATTTCTTTGTAATTTAGCATATACTTCAAATTAACTGAGACATTGGTTGTTTTCTGCTGCATAAATGCTTTTGAAGCACAAGAACAGTCAATGGACCAATTATAGTCTCTTCTGTTTTTAACTTTTACACACTCAGAATAACCAAAAAATGTCAGAAAAAATTTCTTATCTTGTTTTAGCAAGATATTTTAAAAGTTATTTACAAGTAAAAATAGATTTGTTTCGTTTTGTGCTGAAATGGGAATCACGCGAGTCTCTGAGAAGTGACGTGGGACGTGCCCTGCTTCTCAGTTGCTCACACGTTTTTCTTTGATGTCCATGTGCTTCCTGTAGGGTGCTTTAGAATTTCTGTATTTATTTAGGTATTATTTGTATTTATTTAATCATCAAAAACATGGTTTTTTTGTCTGATAATTATATGGTTGAATGTTATCAGTTTCAAACCAGATCTTAACTTACAAAAAAAAAACCATTGTGTATATTCAGAAGGAACTGTTGTATTCTTTCCCTGCGCTTGCGCTATTGTTTAAATTTCCGAAATTTTTCCCAATTTAACCTAGGGAAACAAAGAATGTACAGATTAAAGGGGAATGACTTTAAAGGAATTTTGAGAGATGTCACACCATCAGGTGGTCAATAGTCACTTCAGACATTTGTTTTAGATGACACATATTATAATCACAGAACTGATCATGTTTTGAAAGCATATTATCAGCACAAATGCAGGAAAAAATCAATTCCATACATCAAATGAGGCAAAGGGATGTGAGTGGCAAAACTAAATAATAGGAGACAAGTACAAATGGTATGTGAACCTCTCCTCCGTCTTGGAGGAAGAGATAGCACTAGTAGCATTGGTATGCTGTTATACAGCATGATTTAGAAAAACTTTTCAATGAAAGCCTACCTAGGACCGTGTCTTTGACGTGTTTTACTCAAAACTTGAAAATGTCAACTTACTTCCCTTTGCTTCCCACTGCCTCAAATGTAGAAGCTATTGAAGAGTTATGAAAAGTAATTTTTTCCCACAATTATTCTTTTAATTTTATAGTACTCAAAAATGAAAAGGAACTATCACAGTAACAAATATATGACATTTCCAAGCCTATATTCACTCAAACATCGATTTATACGAAAAATTATTTTTATGGTTAGGTTAAAAATTATTTTTATTGTCACATTCAAATTTTTATTTTTTGAAGTTCAAACAACATCAGTAGTAACTTTTTTTAATGCCTTTCTTACATTTTTAAAAATATTAATTTAATGTTTTTTTTTTTTTTTTTTTTTTTTGCATCAATTTTAGGCACAGAAAAAAATAAGTGAAAATTGTTTTAAAAAATTTAAATACATTAAAATTAACTTATGCTGTTATTGTCCATTATAGGATTTATGCATTTTCCACGGGTAACTTGAAACTAAAAGTTTTGGCTTCACAACTTAATGTCAGCAGTTTTTCAATGAATTTTTCATTTAATTTAACAAATACTTCAAAATATTTAGAATTTTTATTACTAAATACAAGAGCAGCATTTTTTTACGGTGTTATTATTGGTTAAACTGATTTTTACATGCGAACGATATAATTTTAAGGGAAAAAATGGTCCTAAAAAATTTGCATTGATATTTTTATTAATAATATATGCTGAAGAATAAATGATTTTTTCCCCCAACTTTTGTCTAAAACAAAATAATTAACCTAATAACTTGATAATATATACACTCCTGTTTGAAAGTTGCAACACCACGAAGGACTTACGCGAGAGAGCTGAAAATTGCAGGAAACGTAAAGTAGGGCATGATATGCAAATGATTAGAATTGCAGCCTGGTAGCTCATACGTATGCGGAGCAGCACCCTCTGAACGGGGGATCGAACCGAATATGAATAGATGGCTGTATCGAGGTGTATGACTATCGGTGGTTATATGCTAGAGTAAACGTTAACTGAATCTTTACTATGCCTCTTCGACGAAAGAAAGTGAAATTTGAGCAAATTTTGAAGTTTGAACTAGGCAGAATCGTCGGCCTTCGTGAAGCTGGATTGTCTTATCGTGCAGTAGCCGTTCGCGTAACAGCAGCACAATCATGCGTGTTTAGAAGCAGTGGACGGACGAGGGTCGAACAGCTTGGAAATCCGGGAGTGGACCCCGAAATGTGCCGTCAGCTAGCGATGACAGACACCTGGTGCTTATGGCGCTGACGGACCGCACAGCTTCTTCTAGACAATTGGCAGCACAGTGGTCAACAGCTACAGGTGTTTCATTGTGTGCTTCATCGATTTGGAGACGTTTGCTGCAGTGTGAGCTGCGCACAAGGATTCCTTTATACAGGATTCCTCTCACGCAAAACCATTGCCACCTGCGGCTACAATGGGCCAATGTGCATAGGAGCTGGCGTGCTGATTGACAGCAGGTCGTCTTTCCTGATGAATCCCGCTTCAATTTGTGGCACCATGATGGCCGAATTCGTGTCAGGTGCTATGCCGGTAAACGGCACATTCTGGAGTGCATTATCGAATGCCACAGTGGACGAACACCCGGAGTTATGGTCTGGGGTACCGTATCATATCATGGAAGATCACAATTGCTATGAATTGTGGGCAATTTGAACAGTATACGATACACAAACGAAGTTTTACAGCCCCAAGCTATTTCTTTCCTGTAAGGATTGCCAGGGGCTATATTCCAGCAGGATAATGCCCGTCCACATGTCGCCAGGACTGTCAAATCCTACCTTGATTAGCAGCAGGTACAGCTTATTCCTGGGCCTGCATATTCCCTGGATATGTCACCGATTGAACTTGTGTGGGATTTTGTTGGGCGGCGTCTCACTCGTGATCCTCATTCTGTTGCTTCGATAGACGAACTTTCGTTGTGCATACAAACAATATGGAATACTTTTCCGCAGGCAGATATTCAAACTTTGTTTCACTCCATGCCGAGTCCTGTAGCAGCTCTTACTGCGGCACTTGGTGGTCACAAAAAATACTAATTTCTATCTCTTTTTATTGTTTGTTTTGGTTGAAAATGTAATCATTTATTTGTACAATTACCACTCAACTGTGTATTAAATTTCATTCATTTATGATGCTTTCTTCATGGTGTTGCAATTTTCACAAACAGGAGTCCATTTTTTAAATAACTATTATATTAAGTTATAATAAATACGTAATATGTTACTGTAAAAATCATCATGCTTAAAAAATATTTACTTATAATTAATTTTCAAGTAACATGAACTTTAAGCTCGTTCACACAGTAAAATAAATCCAATTAATTTTTTCTTCTAAAAGGAAAAAATATGAACATATCAACATAGTTAAAAAACAAAACATGAATCTACCAATGTAAAAAAATCTTGTGTGCCTTATCTACAGTCGGTAGCAAAATACAAGTTGTGTGTGTGCGGGCATGTACAGCATTGTTACAATAAGACTGTGATCTACATTGATATAATACATATAGCACAAATGAATTATTGTAAAGTTAAATTATTTGAGATTGACGATCTTTGAAAATTCAATGGAATTATCAATTTAAGTTTTTAATAGCACAAAACTTGTCCCCTTTCCTTCTCCTTTATTTTTTTAAATTTATTTATTATTTCTTTATTAATTTTTAATATCTGAAACTCATGAGATAGCCGTCATCTTATTACTTGTAAAACAGTCCAACGGTTATTTGCTAATATGAAATAAGTTATACAAAATAATACACAATAAACTATAATGTAAGATGTGTGGAGGCTTATTGGTAAAAATAAATCACTGCCTGCCAGCAAATGAACAGAGGCTAATAGTATTTCTTAAGTTTTTATCTTCTCTGGTAAAAAAGCAATGCTGCCCAGGGCATGATTCTCCGAGAGAAAGAAGGCACCATGACACGCTTGCTGCAGTAGTGTAAGCTGAACTTTTCTCTTTAATAGACCTGACTGAGAAGGAGCTTGTATCTCTTAAAAAATTATGGATTATTCCTCATAAGGAATTTAAATTGACTATTCTGCTATTAAAAATTGAAAAAAAAAAACACTCATAATTGGAATATATTTTTAAAAATTGAAGTAAAGTACAAGTGAAAAAGCGATAAAGAAAACTCTTCACTAATTGAAATAAAGGTGACACCTGCTTAACTCAACATGTTTTTTTGTTCCCTTGGGATGTCAAGTAATTGTGGTTTCACTGTAATAGAAAATATTTTTGATAACATACATCCAAAAATTTGAACTTTGTAATTGGTGTCGGCAAACTCTTTATTTATATTATGAGTTTGAACATCATTTAAATGTTAGTACATACTAGGGGAGACTGGGGATACTTGATCCCTGCGGATACATGATCCCTTAGTCAAAAATGTACCAAAATCATTAAATAGAGATTTGAAACCTGAGAATTATGTTAAAGTTATACTTGTACATAAAATGTGGCAATACTTTGTTTTTTTTCTTTTCAGCCATTTTCTTTTAGCTCAAGAAATGATTGTCTGAATGTGTCAAGGGAAACATTTTTTTAGGAAAGCATTCTGAAGTTTACATTATCCAACATATAGAATTTAAAAAAATACTGAAGTGTAATGTTAAAGTTTAGACAGTCTTTTATAATTCAGACATAATTTTAGTAAATTGCCACTGATTGTTAATAATATAACAAGCACGTTTGCAAAAATCGCATTTTAGGGATACTTGATTCCCTTCGTTTAGAGGGATACATGATCCCAGGGATCAAGTATCCATATGACAATACAAACACAATGAAAACGATATAACTGATGTTTACTTAGTTGACATTAATTTTAAACATTCAAAACCATATTAACATAACAAAATTTATCATAGTATGAGTGATAGATTTATATAATTACTGTAGTATATATATATATGTATATAAATATGCTAAACAATAAAAATATCAGTTCGCACTTGTAACCCACATAACATCTCAAACATCTAAACATACACTAACTCTACTGATGTGTTATGTTTTGATCAGCCAAATGAGCTTGAACAAGTTGAAATAGATGTCAAATCTTTGTTTGACTGGGGAAAAAAAGAATTTTCTATCGTTAGATTTACATCAAAACGTTAGTTGCTCAATATGTAGACTCATTAGAGGATAGAATGCTAAGTAGGATTTCTAGAGCTTGAAATAAGTTTTTTAAAGTGAAAAGGTAACATGCTTAATCAATCTATTTTTCCTGAAAAATTGTCAAAAATATAGTAAATGAGAATGAATGTGTTAAGTTGCACACATCCAGATGGGTTGAGCTGAACTTTAAGAACTACAACAATCGAATTGTTCACATTCGACTTATCAGGTTTTGAAAATATATGTTGGGCTTTCTATTCTTTTCTATAAGTATGCTGATACTTACATTTTTCATCCTTCTTTTCTTAAATTAATTCAATTGATAAAACACTTAATTTGACTATTGCAAGACAAGAAGCAAAATAAATTGTTTTTTGTGCTTGTCATCCTTTTTCTTTATTTGTTGTAATTTGAGTCTCATTACGCTACTTTAAAAAAATTGTTAGTTTTATTTATGAAATATATTGTTCACAACTGTATTAGAGAATAAGTTACTGATCAAAAGCATCATAAGTTCATTTAAGTTGTGTACATTTTTGATACGAATGTCCTAGTGGAATTTAAAACAATTTTGTGTTCACTTTATTATAATTTAATTTAAAAAAAAAAAAAACTAGTGTTATTTTTTAGAAACATTATGTAGAAAACTAAAATCCATAAATAAAGCTGATCTAACAAAAAGTTTATGTATTTTCTCAGTGGGATCAAGTATCCCCATGAAGGGATCATGTATCCCTTGATGTGGGGATACATGATCAATTTGTAAAGTTATCGAAAAGAATTTTACCAAAATTATCTGTTTAATTTCAACTAAAAAAAAATACTGTCAGATAGGGGAAAGAATTATCTTTCTTCACGTACTTAAAAAAAAAAAAATTTGAATTCTGAAATTTTGAATTCAAATTATGTTTTTCGCAATCACGAACTGAGACAGGACCCTACTCATTGGAGTTATTGTTTCTAGAAACGGCTCCTGTCCCCCCCCCCCAAGTCTGCCTCTCCTCCTGGGCGGTTACTTGTGCATTGCTGTGTGTGTGCGTAGACTTGTGTGTATGCACGTAGGTGTGTGTGAGTGTATGTGTGTGAAGTCGTGTGTATGTGTGTGTGTGAACGTGCGTGTGTGTAGGACATGGACGCCTCCAACCAGGATAAGTGGATAGCTCAAAACCGGAGCAGCCACGCCACCATCAGAGGACGGTGGGCGGTGGTGCTGCAAAGGCTTCTGGTCCAAGTTGAAAAAGGCACAGACACCAAAAACGGTCAAATGAGAACAATAAGCAATCGTGATTGCTCAAAAAACTGATAATTTGCGCCAGAGAAAAAAATATAAAACTAAAGTGGGGATTAAGTATCCCCAGTTTCCCCTATATTTAAGGAGTGCTTAGACATAAAATCGGTTTTTCATGTTTAATGTTTAAAATAATGCATCTGCCTTGTCATTTAAATGATTCTCAAACAGAATTTCAATCAAGTCAAAATTAATAAACAATAAATAGGAACAAGGGAACCAGATTTCAGCTAAAAATCAAGCAATATACTAAATGTATATTGAAATAAAGATCAACAAAGAAAGGTGTAGCAATTACCAGCATGTGTGTACCAATATATGAAGCCTAACATCTTATACCAAACAAAAAAGGCCCTTGAAATACAATTTAAAAATATGAGGACCTTCAATAATAGACATTTCCTATTGAATTTGCTTGTTGCAAAGGGAAAAAAAAGGTTAAACATGATTGGGTTAGAGACATATTCTATAAAATTTACATTCTAAAACCAAAATCACAACCAGATTTTTTTTTTTTTTTTTTTCAAAGAGCATTCTTTTACTGGTGCATTTGATGTCAGCCTTTCCACAATACAAAAAAACAGGATGAAGAAAAAAGCTCTCTCAGAAAAAGTATTACAATCAAGCAATGCAACAATGTCATATATAAAAATGTAATCAGATTTTTTTTTTAGTTGCATTTTCAAAGTAATGTGTATAGTTTTAGGGGCCATCCATAAATGATTTCATACTTGGGCAAAACTGGGGAAATTTTTATGTCCCTAGTGGCTCGTAATAACAATTTTATTAGTAGCTACCTTTTTGAAATAGCAGCCACTTTTGCTTTTACTGGAACTAAACCACAAGTGCTAGACAATATTTTTTTTAAATAATTTGTTGAAATTTTTAAACCTTAGTAGGTTAATTAATGTACATAATATATTTTTAAGAAAAAGGAGTATAATGGCTTCTGAACTGAAAATAGTCAAAAATTGAGACAAAAACTGGTTTGACCAAGTAAAATTAAAAAATAACTGGAAGATTATCGGAATGTGCAAACAACAGAGCATAGTATAAGGTAAATACAGAATTAAAGGCACTCATTTTTTGAAGTGAAAATATTATTTTGAAATGTTTTACTTATCATTTTCACATAAATATATTTAATTGATACCTTTTAACTTTCTTAAATATTGAGAATACTGTTCTTCATTTAAAACTGGATGGCAAGGTATGCTATAAGCCTTATTTGAAGGCAAAGGCTTTAACTCTGGATGTGAACATAATCGCGATGTATGAATAGTGATAATATAACTACAAGTTCCAGGTTCATCAACACGATAAATATAATCTCCAGCATCTTCTTCACAATAAAACTGAAAAAGAGAGAGAAAAACAAGAAAATCAACATTACACTGTATCAATCACAATTTTATGCAGAAGAAGAGTACATTAACTTTTACACACAAAGATATCAGTGGCATTGCTGGGAGGGTGGGGGGGAGGCAGGTGGTGTTCTGCTCCGGGTGTCACACATCTGGAGGGTGAAACCCAAAGTGGAATTGCAAGCTTTTGAAAAATAAAAATACTTCAATTCAGAAAATTTTCAAAAATTTTTTTTAATTATTTTTATTGTATCAAATGCAATTGCATCACCATGGGGAGGGGGTGTGCTTGCTGTGGAAAAAACCTTCAGGAGGAGGGCTGATATCAAATTGGATTTAGAAGTTTATGAAAGATTTCAGTTCTGAAATTTTTCTCCAACACTTAAAATTATCTTTAATCTATCAAACAGAGTAGCATCAGTACAGGGGGGGGGGCATATGCACCAGCTGACATTCTTCTGAGGGGAGTGAAACCTGAAATGCATTTAAGAGTTTTAAAAATATAAATACTGAAAATCCTGACGTATTTTAAATTATATTTAGTCTATCAAGTGTGGTAACATCACTACGAAGGAGGGCGGGCACTTGGGCCGAGGGACATCCCTGTAGATAGGGACACCCAAAATGTATTTAAGGGTTCTCTGAAAAATATAAATACTGAAATCTTAATATATTTTCAATTAAATTTACTGTATCAAGAGTTCAAAAGAAGTGCATCACAAATAAGCACAAGAAAAAAAAATTACCTTTTGTTTTTTCTTATTTTGTTAAATTTATTATCCGTTACATTAAAACACTGCCATCTGATGGTGACAGAATATGTAAAACCAAATTTCTTATAACACTTGATTTGTTTATTATTTCTTTCGATTTTTTCAGAACATTTTGAGTTGGAAGGTGTGTTTACAAATGTTTTTGTGCAGATGTGTGGATAACCTTTTTACTTTTGTTTAAGGCAGGAAAAGGAATATAATACAGCCAGTGCACCGAATTTAAGACTTAATTTAAACCTCCAACCTAAAGTGTAAAATTAGTAAGAATGGATGTGACTGTAATCCATTCTAATGTTTTTGTATCAGTTGCTAAAGAGAAAAAAGCATTAAGCATTTTTTAAATTTGTTTTCTCGTGTTTTCCTTTACCTGTAATATACTGTTTAGCTATTTCATATTTTGTTTTTCCTTTCTTTATTTTACAATGACTCCAAATCATCCGATATTGTAATTAATTATTTTTGAATCTCGTTTGTGGTCAAATATGAGGCAGTGCAAAACAAAGGGATTTAAGAGCCAAAATTAAAAATTTTGAGAAAACCTGTACAAATGATAGAAGAACCTCTCCTCTGTTTCGAGGCAAGAGATAGAACTCGTATCCCTGGTAGGAGCTGCTACACCGCAAGAATTAGCAGCAAAGAAAAAATTTCAATGAAAACCTGCCATGGATCTGAACTTCAAATGCATTTTTCCTAAAACTTTAAAAAGTCTACTTACATCCCTTTGCTTCTCACTACCACATATGTTCTTAGATTGAAAATCTTATTTGAGAATACATAGTTTGAAGTCATGCGAGAAAGCTTGATGCTATGATGCTACTAAAGAAGTCAACTACACTTATGAAATTGGTAATGCTATTTGTAGGAAAATACTGCAGTTGTGTAACTTAAATTTCTGGAGTTGTAGAAGTAACTAAGTTATTAAGCAATGGCTAATACTGAAGATAGAGATTCACAGATGAGTTATTCATTAAACCATTTTTTGTCAGGTTTTTCTAAAGAGTTGTTTTAATTGAGTTCTTAGAGCTTCTATTTGAAAAACTATTAGTCCTCTGAAGTCTAAACTTTTCTAAAGATGGTCTACAAAGGTGTATAGTAAGAATATAAAGTATCTGCACACAAAACTCAAAATTATGTGCAAGTGTGAAAAACAATACACAGTGAATAGGCAATTTTTTTCTTAATACAATGACTGTTGCTTTCAATCTAAATTCATGAGAGCAAATTGTGAACTGTTTTCAATAATTTATTTACCTATTTTGAAGATAACTAATGTTTAATACTAATATTAATTAACAATTATATGGCGATGCACATATCTACAGCAAATGTTTCTGCACAGCAGCAATGTATCTGTGCGCGGCTTTATTATCTGTATTATTTACACTATATGACAAAAAGTATTAGGACACTTTCAAAAAATCACATTTTTACGGATTTCTCGAGAAATTAAAGACCCATTGCTCTGTATTTTTTTTCACATAAAGGGTATTCTCCAGCTGTCATTTTCCAGTAAAAATTAAGTCTATTATTCATTTAGGGGACCAGCAACAATTTGAGGTAACAAAAAAAAGGGGTTTTGGTCATTTTTCATTGTAAATGGCCGAAAATAAGCTACAAATTTCAGAAATAAGTTAAAAACCTATTCATGATCAATTTTTATATTTTCATGAAAGTATCTCTTATACCCACAGAGGTATAAGCATATCTTTTAAAAATACATAATTTTTTTGAAAGTTTTCGGCTTTTATCACGCAGAGTTTTCCGTCAAACGTTACTAAACTTTCAGAACATTTGACAGCATATCAGAGAACATAATAATAAATTTGAATGAAATATGAAAGTCTAAAGAAATTAATTTTTCACTGCGTATGCACGAAAGATAGCAATTTATAACTTTAATAATCCAAAGCTCAGATAGATCCAGCAACTCTTCAAACAATTCCATATCAAATCTTTAAAATTTAAGAAGTTATTAGCAATCTAATGAGACAACTTTCTATAATTCTTGGCTAGGCAATGCATGTTAAGGGGTCATTGGCAAACTAGCAACACTTTTGTGCTATCGATGCAGAGTGATTCATGATAAGAACGGATTATTTGCAAACGATTCCTCATGAGTTGTCCTTTTGCCAAGAATTATTAAATTCGGCTCATTAGATTGTTGATAACTTTAGATTTTTAAGATATCAAAGTGGAATTTCTTTTATGAGTTGTAGGATCTACCTGGGCTTCCAATCATGAAGGTTACAAATTGCTATCTTTCAGGCATGGGCAGTGAAAAAGTAATTGCTTTAAACGTTCCTATTTCATTAAGTTTTCAATATTTTAACTTCAAATTTTATTTCTATATTTCTCTGATATGCTGTCAAATATTCTCAAAGTTAAGAAAAGTTTGATAGATATACGCCAAAAACCTCCAAAAAAAGAAAAAAAAAATTTGAAAGAAATGCTCATATCTCCGTGGGTATAAGAGACACTTTACAAAAATATAAAATTAAATTCTATAATAGTTCTTTAACTTATTTCTGAAATTTATAGCTTATTCCCAGCTATTTGCAATGAAAATTGATCAAAAACATTCTTTTGTTTCCTCAATTTGTTGCTGGTCCCCCAAATGAATAGTACACTTAACTTTTATTGGAAAATGATAGAGTGTACTTTTTATGTGAAAAGAAATTACAGAGCAATTGGTCTGTTATTTCTCAAGAAATCTGTTGAAATTGGAATTTTTTTAAAGTGTCCCAATACTTTTGGTCATATAGCGTACCTATGCAAATGCGTTTTTAAAAGTTCAATTCAGAAAATTCCCGGGGGTGAGCCCCCAAACCTTTTCAACCCTTGACAATCACTAGATCAAAGATAGTCTAGAACAAGGGCGTATATAAAGGAGGGGCTGAAGAAGGCCCAGGCCCCCTCCAAAATCTGGAAAAAAAATTAAATAAAAGTAGTTATTTTGTGTTTAGTTGCTCACAAATAATTTCCAAGCTGTTAGGCACAAAAAAAAAAAAAAAAAAAGAAAAGAAAGAAAGAAATATGATAGTGATAATAATAATTATAATTCGTTAGATCAGAGATTTTTTAACTGGGAGCCGCAGGAAGAGGTGAGGGGTGCAGCAGGAGGGGTGCAACAAAAATGTATGTATATAAAACTAGACTAGGATGCGGTGAGAAAATTCTAATTCTTCAAAGGGTGCCACGAATCATTAAAGTTTGGGAACCCTGCATTTGATGGCATCAGGATATGGTGTTCAGAAAGGGTCAGGGGATCCGTACTCCTTACTCAAGGAAAGAACGTGTCTTGAGAAAGCGAGTTATTTTAACAAAAAGAAAAGCAAATAATGTTGCGAAAAAATCCTCAATTCTTTCAAAAAGAAAACTTTAAAATTTTTTAACAGATGCAGCTTATTACTTAGCAATTTTAAGTTCCCTTCTTTTTCTCCCAACCCCCTTTTGTTTCCTAGCTAGTCTGAAAAGAAGGGTCGTCAAAATAATTCTCTCCTTAACTCTAGTCCCCTGCAAGAAATTTAAAATAAGTTTTAGTTGTTCGGTCGGAGTAATAATGGAAATTGGTGTCCTACAAACGCATTTATTTCGACGTTTTTCGGACATCATTTTCAAAACATTTCTGGGGAAGGGTCCCCAAACCAACCCTCTTTCACTAAGGTTACTACCAAAAATAGTCAGAAGCCTTTAAGATTTCAATTTTGAAAAGTTTGGGAGGAAGATCCCTAAACCCGCTCCTTACCTCTAAACGTCTCCAAAGATGACCTAAAATTGTGTTTTACCTTTCAGGGGAGTTTTCTCGAATTCTTACTTTCCAAAGATTGCCTAATGTTGGCGAAAAATCTGAATCGTTTTTCAAAAGAACTTTAAAATAAAAAATGTCAAAAGTTACTGACTGTTTATCAGGTAATTACGTCCAACACTTATCCCCCCCCTTCCCTGCACCATTTTTTTCCTTCTTCCCAGTAGGTCTAAAAATAAGAAAGTCTTCAAAATGCTACACTTCGCAAGCCTCCTCTACCCACTAAAACCATCAAAAAGCTTCTCAAACCTCGTTTTCAGGGTTTCAATGTCGAAAAATTTCCAGGGGATGTTACCAAACGCCTTGCCATCTGAAAGCCTCAAAATAGTTTAAGATTGCTTTTATGGAACTACAATTCTGAAAATTGTCAAACCCTTAACGTTACCAAATATGGTTCCCACTCGCGTTAAGACTTCAATTATGAAAAAATTTCAGACGAGGGTCCGACGCTACCGTATGAAATCTAAAAATGAAAAAACTACAATTTCGAAAAATTTAAGGTGGAGAGCGTATAAATCCCTCCACCTAGTATCACGGAATATCTCTTTAAAACTTTTTTTTTTAGGACCCCAGAACCGCCTTTCCCGTAACATGATTGAAGTTAGTCTGAAACTGCGTTTTGAGAACTTCAATTTGAAAAATTGGGGGGAAGGGTGATAAATTTTGCTCTATTTTTCAAAAAAATCAATTGGGGGCAACTTCAAAAAGTTCCATTTTTTCATTACAATAACGTCAACAAAAATAGCCTATAATAGCGTTTTTAAGATTTCAATTTCCAAAAATTTCTGCAGAAGGACTTTCGATTTTTTCCTCCTCATAACATCACTAGAGACCATCTAAAACTGCGTTCTTAGGACCACAATTCCAAAAAATTTCCGGGGGAGAAACCCCTGAACCCCCCTTCACCTCCATCTCACCCAGAAGTGAGAATATTTTAACAGTGCCCTCCTAAAACTATTTTTTGGTTGCATTACTGAGGGACAGAATGAAGTCCTTGCCCCAGCTTGAAAAAAATGAGGGCACTGATGCCCCCCCCCCCTCCTCAAAAAAAAAAGATTGAAATTACAAAAAAAAGTGTAGTGGGTGGAGCTAATTTTGGTTATATATGGGCCCCCTCCAAAACAAAAACATATACAGCCACTGGTCTAGAATGCGTTCAAAAGATTAAAAAATAAGAATTTTCTGGAGGTGGATCCTCGAACCTCTCCTTCCCATAAAATCACCAAAGTTTCTCTAACATTGCATTTTAAGAGCTACACTTTCGAAACATTTCTGGTGGACTTACCCTGAACCTCCCTCCTTCTAACATACTTAGAGTTAACTTTAGCTCTTTTAAAGTTTCAATTTTGAAAATTGAACGTGAGAGCTCTCCCAAACAACTTCTGCCTCAAACATTATCAAAGCTCATCTAAAATGCATTTTTAAGACTACTAACTTCAAAATTTTTCCAGATCCCCTCATATTATGGAGTGAATAATATACTCGGGATCAGGTTCATATTGTGAATACTTATACATAGTCGTGACTTCATCTTAAACCAAAAAAATGAGCCCTATTATTTTTCAAAGTGTTAGAGATACATTTGAGATAGTTAAGGGGCTATCAATTTCTTACACCTTCTTACTTTTATGACCTCACGACAGCTCTGCACATATGCATCCAGGGCAAGTTACATAAAAAGCATTCATAGCTTTGTTTTTTGTACATTAGCATACTTAAAATTTCGTTATAGCACAAATGTAGTTGTTTCTGAAAGTTGCATGAATTTCACGTACATGTTTGTATAGAATATTAAGAGCTTTTTTTTTTGCACTTGCAGAACGTGGGGGGGGGGGGACCACAAATCACTCACCCATTCTAGGTATGCCAATGAAGATAGCATTCAATAGACCGCAGGACGAAACCCGTATCGTGTTGAGCTGTTTACCATATCTTGTAACTACATGAACTTTTGTATTTGCCATCGTATGAGTGTCCTTAATAAGAAAATGCAATGTTCCCACAGTAAAACTTGCACATTTTTTTGAAAACGGACAACAAATAACGTCAAAATCGAGCGAGTTTATTTCACTAATAACAAAATCTGTCAAGAGATGGCACTACGCTTATTACATTTATGAATAAAGATAAGTTTTCTTGGGTTTAAATAAAGAGTAAGGAAATTTTATTTCTTCTTACTCATATAGTAAAAACTTATATCATCGAAATCTGCAAACATAATGTGTTTCATATCTTGTTCACCTTTGATCAATGGAGTACAGTTTTTTTTTAAATATATATTTCAACAATATGGTGGTGGGCAGCGCCTAGGAAGCAATGTATTTGCTATTGAGAATAACAATGGAAAATTAATCCTGCTTTCTGCAAAAAGTTTTGCGAAAATATAAAGACCGGTTGCTTGAATTACAACAGTGGTTCCCAACTGTGGGCCACGACATTATTTCTATTTTAAAATGTGTACTCGGCTTTTAGACTGTAAAATAAAAAGCATCATTTCTATTTTCCTTTGTAGTAATCAGGCCCAAACCTAGGAGTTCTCAAAAAATTCAAAAAAAAAAAAGTTCTAAAGAATTTTAAATTCCAATTTTTTCCACAATGTGAAAAACTAAACATAGTAATTAAAAAATAAACAAATAAAAAACATAAATAAATGAAATGAAAATTAATTTTAAACAATGTTTGATGACACATATATTAAGTAAAATGATGACTCTTCAATTTTGTTTTGACATAATACCAAATGAGCTTCAAACGGATAAATTTACGAGATTTAAATTACTTTAAAGTTGAAAAAATACAAAAATTTTCAAAAGAAACTCCAAGAAATTACAAAAAAAAAAAACTACCAGAACAACTCAAATTGCCTCTAAAAAATAATGTGGAACTATTTTTATGGGAACTTTGTATTTTCTGACCTATTATGCTTCTGGGCCTTGTGAAAACAAGTAATTTTTTTAGTTACCGAATGTGGTACACGAAACTTGATTTTTAGGCATCCTTCAGCGTTTGTCCTGTGGTCTGCAAGAGTTAGTATTAAATTGAAATAATTTAAAAAGAAAATATACAAATTTTTATTAGAACAAACAAAAAATTTTAATTTCTAAATTTATAGACTGTTAATGAATTTGTATCAAGTCAGAAACTTATACAAGACTTATTGCATTCAGTGCTTAAAATTTGATTTGTCTGCAAAATGAACAAAATTTACAGTTTAAAATCAAAAAATTAATGTGCATCAATCAAAATTATATATCCAAACAAGATTCCTACCCGAACTTCAGCATTACGGGGCTGTCCTGTCAAGTCACACTTAGTTCCATTAGTATAATATTGCGAGTGATATTTTTGCTTCACTTGTTTAAATTTTTCCTAAAAAGAGAAAAAATAAGAAAACATTTAAAATTCAATAATATTTTTTTTAATGATACGAAAGAGCATACGGGGACATACCAAATCAGTTTCATTATTCCAATCATAGTCTGATTCATACAGTCCTAATGTTAGAATTTGTCCAATGATTTGTCCATCTGAAAGAAAATAACAATAACCAATTGAATAAAAAATAACTAAAATTAATATCATTATCTCCCATCATACATTTTACTCTTTGAGGAACATACACTCTGAAGTAAAACATTGAATTCCTAACGTTTTCAAAAAAATTACAATATTTTTTTTTGCTAATATTAATAGTCTGATCTCTCAGCAACAAGAAAATAAAATAATATAATTCATAAATTATTTGTATTCAATAATTAAAAATAAAAAAAACTTGAACTTAAGGGATATATATGTGCTAGGGAAAAAAAAAGAAAGAGTCTAGTTAGAATATGCAATGTTCCACTCTTTAACCGCCATCCCACTGTTCACCAACTGCCACTGACTTTCAGTGACAACTGCATACTTGGTATGATAATATTACTGTTTCAACCGCCATCTCTAAAGACCATGTCAAATAATTGAAGGGCTTGGGATAGAAATGTGACAGGGTACAAGGAGTGACTTTTCGATCAAAATTTTTGTTTCTCATAACTAAAATTGAAATAAACATGACAATGGATTATGTTATCTAGAGAAAACACACCTGGTTTTAGTATTGCAGAATACAGAATGTATAATGCCTTTGAAAAATAGCATAAATGTTTTTTATGAGCTGAAATTGGCTGACTAAAAAATTCACATCATGTGGCATATCACATTCTTGCCCAAGCCCTTCAATTCAAACTTGGAATTAAGCCATTTAGGAGAGCGAATGTCCATGACCATAAGCATAGCTATGAAGATTCATAGTAATTGTGCTTCTTACTGTAATTTGCCTCTGTAATGAACTCATTCTTGTTCAGGTTGTTAAGCATTATCTCAGAATATAAAACCTCAAGTATATATGTCATAAAAGGATTTGTGCATTTTTATTAATACTTCTAGCAATATACCACACAGTAAACAGATAAGGTCAGGGGCGCCGACTTGCAAAAATTATTGAGGGGGCCGGGGTTATGTAATCCCTCGAAGGTCCCCCCACCCCAAATAAAGGTCAGATTTTTGTACCTTGAAAATGCCATATTTTCTGATGTGTATAATTTTAACAAACAGTATGTGACATGGCATTTTCGAAATAAAATTATCTAAAAATTGATTTACAAATTTTCAGGTTCAACTAAATCATGTCACTTGTATTAGGGGCATTCCATGGTATTTATAAAATTATGTAGAGTCCGTAACGTGACCTTTTTTTGCCATATCTTTTTAATTTACCGTTTGATTTGCAAATTATTTTAATTTGAGCTGGTGTGTTGGCAGGAAAAGATCAAAATAAAATAATATGCTAATCAAACAGTAAATTAAAAAGTTATGGCAAAAAAGGTCATGTTACAGACTCTACATAAATGTCAAAAAAACCTTGGAATGCCCCATTAGCAAGAGATTTTTTTGTTCTATTTTATGGGGAGCGTGCACTGCCGTAGCTAGGCATCAATATAAGGTGATACACTTGACTTGGGTCAAACTGGGGGGTCTTGCCGCGGGAATTTCAAAATTAGAGAGGAAAATAGTGAGTTTTAAAGTTTTTCTAAGCATTTTTTAAAGTCATATAATCATCAACATTAGAACCTGGAAAACTTGGCAAGCCTGACACATATTTTTTTGGCTTTGAAAAATGGAAAAAATAAATACAAACACTCACAGTATTTTAGTAAAAAGGTAATTTAATTTGCGCATGTATTTTAAGACCAGTTCTTTTTCCATTAGTGATATCGGCTAACATATTCAAGTGTAAACACAGTCTCCCAGTGTCTAGGTCATATTTGAAAACTCAGTTGTTTTTTCAAAATTTGTTTCACTTTTGTTTAATAAAAGCAAGCACTCTTGTTCAACTACAATGACCTGTGTGAGTCCAGTTGATTTAAATCACCCAATAATGCAAGATTGCACCATTTCACAAACCTCAATGTAAAGTGCCTTGTAGTACTCCTCCTTTAGGATTTTGAAAGTGTACGATCAGCTGGCTTCATTGTTTTCATACTTGTTTGGTATACCTTGATTCCAAGGAAGCGAAGGTGAATCGATTTTGTGAAGATTTTCTTTTAAACACAATTCCTAAAAGTATTCAAAACTATCACGCCTCCCATTTTATATACAAATGAAACCCTCATATATTTTTTCCAGATCAGCAACACTTAGATGAGCGTGCCACAGCGCTGCCCACCGGCAACAGACTTGACCTGTAAGTTTGCGCACTAGGACAAATTCTAAGTGTGCTTGCAGCACCGCAACACTATCATTATTCACAACACTTGTTTTCAGTTAACCTGCTTACTACCGTAGTAATTCTTTGTTTTAACTCATTACTGAATGTATTTTACAAGGTAAACTATCTTCAAACAAGGAAAATAAAAGATAAATTCATGAGTTTAGAAAGCATAATATAACTAATAATTTTATTGATTTATTGAGGGGGCTCTGCCTCCTCAAAAATATTTTTGAGGGGGCTCGGGCCCCCTCAGGCCCCATGGAGTCTGCGCCACTGGAAAAGGTTTGAATCAAAATAAGCTGCAAAATAAATGAATATTTCAATTACTAGCGCAGCCAAATTGAAAATTCTGGGGGTGGGGTCATAACAGTCCTCACATGTATATAAAATTATCCATACTAGGATTGGTAGTATAATTAAAAACCAAGGCTTCGGGGATTCCCCCCCCCCCCCAACCCCATTTCTCTCCCATTTTGCACTTCACTGTAACAATTGTACAAAATTGAATTATTTGACATACTGATGTGTTTTCCTGACAATAATTTTGCAAAAAATATTAAAAATAAAATCCCTCCCTACATGAAATCCTGGGCATGAGCCTGTTTTAATACATATTCAGCACCAAAAATGAAAGGATATATTGTACATGTATGACAACAGAAGACAAATATTTCCAGCCAGTATGATCATTTTGATACACTTAAGTTATTTGTTAAGAAGAGAGGAGTTCAAAAGTATGCTGATATTCAAACATTTCTCTGACCTCTAAGTAATCTTTCACAATTTTAATTTCCTAACTTGATAGATTATCAAGTCCTCCCCCCCCCCCTTTTAACATTTTTATCCCCTTAACTTTAACAGAAACATCAGCAAGCAAATTTTTGACTAACAAACTGCTAACACTATTTTTTTTTTCACTTAAAATAAACAACTAAAAAGCACAAATACTTTGATAAAGTAACCTAATATAAACAAGGTTCAATCAATGATAAAGTATTTAAAAATATTTGTTATGCATTGTCAACAAAAACTTTTTTAAAATCTTAATTTCAACTGTACCTTCAATGTGAAATTGCTTTATATAATGGCCAAAACAAAATTCATACGTCCACCAGTCTTTTCCCTAAAACAAAAGATAATGATTTTTTTAATGAAAGTTCAATACAGGGTATCTATAAAAGAACTCCGGGATTTTAAAAATTTATATCTTATTAACTATAGGAGATAGCAAAATGTAATTAATTTCCCTGAAACGAGTGGCTCATCAAGTTTTGCTCATACCAATTGGGAATGTTTTCATCATCAGTTGGCAGCACTGCAGTGTTGTCCTTGAAACAACGTAGTGGCAGTCAGTGCCGTCTAAATTGTCACGCTATGGCGATGCCTCAACAAAAGACTCAGTGCCTTATTTGGTTAATAGAAACTAATTCAGTTGTTAGTTTAAAGAAACTTGACGTAATTATGTAGTTGACCCGCCTAGGGATAAAATAATTCGCCAATGGTAAAGTGCTTTCAAAGAAACATTAAGTGTTTTAAAACAAAAGTCGCGGGGTAGCCCACGTGTGTCTCAAGAGAATGTGGACAGAATCCGAGCTTCATGCCTTCGAAGCCCTAAAAAATCAAGTGACAAGATGCTGTCTGCAGTTGGGTTTACCAAGATCAACAGTTCTAAGGTAGGTAAAACATTATTTAACTGCTTACAAGATTCAGCTGTTACACAACATTAAACCGGCAGACAAGATTAAGAGCTTAGACTTTGCAGTTTCTATGCTAGACAAAATTGATGAAAATAATGGTTTTTTTAAAAATGTTATTTTTAGTGATGAATCGACTTTTCAAGTGAACATAACTGTAAACAGGCATAATGCAGAATTCGGGGCTCAGAGCCACCCCATGAATTCATGAAGTATGAACGTGACATGCCCAAAGTGAGTGTTTGGTGTGGTCTTATGCATGATAGAGTCATAGGTAACTTCATTTTTTTTTAAATAAATATCAATGGTGATGTCTATTGCGAAATATTAGAGGAGTATGTTTTTCCTGAATTAGATGGCATTGAGGCGGAGAAGGGTTTAGTCTACTTCCAACAAGATGAGGCACCTCCACACTTCAGTTTGCTTGTGCCTGAGGCACTTGACGCTCGACTCGGCAACAGATGGATTGGAAAGGAAGGGCCTATTCCATGGCCCCCAAGGAGCCCTGATATGACTCCGTTGGACTTTTTCTTCTGGGGGCACATCAAGAATCTGGTGTTTGCGAAGAAAATTCGTAATGTTGGCCATCTCAGGAAATGAATAATCAATTGTGTGGCAACCGTCGCCCCCAGACATGCTGCCCAGGACATGGAAGAGGTGGAATACTGTTACGATGTGTGCCGTGCCACTAATGGAGCTCATATTGAACTTCATTAAATTGTTCAAAAAACTTGAAAATATGACCTTTCCAATCATGTATAAAACATTTATATAAATTTTTACTTCATTAAAATATTTTGCCTCAAAACCCCGGAGTTCTTTTATAGACACCCTGTATTATGAGCACATGCTTCAGGAAGACAGACCAAAACTAATAAAGATAGCAAATGACTTTGTTTTATCATCAAAAGTATTTTAGTGGGAACATTCCTCTTAAAATAAATTTCAATCTCTGAAAGGTAATATTACAACCATTCTTAAAAGCAGAGGGCACGCAGGGGCCCTTTTATGATCCTAAGCAATAAGCAAATTCTAACTCCCAGAAAACTAACTAAGCCTACACGCTAAGAGGTGGGTAAAGGTGGAAAAAAGTAGCAGAGTTTAGTCTGCTTATCTGCCTTTTTAAGTAGTTTGAAAGTATTTGAGATATTTGTACTATAATAATGCATACTTAGTCAGTAACTGGGATCATAGAATAACTCCAAGCGTCCTACTGCTTTTTCCACACAGCAACTGTTTTTTCAGGCTATTAAAGTTTGTGTTTTGAATTCCATTCTGCCTTGAAACTTTTGAAATGCATGTAAATAACGTAGACTTCATACAAAAAAGATAGGGGTTGTTTACGTACATTTTTGCTAAAGTTGAATCTGCTGATGATTTGATCAAGGAAGAAAATAGAGCTAAAGATTTTTTTGAGGAGAATTTTTCAAATTGTGAATATTTTAGCAAAACTGAATATTAAGACACCTATATTCAAAATAAAGTAAATACTTACAGAGTAGGTTTTCAGAAATTCATTTTTTTGTAATGAATTAACTATTTCCATTTTAATTGTGAAATGCTTGAATTTCATTTATATGCTCAGGGCTTGATTAATGCACGGTCCTGCAGGTCCGTGGATCTGGGCATCAAAATAGGGTAAAAAAATTTCTTTTCTTTCCTTTCTTCAAAATTAGTAATTTGAAAACAAGGATTTTCTAGTACAAAATTTTACCAGAGCCAAAGCATCACCTTGGCTTGATCAGGTCCTATCTTTGAATACACTGGCTGCAATAATAGACTTTGAGCAAGCAACCAAAATGATTCAACAAAGAGCTTCATAGACTGAAAAGGATGCTGATTGCCATTTCTTTCAATTTAAAAATGAGCAACATAGGACAATTGAATAGTTTATAATCGTTAAAAAAATATGCGAACTAATTATTTCAGCTGTTTTAGATTTAAAAAGCTTTTAAATCCAAAAGTAATTATTGCTCTGGGAGTAACCACCACAATAAAGAAACAAAAACCAATAAACAGTTCCAGTTTAAAAATATTTGGTGTGTGATTGAATTCATTCTTAATTGAAAATATTCAAAGTGCAGTGGTTGCTTGGTGAGCAAAAAGCTTCCCGCCAAACAAGATAAACAATTTAAAAGATCTATCCATATTTCTGAGGAGTTGAAGGTGGGAGGAGGTTCTAATGGAAGTAGCTGTGATGAAAAAGGAGAAGAGGGAGGATGATAGTTTGGCAGATACTTGGCGGGCAAACTAGATATCATAACTTTTTATGGCTGAGGGTTTTTGGGTTTAGGATGCAGGTTTTCTTTTTTGTGCGGAAAAGTTAAAGGTTTTCTTGGCGGGGAAATTTTTACAACAGGGTTGTTTTTGATGAGATTTTATAATTACTGAATTACATTGTTAGAATTTTTTTTTTTTTTTTTTTCAAAAATGGACCTAAAAGGGCAACAAAAAAAAATATGGTCTTCTTGAGCATCAGGAATCAAAAATAAGGATCTGCTTGACTGGGACCAGCCTAGCTGGGCTCAGATGTTGCTGTTCGTCACATTTGTATTTGTATAACAGATGGAAATTTACTTATAACATTACTATACAAATATTAAAATCCATTTTTTCCCACAAGCTTTGCTGTTAATGGGATTATTTTTTTCAATATGTTATCAAAAGAAGAATCCAGGTATCTTATTCAACAGCAGTGTAGTGCATAGATTCTATTACTCCATTGACTTTCAGCTGTTGGTAAGTTTTTATAATGAAAAATTATAGCACTTGTTGAACTGGCTGCAGAGAACATCAGGACTTGTTTTTTTTTTTTTTTTAATCAATGACCTTCTCATCTGACATTACTGTAATTTTTTTTCCTTTTTGAAGCCACATCACAGGCTAAGATTTTGCTCTACTGTAAGCAACTTTTCTCTAACTCCTTACCTTTCAATAAGAAGACTTAGGGTTGTCATCTAGTGTAGGAGAAGTGGTATGGTCTTCCCAAACAAGGGATTGAACCTGGGTTTTCTATATGAAAGATAGCGTTTGTAAAACACCATAACCAACTGACGCTGAAGACAATCATATCTGCAGACTTTTATAGAGTGTTACCAGAAACACTGACAAAAGTTGGATGAATTATTTCACTGTCTGGATATTGTTTATGTTTTTGGAAGGGTTTGTGTTAAGCACTTTTCAATGCATTTCAAGTTTCGGGTTACTTATTTTATTTTTTAAGTTCTTTTTTCCTTTTAATAGCCTTCTTAGCTTCACATATTCATTTATTAACCATCATCATCTCAGCAGCCTGTTTTGTGTATTTGTCTTCATTAAAAGATTCAGCCAGATTATTTTCCTCTTGGCTGTGCATCTCCAATTTCTGATCTTAATAGCATTAAAATCAGAGTCCAAACAGTTGGATCATCTCTTTTTTAGTCTACCCCTTGGTTGTTGTCCAAAAGGGACTGCATTGAAAACTTTCAAAGCAGCTCTACCACTTTCCATTCTCATGAGATGACCTGCCCATCTCATTCTGTTCAGTTTAATAAATTTTAAAATATCAACATCCCTAAAGAGTTTATTCATTTATTAACACACAATATAATTACATAGAGGATAAATTAGAATATCAACTCAAAACTTTTACTCAAAATATTAAAATACTTACATACTCAAAATACTTACATAAGACTCAAAACTTTTTTTAAGCTACAAAATAATTTTTATTCCACATTTTCCTTTTTTTCCAATGTATATTCAACTGGATTAGTTTCCTTACTACATAAAAAAAAACTGGAAAAAAAGAAAAAAAAAAGAATGAAAGAAATATATTTCCTTACTTTAAGCAAGCAAGAACCAGCCTGCATAGGTTTTAAAAGTTGTTTTATATCTGTATTTTTTTCATTAACAGTCTCTTTTTCAGAAGCATCATCTTCTTTTAGTTCAGGCAAAAGACACTGATATTCCTGACCATATTTAGAAGTCATACGCATAACAGGCTGACTTTCTTCCTTTAAAATGAAAGCATTAGATTAGATACAAAATTCAAAGTTTATTACAGAACAGGAAAAATACATAGATAATATTTTAAAACAAAATATTTTTAGTGATGCACATAATGCAAGAATAGCTTTGTGATAAAAACTGGAGGGTCAAAACAGCTTGGAAGAAGTGGTTGTGAGGATTTTAGGATTTTGCAATCTTCAGGCCATATACAGAAGCTAACTGTAAGCTGTATTTTAAAATTGAAAAAAAAAATGAAACCTTAAAAACTTTAAAATATTCATAAATTACTTCATAAGAAAATTGAATATTTTAAAACAAAAAAAATGTAATGGTAAAACTAATTTCTTCTACTGTTACTCAAAAAGTTTTTAAATCCATGAGAAACATCTCTTCCAGGAGTAACCACCACCATGAAGAACCAAAAACTAATAAATGACACCATTTTTAAAAAAACTTCATATTTATTTTTAATACTTAACACATTTGTTGTCAATTTAAATATCCAAAATCATTCACATTTGGCTTTTGTGCTGAATTCTTTGTACTTCTGGCTTATTTTTGTTTTTCTTTGATGCCACATGTCACACACAATATTAGCGTTTTACAATAACAAATGTTTGGGCAAATAATCATAGATGCGGATTATAGACCAAAATAAATAAGTATTTCAAGTAAATTCATAGTGCAAAAAAAGTTTTTAAAAAAAAGGTCTAAAAAAAGGTCCAACCAGTTGAGAAAATATAGGTTATTGAGTTAAACATGGATCCGCTACACAGCGAAACTTGCATATGACTATTAGTTCTGATTCTATTACTATTAGTTCTGATTCTATATGAAGGTTGTTATATCGAATAAGAAAATATATTAAATCATAAAGTATAATACTACTCACGTTACAAAGAATAGTGATGTTAAGAAATATCATCAAAATAAGCATGTACTTACATGTTCAAACCAGGAATATATAAAATAATAAGTAGTTAGAGACATTTAAAAAAATATATTTCAGAGCAGCATAATTATATCTAAATTTTTTTTGCCCTATATAAAAAATATTTTCAAACGCTGCTACTTTTTCACTTTTTTGCAAAATCTTATGTACTTGAAGCAGTTCCTGATTGATGTCAAGACGTGCACTTCATCACATCAAGTTTTGTAGATTTAAAAAACCCAGTATTTCACTAATCCTTCAAAAAAAAAAAAGCAATTATAGTTCATTCAGTGAGAAGTGATAGCAAAAGTACAGCTATTTGGCACTAACATCTGCCACTTTCATGAATTGTAAATTGGATTGGATATTCTGTTTTCAATCATCCAAGCGGTATGCAGACAATGGGTTCTCCCCTCCCCCTCCCTAGCAGTCATCTTTGCAATTTAAATGATCAACAGAACAGAAAATAACAATAATTTTGTTTTTATCATCACTAAATGTTTGTTTCTGCTGATTGGCTTTTAATTTATAGCCTTTTTTTCCTTCAACAAAAAGAGGTTCCTTTGTTAACAGGGTCAGTGACTCATACTGTGATTTCTGCAATTTTAACAATGTAATCAGAGTCTAACAAATCAAGGCTGCCAGGTCGATTAAAAATAAGACCTTAGAGAACTGGTTCTTAAGTCATATCAGATTGAGTTTTTCTACAAAGTATGAGAAATGAGAGTGCCCAGCCAGGCACCTAAAAATTTCTCCTGACTCAATTTTAGTTGGGTCCTGGTTATTATGGGTCTGATCCTATGTATACTCTTAAGAATTATACCTAGGTCCCCATTTTAAAAATCCAAAGGGTTTGTATTCCATACTATTTCTAGGGAAAAAACAACAAACTTCAGACAAAAATGCAGAATTGCATAATGCTTATCCAAGGGCCCTTCCTTTGATTGCCCAAATGACGGGCATGATTGTACTCTCAGCGAAACTGCCAGCATTTTTCAAATGAATAAAAAAAAGATAATTTTTAGTGGCACGAAAGTTACCATTTTTGAAATAATTCTTTAGTAAATGTGATGCAGAATAGCAAAGTTAATTATCTTCTAAACTTTTTTTTTGTGTCCTTAGCATGATTCACATGAAATAAAAAAAAAGCAATTGCGTAACAGAAAACACAAAACGTCATTGTCAAGTTTAAGTCTAAAATCAGATATTTGTCACAAATTCACATATGAGGCAGTGAGAAGCAAAGGGCTGCAAATGCCAAAATTTAAAATTTGGAGTTAAGCAGTACAAATGGTAGGTGAACCACTCCACTGTCTAAGGGCAGGAAATAGTATTAGTAGCCCTGGTAAGTGCTGGCATACAGCATGATTTAGGAAAACTTTTCAATGATAGCCTACCTAGAACCTTATCTTTTAAAGTCTTTTGCTAAATAATTTCTGTTAAACTTGAAAATGTCCACTTACATCCCTTTGCTTCTCACTGTCTCATATATTATTTCGTGCGACTAAAATGTAATAAATACTTACAGCTCCTTTTTTTACAGGCGTTTGTAATATATCTACTTCGTAATTGACCCATTTCATTTCTTCCACAGTAAATGAAACAGCAAGACAAAAATCATACAATAGAAAGAATAAATACGTCCAAGAAATGAATTTTAAATTACACATTCTGCAAGGAACAATGAGACAATATATTTGGTATTAATTTACAATTTATACTGCGAAAAAATGAATTTGAGAATTCTAAAGAACGGGTTTGTGTTGATATAACGTATTGAAATACATTCTTAACCTAAGGAACATCTCACATTACTTTTGACTTCTGGTTCGGGCAATATAAACAAACATACGTGTGACATGACTACTGGACATGACGAATCGGTTCGATGACGGCAGTGAGTGGCTTTTTAGCCGACCTTCTTTCTACTGGGCCGCCTTCTTCAAGATTTGATTGCGCAATTCAAGCTTGCGTTCGTTTATCGACCGGTAGCTACCGGCAGTGTTGCCAGATTGGGGGAAATTTCCCCATTTTGGGGAAATCTGGTGCTCTCTGGGGAAATTTTGGGGAAATGGGTTTTGAGGGGAATTCATTGGGGAAAATTTTTTGCCTTGGAGAAAACCTGGGGGAAAAAAAACCTCGGGGAAAAAAGATTTTTTTTTTCGTATTTAAATTTGCGTCAAGAAGTAGTGGGAACATTGTATCAAACAGCGTTGGGTTAGCTTTGCTGAACTTTATGGAATTCGCATTTCGCATTATGTGGAATATTATGCTATGGAATTCGCATTAATGTTCTGCGGGAGTAACTAGTTGATACGTGAAACAGGTAAAAATAAGTGTGATGAAGAGTGTTCTTGGATAAATATATACAAAAATCATAGTTTAAATGTACATACAGAAGCAGAGTAGTAAATGCGAGTAGAACAAAATATTTGGTTATTCTTATCTCTCGGTCAGGCGCTTGTATTTATGACTAGTGGCACTCGCACGGGCACGGCTTTGCCCGTAGTAGAAAATTAAAAGGTCGGGAAAATGTTCTTAAAATTGGAATAGAAAAAGAACAAAATAAAATTTTCAAAAAATCGCTTAAAGGTGCACACCCCCATGCTACAAACTAATTCTTTGCCAAATTTCATGAAAATCAACCGAAAGGTCTTGGCGCTATATGCGCGTTAGAGATCCTGACAGACAGAAAGAGAACCGGACAGAGAGATATCCAGACAGAGAGACTTTCAGCTTTATTATTAGTAAAGATAAAGAAAGATAAAGATAAAGAAGACAAAAAAAAAGCGAAAATGTAAAGAAAAAAAACGTTTGGGAATTTTATAAGAAAATTTGGCTATTTGGGGAAAAAAAAATTTTTCAAGGGACAAAAATATTAGAGGAAGTCGATTCATTTTATGAAAATATTAGTGGAAAAAATAATACACGGTATACGGTAACACTGGCTACCGGTGCAGGTCGTATGTTTTTCGTTAATACAGTAAAACCTGTCTACAACGATACTGTTGGGACCTTAAAAAATATTCTAATAGACAGGTTATCGTTATAGACAGTTTGATTATTCATGCTGACATTTTGCTGGGGCCAAAAAAAATATTGTTATAGACAGGTTATTGTTTTAGAAAGTATCGTTATACACAGGTTTCACTGTATTTAAAATTGTAATATTATTACTTTATTTACTACTTTTATATGAATGTGATAAAACCTGTGCATATTCAGATCAGGAAAGTCAAAATTTATATTAATAAGTGAAATAATCTGAAAACAAATCATTTTTGGTTGATCAATTTAAATTTAGCGATGATATGGATCCATGTCCAGAGTTTTATACAGGGAGGGGTTTTGGCTAAAACACAACAATGTTGAACAGGTCATTGATGGTAACGATGAGGGGCGAAGCGGTGGGGGGGGGGGGGGTTCATATTCATCGATATCCGGCCCCCGTTTATCCGGATCTCCGGGTTATCCTGATCAAATTTGTAGAGTTTAAGAAATTCTGTTTATTTACTTATACTCATTTAAAATCCTGATTGCAAGAATGGAACTATAAATACGCCAAATATTCAGTTTTTGTTTGGATAAAACATACAACTCCTGTACAAGTACTCTTCCGTACAAGCATAGGCGGATTTAAGACTGAGTTCCTGGGGGGGGCAGGATTTTTTTTTTCAGCAACATTTTAAATTGTCCCCCTTCCCCATGTTTTGGTCTGTTTTCCTGTGATGCATAAGGCTATGCTTTACTTTTGTGTGTGTATGTGTGTGTCGTTTTCATTAAGTGTGTTTTCATGCTGTCCTTTTTGAATTGACCTTAAAAGAGGTGACTGGTATCAAGAGAGTGACGTAAGGCTCCCTTTTAAGTAGGATATAGAATATCTCCAATTTTAGGGGTCTGGGGGTTTCTCCCCCGGAGGAAATTTTGTAAAATGGATATAAAATTCTGCATTTTGAAGCATTATAAGGGTTAATTGGACAGACAAAAAATCTCGGGGAAAAATAGACAAATATATAATATTTTTTTAAGTTTTATGATTTAAATGTGCTTTGTGACGTAAGTTAATACTTTAAAAGAAATGCTGTACAGATTTAGAAAATATGTAACATGAGAGTAACATACTACATTTTAGAACAATTCATAATGTATAGGGTCTGGTGGGGTAAAGTGGTCATAAAATTGCAGGTTTTCAACTTAGGTGGATACAACAAATTCTTTAAACACTTCAATTTTTTATATTGTTATTTTACATTGCATTATTAAAGAACACGGTACATTGAATTTTAGGAAGAAAAACATTGATTTTAGTAGTTTTATAGCACTTTCTTTTCCCTATGTTTTTATGACCACTTTACCCCATGGGGTGGGGGAAAATGGTCATAGCATGGGGTAAAGTGGTCATAGTTAAAATTAGATGCAAAATCATTATAAATAACCCTAAAACTTGTATATTTCTGTTGTTTTTATTTATAGTTACGAGTATATTCACGAGTACATGCGTGTACGAATATATTCTTTTCTTATTCAGAGGGCGCCTGTGATGCAGGGAGTGTTATTGCTGCTAATTTGATAAGTGGTTTTTTTACTATAATTTTTCATTATTACTGTCTAGTTTTAGGTTTTTTTTACTTCACTTTATCATGTAATTTAGTTTTATTGTGTTTTGGGGGCTCATTTTTGCTGTTATTGTATTCTTTAGTGTTTTTGCATTTTTTGGAGCTAAGCCTAACATGTGGTGATCTCCTGGTTTTTGATTTTGTGTGCTTTATTGGGTGTAGCAACTCTGTTTATTTACTGCAGTTTTTAGTATTTATTCTGTGTTTTTTTGCATTTTTATCTTTCTGTTTTGCCTTTTGGAACATATTCACTGAGTAGAAATGGGTGTTATATGCATTATGAAAGAGGTAAAGAGTGGGAAGGGGGACAGGTGGATCTCTTGTGATTTATGTCATATGTTCTGCCTGTATAAGGGGGAAAATGAGTCTGTTTTTGAGGAGGATTATATTTGCACTAAATGTGCTGAACTCTCAGACTTAAGACTTAAGATGCTAGTTTTGGAAGCCCAGTCAGCATTAGGGTGTAGGCCAGTTGTAGAGGGTATAAATGTTCCAGAGATTCAGGGGGAAGTTTCAAATGAGGAGTTAGATTGGGAAACTAAGGGTGTAATTTTGGGGGACTCTATGGTAAGGGAGGTGGGTAACACAGTTGGGAGAGTAAAGCGTAAGGTGGCTAGGTGTTGTTTACCAGGGGCTCGGGTAAAAGACGTTAATATGGTTGCTGAAAAGAAGGGAGTATTGAATAAGGAGGACATGGTTACTTTGTGGGTGGGAACAAATGATCTAGGCCACAGTAAAAATGAGGAGTTTTCTAGGGAATGGGAATCCCTGTTGGATAAAGCAACCAGCTTTTCGACGAATGTCCAAGTGGTTGGTTTGCTTCCCAGGTATGGAGTGCATAGGAGCTGGCTAAATCAACGTGCGAGGTGTATGAACTTGCTACTGAAGTCAATTTGCGAAAAGCGCAGTATCAGGTTCATTGATGTGTGGAGTCATTGTAAACGGGATTGGATTGCTAGGGATGGCCTGCATCTGAGCTCTACAGGGGTCAAAATGGTTAGTGGATTAATTTTAAGGGCTTCGGAGTCAAAAAACTAAGTTGGAATGGGGGGCATGGTTCAAGCATCAGGTATCGAGAAAATGAAATTTTTTTGGGTATTGCTAGAAATGGAAATAAAGTGACGAACAAAAGTAGTAATGTTAACAATTGTAATTTAGGAAATTTCAGGGTGTTAAATAAAAGCAACTTAGGCATGCTTAAAGTTTTCTATACCAATGCTCGCAGTATTAGGAACAAGATGGATGAATTGAAAAGCATAGTTATGGATGAGAAGTTGGATGTTATTGGTTATTACATATTGCTGGGTATAATTTGTTCAGACAGGATAGAGTAGGTAAAAGAGGTGGTGGGGTTTTATTTTATGTTAGAGACAATTTTATTTGCAATGAATTGATCATAAATGATAAGCCTACTGATATTGATATGGTTTGGCTGGAGTTGATGAGCAGTAAGGGCAAAAAGCTACGCTTTGGAAACATTTATAGGCCTCCTAATTCTAACCAGGGACAAGATGAACAGATGTACCGTATTATTAGTGACATGTCCAGTAAGGGATCCGTTATCATAATGGGGGATTTCAATTTTCCGGGTATTGATTGGAATAATTTTTATCCTGGTAATGGCAAAGAAGAGGAATTTTTAAAAGTAATTGGTGACTGTTTCTTAGATCAAGTTGTAACTCAGGGAACTCGAGAGGAGGCCATTTTGGATCTAGTTTTTTGTGACATAGGTAGTTTTGTTCAGGGGTTGAGTGTAGGGGAGCATATTGGAGATAGTGATCATAACAGCATTAGGTTCCGGGTTAAATTTGAAGTGTGCAAAGATGATAATTTTAGGTTTGTGCCCAATTTCAGAAACACCGATTTTGTTGCACTTAGGCAGAGCTTGAAAGAGGTTTTTTCGTCAGGGTTGGAAAATAGCGACGTAGATCAGCAGTGGACGGAATTTAAGGATAAACTTGCTAAAACCGTCGGGGACTATGTTCCATTTAGGAGAAAAGGTGTTAGTACCAATATTTGGCCTATGTGGTTCTCCAGGAAGACTAAAGAAGCTCTTAATTACAAGCAAGCCACTTTTCGTAAGTTTAAAGAAACTGGTCAGAGTGCGGAGAGGCTCCAGTATGGTAAGGCAAGGCGAAATTTTAAGTATTTGGTACGGATTCAGAAAAGGGAATTGGAGCAAAGGCTGGCAGATGACATTGATGGGAACCCTAAGAGGTTTTTTGCTTACGCTAATTCTGGGAAAGCTCGAAACAGTCAAATTGGGCCTTTGGTTGATGAGTATGGAAATTTAATCCAAAACGATAGGGATATTGCAAATGTTCTAAATAACTTTTTTTCCAGTGTGTTTAACGATAACTGTATCTCAACAGTTGACACTAACAAGACACAAGCTATTATACAGCTTGAGGATTTTGTATTTTCCAGGGAGGAGGTTTTATTTCATTTGAAAAAGATTAAATCAACTAAAGCTCCGGGACCAGATAATATCTATCCAAAAATTTTAGTTGAATGTGCAGAGGAATTAGTGGATGTTATTTTGAATATTTTCAATGCTTCTTATAACTCGGGGACGGTGCCAGAGGACTGGAAGCTGGCTAACATAACGCCACTCTTCAAGAAGGGGTCTAAAGGTATTGCTGGGAATTATAGACCTGTAAGTTTGACTTCGGTGATTTGTAAGATTTTTGAAACTTTGATCAAAATTAAGATCACGATGTTCTTAGAGACTAATAGTCTGTTGACTAGTTTGCAGTATGGTTTCAGGAAAGGTAGATCCTGTACTACTAATTTATTGCATTTCTACGACAAGGTTACCTCAGCTTTAGATAACAAAAAATGTGTGGATGTTGTTTATATTGATTTTCAAAAAGCTTTTGACAAGGTACCGCATGTTGCTCTTCTCAGCAAGTTAGCTGACATTGGAATAGGAGGAAAAACTTTACTTTGGTTTAGAAATTGGCTTATTGGTAGGAAGCAAAGAGTAGTCGTGAGAGGAAATCATTCTAATTGGAGTGATGTTTTAAGTGGGGTTCCTCAGGGATCAGTTTTAGGGCCTCTTTTGTTTATTATATTTATGAATGACATCAATGAAAATATTTCTGGAAGCATGAATTGTTTTGCTGACGATGTAAAAGTTATGGGGATTGTCGAAAATGAAGAACAAGTAAAACAGCTGCAAGAGGATTTAGATCATATTACTAAGTGGGCAGATAAATGGGGTATGGCAGTTAATGTAGGGAAATGTCAAGTGCTACTTTTAGGTCATGGAAATAAGCGTATGAGATATTGTTTACAGGGTTCAGTCATAAATCAGGCAGAAAATGTTATGGATCTGGGTGTCTTTATAAATCAGGACTTCAAGTTTAGTCAACAGTGCAGTATTGCTAGTAACAAAGCCAACAAAATGCTTGGGTTCATCAATAGATCTATTTCAAACAAATCTAAGAAAGTTCTTCTGCCTTTATATAGGAGTTTAGTAAGACCTCATTTGGAGTATGCTGTTTAGTTTTGGTCGCCTTATCTGAAGAAAGATATTTTTGTATTGGAAAGGGTTCAAAGAAGGGTAACTAAATTAGTAAGGGGACTCTCAGATTTAGATTATGATACCAGACTTAATAGGCTTAACATGTATAGCCTGGAGCAAAGGAGAGTCAGAGGGGACATGATTCAGTTATTTAAATTTATCAAAATGAAAGATGTAAATGGATTAAATTTTTGCGGGGAAAGCAGGACAAGGGGTCATTGTTTTAAGCTATTTAAATCTCAGGCTAACTTGGAAATCAGGAAAAACTACTACTTTAGCAGGGTCGTGGGCACTTGGAATAGCTTACCGGAAGAGGCGGTAATGAGCAAGGGAGTGGATAGCTTTAAGAGGGCCATTGATCTTCATTGGGGACTAATTAATTGACTAGGACCAGCCTAGCTGGTGCCAGAGCCTGTTGCTGGTCGTCACATTTGTATTTGTATTTGTATATGCATGCACGTGTCTACTCAAGTATATACGTGTATATAAGTATATATACGAGTACATAAGCATGTATACGTGATTACCTACAGAAGTGTATACGTGTCTATATGAGTACATACGTGTCATGTGTATACGCGTATAAACGAACATCATATGCTCCTATATGCACTTGTATCTCAAGAAAATACGTGCTTACTTGAGTATATATGTGCAAAGTAAACGTATATACGCATATATAAGTGTACATACGTACATATACGGGTATACATGAGTTAATTCGTGGATACATCCAGTGCGTCTTTGGGGTATGTATCTACTCACGTATATATATGGAAGCACGAGTATATATGCATGTATACGCGTAAACACGATCATATACCTGTATAGACGTATATACGAACATTTACGTGCATACACCAGTACATGTGTGTATACACGACAATATACTCTTATATACATGTCGGCCTACAGAGTGAATTTAAGCTCTTGGGCAAAAATTAAAGGGGTGTGAGAGGGAAGGATAAGAAACTAAGAATCATAAGGAAGTTATAATCACTGACGCGCTACACGCACAAAAAGCCAGAAACTGATGGATGCAAAGCAGGACACAAATTCGTTGCACTAAGATGATTTTACCTAATATTTTAGTTTTTAAGAGATATTTAGAGCAGTTGTTAAAAGTTGCGACCTGTAGTAGCATCGCAACAAAGGCACAGCGGCTGACGAAAGTTTTTCAAAAGTCTCGTTATTGCAACAGAGAGTGCTTTGTGATTGCGAAACACATTTATTACAGCTGCAGGCCGCAAATTTCATCAATCGCTTTAAAACTTTCTTGAGACCTAAAATGTTGCGTAAAATTGTCTTTGTCTACATGTAGCGCGTCAGCATTGTGTTTGTGACCATATGTTCCTTGTGATTCTTTCTTCTTATCCTCCTTTCTAACACTTTTTAATAATTTGCTCAAGAGTTTAAACTCACCCTGTATACTTGTATTTCTTATGCTTGTATGTAAATGTCTACTCGAGTACGACCGCGTATATTACGTGTCTATCTGAGTATATAAGTTTTCATGTATATATGAGTATAAGCGAGCATATACGTGTATAGTAGAATGTATAGCTGTATGGATAAAAAATACTTGGACATACTCATATACGTATTTATTGGCGCATTTATGTGAATACGCCTATGTACGTGCATGCCTATATGTACGCATATACTCGTATTTTTAACCCCGTTTACTGTAAAAACAATACATATTAAGTAAAACTAATATTTAATCTGTATCTGCCTTATACTTAAAGATTGAGTGACATCAGAAGAACAATATTCGTTAAGCCTAATATTATGACCACTTTACCCCATCTTACTTAAATTGTTCTAAAAAAATTACCTAAAATAGATTCAGCTAACTACTAATGAATAAGAGTTCTTGAGACATGTAGGAAGCTTCCTGTACAGTCAATCTGTTCCTAATTCTAACAAACAAAATTTCCCAAGGAAGTTAAAATAGGTGTTTAGATTTTAAAATTTTTCATATTCACGCAAAATATTTTTTTTTACCAAATAAAATTTTGCCAGTTGTAAAATTTTGTATTCAAAATGTAGTTTCTAACTGCCCTACTCTAAAATAAAATTTTCACATTCATTCGAACATTTATTTCTAAGTTATAGCCATTTATTTGACGTATGACCACTTTACCCCATTGACCACTTTCCCCCACCAGACCCTACACTTGATACAAAATAAAATAGAAGCACACTTTGCTTAGGAATCTCAAAGACTTGTCTAATTATTTTCAAGGTTTGGTTGGTTACATTTGGTGTTTTGACAAAAGAGCCCTAGTAGGCTATGCTGCGCCAATTCTTTTCAAAGATTTTGGAACATTTAATGATTTAAGGCACCTCATTTGCACTTTCCAGTCTCTGAAATTGAGTACTAGATTATACAGTTGCACAGTATTATTCAAACTTTGTAAAAAAATAAAAAAACAGCTATTTTAAGTTTAAAAGAAAAAATAAACTATAGAATTTTCTCATTACAACAACCTTTTTTTTTAATTATAAGCAGTGCAGAAAACAAAAAGGAATAGAGGTAGTGTATCATTTTTTTCTGGGCTAAACAGATTGCAGTAGAAGCAAGATAAAAGCAATCAATACAAAATAATTTCAAAAATACCATAAATTGATTAAATAAATAGCAAGATATAAAACATGTGAGTCACAAAAAGTTATTTCAAGTCATATGTTACAAACGTAAGAACCATGATTTTTACACTTTTGATGCAGGATGTAGCAAGGAGCTGAATTTGACATATGTTGGCATTCCTCCCCCTACCATTTGTTAGAAATTTTAAAATTTAAGGTTTGTAGCCACACGTTTCCAAATATTCACGGTTTTCAAGCACTTGAAGATAAAATTAGTTTTCTCAAGCACTTTCCATTTTTTAAGGAACAAATCATGCAATTTTTTTTGCGAGTTACGGACCCACTTCAAAGCAGTGGCCCGAAGCTGTAGCTTGCTTATCTTAGAGGCAAATCCAGCCCTATATGTAATTCCCTCTTACCAGCAGATTTATGTAATTTTTACGAAAATTCGTCAGTTTTTTACGGTTAAAGGATTTTTACAATTTTACCAATCTGAACGTGTGAATCCAGAAGGTTCTTCAAAATCTTTCGTCTGTAACAACACAAAATATCTAGTTTTTGAAGTCATGCAAATTGAAAATAAACATTCTAAAAGGGAAGAAAACAAATCATAACAAGTAGAACGGGGGATTGCCTTTGTTTGAGAGGTTCTAATTTAAATATAATCGTCAATTATTATAAGTGTTGCAGCTGAATGCATAGCTCGTTTAGCCTGTATTTTCATTTATATACTTGCCCAAAAGGTTTTCAGTCCAAAATAGTGAAAATAGGCATATTTTCAGCACCCCAGTGCCAGCTGTACTATTTGTATTTAATGTTTTTTTTTCTTTTCTACCATCAGGAAAGGACTTCGCTATTCTCTTCATTTTCATTGCACTATGTGTACTCAAAAAAGAAAAAAATAATCATTTTTTTTGTTTTAAGATTTTGGAAGATGTGTTGTTACTATTTAAAGTCCTCCCAAAACTGAGGGGCATTGCCCTCTGTGCCCCCCCCCTATAAGTACACCCATGCCCTTCTGAACTAGTCAAAAAAGAAAAATAATGTTTTTGTTTTTAATTTTTGGAAGATGTGTTGTTATTACATAAAGTCCTCCCAAAACTGGGGGGGCATTGCCCCCCTCTGACCCCCCATAAATCAGCCCATGCGTACAAGGCAAAGTTACCGTTTTCGCCGCTCACGGCGCTGCGGCCCTTCTAATAAGGTGTCGATTTGTATGTATTTCCAATATGAAAACCTCATTTTTGCTTTTGCTTTCTTTTCAGTAAAAAACACGATATTTCATTCTAGTAATTTTTCAGTTCATGCATTTTTAATTGAAACACTTCTTACGATGTTTAATAATTGCACATTTATTTCATATGTTCTCTACTCTTTTTTATTTTATAATTTCCCGTCTCCTAACTAGATTTATCTAAAAATGGAAATTGTGAGTTTGATTTTTTATAGTGTGTATATTCTTTAGTATATTAGTAAGTATTCGCGAATATCATTTGCATTCTTCTCGTGTGTCTTAGACTCGACTTTTTCGGGTGCACATTTTTTTTTACTATTTTGTATACGAAATGTTTTTCGTGATTGGTGCTATAAGAGCGTTGGTGTGCTCATTGTCTACTCTTATTATTTTTTTTTTAACTTCAGTGGTTTTTTTTTTTTTTTTTGAATTACGTATGTAAATAACCTTTCCTCTGAAAAGTTTAAATTCATTATATTTATGTAAATATAGATCTTATAAGGTTCTTTATACTTACACAACTAAGACAAGTCCTTCTCTTTCACGACACTCACCTTTAATTTCATACTAATTACAAATACAAGTATGAACACACACGTGTATATATTCCCATCTCGTCTGGAACTATAACATGATTTTTGTTTTCTGAGTTCCCGTCTGGAACACTTGCTTATTTCGACTCACTCCTGATGCGCACTTTTTCGCCCCGCACTGTGTTTCTCTCACAAGAGAGCACATTGAGCAATAGTTCTCTAGTTAAAAACATTACTGCAAAACGAAAGTCCCCCCCCCCGCAATAAATAATTGTTATTTTTATTTTGAGAAAAGTAAAATTTTTGTTAAATGTAAAATATTAAAGGGTAAAACAATTTAAATTGATTAGAAAAAATAGCTTTTTTTTTTTGGCAGAGCTGCAAAGGCTAAGCCTTTAATGTCCTTCCTTCCTCTTCCTCTTATTCTTTCGTTTTTCTCGGTCCATTTTCGTGGCACAGGGTTTTTCGTCAATTATTGCTTCCATTTTTATATTGCATGAATATTTGAGTATAGTTCATGCTAAGAAAATAAAAAATAAAAGAAACTAAACATAAAAGAAATTATAGTAAAATATATTCAACAGCAAATAAAATTAATTTACTACGTATTTATGAAAATGAAAACTTAGCGTAGGTGCAATTAAATCAGACCAGGGATGTCATTTAAGGTTCTTAATTGCCCTCGTGGCTTTAGGAAATGAATTACATGTAAATGGGCGAGGTTTTGTTGTTTTTTGATATAACTGACATTGAGTATACACCCTTTGCCCCCCCCCAGGAAAAATTTGAAACGACGGGCCTGCATTTAACCCCTCCCCCCTTTTTTCGTTTTTTTTTTTTTGAAAAAAACCTTCTACTTGCTGATCATTAAAACACGTTAATTTAATTTTGGAACGATTAAAGTGCTTCTCCTTTTTTCTTTCCTTTTATGGCAAAAAAAATTTTTTTAATAAAAAAATCGGGTATCGTTAAAAACTTCTACATTTTGTGGACGGGTGAGGTTATTCTTCTTTTTAAAAAAATATGACTAACTAGCAGAGTACTCGCACGGCGATGCCCGTGTTAAAAATTTAGGAGAAGTCCCTTGAATTAATAAAAATCTACCCCCCCCCCTGCTTCTGATGTAAAATGATCTATTTTTTTAACTAAATTGCGTACGCACTTTTTCATAAAAACCTACTACAATTTCTTTAAAATTTAAAACTTACTTAAGAACATTAGAGTAGATATAAACAGTTGCGGATGGGACATCATGAACCGGCCCTGGCATTTACAGGCCAGCCGGCCCCTAACAATACCGCACATACGTGAGTGTATGAGTGTACAAGTCGGTTGGTGACCTTAGTATTTTTATTTTATACTATCTTCAAACAAGCGCAGGCTTCTCCCCCCTTTTTTTTTCTTTTCTCTCTCTCTCTTTTAAGAGTTGCTCTTTGAAAAGGAAAATTTAAAATATGTGACCTCTCGATTCAAATTCGGATCAAAACCAAACGGTCTATAATAGCATAGCCGACAAAAGGTCAAAACAAAGGAGGAAGGGTGTTTGAATTTGACGTTTCTCCCCCCCCCCCCACTTTTTTAAATGTACAAGATACATAAAAATGAGAGGGGGATGAGGTGAGAGGCAGCTTGTAGTTCAGGGGGGGGGGTCAATTTTATAATTTGAGCATTCAAATGAGGAGAATTGCGCTACATATAAGAAGAAAAAGAATGAGGAATGCGAAGCCTTGTAAAAAATTAAATATGTGTGCACATATTGGGAGGTCCGGGGGTTTAACAGTCGAAAATTTTCGAAAATGTAGATTTAAAAGGTCACTTTTAAACGATTTTTATGCGATTTTACCCAATTTTTGGGAAAGGGAAGTTTGGAGAATTCATTCAAAAAATGCTCAAAATGGAAGATTTAAAAAGGCGAGTGAAGGCCATCTTTGGTAATATTATAGGAAAAGTGATGTGGTTCAGGTAGGGAGTAAGTGCACAGGGGGGGGGGGGGAGAAGGAACACCTGCTGGTCCGGACCCGCGCCCAAAGGGGGTCAAATATTTTTTTAATGAGGGGTGAATATATATATAGGGACTTAGGGGTAAACAATATGGAAGGAGGCTCGTAAAAGTCATTTGTGACGAGCCCTAAAATTTCTATGCATGCCCCTGGGTTCAAGTTCCCCAACCAATATTTTTCAGTGCAAGTAGCCACATCTCAAGTTTAAACGTTATTCAAAGCTCTTTTGGGAATGGGGTACCTTTTGAAAATTGAAGTCATTTAACTAGTTTGTGTTACCAATAAATCCCCCTCCCCACCCATTCTCTGCAGGCACACATTATATGCAGTACGATTGAAGAGGAGGAACTCTTAATGTTAGGGAGAAAAATTCGAGAGCCCACCCTCGAAACTTATGGAAATTGAAATTTTTGACCGCAATATTGTAGGCTATCTTTGACAACCTTCAGAAGACTTATAATTTTTCCTACTTGAAACTCCAAAAATGTAGTTTTAGTCGACTTTCAAGGATATTAGGGAGAAGTTTTCGGGAGCTGTCCCGAAATTTTTTGAAGTTCAAGCCCTTAAAATGAAGTTTAAAACAAACTTGAATGATGTTGGCAAGAGAGGGGAAGACACACTCCTCCCGAAATTTTTTTTATGTTAGTTTTTAAAACGAAATTTTTATACGATCTTTGGTAATATTAGTGGGAGGAGTGGTTTGGGGGCCTTGCTTGTAATATCCCGAAGTTGAAATTCCAGCAACGGAATTGTGGATGATCTTCGATAATGTTGTCAGATGTTTAGAGTCTTTTTACGAAATTCTCTTCTGAATTGCGGCCCTAAAAGCTAAATTTTAGACGTTCTTTGGTGGTGGTTAGGGGTGGGAAAGGTTGATGTGTTTAAATTTTTCAACATATTTTGTTTTATAGAGATGTGCTAATTTTTAAATATAGTGTATCTCTCTGAAAAGCAGAAATAAAGAATAAAAAAGGAGCCTTAATGATATAGATTTAATAATTCTGTATAGAAACAATACTGTGGGTATATAATTCCTTAGTCTATTATTCTGTACCTGAGGAGTAAAAGACACTCACGTCCCTTTCTTCAAATTTGATACATAAGCTCCATCATACTTATGGCTTTATGCCCGGTTATCATATTAAAAAAATAACTTCAGTTTTTAGGTCAAAAGATATTAAATCATCTCCTGGAAAGTCGCGATTACAGGACCGTGCTCTTCACCTCCAGTGTACAGGATTATAATGTAAGATGTGTAAAAAGATAATGAATATTTCCTCACCAGGACATAGCAGGAGTAAAAATATTCGGGGCTGTTAAAATTTTTCTAATTGACAAGTCCCAGTAAAAAAATGTGCAATAATTTGTGAAAGAACGTTCACTACTTTTAATAGGGCAACAATGAGGCGTCATTCTTATTCATTCTCCAGTAGCTAGTTAGAATATTTATTTTGTACAAAAAGTGCAGAGAGAATTATATAAAACAAGAAATAGTAACCTAGATTCGGCCCGTCAAGGGAGCAATAAACGCGAGAGGGGCAAAAGACAAAACAATAATGAAAATTCCAGTGAATAAAGAAAACGTATGCTTTTCTTAATAGTACTGACCTTTTTTTTTAAAATAAAATTTGAGTTACGATCACCAAGTGGTTCTTTGGTACATATTTCATCTAAATATAATGTTTTAGGGTCATTTGTCAATGAAAAATATTTTTTAAGAAATCTGAAGAAGTTGCATCTGAATCAAATATAAGAAGGCACACATCTTTAAACTGCTATTTTTCATTTTGAACTCTGCTTCTGATATGGCTTTTGCACTTAGCACGGCTAAGTACCCAGAGTAAAATATTAGTATGGTTAAAAATTACTTTTTTAAATATGAACATATTACATTTTTTTTAATTATCATCATTTCTATTAACATTATTGTGTGTTATCTTTTATCGCTTTTAGAGCACAGATTTTCTTACTGCTTGCACATAGAAATGAGTTACTCTTTTCATATGGAGTACACACACAAAACATAAAAAAATTACTTGAGGAGAAAAGCTCTGGAATATAAATAATAAAAAATTCTAAATACATTTTATGCTGGAAATTTCAAATTTTCGAACTCGAAGTAAGCGGTTTTTTTTCTAAAAAAGTTTTTTTTTTTTTTTTTTTTGACAATTTCCATTTAAAGAGGAGGACAACATTTTTATAAAGACTTGAAACTATGCATGTGTTGTTTTCTTTCCTGATTCAATGTGTTTGTAGCATTTTTCTGGGTTTGGATTCATTAACACCTTAAACAATGGTTATCAACAAAAAAAAATCAAAACAAAGGAAGGACTCATTGCTTGTTATAAGCGTAAAGTAAAGAATCTCTTAAATCCTTCAATATTTACAATAAAATCATTCATGTTCTTGAATGCTCATTTATAATCTTTACTAGATACATTAATGATAATCCATTACATTTTATTTTGGTTTAGATTGTTGTACTTTTCAGAATAAAACTCCAACCATTTGTTTAAAAAAAAAGGTACAGATTTATTCAAAAACATGGTATTAACAGAGTTATAAAAACAATAAAAGTGATAGATTCATCAATATTTTCTCGAAGTTCACTACAAATAAACTTCATACATAGCTTCCACTACTTTGGACAAACATTGTAGATCAAGAATACATAAATATGCATTAAAAATATATTGCGATTATCAATTAAAATAAAAATAAATTCATAAAACTTTACAGCCAAATGTATTTTTTAACATCTTTATAAATACCATTATAAAATGCTGGTAAAAATTCAAATTTATACAAAAGCATATCTACCAACATCTACTGGGAAAAAAATGCAGTAAATGATTGACACACACAGCAATAACGCATTTTTCATTGTTGTGTAGGGAAAAATAGAACCTTTTTATCATTCTTTAAAATACAATTAAATGCAAATTCCTTACATTACATACACAATCGAGAGAAATGCTAAATGAAGGCATCTCCCGGAAAAAACAGTCGAGTTGACAGGTATGCAAAAGGTATCGCCTTAAACCACTTGGATGCAACTGAACTTTTCGAGTGGGCGTGGGAAAAGCTATAAGCGTGAAACACCTCTATTACAGAACATGTCAGTAAAAATAATGGTAAATACATAAGCTATGACTAAGCGGTAGAATCACATAATAGACAAAAAAAAAAAACGCAAATTTTACGCACCTTTAGGGGAAGTTTGCCTTCAATGAATCTGTTCCATGACTAGACCGCGAAGATATTTCCCGTACCAGAGTTTGTGCAGACGCGTAATCAGTTTTAGTACCTTCCTTTATCTGAAAACAGTCTACTGCAGACTCGTCAAGTAGCTAAAATTATTTCATCACATTGTTTCTCGGTCGGAAAAGTTTTCTACTAATTATCTACCACTATCTTACTAATTATTGAGATTTCATTTAGTTATAACATGCTTTGAATATCACTGATCAATTAAACGTGAACATTGACTTAAAAGAGTGCCTTTTCAAGTCCAATTCCCCATTTTCATGTTTCATCATGATTCGTCAGAGCAGTAACACTTATAAGAATATTCAAAATGACGCAGTTGCTATCATTGGACCACTAGGTGTTTCCATGAGTGGACCACCTGACAAAGTGTTTCATTCATGTTAAATCTCAAATATTGCTGTAACTCAATTACCTTTGAAAATTGCTCAATTGTTTAAAAATAAACATGACAATGAAAAAAATAATCTCAGTAATGCATGAAAACTCTTATACTTTATTATAATTTCAAGGCAACTTTTTTAACAAAATTGATTAAAAATTTAAAACATAATAATACAGTTTCAAATACTTCTGCTGCTCCAAAAAATGCGAAAATTAGATAAATTATGGCCAGTGGACAAATGAGAGCATGTAACGTGCTATACAGTAGCTTACAGAAATGGTGGCATGGACCTTAACGAAGTCTGCCGACAATACAGAGTCCCGATAGCAACTTTAAACAGTCGCATGGAAGATAAAAACTGGTTTGTTGTTACCTTAGTCACTTATTAAAAATTTAGGAGATAAACCCTCCGAAATAGGAATATGATTAGTGAATCGTATTTTGAAACTAGAGAAGAAGTTTTTTGGAATTACTTCCGAAAAGTTGGGGGCATTGGCCTTTCAAGAGGCTGAGAAAAATAACATGTCCCACAGATTTGATTAAGACAAAAAATCTGTTAGTATTATAGTCTCTGGTAGTTTGAGACTTAAGCTTCGAGTTTCAGTAATAAAATGGTTAAAAATGTTCTCTGACATTTTAAAGAGCAAATACAATCTTGCGTCAAACGAAAATTTTCAAAATCGATTTAACAAAATTCTCAACAGTTCAAAAGAGGTTGAAAAGATAAGAGGTTGTTAAGAACAGTGTTGCGCAGGTTGAGAAAATATCAAGTGGTGAACGAGGTGTGATGACAACAGCTATGTGTTGTGTGAGTGCTGTTTTTTATTATTTATTTATTTATTTATTTATGTTCCTCTTATCCGAAAATAAAACATTTTAGAAAATAAATCTATTTTCTATAACTTATTGCTATTTATTGTGTTCAATGATCACCTGTTATAAATATTTGTAAGTTATGCATTGATTTTTAATTTGAAAATGTGGTCCATCGATGGGAACTCGATGGTCCACCCATAGCAACCGGTAGATGAATGGACCACATGCTAAAATATTTATTTTTAATTTTCATTCTTTATTGTGCATATTTATGATGAAATTAATTTATAAAGAAAATCATAACTTCATAACATTTAAGTTTTACTGAAGAATTCAGAAACTATTTCTGTGTGAATTTCAAAACAGTTACTGAATTGTTTTTAAAGCCATGATACAGTTAAGATAACACATTGAACACGCCGTTTCCATTAAAAATCATGGTTTTTCCAAGAAACTACGATATATGATTTCTTTCATCTTGCATTTTTTTACAAGCTGAAAAATAAATCTGTTATTTCGCAAATAGGTTCCTGGATCAAAATGACTCTTTTAGGTGAGCCTACACATTTTTTAAAAAAATGTCAATTATTGATTCCATCAAAGAAGATTTAGTGAACGAATCGCGATAATACGGTCCCTTGAATTCGAAACCAGTGAGTTAAATGTATTCTGCAACACTGGGCCTCCTGAAACTCCAACTTCTTTAACAAACAAAAATGCTTTTATTCAAAATAAGCTGTGTGTGTTTTGTGTTCCTTTTTAATTCTACGTAAAAAATGCAAAAGAAAGGTCAATCAAAAAGTAATAAATAAAATAGTGAAATTAATTCATCCTTTTGGGGGGAGGGGGGAGCACGGGCCCCCTGGGCCCTCCCCAAAATCCAATACTGCATGTTTGCCTCTAAAGAAATATCAACTTTGATGATAATTCAAAAACCACAGTGCTGCCATCTACATGCTTTTTATCATACTATTCTTATCAATTATCCCACAATTTGTTTGGATTACATTTGTGTTAAACTTTAAAAGAAATAACGGATGTCACTTTAAGTAAAAGTCACACTCGCAACAGAAGCATATCACCCACCATGCTTAAAGTCTAAAAAATATTAATTATTATTATTATTATTATTTTTTTTTTTTGTATATGTTATTCAAAGTACCTTCATTAACAATTCTTAAACGCATTACAAAGTTTCATAACTCATAGGCCCATAATTTTTACTGTGGAAAAACAAATGTAGCTTTTTGTTGCGGGGATGAACACAATAATTAAAAATGATTAAATTGCGAACATTTTGCAATGAAGATTAGATGACACTTCGCCTGTAGGCTCAATATTATACATATCAGACTGTGCATATAACCTAGATTTGTAGAATTATTTGTTCATTAGACAATGAAACGTAAGAACTTTAGATGCAGTCTATTTCACACAAATATAGTTGCACTGTATTAATTAGAAGAAGTATGTAATGCAGGCCCGTGTCCAGAATTTCGTAAAAGGAGAGACTGGGTTTCAAGGTTTTTTCATTATTGTCCGCATTTTCAGAAAGTGTCAAATAATTCATTTCGATTTGATGATCAGAGCACTCTCAGTTCATTTTCATATCTTCTTTCAGATCAAACCTTTTTCTATGCGGTGTATTGGAAAAGTAGTAGAAGCTTTGCACAAAATTCTTTTGTAACATATATTAAATTATGCATATTTGGTTTTACACAATGAACAAATGCTTAATAAACTAAACAAGAAAAAGTTCATTGAAGACGCAAATTTTATTATTAAACACCATATATTTTATTTGCTACAGCATTCTTCTCTGTTAGTAAAATGCCAGATTCATCATACACTATGACCAAAAGTATTAGGACACTGTTCAAAATTCACATTTTTAGGGATTTCTCGAAAAAATAAGAGACCAATTACTCTGTAATTTTTTTCACATGAAAGGTATACTCTAGCTGTCATTTTCCAACAAAATTAATTCTACTGTTCCTATAGGGGGCAAGCAACAAATTGAGAAAACAAAAATAGATTTTTGATCATCCATCATTGTAAATAGCTGGGAATAAGCTACAAATTTCAGAAATAAGTTAAAAACCTATCGATAATTAATTTTTGTATTTTCGTGAAAGTATAGCATATTTTTCGAAAATACAATTTTCTTTGAAGATTTTCGGCTCATAACCAGGGCCTGATTACTGAATAGGTCAACTAGGCGGTAAGGGTCCCCATTTTTATGGGCCCCCAAATGGCCTTCAAATAAGATTTATATTTTTGAAAGAAATGCCTTTATCTTCGTGGGTATAAGAGATACTTTCACAAAAATATAAAAATAAACTCTACATTTCTGAAATTTCCAGCTTATTTTCAGCTTTTACAATGAAAGAGATCAAAACTCTTTTTTTGTTTTCTCAATTTGTTGCTGGTTCCTTAAACGAATAGTAGACTTAATTTTTATTGGAAAATGACAGTTGGAGCATACTTTTTAGGGGGAAAAGTTACAGAGTAATTGGTCTCTTATTTCTCGAGAAATCTGTAAAAATGTGAATTTTTGAATTGTTCTAATACTTTTGGTCATATAGTGTAATCACCTTATAAAAAGCATTTTTCGCGCAGTAGATGCATTCCTCTGCCCCTGATTTCCAAAATAAGATTTGAGTCGGTAAAGAGGGAACAGTCGAAGTTTTAGCTTAACTTCAAAGAAAATGTTTTAAAAACATGAGCACTAGACCTAGACACAAATATTAATACAAAATTTAATATTCGTTGAATTTCTACATCTTATTAAAATGTATATCTAATTTTTAAAAAGGTAAATCGAAAAATTCCTTTTTTTTGAAGAAAATCACAAATTTTAGGCCTTCTGCTGGACACTTAAATAGTTTTTAATTTGGATAAATATTTTTGTGGTACACGTGGGACTGTAGGGGCACGTTTTATCAACATGAAATTCAACAAACTTTTTTTTTCGCGACTCGGCGCAGTACACACACTTTCAGACGCAAGTCGGCACGGATTGTCGTTATTCAAATTATATGAATCTTTTTGTACAATTGTTTAAAATCAAAAATATAAGAGGGCGTGCGACTTGAAACATAGACTTTCGTTTTTTTTTTTTTGGACACCCTAATGTACGTGTTGCCTCTTCCTGCCAAACGGTAGAGGGGGGAGGGAGAGTTGCTTCTTTAGCGTAAGAGGTTGAGAGACAGAGGAAATCTGCTGCTAAGCAATGTGATCCCTTTATACTTAAACTGCATACCCTGAAACGAGGCACTGAATTTGCAAACATATGAACATTTTAACGTGACTAAATTTAAGGTGTTTTTATTCGAGATATTTATATCTTGAGGCAATACTTCCCGCCGAAGATATTATTTGAATCGAAAAAAATACATATCTGCAATGTGGTTGGTCATTTTTGCCAGTTCAAGAAAAATGTGGCAAAATAACCCACCCTAGTGTATTACTAATTGTGTAGAAAAACGCTCAAATGTTTAATAGAACAAATTCTGATATGTTACATCGTTTTCGCAGTTGTTAATTAACTAGCATCAACTCTCGAGTACGTGTGCATGTAGTAGGGCAGCTGTTCCCAGCCTTTTTACTTCCTTTTACAAAAAAGGAAGTATTGGATTCGCGAAAAAATTTTCACTCAAAAATCGGCCTAATTTCTATTTTACTCACCCCCGAATGAATGTTGGGGTTTTTTTTTCGACTCGACCACACGTGGATATATACCTAGGAACGTACAGACACCCGAAATATCCATTTTGACAACCCCCAAGTTAATTACAACGAATTTCCTCGTGACGTCCGTATGTATGTGTGTTTGTGTGTATGTATCTCGCATAACTCAAAAACGGTATGTCCCAGAAAGTTGAAATTTAGTACGTAGACTCCTAGTGGGGTCTAGTTGTGCACCTTCCCTTTTGGTTGCATTCGGATGTTCCTAAAGGGGTCTTTTGCTCCTTTTTGAGGGGAAATCATTGTTAATTTCGATGTAAACTCAAGTTGTGTTATAATTTGTCGGACACTTGGCGATATATCGCCAGTCTTTTGGTCGCCAAGTTTTGTCGCCAACCTAGCGACAAATTTGGCGATTTTTTTTTATTTGGTTTCAATTTGTCCACTGTTGGTGATATTTAGAGAGTAAACAATAGAATCACATTAAAATTGCCAATAATGGGGAAATGACATTAAATTGGAGTGAAAGGAAGCCATGTGATGCACACATCAGCTCGTTTTCCTTCCTTTGTAACATTACTTCCCTGTCAACAATCATCAGCCAATAGCAATGAGTTGCAGGTAATTTTTCTTGAACTAGTAATAAATCATTTTATTTTAGTCAGCGCGCTCGTCCTTCAAGTTTGCCATTCCACTTACTTTTTAGTTAGCTTGGAACACTTCCCTTCAAGGATAGTTGCTCGTTTGTTGTGCATCCTTTTGTAAATTTTTATGACTTTGATTTTAAAAGAATGTATCAACTAATGCTTCAAAGAAAAAATAAACATGTCTTAGGACAAAGTTTATTCAAAGGGGTGGGGTACCAATACCATTGGGTATTGGTTTTTCCTGAAATTCCAACAGTCGACCATGGTAAGGCTGTATACTAATACTGTTCTGTTTGGAGTGTTTGGTTGATTACCTAATAGTATGCTACGGTCTAAAAATGACTTTGCTAATGTTCATCAAACAATAAGTTAGTTACAGTATTTTATAAAATGATAATTTAGCTGTGTTGAGCACAACTTTTCTTTTCTAACACGATTTATTTTGGAAAAAAAAGTTTACATTTTGTGCCTAAACTTTTCTTCGAAAGGATTAGGTTCTAAATGTTATTCTCTTAATATTGATTTTATTTCAGGAATTTTTTGAAGCAAGTTTTGGAAATTCAGTCAGCCGATGTGTCAATAATTAAGTTCTTAATACTGACCTTTTTAGTACCAAAGCTGACAACCATGGCTTAATCGTTGTTCTTAAAAAAAAAATTACGTTCTGATGCGAATGGTTTGATTTACAACGGTCTATGTTCAAAAATTGTAACTGAAAGAAGAAGTGTTATTTCCACAATTACGTAAGCTCAAATTATTCCATATTAAACTTATGGTTATCATAGGCGGATTTAGGCCGAAATATTTGGGGGTGCAACAATAACAGGGATCTGAGGAGGGGGGGGGGGGGGGTATTTCCGGAATAACAAGGTAGTGGCGAAATCAGAAAATAATTTTAGGGCGGGACACACTTTTAAGTCTAAAAAACGCGATGTAAACCATATTTAGTAAGATTAGGGGATGAGCAATTCTTAACATTTCAAACTGCAGAAAAAGTCTTAAACGATAAGTCTTAAACGAATATTGCTTCTAAGTCGATATTAGAAGCAATGGGTGAATCTAGCTACTGGTTTGGAATGGGATTCACGCCTCAGAAAAAATTTGAAATAGTAGTTTTGAGAACGACGTTTTACAGTTCTTGGTGATATTTTAGAGGCAAGAAAGGTACGTGTGGCTCCAAGGCTATTTTTAGAAATTTTAGTCTTATAAATGTGATTACAGTCCATATTTACAGTTTGGGTTATGAATGAGACTCATAGACTGCCTCCAATCGATTTTTTGAAAAGCAGATAGAAATACGTAACCCCCCCCCCCCTCCCTCATGCTTCCTCTTTAACTTTTCATAATTGAAGTTCCAAAAATTCTACGGAGGACAATTTTTGATGCTGGTGAACACAAATGATGAACACCGGACGGGGTGTTCTGGAGCTCTCCCCTGGAAAATTTTCGAAATTGAAGTCCTAAAAACGAAGTTCTTCTGCAATAATCCATGGTATTAAAAAAAAAGGATTCTCCCACTTAAATATTTCGAAATAGTAGTTTTCAAAACCAAAATATTAACGCTCTTTGATGATGATAGAGAAAGGGGGGTCAGAGACCCTTGTTCGAATATTTTCCAAAATTAAAGTCTATAATAAAGACGATATTTGGTAACGTTAGAGACACTGCAGTTTTTCAAAACTGAAGCTCCAAAAACGGAATTTTAAACGATTTTCGATGTATTTAGGTGATTAGATCTTCCTTGGAAATTTTGCGAAAGTGAAGCCCTAGAAACGAAATTTGAGGTACTCTGTAATAACTTTAACTGGAGAAAGGGCTTTGGAGAAGAAACATTTTGAGGACTAATAGAAAAAATGAAAACGAAATAGAAAAAAATCAAAAAAGAAAGGGGGGGGGGGGGAGGGGAAGATATGAAAGAAAGAGGATTGTGCGAGAAGGCACACAATTCGCCGCCAATAATCTGAAGCTGTTGAAAAATTTATATGTCAACATTTCTCTTTGAAAGAGAAATTAAGATTTTTTCCCAATATTCTTTTTTTTTTCGTAAAATAACTGCTTTTTCCCAAAATGAGATCTTTTCTTCTCTTCAATAATAAAGAATATTTTTTAAAAAACATCTACTCAGCATTTTGTGGGGAGGGTCACCAGTCTTTTGCCCCTTCCCCCCTGGATGCACAACTACAGCAAAATGTCCGGAAGTCCTCCTTCAAAAATTTTTGTTTATTTACCTTAAAATTGTTTGTTTTCGGTTGATTTCGGTGTAGATTTTATTGATCAACTTTCTGGCAATAGCCATGTTTTTTTTTTTTTTTTTTTTGACTTTATTAGCCATTGTTGTTTTAAAATAGAAGAGTTTGTATTGATATACGAATAAATACCCAATTACAGAACATGCAATTATTCTATACAATAACACAGCACTGGACAATAAATTGTTTGAGAAGTTTCTTTATTTGCATGAAATTATTTATTAGTTTTTTTTTTTCCAAATGGATAAAATTACTTTAATTCTTAATATGAGCACAGTTATGTTTTTCTTGCACTAGCGATGTGTGGTGATACACTGGATTCAAGTAAATTTACTAATATAGCAGCTATGATTTTTTTTCCCCCAACTGCGTTTCTGAGTGAAATATACTAAACCAATTTTTTTTCAAAACCAAACCAAAAATTTTAGGGGTGCGGCGCACCCCCTGGCACCCCCGTAAATCCGCCTGTGATGGTTATTCTTTCCATTACTCACTGTGTTAAATTTATATGCTTTGCCAAAGATTCCAGAAACCGATCTTGATGGTAATTCAATTTCAAGTATTGGTACTGCTTTGTATAACTACTTCCATCCAAATATTGAATTCATTGAGTTATTTAGTGTAAAGATAAAATTTACGAAGATTTCAAGAATTCAGGATGTTTTTGTATATATGGAAATGGTGGGGCAAAGTGAAATGGTGAAATATTTTTAGTGCCACTTACCTAGTCATATTTTAACTATGTAGTAACACACCTAGTCTACTCCAAGCAAACAAAAATTACACCTAAAAATCAAAGAATTTGATAATACAAGCAGTTTTCAAAAATTGATACTCACATTGTAATATTTTGTTCAAAGTCAAAATTTATTTTTGTCATTATTAAAAGATTAAGTTCTTGTTAATAACGTTCTAAATATTAATTGAGACCTGCTAATATGCAGCATTAATTTGTTAATTATTAAGCTTATTTGTATTTTAAATGCTGTGTACGGTTGGTCCAGTGCATGCGAAGCAAAGCGGATAAGACAAAGTGAAATAGTTCCTTTCATTTACTTATTCAATCCTTTATCAAATCGCTTACGTAATCATTCATTATTTATTTCATTTACATTCCTTCATTTAATAATTCCCTAATTTATTCATTCATTTACTTTTTTCATATATTAACCTATTCATTTATTTATTGTTTCATTTTCTTTTCATTCATTTATTCATTCTTTTATTTACTCATTCATTTGATCAAAAATATCTTTAACAATCGAATCGAGAATATTTCATTAGAAAAAAAATTTTTTTTTCACTTTGCCCCATGAAAAAAGACGTGAACATTATCCACCTTTTTTTGAAGGTACAAATTTACGGACAAAAATGAAAAATAATGTTTCAATACAAGTTTTAGTATAAAATGAATTGTACTTTCTTTATGTACCGTTTTCCAGAGCAAATTTCAAGTTTGTTCACTTTCAAAAAAATAAGTATAATCTTAACTATTTCACTTTGCTCCAAATTCCCCTACTAGAAAACTACAATAATTAATTTTGTAAGTATAATCAGTGCTGTAGTTGGAAAAATGTTTGGGAGAGTTCACCTTGACGTTTGGGGAAACTCACCAAAACAAAAGGTGATTAGAAACCAATTTGCATTATTTTTACATTAAAAAAACAAATGTTTGAAATATTTCAGGAAGCAACGTCCCCGCGATTCCCCCTCCCACCCCCAAATACAGTACTGAACATAATGATATGTTATAAACTTTGCATTAAAATTTGTTAAAATTCATTCAATTACGTCCCATAAGATTAATAAAAATGAAATGACGTACCACTGGATTCATACATGGCCGAGCATTCAATTTTTATGGCCAACTACTGGAGAATTCTCTATTAAAAATAGCTTGATTCTTCAAATAAAAACTTTGTTATTTCTGAAACAATTAAGATGAATACAATCAAGAAAATTTAAAGTTTAGTTTTACAATGCTTTTGTTGCAGTACTAGTTGCTGAAAATTTTACTTTTACAAAACGCAAGAATCGGTCTCTTAAAAGACCATCTACTACTGATGCTTTTACCTTACACTGACGTTAATGGCTATAAAGTACAATCCATCTCGAAGCATCTTTGTGTTGTTTGTACTCATTTCTTTAGTTCTGCTTCAAGGAAGTTGAATACATTTTCTTGCTCAACATTTCAACAAAAAGTATTATGGCTTCATTTTCAGTCGAATGAAATCCCCCCCCCCTAATCTATCAAAAGAAAACACAGTAGGCACAAGGTATAAAGTACGATTTCAGTAATTAAAAACCTTAAAGTTTTATTGCGCCTCTAACGAAGCAGCGAAAACTAACGACTAATTAAGGATGGAAAGACAAACAATAATCCAGCAATGAAAAAATGGTTGATTTTAAATTGATAAAAAGCAATTTATGCCTTAGTTTTTATAGAAACTGTAAAACTTTAATAGTAAGAAATTTCATAAAAATAACTGACATACAGGAGAAATTAGTTCGACAATGAATTAAAGAGTTCATTTGTGTAAGAGGATTTGTTTAAAGGCAAATCTATAGCCACCTTTAAGAAGCATAAATAAATTAATTAATTAACTAGTAAAAATCAAAAAGAAAAATAAAAGAAATTATAGACTTTTACTTTCTCATGATGTTGAACGCACATTTTTACTTAAAATGAAATTTAGTTAGATTTGGTGGGCAAATTATAGCAAAAGTAATCAATTTGCGGCCGTTTAGAAAGATAAGATAAAAATAGCTGCAAAAGCGTGTTCAATTTCAATTGATTTGAAAGAAGAATTAACTTCGCTGTGAGTCGATGCAATATTTCAAAACGTAATTGCCAGATAATGTTCTCCCATATATCGATAAATATACCGAAAAATTAAAACTATTTCGTAAGTATAACTTTTAAAACTGAATTCATATTTTTTAGGACATGTAACGTTTGAGATCTGTTGTTTTCAAGCTTATGTAGAGAATAAAAACGAATAAATATCAAACAGTAATAAAGTTTAGAAGAAAATATGGCACTGTGGAAACTAAAAAAGATATTTTTAATTTAAAGCAATCTTATTTTACCTACACACAAAATTTGAAATGCATTTAATAAAACACATGCCTACAAGAAACTTCAGATTTCTTTCATAAAATAAGTAAAAGTACTTTGTACGAGCCTACTTCTGTATTGTCCAAATTTTATTTTCAGTCATTGGTATTGGTATATCTAATAAATAATTTGTTAGTACATTTTGCGCTCTGCATGTGAAATAAATCGACCAGAGCCGTATACAAGGGGGGGGGGGTCTTAGGGTTCACCCCCCTAAAAGTTCGGTTTGACAATTAAATGTTCTTTTATATTTAAAAATTTCCAAAAAATATTGTTCCAAAACTGAAATGTCTTTCATATGTATATTATATTGCATAAAACGCTTTTAGTGAGTCAAGGCTGGGCTTCAATAATGTATCTCAAAGCTCCGCATAAAAGTTTTTAAACCCTCCCCGAAATTATTTTCTGGTTATCGCCATGAAATCGGCCATCGGTAAATGCCAAACTGCTTTTAACTTTTAGCTTCTTAAGACATTGCATAAAAAGTATGACTTACTAAAATAAATTTTTCTTATATCTACTGTTAAATTGTAACTATATGCAGCACATTTAAAATAATCTTGATACAGAAATTGAAGGACATAAAATGTAATCAGGTAAGCCAGAGGTTTCACTAGAAATGAAAAAGAGCAGGGTGCTTACTTTCAAAAACCGGCAACCTCATAAAAAAATCTATAAGGAAGCAAGAACACACCGAAAAGTCAATAGGATGCTGCTCGCTTCCAAAAAATCTGGAGTCAGCCCGAAATATATTTATAGTAAAGGTCCCACTAGCTTTTCTGAACTAACATATCTTTCCCGTGAAGTTTGGATAGGAAGGTAACTAAAATGTATTTGTTTCCACGTATCTCAGAGTTTTAGAATGCATAATAATGTTCATAATTATTTTTTACAATAACTTACTGAACGTTTTAAAATTTTTAAATTGTCTTTTGAGTACTGGTAAGCGTTAAAAAAAAAACCTGAACTACACCTATAAACGACAGAGTAATGCAAGTTAACGCTTCTACATTTCTTATGTTTACTAAGGCCAATCTTTCCTCAAATATCAGATTTCATACGAGAGCATTCTCATACTCAATTTAAAGGATTGCGTGCTAAGCACTTTGCCTCCGTTCTTATATCATAATAATAAACAAATGCATGGAAAACTGTTGTTAACAGCCAAGATGTCACAGGTCAGATTTGCAGCACAACAAAAGGAAATCATTCCCAGGACACCGGTAGGAATCGAACCCACAACCTCCTGCACCACACACAGCCAAGTACCACCTCGGCCAGAGGTGTCACCAACACTTTCTTGATAATATTTCTCAAAAACGTACGGAGCTCGAAAAGGAGACCGAAAATCAAACATTACTTGAAGAACGTACCTTCAAACATTTACTACTCCGAAGATAGGAGTACCGCTAATCATTATGATCCTTTCCGTTCCCTTATTTAGCATTTCAACACCATCCCAGCAGATAGAAAGAATGGCCGTCTTAGGAATTCTCCTGAAGGCAGATAATTGCAGAGTGTTCTTTGCTTATTGCGACTGCAACTTTTTCACCTTACAATTCAGTTATATAAACTGAAAAGGAGGCGGGAAGTCTTCATTAACTCTGCACCCATGGTAATTGTTATCGGGACAACCACAGGACTTCAAACCCAGGGATTTAAGGAGTGCGTATTCCGCATGTACTCGATAGGTATTTTGCGGTGACAGCCCCCGAGCACGGAATCTTTCGAGTTCAAAAGACCTTGCCACAAGGTTACCGTGCCACATAACATCAACATTATCCACGCAATAAGAGGAACCTGTCTTGTGAATTTTTGGAAGTTGATCTTTTTAAAGACATTTCATACCATATGAATTGTCAGTTATAAGCATACCTCAGCAAAAAAAGTTTTTTTTTCTGTTTTTTTGCTTGAAGCCAATCTTATCAGAACAAAACTTCCAATCTTGATTAGCTGTAAGTTATCGCCTCAAGCCGGAGTTAAGACAGTAACGATCATATAATTTCATATGGCGAAAAATGGGTATGAAAAGTTGTTTTTTTTTAATCAAGCATACACTTTCATGAAAAACAAAACTAAAAGCTCACAATTTCTTTTAATCCTATCTATGCCACATGCCAGAGTTTCATTATCACTAACTCTATTACAATATTTTTTACAATAAATGTTCTGAACTTCCGTCCTTCTAATGCGCATTTTACCCCACCGTGAGGTAAGAATGGGTCGAGGGAAATAATTAGTGAAAGTAAATATTATATGTTTAATTTAAAGCCACAAAAAGTGCCAAAAAAAATTATGCCTAAATATTGTGGGGTTAAAAGAAATCTTGTCTTCAAAGCAAAAAAAAAAAAAAAAATAATTAAATAAATATATAATTAAAAAATATTGCAGTTAGTGGTCAAAAGCTGAACCTTTTCTTGCGTTGAAGAAAAGGTTTCTTTTGTCCCCGAAATACATATATTAAAAAGTTTTTTTTTTTTTTTAGTTTTGGTGGGTTAATGCCATTGATTTGATCTTTCTTTTTCTTGCACAAAAGAGGTGTTTCATTTCATAAGTGTCATATTTTTAAATTAAAGAAAATTGAAAAATCTAATAAATAAGTGTGAGAAAAAAACTGAACAAAAGATACCTTTTTGCTTTTTGAAAATTATTTCTGTTTGATAATATTGGAAAATTTTGTAATTACTTTGTTAAGTCTAATTCACACCCATTTTTCTGCACCTTACAGAAACTTTCTTCAAAACAATTTTTTAAAAACATTTTTATCTAAATGGATAAAAATATAAGTTAGAATCCTGTGAAAAATTCTTAAAGCACCTATTTTACCACTTCTTATCTAACCAAATAGCTTGCTAACAGTATCCAGTCGAAATCCTACCCTACTGTGAAAATCACAGTACTAATAAAGCAATAAAAGGCAGCATCTAGATTTTTGTTGTAAATCTAAGTACCTATAAATGTATCACAGACACGGACCCACCTTTTTTCTTACATTCATGGCCATCCACTGAAAACTCCGAATCGCCATTTTGAGTTTAGGCCTAGTCCCATTTCAAGTCCGTGCCATTATTGCGAAAACAACGGATAGTAAATCCTTAAATTTACTGTAAAACATAATATTTATTTTCAGCTATAACACAGAAAAGCAAATATAAAGAAAAAAACTTACTTTTGAGGCATGGAATATTTGAGATACAAGGGGTTTCCCGACAAAGATCTTTATTACTCTAAACTTAAACAACAATAATACTAACAGGTTCTTTCGTTCTATCTTTCTTGAGGCCTCACTAACAAGTTTGTTTGTAAACATTAATGCCTAACCTCACAGAGTGACTTAAATTGCAGCAGTAATAGATGGTAAAAGATTTTTAAAGTTTAATAACATACAAGACAACACAAGGGCGTCGGTGGGAATCGAACCCACGACCTCCGACTGAGCAGACAAAGCTTCTACCACAGAGCCACGGAGTCCTGGGAGAAATGGCACGCAGTTTGATCCAAAAGAATGAAACACTTAATTTTTTTTCTGGTATTTATTGCACAAAGTAGAGGGCGCTCGATCGTTGCAAGCAAATGGAATCAGTTTTTGTTGAGCTGATTCAATTGGCGAACAACGTAAGTGAAATTATGAACAGCGCTGACTTGCGCCCTTCCAACGAAAGTGATTCAATTAAGTTAAGAAAACAAAATGGTGACTGCACAGAAGAAAGCGAATGTTTGCTGCGGTTAGAGTAAAAGAAATCACCGATAATCGTGCAAAAAAATTTTCGACAGTAAAGACCCTCCAAGTATGACATTTAGTGGATCTCTTAGGCACATTCGGTGAAAATTTCTTCGTAAAGTTATGGTTAATTTTGTTTTGGTTAACCACAAAACACTGTGCTTTTTCCAGCGCTAGTCGCTATTTTCTCTTAGATTAATTGACTAGCAACTATCGCCCTCTACTTTAGAAAATTCATACCGGAAAAACTTTCAGAGTTTTCCGTACTTTTGCTGCAAAATGCGTTTTATTTTACCAGTTAGTATTTTTGTTATTAAAGTTTAGATTAGTAAATATCTTTCTTGGACACCTTGCACACTATCTCAAATTTGCTAATTTGCTGAAAGTAATTCAGCTACACTGACTCGAGAACCCCTTGAATATAGCGTAATAAGAAGAAAAAAAAATCAACAGGTATCAATCGAAAAAGCTTAGTGAGACTTTTTTTGAGTTACTAACTATTTGCTCTCGTCCTCTTGTTATCGATATTTATGGCCTCGAAGTGTGCCTAAATTTAAGAAAAGTCGTCAAATTTAAAGACGTGTCGAAAAATGGAAGTCTCCACGAAACTACACCGTGCAAGCATGCATGGAAAATGCATGGAACTGCATGTATAGCAAGACATCCATTTGCCAAGCGTGTGAAAGGCAACTTCCATTTCTTACCGAAACTCGCTAAGTTTGGCGACTTTTTTTTTCAAATTTTTGGCAGAAGATTTATAACTATAAATTTCGATTAAAACCATAAATTTCGATAACAGGGGTACGAGGGCAAATAATTTATGCGTCCAAAAGCATTTTACTATGCTCTTTCGATTGCTACTTATTACATTTTTTTTTTCGTTATTGCACTATCGTATGGCTTCCTGGCGAGAACTATGATGTTATAGATGCAAATTAAGTTTTTAGTGTTGCCATATCAATTATAGTAAACCTAAAAATAATATAGAACAAATGTAACTCCTTTGTTCTCACTCATATTTCCACCTTCCCCTTTATGATTTCAAAACCTACTTGGAGCACTACGTGTCTCATGGGCAAAGGGCAACTAACGACCTCCGACCTTCCAGCTCATATTCTACAAGCAGTCACTTGTAGCTGGTCTATATAGCTAGTCTATACAGACCAGCTTTATAGTCTAGCTATTGCTAGACTATAAAGCTATTGCTAGCTATTGCTAGACTATAGCTTGACTAGCAATAGATTGACCCTAAATCTATCGCTTTAGTGTTAGTTGGCTCTCTGTTTAATGAATTTCTATGGACAACAAAAAATCGTCCTTAAGTAGAAAGCGTCCTTAAATAGAATGCTTTTAGTACTATAGTGGACCATCTGGGACCGTGAAAAGTCGTCGTTAAATAAAGAAATTCGTTAAATAGAGAAAGTCGTTAAATAGAGCGTCGTTAAACAGAGAGTCAATTGTATAAACGACATCTTGGTGCTAAAGCTAAAGCAACATTTTATCTATGTCCGCTGCGATAAAGTACCGTGTTTTGCTTCTTGAATCTCAATTATAGCTTGACTACGAAGAGAAGGCGGATGACCGTGAAGCGAAACCTCATTTTGTACCATTTGTAACTAGCGACCCTTTATACTGAGAGATGCGACACAGGCGTACTGCGCGCTGATTGGTCACTGGCAAAAACCGTCCAACGCTCAAGTTCCCGTCCATAGGATTTGCATTGCGCGCAACACGCGCTGAAAGAAAAAAGGTGGATTCCTTTTAAAATACGGAAAACTACGCCATTTAATTTTTGGTTTTACATTCTTTAATGTGTTGGTTACCTATATCTTGCCTTCACTAAGGAGAAAATTTCCCCAGGAATTTCTGAAAAATTGTTTTGTTTTGCCAGGCTTACGTTCAAGGTTTTGTTTCTTGTATCCTAAGCGATATTTTCGACTTTGATGGCAAACCAATACATTTAGGATATACTTTAATGTGTTAACTTACTTTCTCTCGAAATTCATGGTGTTTTCTTTCCTGTAATATTAGTTTTAATGCTGGATTTTCCGATTCATGAAAAAAGCATGCTTTGGCGACATTCGGGATTTAAACACACGCCAATCAGGTTACTGTACTCAATGTTAAAAAATTTGTATTTACAAACAAACAAAGCTGGATAATTGAAGGATTCTCTTTTACGTGATTTATATAATAAAGTTGTTGCTTTAAAACCATTAGCAAGTGTACGTTTGACCTTTTTTTTTTAGATTTTAAATCTGATAGCGTGAACTTTTGAATCAATTGGCTTCTACATTCTAAAAACATTTTAGTTCTTTTTATTTCCTCCTGTTTTCGCAGGGTTTGCTGCTATATTAGTACATATAAATCCGACGTTTATTTTAAAATTATCATGATATTTGATAATTTCGATATTTATTTTTGGAAACACAAAGCTTGCAGTATCGTATATGAATATTACTTAGTTCCTCAATTTTCGAGGCTATGTAGCATGGTGGATAAGGGACGCGCTTAGAGGTAGGGAGGGTGTCGGTTCGATTCCAGGTGGAAGCAAAATCGTTTTCGTCAGCACATTTTAAACTTTTAGTATTATCACTGCCATAATTAGTTTTATCACCAATTAAAATCCTATAATAATTTTTTACTAAATAAAAATTTGTAAAAAAATTTAAAAAAAAAGATTTTTTTTAAGTAGAAATTTTTTGAAATGACTTGCACAAATAATGCACTCAGTTATTCTTTTACAGAATTTGATTTCAATTGAGCGAAGAAACGATTTTCGTTGTAATTCAGTTCTACGGATTTCTTCCTCATACGATATTAAAAGCTAATGTGCTTGAATTCAAAATGCTCCTGTAAAAAAAAAATAGTTGAAACTTAAGTAGTTGAAACTTAATTCATCACTGAAATTTATTTAAAATATCATATATTGATATTAATGAATTTTTAATATGTTAAATGTGTTTAATACATGTATAAAAAGTTCTACGGTTGGGGTAGTAAACATAACCTCTTAACATTGTGAAGGCTACGCAGCGCTGCCGTGTTAGGTTTGCCTCAATATTATTAAAAATTTTTATAAACCTTTAACAAGATTTGATTTGCGTAGTGTTTAAAATATATTTCATTCATTAGTCTGTATCAAAGCAAAATGTATGGCAAAAAAATTCAAAATTCAGCTGTTTTAGATTTAACTACTCTCTTAACTAAATTTATTGAGCAGATTGCTTGTTTATTGTACTTAAATGCCTTAGGTACTGGCTTTTCAAGTACTTTTCAATTTTTTAAGGAACGAATCATGCAATTTATCGGGAGTCGGGAGTAAGGGGCCCCAACAAAACAAAACGGGAGGGGGGGGGGGGCTATAGCTTGTTTAGCTTATAGGTAAATTCGGTCCAGCGGAAGATTTATTTCGAAGGACTAAAGAGCAATATTGTGAAATACCACTTGTCCCAAATATATCAATCCTTGAAGGGAAAAAAAAAAAAAAAAAAAAAAAAAAAAAAAAAAAACACGATATGATACATAAACGGCAAAATTAAGCGTGGAATATTCATTCTTGACAGCGTGAAACTGGCTGCTCTGCGCCAAACAAGCGATAACGCGCCAGGCGCGGATGCCCTCGCCAATTCGAGTTGGACGGTTTTTTCGAATCGGAAGTATGCGCAGAAACGCTATTTCAGCCTGTGTCGCATCTCTTAGTATAAAGGGTCGCTATTTGTAACAGGTGGAATCAATCAGAAAGCACCTAAAAGTGAGAGTCGTTCTCACTGATCCTATCTATCACAAAATAATAACAATCAACCTATTACAAACGATACAAATGATGTGTTTGCTTCAAGGTCAGCCGCCTTCTCTTCGCGGTCAAGCTGTAACAAGACGTTAATAGGAAACCGCACGCAAAATGCAAAACACGCTTCTTTACCAGAGCAGAGATACGAAGAAAGTAATATTTAGCCCCAAGATGACGGTCATGTTGCTACTTAACCTATGATTGAGGGCTTTAGCTTACACAACAAAATTGCAACCGTCAGCTGAAGAAAAGAAGCAACGATAATAGCATTTGAAACATTTTATTTTCATGATTTAAAATAAAGCTTTAGACTAAACATGAATAAACAAAATGAAATACAACAAGAAAATGATTTTCCCCAAACAGTATAAAAAGATGACTAAATAAGTTAAAACAAAAGTGAGCACAAACAATCATCCTCAAAGAAAAAAAACTTTGAACTCGTCGAGCATAAATAACGAAGGGAATTTTCATTTAATATAAATATACATCCAACATCACAAATACACAAACTGCTTGTTCAGAAACACGAGACTTAATTCTACAAAGACTAGGCTACAAAATTTTAACACATTTTAAATATCAGTGTACATTCAGTACCCACAAACGTATACAACGATATGTTAAAGCATATTAAATATGCGTACGAATTCTTTGGAAAAATACTCACGTTCAGCTTTAACTGTAAGAATATATGTGTGTATTACAGTATTCGAATAGAAGGCATTCAAACTGATAATTTCGATTTTTTCTGCTGGTTACACCGTAAAATCTAAATTTCAGTATTTATAATTAAAGCAAATGAAATTATTTAAATTTAAACAAAGTTCCTCTAAGCGAAAATGTAACAAAAAAGCAATCTTATCACAAACTTGAATGAAAGGATGAAAACTTCACTGATTTGTAAGAAAAAAAAAGGAATTTCTGCACTATTTACTTCTGTCAGTTTACGATTCAAAACGTACAACATAAATAGTTGGGATGAAAAAATAAATTGAAATTAAACAATCGAAACGACTATAAACATTAAATGCAAAAATTATTTCAGACATTTCATTTTAAAACAGTAGTATGCTAACAGTAGTATTTAACAAGTAGTATGCTACTATTCATTTTCTTCAAGCATGAAAAGTCCACTCGATTCAATGTGAAAAACTTTTAATTAAATATTCAATTATACAACAGTAAAAACTACAAAGTAACATTTTTAGCAATAAAAGTGTTATGAATTACTGAAAATAAGCAAGAAGAGTTACTACGCAAAATAATTAAAACTTCATTTTTAATGCTTTTTAAAGTATAGTTTTTTAAACACATGATCATTTGCGTAAATAAAACATAAAACTAATTTAGTCGGATAAAACTTTCAATAAAAGAGGAGACATAAAATTTATTGGTGAGGCGATTCGATTAATAGTGAATATAATGGTAATAAATACTTTTTTAAGTAGTCAGGACGCATAGATGTAATTAATTATGACGATATAGTCAGACGTTTCCGACCTTTTCCAAAAAATCGACATTTTTTAGGAATTTCTAGAGATAGGGGAGGGTGGCCCAAAGTGGGTAGGTTTTCAAAGAACGCTCGAAAATTGTAGTTTTTGGATTTTAATCGCAACAATTTCGGTTTTATTTCCTAGCAGGGTTCTTGAACTTCAAAATAAAAAGTGATTTTTGTATTATTTCATACCCAATATTTATTTATTATCAAACTTAACAAACATGTGAAGAACTCGCTTTGCCCTACCATTGAGCCCAAAGCGGGTAAGCTTAACTAATTGTGGTTTGGTACATTTTCCAACCAAATATGAAGTTATAAATGATTAAAACAGTTGACTAGCTACCTGCCATCATATAAAAAATATAAAATAGTTGTACTTATCCAATTTAAAGTCAGTGCATTTATTTATAAAACATAAAGAAATAACTGAGTTAGTTAATAGACTAATTAATTGTGCCATCCTAAAAAATGACTTTTTAAAGTTATACTTATCCTATTGAAAGAGAAAATCTAAGTCAGCACACGAGTCAAGAAATTTTAAATAAATATATGATTAAATCCTACACCCGCTTTGCCCAAAGGCACGTTTTTAATTTCAATAATTATAACCTTAAATTAATAATTGAAAAACGGAATGACCATCGTAGTTTATCGGTGGATAGTGTCAGAATAAGTAAATATTACTGACAATAAAAAAAATAAGCTGGTCTTCGACTAATCACAAGTTACAAAAAAACTTTTTTTTAAATGTATCATTTCTTTTATTTTAAGCCAGGTTGCGCCATGTCGCTTCACTGCTGCCTCGCTGGGACTGATAATAACTCGGGGGTGTTCGGGTAAACATGACATACGTATTCATCGCCGCTAACCCACCTTGGGGGGGGGGGCATATGAAGGTCTACCCGCTTTGGGCGACCTACCCACTTTGGGCCACCCTCCCCTACACTTGACTATTTGTGTCACAACTTAGGTCGAATGAAGGATACGATACAAACTCAAACTTTTCAGCAAAAATTCACTCATGCATGTATTTACAGGCCCTCCCCCCCAAAAAAACAAGTAAACAATAGTAATAATAAAATTAATTAGCAAAAAAGTTTTTTTGATCTTCCAGCATTGTAAAAATACAAGAATTAAAATCTGTAATTAAAAAAAAAAACTACCTATTTTTTTTTCTTCCTATTGTCAATTATTCTACGAAGTTTTATAAAAATATCATTTTTAGTTAAAAAGCATTTATTTTAAATATGCCAATTTTCTTTGCATGTTTTGGGCTTATAACAGGCAAAGTGCCCTACAAAATGTCGCTAAGCTTTCAGAAGTCTTTATAGCATAAAATGAAAGCATTATACTTAAATTGCAGAAAAAAATATTGGAAATTTGATAAACTGTGAGCATTTAAAGGGACTAATTTTTCACTGAACATGAACGAAATACATTTTTGTGCTGTTTTGTGCACATTTACTGTAAAAAATTTCTGGGGTCCCAAAAGAAGAAATACTGCAATATATAAAATAAGTTAAGAACGTCGATTTTTGGTTGATTTCACGTAAATTTGCGGCTTATGCGCGAACTAAAAACTGCAAATTCCTGTAATGACAACTTTTTTGTCCACAATAGAGGGGTGTCCGCAGGACAGGGGTTTAATAATGTTATTTGCCTTGGAATCGGGGAATTAAAAATTGTCTCCTCACTTAAGGGGCATCCGTTAGGAGGGGTTTTACTTATTTACAAATATATATTAAAAGACAATTAAAAAAAAAAAGCATTTAAACGCGATTAGAGCAACAATTTTGAACATTTGGATTTTTATAAAAATATTTGAAAATTGACCATTTTTTACCTTTTTTTCAAACTTTGCTGGCAATGCGCGATTTGAAGACATAGATATTATTTTTTTTTAAATTATTTTTCCCATGTTAAGGATGACAATACACAACTTTTTTTTTGCTATTAGAAGTTGCTTATCAAAAATTTCCTCTTTTCGGCCCACCCTACTGAACAAGTGTTAAGCTGCGAAGTACTTCAAAAATATGAAAGGATAAATTGTTTTCTTTCGCGCATGGGGCAGCGAAACATTAATTCCATTAAATGGAATTAATATTTGGTTCATCAAATTTTCAATGCTTTTATTCGGAATTTCAGTGTAATGTTTCTCATGTGCTATCATGTTTTCTGAAAAATCGGTAAAGTTAAGCAGAAAACACTGTCTGCTTTGGGAGAAGAAAATTCGCATTTTTGAAAGAAATGCTTTTATCTGCAAAAATATATAGAACATTTGAACACAGCAAGTAAGCTATTTTTAAAAATTATAGCTTCCTACAATGCAAGATGATCAAAAAAAAAAAGTTTCTTTGTCTTCAATTTGCTGCTGGTCCCTTAAATGTGTGATTGAACTTTTACTGGAAAATGTGAGCTCAAGCATATCCTTTGTACGACTAAAGTTTTAAAAAAAAACTGCTAGTTTTTCCTCTTGAAGTTTGAAAAACAGTTAGTCATTCAATATGTCCAGAGACTTTTGGTTACATACCGTTTGCTATAGCTATGAAGAAGTAAACCGAAAAGAGGAACAAGTATTTCACACCTTATTTTCAAAGATTGACATCATTGAACACAATAAAAATATGGAACAAAAAATGCTCTTTGGACCTACAGGCTTTGAAAACAAAATAGCGTAGAATGTGTCACAACCATTCTAGATAATTTCTATTATTTGCGAAATATTTCAATAATTATTTTTTCTAGAAAAATAGAGGTTTTCTAAGTTTATAAACAACGTACGTTATATTATTTCAAGGATAAAATCAAAGATATATTTATAAAAGACAATACTCCGAGAGCCGAAGAATATAAGTTTAAAAATTTCTCTCCTCATAATACAAATATTTATTTTGCTTCAATGCAAGAAAAAATAATGAAAGCAAAATATAATAAATAATTAAATCATAAATAATAAATAAAATCTGTTTATGCTATTGGAATAACTTAATATTCGAACCATACTGCTTTAACCTAAAACTATAGTAGGGTAGTTCCACAGGTATAACTGACTGACATTTTAAAAGCAAAATAGTAAGCATTTTGTAACATTCAACACAAGATATCTATTGTACAAACGATCATTTACTCCTGGATTATTGATTACTTTTAAGCTGAATACATAGATAGAATTGAATTCCCAAAACACTTTTTAGATGATTTTCGAAAAAAAAAGTTAAAAACATGGTAATTGACCGACAATACTGAAAGCAGCACGTCAGTCACTTACCATGTTTTTTTTTTTTTTTTTTTTGAAAATTATCTGAAATGTATTTTGGGAATTCAATTATATCATTGAATTCTGCTTAAAAATACAATAATCCAGGAGAAAATATCGTTTGTACAATGTACATTTTTTGTGGAATGTTACAAAATACTTACTGCGTTACTTTAAAAACGTCAACATTCAATTTCATTCACTCTTTTTCTTTGCACGAAACCAAATTTGCCTAGGTGTATCTGAACCTGGGATTATTAATCAATTTTGCATTTTCAGCGGTTTTATTCCAATATTTGAATTCACAGCTTTTCCGCACTGCCGAAATAACACCCCATTAAATTTGATACTTTTAGTTAACGTGTTTAGACCTACGCAGAGCTTGTTATAATAAGTGTATGCCATTTAAACTTATTGCATATGTTATACAGACCCAAGAAATAAGAAATATGCCTTAAAGAAATAATCGTTCAAACTTTTAACTGCCATTAAAATGGTTATTCGCTTCTTTTAATGAAATTCTCATCTCCAAGTGTGCTGCAATGGATAGATGAACTCTTCACTTCTGTTAACTATGTGATTGAAGTATAATAAATTCTGTGGTAAAATAAAAACTTTTGCTCCTATATTGTTGTTTTTTTCTTTTTCTGCGCTTCTTTCTCACACGATAATAAATATATGAGCTATTACTTTCTTATTGCAGATTTACGATAGAAACAGTTTCAATAACTTACGTATATTAGATCCAAGAATGATTTATTCGAATGAGTTCAAACAAGGCTCAAGCAGGGTAAGCTTACCTATAAACCCTCTGTACATTAAGTACATCGCTGGAATAAATAGTTACAGCAGTACACGAAAAAAAAAATCATTGAGTGCGAACGCATATTAAAACAACAACTTCTTGCTAAGAAAAATAAATGCAAAAGTTTACATAAAACTAAAATAACAAATATGATCTCCAACTTTCAATTTAATACGTCACAATCACATTGAAAAACCATTTTTGGTAAACTGAAAATCAAGACTATTTAAACTTAAACCTAGAAAATGACTTTTAAGACTGATTTTAGTTTTAATGTATGGATGGAGTACGCTTTGTATGTCTCTGTCTGTTTGTATGTCTTTGTACGATCCATGGAGCAGTATATCAGAATCAGTCACTATGATTTCCTTAGTGAAGTTGGAGTGATTGTTTTTCTTCTAACAGTTTATTCTTTATTACGGTAATATCCTCTTTGGACAAAATAAAAGGGTCCGGCGAACGAGCCACTGATATTTTACGAGCCTTTTTAATTTTGATCACCCTGTGCAAAGTATGTAACTGCAGATCGTATCACGTGTAACGATACAGAGCATGGTAAAGAAATAGTTGTCGTTCTAAAATTTGTTCGGCAGAAGAAGAATATTTTAAACCTGTGTCCAAAAAGCACTTTTTCTACTAATAGAAAACATAATAATTCCTCAAGTGTTTTCACACATTTCTGCCATAAAACTTCAACGATCAGTTAATTGGTGGATCAGAATTGTCGACGGTAGGCATCCAAAGTTTATGAAACGTAAACTTCAAGTGGAGTCAAGACTCTGGAATGTATTTAGGAATTATTTTGCAAGCGCAGTGGTGTGGCGCAGCAACGAAACCCCACTGTGGAATTCGAAAAGGATCATCAAGTTTTCTATAGTACATGTACATCCATCCGTACCGTTCTGTGCACTCACTTTCGTACCTGAAAAATACAAATTTGCAAATCAGTTGGACAACACTTTTGAAAACGGTTTCTTTCAAACCACAAAACATTGAAACAAAAGTGTGCTCATATTTAGATAAAAAACTAAATATTAAGATATAAAAGTAATGAAAAACTTCTGTCAAAATGTAATAAGTATGCAAGAGCAAACACGACTGTCACGTGAATTCTTTAAATAACCATAAACCTACAATCATAGGTGAGTTCAACTGTCTTCTGAGTAACACTCCAGTAAATGTATTGAACAAAGATGTAAAATTTTAACTTCCGTGAATCTGGGTTACTTTGCGATTACTGACGTGGCATTGTGGTCACTTGGACGTCCACAGTTTCGGCATAGTACTGAAGGGGAGGGAAAGTCACTAGTTCTCCGCACCACAGAGGTAACTGCTTGCGATAGACTGCAGGACTTTTGGAATCACAGATTTTACGAGGATGTATTCCGCGCGTACCCGGTACGTTTTTAGGGCCGTTAGGCTCCGAATGCAGAACCCTCCGATTCCGAGTTTCCTATTTAACTAGGCTGGCTACACACGGCCCTGTCAATTTAGACAACAATAATTTCCGGCTTGGCAATACATCGCCAAGCGTTTGGTTGCAGTTTTTTCCCCCAAGTAGGCAAAATATCACCTAGTTGGTGACAAAAAAATGAGATGCCAAATCCAGGGTCAGGTTTGCGATATTGGTGATATTTAGGGAAATTCCAGTTGAACGAACATCAAAATTGCACGGGGTAAATTACTATAATTCTTTGAAATTATTGTGTGGTATTGGCTACATCAAGAGTTTTTGGTTACGAGAGGATATTATTGTATTGCATCTCAAAGCCGCTTGTGCCCCATCTGCATAATTTATAGTATTTCAATAACTGCACTAGATTACGTTATTTTCAAAACGTTACATGAAAAAAAAAATCTACAGTCTTAACGTTTTCTAAAGAAAATCACCTGTCTTTGTTCCGACTTCAAGAAATCACAAAACGACCAAATCACCTAAAGCAATTTCGCTGAAATGTTTTTAACACTTAATAAACATGCTGCTCTGACATATATATATATATATATATATATATATATATATAAATTACTCTTAGCTTTTGATCAGAAGGTTGATAGTTTTTTAGCATCACAGTTAAAGTTGCCAATAAATGTATCTGAGCAATAACTATACGGTGTACTCTATTTTTAAGTGTCACCTGAAAAATGTTTGGGAAATGATTCAAAAAGTTTGAATACCATTTAAAAGAAAGAAAACAAACTGATGGCTTAACAACGTCAGGAGGATTAATGAATTTCTTTGGGATTTGCAAAAAATGTCGTCCGCGATCTATTGAAACCATATCAGATTTTTTACCCAAAATTCAGGTTCTTAGAAAAATCTTTTGTGAAAGCTAATATTCTTCCCAGAGATTTAGATACTGCAGGCATTTGGTTTGACTGCACCTGTTTTTTGCACTACACTGCGCCTTCAACTGTTTGATACTCATTGAGACTGCTATAAATACGTACATTCTTCGAGAAATAGAGAAGAAAAGAAAAGCGTGTTTGTAAAAAAATCCACACAAATTACACTGTCTATAAAAAAAATCTGTCATCTGTCCCAAAGATTTTATTGACTGATCTTGGTTGCAATTTTCACGCTGAATTCGAAAATGATAAACTAATTTTCTCCATCACGTAGCAAGTTTGCGTGAAAGGCGCTGAAATAATTTACAATAGTGGCATTTACCATGAGGAAATCAGGTAATGTTCACCTTAATTGACAGGTCTAATCTTGGCTTATTCGACATAATTTGACTTTGGAAGGTCCTATAATGTAGTGATGTTGCCAACAGTGATATGCATTGCATATGCATACTTGCTCCCTACTTTTCTTAATATAGGATAGACCGACCAGTGAATGAACTTTTCCCAGGCAATAAACAGTCCGTTATATATTTTAAAAAATAAGCTTCCAAAAGATTTTGTTCTAGATAAAGGCTTCTCAAACTTTTCTGACCCGCGTCACCCTTTGAAGAGTTAGAATTATTGTATGGCACGTTGTCTACCCCTATTTTTGGGATGAAAGTGAGCAAGTAAAGTAGGCCAAATAAGGCTACCCTATGGTTCAAAACCTAATATCTCGCTCCTTTATGACTGAATTGCTCCGGCTTTTGCATATTTACCAAATGACTCATAAAAACAAAGAAAGAAAATAAAACCAAGTGAAAACAATTTAAGTTTCAACTATGTTAGCAGTTTTCGCAAAGAAAAGCGATTTGGCCTTACTAGGAATACTCTGGGTAAAGATTACTTTGCACAGAATCGTAGATAAAAACGACAAAAGGTACTGTCAAAACTAAAAAGAATTGAAAGGGTCTTTAATATCAATATAAATATTAAACAACATTTGGTAACTTCAAAAACATTACCGAAAATTCCATGTTTATTCCATGTTATTTCCACAAAAAGAAGAAAAACCAATCGTTATGCAGTCGAGCCCGCTTAATGGAATAGCAAATATTCCACGAAAAAATATTCTAATAAGTGGAATATTCCATTAAACGGGATTAAAATAATAGATAACAACGATTTGGTGAATTGAAAATGTATTACATTAAACGGGATATTCTTTTAACCGTTATTCTAATAAGCAGGCTTGACTGTATTCGAAACAATTGATATCGTTATTTTATTTTGTATTTTTTTTATCACTCATGCATGCAATTCGTACGCACCAGCTGTGCGTAGTAAATAGAATGCTACTAAAATAGCACGGAATTCGCAAATGGCCACGAAGGAAAAGATGCTTTCATTGTAGCTGTACTGTAACAGAAGTAAAAGCGCTAAAAGGCATAAATTCAACTCGAAAAAAGCTTTATTGCCTAAAACAGTGAAGATAAAAATTGTCTATTGAAAGTACAAGCAGAAACTTTCTGTACATCCACACCATCTTTAGTTCTTTATTGAGTTTGTGCTGTTTGACCTTAACTTTGAACGCAGCTGCACTAAGTTTTCGAATAGCACATTTCGAATTTAAAATTTTATACGCACGCAACTAAAAATGCAACACCTGTGATAAAACTATATAATAATCGCAGAAAAATATGGCGAAAACAAAATGTGTACTATTTGAGAAAATTTATTGAAAACGTTAAAAAACTGAAAATTAGTAAAACTTCTACTCATTTGTGGCAAAGGAAAGAACTGTACCACACACCTCAAAATTTTTATGGTATAGTTAAGTGCCACCAATGGTACCTTTTTCACCCAACTCATCATCGAAAATAAAATTATACTATTTTTACTAATTTTGGCTTAAAACATGAAAAAACAGCATTTTTAGAAACTTCAAACCAATTGCGGAAGATCAAGAAATTGTCAGAAAAAATTCAATTTTTTTATGTGCACTTTGCTCCACCAATGGCACCTTTTCCGCGTTACCCATCATCGAAATTTAAAAAAAAAGTTGTTTTTCGGCCCTCCCTACTGTACATCAGTACTTTTCTCTTCCAAAATTATAAAGCTGGTTTCGTGCATGCAACTACTTAGATAAATATTAGTTGTACTTTGATAAATATTAGTTGACTCTCTTCTTGTGAGGTGGATAGGGACCGCGTAAAAAAAGTTGCACAAAGAAAAAGTCGCTCAAAAAAAAAAAAAAAAAAAAAATGGATAAATTAAGTATATTTGTTATGTCTATGATTTCAATTGTTTTCAGCCACTGCAGAATGCATTTCGGGTAGAGGGGTGCTTCGGCACTGGTTACGAAAAATTGCGAAAAACCAATGAATGAACTGGTTTTTTTTTAAATGTTTTTCTGAAAATCGGAGAAAACTGCAACAGGGCCTGAGTTCTAGTCAAATAATTAGTCCTCGATGAAGATCAATGGATTTTTCAAAGCTAACTACATTGGCTTAAAACAATGACCTCTAGCCCTGCTTTAAACGCAAAAATTTAATCCATTTATTTTCTTCCCTTTGACAAATTTAAAAAACTGAATCATGTCCCCTCTGACTCTCCTTTGCTAGAGATCATAGATATTAAGCCTTTTAAGTCTGATATCAGAATCTGAATCTGAAGGTCCCCTTTCTAGCCTAGTAGTTTCCTTTGAATCCTTTCTAACGAAAAAAAGTTGGAATTTCATTCGGCAAATCAAAATTTTTCCTTTTCTCAAACATTTTAGTTCGGGGTACCCCTAAACGCCTCCAAATGAGGTCTTACTAAACTTCTGTATTTTTTCAGAAGAACCTTCTTGGAATTGCCTTAAATTGATCGATTGATTAACTCAAGCATTTTATTGGTTTCGCTGAGCTTTTGAATAATGGCGTTACTGCCACGAACGCATTTGTTCTTCGCAATAACGAACATATTTTCCACGAACATTTAGGATAAATATTTTCTATTTTGTTGCGCAAAAGGAAGTTTTTTACATAATTGAAAGCAAACATTCCCAGTACCCCACTCCTCCTCGATGTAAAAAAAAAAAAAAAAAAACCATCATATATATATATATATATATATATATATATATATATATATATATATATATATATATATATATATATATTACTAAAAAAAAAATGTTACCAAAATTTTGAACGATCTTTCAAAAGAGACTAACAAAACGAAAATGTCTACTGAATCAATACTTTCGAGATGAAAATATACAATTCATGCGTAGGCATGAAAGTTGAAGTAAAAATCTATTAAATACCCTCGTAACGGCACGTTATCATTTCGATTTCTCATTGTCTTAAGTGTGATTGCAAAAAAGGCTATTTTCGGTATACGTTACGACAAAAAAGAGCTGCTCCGGAAGGAGGGATTGACCCGATATTGCTTTTATCTGCTTAATCTAACGCCTCCGACAACATTGAAATTGCCAAATGTTATTCAAATGATGGCTCGTTTCCAGAACCGTCAAAAGAGTAAAAGAAACATTCAATATATGTGAATTATGCCAGCAAATTGCAAAAGCAATCAATCTGCTTTTTGATTCCGGAAAATGTTTCTAAATTGAACGTCAATACTGAAAAGGCTTATTATCTTTTTTCCCTTTTCTTTTGGAGTTTGTATCACGAGTTAATAATTTTCCAAATTTTAATCGATAAAAATAATGTCCTTTTTTATGTTGATATGTGGTATCATTACGTAAACGTATTTGTTTCATGAGTGTGCATTAACATATATTTATTGGGTGACATTATGTGCTTTACAAAAGGTTTTAAACGCAGATTTTTGATTGCATTGGTTTAAACACATAAATTGAAATGCTATGTACACAAACACGTTTGTCGACAACATTTAAATTAGCTTACTTTCCAAAACATTAAATTGGATATTTTACCAAGGGTTTTCATAAGCCTTAGATTCCATATAATCTCACACGTTCATTTATCCGCTAAAATATGTAATTAAAAACGAAATCTTGCGTATACGAAGTGTGATAAAAAGAATGTGGTGAATAACTTTTATTTAAAAGTAGCAATAAGATTACATGGCGTTTAGTTTAATCTCTTTCAAGGTATTGCTCTTGGGTAGCAATACACTTGTCCCAACGCTGAGTAGAAAAATGGAAGTATTTCTGGATTCGTTTTCCTGCAAAACTTTCAGATGATCCGTTGCATCTTTCTTAGTGTCAGGAATAGCGTCCTTTAAGCGCACTTTTAATTTAAGCCAGAAGTCGCAAGGTGACAAATCCGGTGACTAGGGATTGTGCAGTTGCGGTGGGTAAACAGGAGCACATTTGTCGACGTCGAAATTAATGAAGTCATTGGATGGAATCGGTTTGATTTATCTGAACTGAAATAGTTTTGAATTGAAATCATCAGTTTGAAGTACGTGATTCGTGTCAGACTCGATAACCAAAACCTCACACTAGCGACGCTGCATCTAATTGATAAGTCCGAACGTTTTCAAACGGTTGCATCATATGGATTTAGCTTCAGTAATTGCTACTATGAAAATTCATTTCTTTTACCTTTTGATTCCTCCTTGTGTACGAGTACACATGTACAAGGTGTGCCTGGAGAATAATGTCAATGAGTCTATTGGAATACATTTATTGATCCGACCATTTCAATACAATGCAAGTTTTCAATGTAGACTATTCCTGAGTTGATGCATCGTTTGCGGCGAGATTTCCAGACACTGAAATCTCGCTGCAAAATTCCAGACGCGACTGAATTTTTCGAAACGTCCTTCAGATCCCTGGTGAAAACCTCATTGACATTGGCAAGTGTTTCAAAAGGATTTCCTTTCAAGTTAGTTTTCAAGTAGGAATACGAATAAGTTGAGGAGATATTCCCGTTATTTCAAAAATTTCTAGCAGTACAAAGCAAAATGCAACTGCTCTCTACCTCTTATTCAAATAAAAGTAAATAAATTAAAATTAAATGAAGACAACTAAATGGTTTTGTCCTATGATGATTGATGAAACACAAAAAATCAAGAATTACAAGAATTAGCTAAAATGATTTGCATAATTTTAGTCAATGATCAGTACAGTTAGAGTTTAAAAAACTCAGCCCTCCATAACCCAGCCAAATTCAGAAAACTGAACTAAGCGCAGACAGAAAAGAAAAAAAAAAAAAGAAAAATTAATTTGAATTTTGACATCTTGAATTCAAATTATGTTTTTCGCAATCACGAGTGTGTGTATGTAGGCATGTGTGTGTGTGGGGGGGGGTGTGTGTGTACGGGGTATGTGTGTTTGTGTCTGTGTGCAGGCAGGAATGTGTGGGTAGTTGTGTGTATGTGTGTGTATGTATGCGTGTGTGTTTGTGTGTGTATGTGTTTGTGTGTGTAGGTGTATGTGTGTATGTGTTTGTGTGTGTAGGTGTATGTGTGTATGTGTTTGTGTGTGTGTGTATGTGCGCGTGTGTGTGTAGTTGTGTATGTATGCGCGTGTGTGTAGGACATGGATGCAACCTGGAGACGGCTTTCGCTATAGGAGCAGCATCGTGAGGAGCCCGCCTGTCCACGGTGATGGTGCAGAGGGTGGCGGTGGGAAAAATCAAAGGAACGTCAAAAACAGTCAAATGAAAGCAATAAGCAATCGTGATTGCTCAAAAAAAGCTTGAAAATCCATTTGGGTGCGCATTCTGGATAACCCAGGTTTTCGGGACTTTACTGGATAAAAAAAAAATATTGTTGCCTGTTTTTACGACCAGAGTGTGAATTGGTACCGGAGCAGATGGGAGCTCCCTTCCTGTACTGTGTTTCTGGAAAAATGGACTTCTCTTTCACATAAGTTTTATCACTGCTCAAAATGCAATTATTTCTCAATGGCGTTTTGAAAATTTACGAATTCAACCCTGACATTGCAAAAAGTGTTGCTTTGCGTTTTGCAGAAAAGCCACATTGCAGAAAAATGGTGAGTGAATATGTCAGTCTCTCAGTCCTGATTTCACACATCCACTTTCAACTTTACTGATGTGGGTTGATCGTTTTTTTCTCTGATGAAGGAATCTATAGTAGCTTTAAAATAAGTATTTTCTGTAACTTTTTGACGAATTTGCTTTTGCTTACTTTGATCATTCATCTCTTTTCACACATTAGCAGAAAGAATTTTTGATCATTTACTACTTACTTTGCTACAAATTAATCAATCAGTACTTCCTCTTTCTCCCACAAATACAGTAAGAAAAGAAGAAGTGAAATAGCAGATATTTTAATAAGTTAAATTATCTTAATTTTTAAACAATATATAATATTTCTGTGAAAAGAAGGGTGGTATATAAATTATTATTAGTTTCGTATATTGTAGAAAAATGTGGAATGATTCAAAGCTGGTTTGAATTTATAAACACGTTAGCAAATCGTTGGACTTACAGTCAACTATAAAAGTATACGTATGATTTCTGATTGAACTAATAGTGATACAGTGAAACCTGTGTATAACGATACTGTCTATAACGATATCCTGTCTATAACAATATTTTTTTTTGGCCCCAGCAAAATGTCAGCATGAATAATCAAACTATCTATAACGATAACCTGTCTATTACGATATTTGTTTTGGGTCCCAACAGTATCGTTGTAGACAGGTTTTACTACAATACAAATTTTGAAAAAAACAATTTTGCCCGGGGCCAAATTTTACTGTCACTTCATGAGGGGCTTATACGTGGGGATGTTATGAAGTTAAGTCACTTTGGATCCCAATAAAAATTAGTTCTTCAGCATTCATGTTCAAGAACAATCTTACAAGCATTTTTACCGAAAACTTAATATCTTGAATGACAATTTTCTTGAAATTACATTTGCATCAAATTAAGTACATCGAATTATATAGTTTAGCGAGTTTTGAATGATAGAGGAGAGTTGAGAGGAGAGGGATGGTACAGCTGTATTTATACCGAACTGAAATGTGAAAAATAATTGGTAGGTCGTCCAATAGATGTAGCAGATTACAATCAAGCAAGAATCTAAAGTTGCCATATGTAGTGGATAAGATAGTTAAAAAAAAATACATCCTCTTTTGGCATAAGCTGTTTTATTAATCCTGACTCTCTCCTATTAACGCTTAATGAAGAAATATATTTAATAAAATGATAGCGTACTCACAATGGGGATATACCGATGCAAGGACCTGTCTCTGTGACGCATCTGTAGGAGAAGACGTACTGTTGAACGTTGTCTTGAATAACTTCAACTTCATTATCATAAAAGTCATGCGTAATGTTGATCTGCTCCCAAAGTCGGTTTGTTTTGCAGATTTCTTCAGCTGGATAGCTTGACTTTATTTTCTTCGATACTGATGGTTGGGATACTTCTGGTTCAGGAGAATCGTTGTTCAGGTAACGTTTTCGCTTTGAACTCCCACGATTCTTAAAGGTAAAATTAATAAAATAAACTAATGCCACATTAGAAAATGCACACACATTAATGCTGCACTAAAGAAAAATGATGTGCCAAAAATGCAGTTTTAAAATATAGTCGGCAACGACAGATCATTGATCAATTTGCAATTCGGTGATGCTATTACAGACCATAGCTGAAGGCGGGAATAAATTGGACTTACATCACTTTTTCGGCTCCAACCTAGGGTACATTCGTGATCAACCTGTACTTAAGAAAAGGATAAGCCAAAAAATTTACTTATATAAGGCGAAAAATGATCGTAAATATCAACTTGTTGAAGACTAAATTCACGAGGTTTGCACTTTACCATACACAGAGCCAATTAATAAGGTAAGCAACCCATGCCGTTACATAGAACTGTACATTTTAGGGGGCAGAAAATGTTACTACATCATATCAGTTGTAAAAGATAAATAAAAAGTTGCATTTTTAAACAAAAACTGGTAAAGGTTTTCTTTTCAACGTTGAAAATAAAATAGATTTTATGCCCAGAACCACAGCATTTCACCATAAAAAAAAATTTAGTACCTAAATTTTTCAACGAATTTCTTTAGCCAACGGATTTTTTTTTTAATGCATTTGATCTTTCCACCTATGCGTCCTGGCTGGTCACTTACCATTTGAAAACTCAAGGGTGCCTTCTTGAGTGCCTTCTTTTCAACTTCTCGGTTATTCAACTAATCCTTAAATGGTAATCCAGTGATAAGGCTGGACCTTGCTGTTTTGGGTTCGAATAGAGGTTCTCATCTTAATGTTGAGACAGGAGAAATATCTATGGGCAATTATGGGTCTTCATTAAATGGGGTCCGTAATTACAGCAATCCCATCCCAGCTAAGACGACCACCGTCGTATGTAAATTAAAGGCGTGCATGACTGCTGAAATGGTTCTAAAAGTAGCCTTGGACCTCCGCTTTACGGACAATATAGTAAAGTTAACTAACCTTAAGAAGACGAAAATAAAACAATTCTAGATATTTGTCAAAAGTTAACAGTCCTGAAAAAACAAAAATACATGAAATGACCCCTCCCTGCATCCAAACAACTTCAAAGAATGATTTCAACTGCTCTCCAGCTATCTTACATCAACAAGCAGGGTCAGATTAAGGCATGGGCCCAGGGGAAAAGAAGTATGTAAAAGGCAAATTCCCTTTATGTATAGAGGGCTTTAATGTAAAGTCGAAATTAAATCTCGTAGAAAGAGCTTTGCGTTGGAGGACAGATCTCTATTTCGTCGGTAGGGCTCTAAACTTTAGCTTGTATGGGTTAATATTTGGGAGAAGCAGCCTAAAAGTGGACCACTGAAAGTTTGACGAAATTTGTAAAATTAGTTTTTAGTCTACAGGCAAGAATATTCTAGAGATGTTTTCAGGCACTGATACTGTACAAGTTCCAAGAATTGTACGTCGAAGAATGCATAAATGGGAGAAAATAAAATGTTTGTCAAATGTCTACCTCTGAGCCAGAACAACGTATAAGTCATATAATCGCAACTTTAGAAAAAAGAGAAAAAACTTTTGTATGGCACATGCAAGATGGGATGCACGCTCTTTTAACGCTAGTGAAGAATTACAAAGTTTTTTTTTTTTTTTTTTTTAGAATTACGTTTACATGGTTAGATGCGGAATAGGATTCTACATACGATGCACTGATAAGCTGAAAGTCGCAGTTTTTACACTTTCGTCAGTCTGGCTTTGAGGTACAGATATGTACCGTGGAAATGTATTCACTTTTCTCACTATAGCGGACAAAGTGCATGGTCATTACTGGGAGAAATCAATTAATTTAATAGTTGTTGAAAGCAGTTTTCTTCACTGATACAAATTACATCTTGTTTATCATTCAAGAAAAATGCGAGGAATAATGGAAATAAATTCATCGTGTTTAAATCTGAAAGATTTGACAGTTATACTGTCCATAACCTTTTCTATAGACATTTAACGAGGTACTCGCATAATTTTTCCGAACATGAATAATTACAGCAGGGAACCATATTAAATGATACGTTGTTGGGCAAAATGGTGCAATGATCCACATTGCGTGAACACGTGAGCTAAAACGTATTTCAAGTTTAGTCAGGGGCGCCCCTACCTAGGCCTCATGGCTCAGACTGAAATTTTTAGGGGGGCGTTTTGAGGGATATTTTTTCTCGTTTTTTGGTGGGGGCTCTTGCTTTTGGGGTCTTCGCAATATTTAGGGGAGGGGGGCACCCGAGTTTAGTATATCTAAATCTAAGTCTAACAAAAAAAAATCCCACAACGTTTTTAAGCTGTTTTACACACATATTCCTTACGCGTAATAAAATATCTCATATCATACCGTTATAGAATAATAACTTTTATTTTAAGAAATGGAACAAAATTTTCTTACAGTGTCTGCTGTCTGAAAGACTTTAGTACATTTTCCTACAAAAATTGAAACACCATCAATTGCTGACAAAATATGCAATGAAATCGGAGGTATCACCTATCTTGAATTTTGACCTTAAATCTTGAACGTTGATCGTAGACAAGTCCACAAACTGACAACATTTTCTTGCGATCGTTCAGTGCTGCTACTGTGTCATGGGTGATGTTAAACCGATTTTTTTTGTGAACTATCCATTATGATTCATTGCGCTTCCGCGCAAAATATTTAAGATATTCAACTGGAATTTTTTTTTTGTAAGTTGTCACATACACCTGGCTGTCAAATTATGAAGCGTAAAAATTGCCATCTTTCGTGTTTGAACAATTAATTACTTAAATTTATTGCTTTAAATGTTCATATTTCATCAAGTTTTCAATACTTTTTATTTTAAACTTTAGTACATTGTTTCTTTTGTATGATGCCAAATTTTCTGAAAGTTTGGAAGAGTTTCTAAAGCAAACTGTGTGTTATGAGCCAAAAACCTATGATTGAAGTTGGTATTTTTGAAAGAAGTCTTGTATCTTTGTAAATTTTAGTACTACGTTTCGAAAAATCTAACAAATAATTGTCCATAGCAAGTAAACTGATTTCTTGAACTTACAGTTTATTCTCAGCTATTTACGATTTAGGATGATCAAAAAACGTTTTTTTTCTTGAACTTGTTGGTAGTCTCCTAAATGCATGGGTCTTCATTTTTATTTTAAAATGTTAGAAGAAGAATAGCTTTTATTTGACAAGAGTTACAGAACAATTGGTCGCTTATTTCTACAGAAATTCGTATAAAAATAATTTTTGAAAGTGTCACAATTCTTTTGGTAATACAATGTAATACAATTATCTCCTATGTATATTCCATTTTTATATCAACTGCAAGCTCGAAAATACTTAAACCTAGGCATTACGGGAAATTCTTAATCCAACATGTACAACTGGCGGATTACCTTACCTTACCTTACCTAACTGGCGGATTTGCCTGAAACAAATTTTATCAGAAAGATATTTTGACGAAAAATATAGATTTAAAAAAGGTTTTTTTTCGTTTGATTATATATAGAGTATTTTTGATGATTTCAATACACGGAAAGAAAACAGGAAACTGTAGTTCGGATTGTTTAAAACTTTCTTTTTTTTAAATGAACTAATGTTGAAACTAAATTGATCGGTAACATTCATTTTTGAAACTATAATATTAAGGCAACTCCTCGCCATTTAACAGTATTAAGAGAACATTAAATGTAGTGTAATTTAAGCGGTATGTCTTTACGAAGCTTCATGATATTGAACTGCACGTTTTGCATGCAAAAAAAGGTTGCCTATTTAGTCGCTAAGTGTTTTATTTCAATTTCTTGAGCTAAGGCGCTTTGAGAGTAATGAGTTCGTGGAGATAAAACTAAAAAAGTAATTATATTTCAAAAGAAAGTTCACGCGCTGAAGTAGATTGCTCAATGTCGTACTGTAAAATTTTACTTTCAGGCGATTGTCATTTCGTGTCATCTCTAAGACACGAAAAGTATTTCTGACATTTCATTAAAATTTTATTTCATTTAATTCTTCTTTCATGTTGTTGTTAGCCATTTATGTTTTAAAGTCACGTCTCCTCTTTTTTATGTCTGTTCATATAGCTAAAGAAAACACTCGTTTTTTAGCATTATGAAATCAGTTTATCCCTCTAAGATGATTGATCGGTTAAAAACACATGAATGACTGTTAAGAGAAAGATTTTGTTGAGCTCTTTTGACCCAGAGAAGCACTTTTTTAATGAAGTAAATAAATATTAAGTAGATACAATACGTTTTCCTTGTATGTATAAAATGTTGCTTTTTAACTGTGAATCTAAAGCTTCTACAATGAAATTCTACTTCGTTAAACCGAGAATCTACTGAATTACGATGTTTGTTTGCTCTTAAGCCATTTATTAGGAGTTGATGAAATGTGCGCTATATTTTTATTTTATGTTCTTCAGTTAATGAAGATTTTGGCAAAAAACAGAATGTCTGTTTTTGAAAATGAAAAAGAAAGAGGGAGGGGATGATATTCAAGGAAGTATCCAATATTTTTTACTGTGCCAGTGGCCATGTTTTTTGATGTCATCTAATTAAACACAATATTTTTCGTGTACGTAAGTAAATAATTGCGCCAATTTGATACACGAAAAAAAATGCGAAAGGATTATCATCCAAACCCCACATTTCAAATAAATCAGCTTGAATCAAGAAATACTGAATAAAATAAGAAATTTTGAAGTAAACTACAAATAGAAGAATTTGTTATTTTATGCAATGGAAAATAATAAGACATTTAGAAGTAAGAATTTTTTTGCTATTTTTAGGATCTTTTGAGCTTTGAGTAAGAAGACACTCAAATAGTAGTTTAGCTGTTTTTGAGACAGCATTCTCTAGAGAACAATGTCAAATAAAATATTTTATGTTAGCAGTTTTGGTACCTCCTTAAATGCTTCGTAAGTTCAAAATAGTTGAAATAAATGTAAACAGTTTCTGTCGTACTGTATTCATTTTGTCTGACCAAACGGCTTACCATTTCAAAGAAGTCTTAGCATACAAAATCAGATTTTGCAAAAAAATTACTTTCTTGTCTGAGAAAGACCTCACATATGATTGCTCCTTGATTCTACTTCAAAACGGCTGTAAAATAGAAATAACTTTGAATTCTACTTGATACCATGCTACCACATGATGCTCATCAGTTAAATAAATGTTTAAATATGAAAAAGAGAGGGCGAATAAAACCTCCCATTTGGTCAACCCCCCCTCCCCCTAGTTTCCCCTACTCCAGTTTTTAAAGATAAGTTTTTTCTGTAGACTTAAAAGAAAAGGTTTTATAATACAAAAATATAAATAAGCAAAACGGAACTTGGAAATCACATTTTCCAGACATCGCATTATCTTAATGGTGTTTTTTCCGCCAGAGCAGGCTGCTATGGTTTCTGATGTTAACAAACTCTGTATCTTAAAGTTACTTTTAAACTTAACCATGTCCTCATCCCGTAATAATGTAAGTGAACAATATTTTTTTTTTTTTTTGACTTTCCATAAATTCTTCCCATAAATTCTACAACACATTCACACCGTAGAAAATTTATTACTGTAAGATTCTGATTTTACAGGAGTTAATTCCAGTCGTTGAAATAAAATGTGTTATCCTGATTCAAATGAAACTTATCAGACGGCGGTATTTCAGATTTCGTTTCTCATGAAATAGAAGTGTTACCAAAATGGAAAATTAAGTTTCATTTACATAAGTAACCCATTTTCAATCAGACAAATTTTTGAAATATGCCTCTCGATTCTCTGAAAATCGAAATCTCGCGGGCGAATTCCGAAAAGCAATCTTTTAAGAGAAAACTAAATGAATTAAAGCCTGAACAGTAATAGGTAGTAAAATCGGAACGAAACTGGAAGTGTACATTACAGTTTGAGCAATGATTTTAAATAATTAATAGTTACTGACTGAAGATAAATAGCTTTATACTCAATTTGTAAATTAATTGGTATGTAAGGGCTCCATTTTCCGGATAACAAGAATATATATATATATATATATATATATATATATATATAAAGTGATAATTACAGGGTATCTGCTACATTTCAAGTTTTGAAATCCCCCCCCCCTTTCCCTGATTTCTGCTCATAACTTTCCCATGACTCATGGAATGCAATTTTTCCAGAAAAAACATTGATTTTTCAAAAGACTATCTAAATTTGTGTTTTGTAAAAATTAAATTGTAATCATCGGATCTATGTTTAGGACGTATGTTTATAAAAATTTAAAACAAACTGAAATGTAACTAACTCAGCTACTATTATAACTAAAAAACAATTTATGTAACAATGACTAGTGATACGCATAAAATAATTTGAGTTTCAACTAAATTATTTTGCTACCAAGGACATACAATTTTAAGTCTGAAATTTCTGGAAATATTTTTTGGATTCCAATAAATCATACAAAATGTTTATATAAGTAAGAATATTCATGAAAACAAATTTATTTTCAGTCACTAAAAATATTGAAAAAAAGTTTTAGCTGCAAAATGATTTTTTAAAATAAAAGAAGCTTCAACCATGCAGCATGCAGCAAAAATGATGTAAATACTGGTGAACAGTGAAACACTTAATCCTGATTTCTTTTTCCTTTTGCATTTTTTAAACAAATATTTTGTTTTATAAATAAATAATAGATCTAAAACTCAATATTTTTTAAAGCTTCTAGTTTTCTAAAACAATCTATGACTGGCAATAATTTAGTAAATACCAAAATTATGTTTACAATAAATAAAATAAACAAATAATCAGAAAAAATAGAATATTAAATTAAAGTACTTAATAATTAACAAAACCGACATTACCAGATATACTACCGTCCAAGTTTTAGGATAGGCTTAAAATATTGGAAAAAATCCCTGATTTCTGTAATTTATCTATGTCCTTAACGTCCTTAATTAAATCTTCAGACCAATTTTATTTTCTAAAATGTTCATTAACGTAAGACACTGCTGAAAATTAATGAAAATTTATCATAAGTCTCTTGAACCAACTCGGATGCAAATGACTAAAAAATTTTGAGTGGAATGATAGCGGAAAAATTAGAAATATACAAGTCCCCAACTACATAATTAGCCACATAGGGAGATTGAAAATAATGCATAATACAAAATTATAAACGTCCAAATGGTAGAATAACATCGTAAAGAAAAACGAGCGAGTATTATAGAAGTGAATGCAATTGGATTTCGAAATGTGTGAAAAATTGGGACTGACGGGTAAAAGCATAAGAAACGGCTAAGATGCGTGAATTTTGCACTTAATTTGTAGAATTCGATAAATAAGCTTGTTCTCGAACCCAAAATCTATGACCAGATGTCAGTTTCCTTGACTTTTGAGCATTTTTTCCTGAAAAACCTTTCTGATTAACTAACCCTTTCAAGGTCTTCATACAGACCATTGATGACTAATTAACATTAATTTCAAAGAGTACATAAGAGTATAATTATTTGTAGAGAGTTTTGAAAAAAAAAAAAAAACCCTTGAATTCCCTAGTTTTCGGTGCTGATCCAAATCGATTTTCGGTTTGAATATTCGATTATTCATTTTTTTTGTCCTATTACTGTCGTTGGACACGATAAAAATTAAATATAATCGCCTTTAATAAGAAAAAAATAGACTTCTTAAAAGCAATTGCTATAAATTCCCGCACTCATGGTTCTTCACCCTCTAAAGGCTCCTTTTAGCTTTGCAGTACACGAAGGGTTCTAAAATTCCTATTCTGATTGCCTAAGAGGTAAGCCTGTGCAAATTTATTAATCCTCAATTGGTTGAAAGTTTAAAAAAACTAACAGTTTTAAGCGCTTTTTGGTGTTTTTGCCCCACTGTGCGACAGTGTGTAAAAATTAAACATTATTTTCTGTTGATTTAATGTGATGGAATAGAGAGGAGGACCTCCAAAGTATTGTGAGCCTTGGGTCTCACTTTTATTTAATCGGGCCTAGTCACGTGGAATGTTATTAAAAATATTTGGTTATGAATTACATCTTCACTGCTATTTTTTCTGTGCAACCAAGTTGTTATCATCCACCCTATGTATTTCCCCCTGGGGTAAATGAAAACAGCAAAGCTTTTATTCTATATCTTTTTCGAAGACAATCTACATTCGATTTTGGTGTGAATTAAAATTTGTTGAATATCTTTGCTCTTTAGCTTCTAGAGATATTAAGTTGAGTGTCTACGTGACGGTTTTCCACATTGGTGAATTTCGTGGGGAAGTTGCTTTTTCCATCTATATATCCACTAGCTTATGGAGTAATTGGAAACAGGGTAGATAAGAAACGATCTAAAGCTAAAACGCTCAAATTTTGTTACCAGTTACCCCAAATGATCTTAATTCTTATGATCTAGAGGTAGGTCATTTATATTTGGTGGATGGTTTGACTTGTGATCATAGTTTGTTCAAATCTAGAAAAGTTACTTACTTGTTTTTCTTCTCTGATTGACATCTGTATGTCCGGATCTATATCGGGCCGACCTTTCCCTACCCATAGATACCTTTGATGCAATGCTGGATGATGTCGAATGTGATCATAAAGGTCGTTCATCTTCTGGCGAAATAACGCATATTGAGCTGTTGTGAGTCGAAAGTCTGGTTGTGAGCTCAGTTCGCGTAGCACTTCTTCAGTGTAAGCTGTACAAAAAATAAACAAACATGTCTGAATCGGTGTTCGGACGAAGAGGTTACAATTTTAAAAGTACAGTGGAGGGGGAAAAATGAAAGGTCATTCGAAGCTCAGAAAAGCCTTGAAAAATCACTCATACTGTCCATCCGCTGTTCAACTTTCTACATAGGGTAGACTAGGGCATTCGTTTCTCTTTTCTTGTAACTTTAGCTTGAAGCAATGGAACTAATTGATCTCACGTTGCATATTTAAATGTCTTTTTCTCATCAAAATGTTATGTCATTTTTTACACCAATTTATTAAACCTAAATATTGAAAGAAAAAAAAAGGGGGAAATCGAATCAAGTCTCCTTTATACAATTAGGCGAGAAAAGTGTCCTTATGTTTAAATACAAGTGTTTAAATACAAGTCAAATATTTTTTATTCCGATTAAATTTTTCTGGATAACAACGGGCCACATATGGTGCGTGGGACGTTTGGTTGGGCACCACTAGCACAATAGGTATTGGCGATGTAATAGACTTATGGCTGTTGGAAAGTAGGAATATCCTAGTTGGCAACATTCTTCAACTGTACTATGATATTTACAGCATTGTTTGGTCGAAGTTACACAAAAACTATTTATTTGGCGATGCCACACATTGTTTTGTTTTTTTTTTACGTTATTTTTACTTAGACAAGCTTTTTAAACAAGATTAAAAGCTCCAATAAATGCAAAGCACTGCTCCGAGTACATAAATTAAGCGTTTAAAATGCTAACTTATTCTCCAAAAGAATAAAAGAAGCCAGTAAAAAACGTTAAAAGTTCAATTGTAAAATAGTCCGCCATATAAATATGTTATGTAAATTAAAATTATCAAGGAATTGTTAGAACGTAAAGAGAGGAGAAAAGTTGGCGGTGACGTCAAAGAGATAATGTCTGTTTTCGCCAATGTAAAAAGTAAGCAATTAGCCAAGTGCCAATATGTACCCCTATTCCAAACTTTTTATCAAGGTTCCAGCAAATCTATTCATTTGTACATAAGAAGTAGTAGTATTTTAAGGGTAAGTTCGATAGTAAGTCTTTTAAGGTCACACATAAGAAAGGTAAGTCTTTTCGTTCAATCGAATCCTAAACTGGATCCAGAATGCACTTCTATTCGAAAAATGCAGATCTCTTTAAAGCATGCATTATGATCTGGAGAAATATTTAGTCTTTCGCGGTCTGCTGAATAATTCTAGCTGAACCAAAATAAGCAAATAAATACGAGGGCCGTTCCTCTTTTTTTTTCAACCTCGGGTCACACACCTTATGAAGGCCACCCATACAGCGGTGGCTAGTAGGCAACAGCACATCCTCCATTTTATGTATAACCTCTGTCAGTGCAGTGTCCACAGTGGAAATTCATCGAGGAATGAGTCGATTGTATGGAGACAGTTTAATAAGTGACTTTTTTGTTCCCGAATGGTGTCGAAAGTTTTAAGATGGCCGAACTAATGTACAAGACAAAGGGAATCAAAGACGTAAGTCTGTCACTACAGACACCTTTGTTCAACGAGTTGATCAAGTGATTAAGGGAAATAGAAGGTTCGCCATAAGTGAAATTATCCATATAAAGTAAGTATAAAAAAAAAGAGGCTTAGGAGGCAATGCTTCCAAAATTACCCGGTCCTCAGAGAGACCGTCACAACTCACTTAAAATTATTGGCAGTAACATTTTATAAAGATGGTATTTCAAAGCTTGTTCACAAATATAACTAATGCCTCAATCGTCAAGGTAATTGTGTAGAGAAGTAGTCTTTATTGTACAAGTCAACCGGGGTGAGTTTCCCATGTGCGGGTTAAATTTACCAACCAGTCAAATGTTTGTATCTTTCTGAAGCTCGACAGCTTTCTTTCTTCGTTTAGATATAAAAAAAACTGCACTGCATGAAACGTTCAGCACTTATATTTGGTTTCACGTTTCAGAAATGATACCAACTAACATTTAAGAAGTTGACAAATTCACCTCGTATATAGCAAAGTCCCCCCCCCCCCGGTTGACGTTACCTTACCTCGGGTTAAAAAAAATGCCTTCAATCGTTTTCCTTAAAAAGTCTATCGAAGGTTTAAGAAAAAAAAAATAGACCTCGCAAATAGGCGCTTTATTTTTTAGCGAGATCATGCATATCTCAAAACTGTGGCTCAGGTTGCGATCATATAACATTAGTTGTATGAGTATTGGTGGTTTAATCAACATTTTTTAAAAATATCATTACTTATACAACGTAACTATTATCTTACTTATACATCATTTAATCATTTACTAACGTAAGAGAGCAAGAGAGAGCATTCAGGAACAACAAAGTCACTTATTAAGCTATCTCCATACAATCGACTCATTCCTTGATGAATCTCCACTGTGGACACTGCACTGACAGAGGTTATGAAAGGGAAAATATGATGTTGCCTAATAGCCACCGCTGTATCGGTGGCCTTCATACGGTGTGTGACCTGAGGGTGGAAAAAAAAAAAAAAGAAAAAAAGTGTATGATGAGTACTTTGTAATCATTAAAAAAGTTTTTTAGTTCTTAGTACGGAAAGAACAGTTACTTGTTAATAAAATGAGAAGACAGTGCACAAGAATACATAATTTGAATAAAAAAATAGATATATGAAGATAATTCTGTACCTCAGAGCCAGACTAACGTAAGTCCAAAAATTGCGATTTTTCGTTTTTTAGTGCATTGTATGTAAAATCCTATTCATCATCAAGTCATATGAACGTAATCCTTAAATAAATTTTTGTAATAATTTGACAGTGTTGAAAAAGCTCGAGTCCAGTCATTTTTATGCATTAAGCGACCGTTTTTCCGCTCTCCTCTAAAGTAGCGATTATGTGACTTAGGTTATTCTGGCTCTGAGATACAGAATTATCGACAACAGTCGTCGTAAAAACGACTTCTGCAAATGCCTAAATATAAAAAATAATGCACAGGCAGCATTGAGCCGCTGCAGGTGCCGAATGGGTTTGGCGACCGAAGCGAGCAGGGGGCGAATCCCCTTAGTTATAAAAGTAAAAACTGTTGTTAAAGGAAGCATTTTTAAAACTGCAATTTAATTGTTTCAGCAATTTAAAAATAGAATAAATTTGAAAGATTATGGAAGCAATTATGAGTAAAAATTGAAAAATATTACCTTCAATTATTAACTGTATAACTCCACTGGATATATGATGTGGATGTAATGTAGACCTTGAGATAGCAACTTGAACACCTGGAAGAAACATGCATTAAAAATAACAAGGTAATAATTCCTTAGTATTTAAAAAATTATGATTGGTACGTGTTCTGAGGGTGACCGTTTGGTCATAAATACACCATAAAGTAGCATAAATATATGCGTAAAAACGTCTCATATATGCAAATGAAGCAACGTATTAATTAGACGTATTAATAAGAACCAAATGAACAATGTATTAAATTAATCTTAAATTATAAATTTTCTAGAATGTCAAGGTATATTCAAAACTCATATAACAGTTATGTCTTTCTGTTTTTTAACCTACTAAAACAAAAGTAAGAGCTTAATATTTAACCTTATGCGGAAAATTAGCAAAGGGGTGATTATTGAAGTTGGGTATAAGAGACATAGCATTTGTCTAAACACATGATGCCATTTTTTACACGTATTTGTCAAAATTTTAGAAGATGTTGTCTATCTTTTTTTTTCTATTTTAATATATTTTTGTTTTCATTCATTGTTTTTACAGAAAAGATCACAATCTGAGTGCTAATTAGTAAGTACCACCGTACATCTAACTCATAAATTTATGAAAGCAGTTGTTAGTAAAATTGATGAATGGATTTATGAAAAGTTGTTGTGAAGAGAAATGTTTCACTTCATGGACATAACATTAAAATATAGTCAGTTCAACGCTGTTCTGCTTAGAACAGTCAATTTTTAGAATGTAGATTTTGATGATTTTAAATGCATATTTGTGTTCAAAACCAACGGGAGAAGTTACATTTGCGGCCTTAAGATTTTTCAAGCGAAGTTCATGCAGTGAGAAGCTTGTGCAAAGTGTGTCTAAGGTGCGCGACCGTTAGTTTTGAGCGATATTAGTTTTCAAAAGTTTCACAAACGTATGTGAAACCTAAATGATGGTCAGGAAAAAAGCTCAAACCAGTCTCTTAATTAATAACTTTAAAACATTGGGGGAAAAAAATAAGAAGTGGCACCCAAAGGTGTTGTTATCTGCAGCAGAATGTTTTAAAAGCAATTGATTTGCATAGGTCACACTTTCGCGATACTTTTAACGTTCCAACACTTCACCGCGGTCCGCCAGTTGCCAAATGCTGGCTTATAGAAAACCAGTAAAATATATGTAATTACGTTTTGATAAGATGTAGTACCTTGCAATTGTAAGTCCTTGATAGACGTTAAGCTTGAAAAAAAACCAAAATAAATTGCTGAGACAAATTTTAATAATGTTTCTTGGAAATATTCCACCAAGTGAAGATACAGATATACACTCTTCAACAATATACCACACCGATGGAATCATTAAACACATTATAGAAGTTCACTGCAAAAGAGATCACAAAAGATATTATTCCTGATTTCAAAAGCTCGTCGGTTTAAGCAAATAAATTTTTGATTTGACAAAAAAAAAAAAAAAAAAAACCCTAAAAGTAGCCTGCAAATAATTGAATCATATTCCGGAAAAGTTGCCATAAACCACAGGACAGTTAGAGAAGGAAGATTAGGAAATTATTAAAACACGTACAAGTGATTATTTGGCTTTAATGAGGAAAATTGTTTCTGACTCAGCACAGATTGTAATGGACCAGAAGATGATTTCTGAATTTATAGATTTAGTTCAGTTTTTAAATATACTTACTTCGTTTACTGTTAAAACTATTACAGTGATGGAAATGTTCATATGAATTTTATTTGTAGTAAACATTTTATTTCAGGATTTCAATAAAGCATTATCAATACTGCCGGTTCTTAAAGTTATGAAAAGTCGGTTCTTAAAGTTATGTTTATTCCGATTTTGTTCGAAAACAAGTCACCTCCAATTGTTAATTATTTTTTAAATGTCAAAAGATGTGTAACAAGTCCCATAGAAATGATGGAATCTTAAATAAACAGTCATATTATTTGGTTTAAAAAATATGAAATAATTTGAATTCTGTGTTGAGCGGTCTGTTACATTCTTCACGAAACGTCATATTTTCCCTTCCACACATTTTATAGGACTATAAAAAGAAAAATTTCGCTTTACTCTTTTCCCAAGAGCTACCTAGAATGCATTTAAAATGTTAAATTTTTATTAAATTATTTAAACAATTAGTTATCGGCGTGACGAACGTAACAAATTGATTGTGACGAACGTAATCTCTTGAGACAAACACTGCATCATCCGAACGTTTAGTTCAATACAAAATAAATAAAATGTATATTTTAAAATAATTTAAATTTTTAAATGTCACTGCATAATATTTTGTAATTTTCGCAACAATTAACTCGATTTTTTAACACATATTTATGGAAATTTCTTGGTTTGTATTTTATGGAAAAAATGGCAACTAAAAAAAAAGAGTTAAAGCAGAGTAAGAATGGCAAGTAAACAAAAAGAAAATGACAGGAAAAAAGTAGCAGAGTGTACAAGAATATTACGGCAAAAAAAAAAATTAATTAATAATTGAATAAAACAATTTAAAAAAACAACAAGACTGAGGAATTAATAATGAGAAGTCAGGAGACGAGAATCAATATCGCGAAGCTAGTAAGCTAACTTTGCATAGAGTTGTAAACCAATGCAACTTCACCTTTCTCAACATGCCAAGTTTACGGAAAGATTCAAAAAGCATGCTCTTCCCAGTAGTCCAAGGAAAAAATAGGCTGTTGTATGTTATCTTGCTAAATAATAATAATATTGGAATTACTGTTGCAGAAATGAAAGCAAAAACGTTCCTGGAAGAAACTTTCTTTAAAAAAAAAAAAAAATCCATACAATTGATTTTGTTTCAGTGAGGAAGATTACATTTCTTGATAGTTTTCTGGGGGAAAAAAAGCTCCGCTTGTGAGGGATTAAAAAAAAAAGGTTGTTGTTAAGACTCACGATAGAAGTAAAACTTTTATCTTTTCTTCTTTTTTGCATTCTAAACTGTCATTTCACCGGTCGTTTTCTCTCACGCCAAGCTTTTGTTCTTTCTGTGCCTGACTTAGGCATATTTACAAGATGATTGCATATTTTAATGAAGAAAATAGATTGTAAACAATAAAAAAACTAAAAATTACTTGAAATCCGCCTTTTAACTGTTGCCAAAAACAGTAAAAAAATAATAGTAATAATAAAGTTAATTTTAATAGTAAAAGTTAACAAACTAAATTAAAGGCAAAACCTTAGCAATGTGAATAAAGCTCTTAAACTGATGACTTGACTTGAATCAAAGAAATCCTCGAAAACCTGCATTATTTGAAACTTTTAAAGTGACTAAAGGTCCACAAATATATGCTTACTTAAGCTTGCCTTGAAATTAAGCTGTTAATTTTATTACCAAAACAAAATTTATAAATACTATCGCTTTTCATTATTTTTGGCAGCAATTAAAAAATAACTACGTCACTTCCGTTTAACAAAAAGGTTGTGGATCAGAAATTGAAAGCTCTCGCATAAAACGTTTCAGTTCAAAACAGATGAGAGAAGAAAAAAAAATTAACAAAACCAATAAAAAAGCATTTATTGAATCCATGGCGAAAATTTGTTGATAGATGTGTTAGTTTTAAGACAAAATATCAGTGCTGACTTATTGATTAATAGTTACACACGTAACGGTCTAAAATACTAAGCGAGTCTATTTCTAAAATGGACTTCAGTAACCGTGCGAACGTAACTTCATGTCTTTCATGGTTACGTTTGTTACACGTCATATTTTGAAGAAATATTCATTTATGTCATATTATAAGAAAAATGAGTATTAGTCTGCATGAAAAATGAAGTTAAGGAGTGAAAATAACACATTGCATTGTTTTTACAATAATATCTACTTAAACTTTACAGAAAATGAGAGCTGAATTTCATGTTGCAAATTGAAGGTTGCAAAAATGTTACATTCGTCACACTATAGTAATTTAGTTTCAAAAACTAATTTGTGCGATTTATACTGTGCTTTATTGCATGAATATTACACAAAAGTTTTATTCTTTCATAAAATTCCGCAAAACCACAAGTAAATAATTATCAGTCGTTTAAAACTCATGTTATGCAACGAAACAAATTCTCTGAATGTTACGTTCGTCCCGATGGAATGACCCAAAAGCCCTTCATGTAAGATAAATATTGAATAATTAGTTTTTTGTCTCTTCTGTGAAATAAGTTTTGATGAAAATGATTGATTTTCGAACTCATCCGTACAATTACATTTTTCGTTAATATTAATGAAGTTGAGTAATCTAAAAGTAACCTGTAATTAGAGAAATTAATTACCTTTTCTATATAATAATGCCCGTTGCAACATTCTTGTCCTAAAGCATCAAAACGCATTGAAGGAAAATCATTAAAAAAAATCACAAGGAATCGAAAAAAATTCTTCAATTTTTCAGGTTCGTTGTGGGATCGGAAGATACTATCCGATTTGAAAATATAAATATTTTAAATTCCTCACCAATTTCAGCTTTTTCGCATTTTAGTGACTCGAATATAAAACTGTTTTTTCGCACCACCCTAATATCAAGTCCCTAAAACATCCATCAAATCTCACTAAACAGTGTGAAAGCATCTTTATTTATAAATGCAGTAAAATTTTATGACAAATCACAGCGCCGAGGTTTTACAATGTAGAACTAAAACACATAACTCTCTCATAGTTGGACAGCTCACACAACTATTTCTTGAAATTCAAAGCGAGTTCTATTTTAACCTTTTGAGGGAAAATAACAGAAATTTCTGAAACGATTTACAACGATCTCTAAGGTTGGAAATGTCGTCAAATAGTACATCTGTTTCCCTTAGTTGTATATTTAGATGCACAAGTAATACAGCCCAGGAAGGAGATGTAGGGAAAATACTAAAGTAAGATAATCTGAATACCGGATAAGAAGGATTTCTGGCGATGGCCACTGAAGTCATCTTTATTAAATTTTTTTGTGCCTAAGAGAGTGCGTGGGCAGTTTTCCTATAATAGCTGCATCTTCGTGAAATGGTACCCGCACATTTTGTTACTTTGTGCTTCTAAACCACGTATACCCTATTTACTGTGTCCACTGGGGGCTTATGAATCCCTTCACCAACCCATGATTGATGATGGAGCACTGATAACACGTTGTTATTTAGGAAGGTTTGCTGTGCAGATGGTTCTAGAAAAATACAAGCAAGAAAGAAACAGAAGATCTATTTGCGGATTTTATTTTTATTGGATCCCGTTTAATAAGTCGAGGGATGGTTTAAAAAAATTAAACCCCATGCACAAAATATTATCTAACCAAAAAAAAGGGATTCGTGCTTTATAAAATCGAAACACAAAAACACTGCTCAACCTTAATAATCACTAAATCTAATTGGAAATAGGGAATCTTATCCAGAATTTTGTTTACAGTGAAGTATCTACTTCCGCGAGGGTTGCGTTCCAACATCTTCCACGTAAGTCGAAATTTCGAGTTATGAAAAAGAGAATGTATGCGACTTTTTTATATACTTAGGTTATTATTTTATATACTTGTAAAAATCCCTTAAAACTGTCTTAAACCATATTTTAATTATGTATTACTGCTTCCTACATCAAAAACTATTTTTTTCTAGCTGACCCACGCGAGCATTCACGCTAGACGGAAGGAATTCAGAAAAACGGGATTTTAAAGTTTTTTTTTTAATTGTAGCAAAAACGTGACTTTTTTGTTTATTTTACGCGGATATCAGTGAAAAAAATCATCAAAATGATCTCTTACTTTTGAACTTTGATGAAGTATTAAAGAAATTCTGCCGTACCGCATCCCACCTCCTCCCCGCCAAAAAAAAAAAAAAAATCCTTTGAGAAATAATATATAATGATGCGATTTACCATACTAAAATAATCGGATTTTCAGACTCATCATCCCACATGAGTTGGAACTCGTCCCAGAACTCATGGTTTTAACATATATTGCCAATCCTAATACAGTAGTTCAAATGCATAATTATTCATTGTGAAGTACATCTTTGCTATCGAACTCAAGTCGCTCCTCTTGCGCATTCGATTTCCTCGTTGTCGAATATAATACGAAATCAGTTCACTAAACATCCGATTTTTGCGGTTAATGGAAATACCATTATAGAACGATACATAAATCGGAAATTTGAAGGTTGAATAAAATTTTCTTTTGCTTCATTGGGAGCACATATGAAATTAAGTCTGTAGTAACTAATACGAGTGTCATTTGTTTATTAGCAGGAACTGTCACCCTATTGCATTTTTCTGCAGTTTAAATGTTTCGAACTTAATAACATAATTATATGAGCTAAAATTTAGGATGAAAAAAAAATATCGTCAATTACTTTTAAAAATGAAGTACTTTAAGCAAAAATGTAGAGTAATTTGGGGCAAAGTGAAATGGTAAAAGATTTTCAGTTTGCAGTAACACGTATCCAACAATATTTTTAAAAAATCTTATACACATAATTCCTTTTATTCAAAAAGAAAAAAAAATAATAAAATAAATATCTCTAAAAATCAAGAGAAAAGAATAATGTAAGCCATGTTTGAAATTTGATACACATATTGTAATATATTCATTGTTTATCAAAAGCAAGTTTTGTTATTACATAAGGATAAAGTATTTGCAATTAACATTTTAAGTATTAACTGAGATTTACTATTGTCTAGAGAAGTTCTTATTTTGTAAATATTTGGTATTTTTTAATTTTTAAACTTTAACGCAACTTGTGAAGTGCATGCTAAGAAAAGCAAAATAATTCGTTTCGTTTACTTATTCAATGATGTATTGAATTACTAAACTATTCATTCATTGATGAATTCATATACATTCCCTCAATTAATAATTCACTTTTATTTATTCATTCATGTACTTATTTTCTTATTCATTCATCATTTTATTCTTTCATTGATGTTTTCTCATGTATTAATTAATTTTTTTTATATATTATTTTATTGGTTCCGTATTTATGAGTTTATTCATTTATTTCTTTCATTTATTCATTCATTTGACAAAAAAATGTTTTGAATAATCTAATAAAATTTGAAAAAAAATTTATTTTTCACTTTGGTCCCATGAAAACGAAATGAAAATGTTTCCTTTTATTCATTTTAGTTACTTTTATTTTTTAAGGTAAAAATTTACGACCAAAAATATAAAATAATATTTCAATGAAAGTTTTATTTAAAAAATACATTGTTTCTCAATGTACTGTAATTTTCAAAGCAAATTTCCAAAACAAATGTCCAAATTCATTTTGACAAGGTAAGTTATCTTAACTATTTCCCTTTGCCCCATATTCCCCTACAACAAGTATTACAGCCAATTACTGAGATTCATTGTTGTGTTTTAGGTGGTTGCTATAAACTCTGAAACTACCATGTACCTGTTTTCTTAAAGAAAAGTTTTGTAGTATAGTTCCAAAGCGTTCCAATTTTTTACTTTTGCACGACGCAAATCAAAAGCTAATTCAACCCTGACCTGATATTAGTATTCCACTTGATCCTATTCGGCACATTTTAGAAACCTGTTTAATTTTTCATAGACATGTAAAATAAAATGGATTACTACGTCATTTATTAAAACCAGACTTACTCTTAGAGTGAAATCGCTTGGAGAAGAAAAAAATGGGATAAAGCTGTAGAATGAGGATGAGTATACCTCAAATAAAATAAAAATACGCCCAATTGGTTTATACTCTGTTTTTCTTTGCTGAAAACTCGCAAAACATATTTATATACAGTTGACTCCCGGTTACCCGCGGAATTGGGTGGCACAAGTGCCACGGATAATAAAAATCGTGGATAAAACTCTTAAAGGCGGCAGGAACAACAAAGGTAAATATTAGTCTCCCTTAAAAATATGGCTGGATACTCACATAGTACTTTGTTGCGGATAATTGGGAGTTTACTGTACCCTGTACATAAGTTTTGTATTCCGCATATGAGTACATGATCTTATAACGAAAGTAGTCATACATTGTACACGGAAAACAATTCGATTTTATTGACTGCAGACTGAACTAGCCTGAAAGAACCATTATATTCAAGTATAATCGTTTAAATTTTTAATGTAAAAGTAATAGGTGATGTATTTAGTTTATAATTGCACACAATACGCACTATTTTCCTTCAAAAGCAATATAAAAAGCATTTTTTACGATATCAATACAAGCCTTTTCGAACATTTATTTTTGAGTGAATATAAAAGTTAAGCACAAATTTATGTCAGTAATTGCACTAATGCGCCAATCATGTTTCAAAAAAACTTCTTTCTCTTACTGATAATCTGAAAGCCTTCACTGCCTAATGTAGACTTCGCCGAAATACGATAAGTATATCATTTTAGCTTGTTTCCAGCGATTAAATCAGACAATTTCATAAAAGACTCAGTGTTAAAATGAAAGCGCCGAATCTACAAAGTAACAAAAAGCACCTAGAGAGAGTGCGCCCATTGCTTTTTTTTCTTCTCCAGAAGAATACAAATTTCGCCAGTTTTCTGGAAGCTTATCACCACTCGGATCTCGGAGGTATACTATTTCGCGAGGAACTCAATGGAACCTTATTAAAACAAAAAGAAAAGATAAATTTACGTCACGTTACGCGCTCTAAATTACGTTTAAATACCCAGGGAAATGACCGGGTTCTCGGAATTGGTACGAGATCGTTCCAAGAAAGTAGTACCTCTTTGCGTGCTCGAAGCTCTCTGAACTGAGGGCGGCACTGTCCTATGAGCTGAGGACGGAACGCAAAATACACGGACTCTTCAATTACTGGAGTGATGCAATCACACATTCGATATTAAAAAAAATAGATAAAAAAATATTCAGTTTGACGTTTCTAGAATCCCCCCTCCTTGTTATTTATTTATTAGTTCTCTTTCAATATCTGATCTGTGTGAGGTCAGATAACGGTCAGCAGGTGTTCGGCCCGAGCGCCCAGCTGTCTGCGAAGTCGGAATCGAAACTGATTCCAATTCCTGACCTCCCCTCCGCCCTGCGACATCCTTGAACCTCGACTTTGGACGTCATATCAATCTGGACTAAGCTTGATATAATACGAAACCTCTCATCAGCCATTTTGTTTTCTTTTTAGATTGGAATGGAGACCTGATAGTCGAGCGTTAGGTGCTAAACTAGACGTGTCACTAACCGCAGAGATCATTTGCAGATTCTCCACTTCATATGTACAAAGCGTACAAACTGCAAATGCGCTCTGATGTTGGCATTATGGCAATTGTACTACAAACCGTAGAGCCCATTTGCAGGTTCTCCGCTTTATGTGTACAAAGCGAAAACCTGCAAATGAGCTCTACGGTTAACATTACAATTGTACTACAAACCGTAGAGCCCATTTGCAGGTTCTCCGCTTTATGTGTACAAAGCGAAGAACCTGCAAATGAGCTCCACGGTTAGCATTATGGCAGTTACACTGCAAACCGTAAAGCTCATTGCTCATTTGCAGGTTCTCCGTTTTATATGTAAAGCGAAGACTTACTTTCGCTCAGCTACAGTAAGTTTTGTATCACACTAATACTTAGAAACCATGCTTAACCAAATGAAGATCTGCCATCATCTCGGTTATTGACTATTCAAAACTAATGAACCCAGAACAAAGACGAAATTGCAATCACTGGATATCATAACCAGACTGTCGGTAAATTGTATGTAGTAACCACTACTTCGTTTACTGGAAAAAAATGGCTTAACCGGTTTTTTCATGTGCTTACTCATTTGAGTTTTATTCGTTGCATTATAATATCAATCAAAGTACAGTAAAACCTGCAAGTTGACCACTTGCGGTGCAGCACTTTGGTGGTCAACTTATAGAGGGTAGTAATGTTTTTTTTTTTTTTTTTGTCATTTCTTGTCCCATGCATTCATTTTTAACTAATTGGAATACTTTAAACTCACTTTCATTGTTTAACATTGCTTTAAAACAATAAGAAAAAATGTTGTTTAAATATTTTTAGAGATTATTTACCAGAATGACTCGTAAAGTATCATACAAATTTAAAATTTCTGTGAATCGATTTAAAAAAAAAAATGCGTCATTACTACTGAAAAACAACTTACTTGATATTAACAATTCCTAAAAATTCATAAGTCAAAAGTTACTCAAATTCTTCATTTGATTTTTTCTTGAACATTTATACCCATGGTAATCTACCTTTCAACAAAATAACTCCTTATTGAAGTTTGGCGCATTTCCTGGGACATAACATCAGCCCAACGTTTTTCGATGGAAACATAAATATTCATAGGATTTTCTAAAATGTCTGGTTATTTATTTGAGACATAACTGATGAAACCTTTAGTACAATCTAATGCTTTCGCATAGTGGTCAACTTACAAAGGGTTTTTTACAATACTCCAAACCAAAGCTGCTGTATATTAGTGGTCAAGATAGACAGGTGATCAAGATACAGAGGTGGTAAAGTTACAGAGGTTTTCCTTCATTATATAGGATAGGACGAATTCCGTTCCTGACATAAGCGGTCAACTTAGACAAGTGGTCAACTTACAAAGGTGGTCAACTTTACAGGTTTTACTGTACTTGAATAATAAAACAAAATCGTATGACTCAATAAAAAGCTTCATTTTGATGTTTGTCTGTTCCTTGTATAGAATACTGCGCGCATCGCTTCCATTGCATGTTGGAAAAAACGCCTTTCTTTGCGAAAATTTCATAAAAAGTATGAGTTCAAGAAATATAACTTCTTACGCGGGTATAGGAGTTACACGCCTTTTTTCAATAGCAAGTTGAAAATAGACCTTCAACAATCTGTTCAAACGCAGGAGAACATAAGAGCATTAAGCATTAACTTTGACCTATATTTCAATTTAAGATGAATTTTAGGTCAATGTTAATTGGATCGAAAAAAATCTTAATGGCTAAGAAATGAGAATGCATTTTACATACACGTCAATGGCTACAAATTGTACTTCTAAAGCCTTATCAAATCTATCATCATTTGTATTGAGAGAAATTTATGTATGAAAAAAATGTAAACGATCCTATGTTTATGCATAAATTACGTAGACAAATTATGATATCTGAGTATCTTAAGGTATGATTCTAATAGTTGCAAATGAAATAGCGACTAAAAGCGGGGGAAAAAAAACTAGGGAACTTAGATGACTGCTTTTCGGATTTGTAAGTTGTAGGCAATATAAGATGATTATGGCCGACGTTTCGCCCGGCATTGTTTATAGAAGGCAAGGTAATATTGGATTCGTCACCCTGTGGCTCAACGGTCACAGGGTGACGAATCGGAAAAAATTGGTGATAAGAAACTCATCCATCAATTGCAACCCAATCGCCTCCTCATAAAATAAATTCATAACTTAAAAGTGCTCAAAAGGCATTAATTGTTTTTTCTTTTCCCACAAACTGTAGCCTTCATAAGCTAATTTATTAAAAATATATTACTTACATTAAATTATGTATTTAACCCTTAAGAACACGGACGGCGTACTATGTACTCCACTCAACGAGAGAGCAGCTGTGAATTTCAGAATAGTCACTTGACCAACATCTGGTTATTATTTACCCTATTTCCTAGATCTGTTCAGTGACGTACTTGTGTTTAAAGTCGAAAATTGCTCTTTTCTCTTGTTCTTTTGATTATTTTTTTATAGAAACCACACGTAAATGTTAGTTTTTTATGCAAAAAGCATATAAAAATAACAAAATACAATTGTAAGAGCTGCCGTAATTGTTCAACAAATGCCAACGAGTTGTCTCAATGACTAAAATATCATTTATATGTATATATATTTTTTCTTTTTTGTTGTTTTTATATTCATGAAATCTGCAAATTAAACAAATTAAACGTTATCATCACTTTTTACTTGATTGTGATCGTATTCATTTTAATTTTGTTCGTCTGTTCGTTCAATTAGATCTTTGCTACTTCTATAACATTATTAAACATTGTATTAAATAGGAAAATCTTTAAACATTGATAGTTAAGCTTTAAAAAATGCTCGCCACACGTGTTCTTATGTTACTTCAAACCGTCCGTGTTCTTAAAGGTTAAGATTGCTAACTTCAATGAATTAAAAAACAAATACAGTTTAGCACTTTGTATAATAAAAGGGATTTGTGTTTAATAAAAGTGGCTGCTAAGAAAATTCTTACTGTCGGCCACTGACATCTAAATAATTTCTGCAGTGATAATTCCTTTGATGTCTCAGGCTTCGTGAGAGCACAAATCATCAAATTTTGTACTCTGAGGAAGCCTGAGACATGTCATGTGAAATGTAAGCCAGTATGAACCATGGACTGGAAGCCCTGATATTAGTTATATTGTTGACGCCAGATGTGAAAGCCATAGTTTTGATATTTATTGGAAACCAAGATAATTTAAGCATGAAGTAAAGTCACATAAATAAGGAACAAATTCTTAGAAAATAGTGCTATATGATAAAAATAGCTACTTTTGTCGTTGATATAACGAGAAAAATCGTTAAATTGTCTCCACTCCCTTTCAACACATTGGCGCAAAAACGGAATCCGCACCTCTCCTTTTCGAGGCATATTTGCACATCAAATATTGTCTGAATCTTTATTTTACAACTTGAGACTAAGCATTCACAAAAAACGAGAAATAACGTTCGATTGTCAAATTTATTTAAGTATCAATTCTAAATGAATATACTTACAGCAAGGGATAGAAAAAAATGTCAAAGTTTTTTTCCATTTTACATGCGCGAGATTGCGCGGCGGTAGTTGAATGCATGGGTCAAAATGACCTGGCTTTAAAGTTCTGGCCACCGAGATGTCTTGATCTCACTCCATTAGACTTTTTCTTGTGGGATTATCGAAAGGAAGCTGAGTACGTCTCGCCTTTACCAACAACTGTCTCCGATCTGCGGAACCGTATCACTGCTGCTGTGCATTTTGTAACAGAAATTATGCTTGCACGTGTGTGGGACGAATTAAGCTATCGTTTAGATGCTTCCCGTGCAGCACGAGGGGGACACATTAAGAATTTATAAGCATGTAAAAAAAACTTTGACATTTCCTCTATCCCTTGCTTTAAGTATTATTTATTGATTAGAATTGATACTTCTTAAATAAACAACCTTTTGAAATTGGGTCCATCATTTTTAATAACCCTTGTGTGTATATATATATATATATATATATATATATATATATATATATAATATATATATATATATATATATATATATATATATATATATATATATATATATATATATATATATATATATATACATATATATATATATATATATATATATATACATATATATATATATATATATATATATACATATATATATATATATATATATATATATATATATATATATATATATATATATATATATATATATATATATATATATATATATATATATATATATACATATACATATATATATATATATATATATATATATATATATACACATATATATATATATATATATATATATATATATATATATATATATATATATATAGGGTGTATCAGTACAGCGTTTACAGACTTTCAAGGCAGACAGAGTACACCAAGACGATGCACCAAGACGAGAAATCACACAGCAATGCATGGTCGGAAACGCTATCCTGACGCGATAGTGACGGCACACTGCACAAGAAAGCAAGGACACGAATAAGAGGAGAAAACATGTTTATTGTTTTTAATGCAGCAAAAATGCTGGTAAGTTTTTGTCTAGTGTGCACGATAGATGTCACTGCGTAAACCAAAGCGTCAGATGACGGTGCATGCGTATACGCGGTTTTTTTTTTTTTTTTTTTTTTTTTTGTGCTCGCTGTGAAGCCTCATTTCACCTGCCGACAAAGTAGTAGTAGGATGCATCACGGCCCGGAGTCGTAATTTCGAACACCTACTTTGATGACAATCATTGGCTCCTTAATGTTCTTTTTTCTTAGTTTTTTGTTGCACTTAAGGATAATAAACATGTTTTCTTCTCTTATTCGTGTCTTGTCTTTTTGGTGATTTGTGTCGTCACTACCGGGCCAGGAAAGCGTTTTCGACCATGCATTGCTATGCGGTTTCCCTTCGTCTAAGTGTACTCTAGCTTTCCTGAAAGTCTTTAAACGCTGTATTGAACTGCCACCTCATCCGCAAGTTTTCTCTCACGCCAAGCTCTTGTTCTTTCTTCGCCTGACCTTGGCATATTCAGAACCTAATTTTATATTTCAGTGAAGAACGAAGATTATAAACAACGAAAAAAACTAAATATTACTCGAAATCCTTTTTTAATTGTTGCTAAAAACAATGAAAAATATTTGTAATTATAAAGCAAATTTTGACAATAAAAGTTAACAAACTAAATTCAAGGCAATACCTTAGCAATGTAGATTACGCTTTTAAACTGATGACTTAACTTGTATTGAAGAAATCTTCGAAAACCTACATTATTTGAAACGTTTAAAATGTCCAAAATCCATTAATATATGTTTGCTTAGGTTTAGCCTTGAAAATTAATTTTTTAAATTTATGAACAAAACTAACTTTATAACAAATATCATTTTTCATTATTTTTGGCAACAATTAAAAAACAACAACGTCACTTCCGTCACGCGAAAAGGATAGGGATCAGGATCAGAAAGCCAAAGTTCTAGCTTAAAGTTTCTCTTCAAAGCAAAGGAGAAAAAAATAAATTTTACGCAAAGCAAATAAAAAAAGCATTACTTAATTCAAGTTGAAAATCTGTTGATATAAATGTTAATTTTAAGACAAAATATCAATGCTTGTTTATTAATTGATTTTTAGACACATACCTATCCAAAACATTAAACGAGTCTATTTCTAAAACGTTCCATCTTCAGATTTACGTTCTTCGCACGTCATATTTTGAATGAATATTCGTTTCTTTTACTTTATAAGCAGGAATGAGTATTATTCTGCTGCATGAAAAATAAAGTTTAGGAATGAAAATAACACAATTCATTGTTTTTACAATATCTACCGAAACTTTAGAGAAATTGAGAACTGAATTTCATGAAAATATTCAAGGTTACGTTTGTCACAGTATAATAATTTAGCTTCAAAAAACAATTTATGATACTTATACTGTGTTTTCTTGTGTGAAGTATTTGCACAGAAGTTTTGCTTCTTCACAAAATTTCGCAAAACTACAAGTAAATGATTATCAAACGTTAAAAAACAATTATTAATTAAAAACAAAAATCCCGACTGCATAAAAACCAAAAAAACTAAAAAGAAAAAAATATAAGCCTAGTAGTTTAGAGTGTTATTAAGTACTACTGAATAACAGCACCATGAAAATATTTTTATAATCGATACACACGTAAGACAAATCATAAATTCAAAAGCAGAATAGAAGGATCAACAGTCGGTGCTCATTCTTTTTTGATCAATCAAGGAACTCAATAAAAATTGAACACGTCGCGAATCGCAGTCCTCTAAATCACGACAAAAACAAATGCAACATGCTAGAGATGAAAATCGAATTAGTAGACTTAGGAAACAAAAAATTCAGGCAGCGAAAACGCTACCTGCGTTAGTCGCAAGTAGGCAGCGTGTGACACGATCCCGAACTGACAATATGGCGACTGGTGTTTATATGGGGAATTTTGATTACTCTCAGGTGTTTAGTGATACTCCCAAGGTTAAGACAAAACAATTGACGTAAGAATCATCAAAATTGGCCAAGAAGTTTAGCCTCTACAACGCCACATAGGAACAAACAAACATACATACATAGACTCAAACACATTACCTTCCTTTGCGTCGCGCACGTGCAGTCGGGTAAAATCTTATGTTATGCAACGAAACAGTCTCTGAATGTCACGTTCGTCACTATGGAAAGACCCTATAACGATAATCGTGATAGCTAAGTTCTCATTTCTCGCTATTCAAGTTCATTCCTTTGAGAAGCAATGAACTGAGGAGAAAGTGTTAAATTTCATTCATAGATCTGTATTCGCATTCCGATTTCTGCTTATCTAATCTAAGAAAGCATGATTCCTTTCATCTTTCGATTCGTTGATATGCTCAGTTGACTGAGATTGAACATTTTAAGTGCGTTTCTGCTAGTAATTTTACCGAACTTCTCATGTTGGTGAAATTCTTTCTTCTTCTTTAAAAAAAATCAAATATTTGCAATTTCTTTTTTTTTTCTTGTCCATTTTTTGCATTGACCTTTTCATTGCTTGATGATTTTTCATTTTTTCAGTAAGCTAACTCAGATATGGGTCAATCACGCGAAAATAGTACAAATCATGCCTGACGTTGTTGAATATTGGTTATTAATCAAAATAATTTCTGCCATCTCTTTATTTTTTATTGATTCTCTCTTTATTTGTGCATAATTAACTATCAATGGTTTGAAAATGAGTAATATATGAAAGTTTTTTAAATATTTTGACTACATGTAAAAGAATGGAAAAATAAGCCTTGAAAAAATTCGTTCTAATCATACAAGTAAAAAGTTACAGTTCTAGAATAAGAAAAAATTAAATAATTGCTCTAAAACTTATTCTGTTTGCAATTTGGAGAAAAAAGTGTTTTATCATCAGTGCAAATGCATCAGAGTAGACATCCATCAGTTCAAATTATTTATCAGAAAAAAAAGGAAAAAAAAAAAGACTTACCTTGTTTGATGACTGCAGAATAAAAAGTAACTTACTAACTCGAAAGTTATACCTCTTACTCTTCGTTAAAAACTAGATTGAATATGATTGCTCGTTTCATTTTCGAAATGGGTGCAATAGAGCGGAGAATGCAAAACATTAAAACATGTTGGGACATGACAAAAAAAAGTTTTTTTTTTTTTTTTTCCAAATTGTTCTGTAACTTTGTTTTTACGTAAAAGATTGATAATTTGTATTGTTGTTGCATTTCAGCACAATATTAAATCTCCTAATAATTTAATGCTAAATAATATTCTCCATCTAGTTCCAAAGAAAAATATTTTTGAATCATTTAAGAAATTATTGTACAAACAATTGGTATTTGATTACACACAATCAAATAGAAAATTAGTTTTAAAAATATATATAATTATTGAATGGTAATAACGTGCATTGTCAAAAAAAATCAAGTCTCGGACATGACTTGTTGCACATTAAAAAAAAAAACTGTATTAAATTTGAGAAAAAATATGTTTTAATCACTTCTTTGCCACACGTTTCTTTGCTAAAGGTAAATTCACTGATTTGGTTGCTTTCACTAACGCATTGGTTTGATTGATATCAATATTCAGCTGAATTAGTACTGGAATGTGATTTATTTCACTTGTTTCAATTAATAAAGGAATTAAGAATCTTATTAGAATATTTTTGATTAGTAAGCGAAGCAACATCGTAGGTTAATCCTATAACACATTAAACATATAAGAAAATTTTAGTAGCAATAGTTAGATGTATAGTAAAAATCGAAAAAGAAACTTGAAGCGAAAAACTATGCATCTCTAAGTGCGGAAACAAAGTAATGAGTTGTCCAATAAGAGGTAAGAGAAAAGAAGCGCGCTATCTTAAATCGAAACAGAAGGAACTCAAATCCTTATATAGTCACCTCAGAGCAACAGCAAGATATCTAATCCCAGAAATAACACTAAGATATCTTATTCTTACTCTGAGGCGACGATATTCAGTAAGTTTTTGTAAATGAACTCACCAATCCAGAATTGAGTAATTTGGTACGAAGCAGGATTTTTTCAAAAACAGAGTTATATAATAAAACTGAATCCATGAGTTAGTATAAACGAAAAAATTTAGATGGTAGAAAGTAATTCATTCTGTAGCGCAAAAAGAAAAAAAAATAAACACCTGCGATATTTTAAATTATCCGAGCAAAGTCGGAGGATAAGGGATTAAATTTCTATAAAACGTCATTTTTCATAGTATTCGTTTGGTTCTTTGGTTTCTTTATAGTATTGTTTGCAAGATTTTTGGTAAAGTTTGTTATTGAGCAACAACACTTCGGTTGACCCAAGTTTTACTTGCAGTGGTGTAACTTGGTCAGTAGAGGACGGAGAAAGATAACGTTTTTTTCTGTCTGACTAAATATTTTTTTTTTCGTTCATTTTTAGAGGCAGTGATAATGAAACAGTTAGCTAAGAGGAAAATTGATAAATGACAACTTCTCAAACATGATGTACCTTTTGCTTGTTTTCCAAGTGATAATATAATAGAGGCAGCTTTGCAATATAGGGAGTTTGACTGTGTGAAGAGACTATGAGAAACTATTCAAGGGAAGTTCAATAAAAAAATTGAAGAAAATTAGTAGGATTAGAAGAATTAATTTAGTTACCTGATTTAAAAATCAAAAGAAAGTAATTTTAGCTGTAATAAAATATAGTTTCTTAAAAAACAAGGAAAATCTCTATTTTACTATGCACACACTCGATCTTGTCATATGCTTCGTTTAAAAAGTACTTCAAAATTTCCTTTAAAAATATCAGTTTAGTTTCAGAGATGACCCTTAGTGTAGCAAAATTCTTAGCCATTTTCTTAGACAATTTGCTTTAGTTTAGGTTGAAATTATCTCCCAATCTTATCAATTAAACTTAAGATGCACACAGACGTCACAATTATCATTCAGACATAACAACACATCAATTTTACATCTAACTGTTCATGTCTCATTGGTATTTTCATTTGAACCCCTCCCCCCTCTCCAAGAACCGATAAACAAAATATTTTATTTAGTCGTATCTATTTATCGTAGTCGTAGACTTTTTTTCTTGCTGTTCTAATTCTTCATATAGTAATTACAGAAAAATATTTACCATAAAGAGGAACACTGCAAAATAATTTTCAATATCTCTAGTGTTAAGTGGCGACGTTTGAATTTCATTAATGAGTAACAAATAAGAACAAAGTAATCTACATTAATAATTATACAATTTGTCTCCCAAATTAATGCCTTTTTCCTACAAAAAAAAAAAAAAAAAAAAAAAAAAAAAAAAAAAAAAACGTTATTTAAATTAATTCCATTTCCTCTCTTTCATTCGCTTTTTTCTCAACAAATTTAAAATGTTCAAAGAAAAAAGTATTGATGAGAATATTTTCAATCGTAGAAAACTTGCACAGTTAAATGGAAAAATAGAGTACTTATTTCTAGTGGAATATATAATTTTGTTCTTGTGTTCATAAATACGTGGCTTTCTAAAAATATGTTCATAAATACGTGGCTTTCTAAAAATATGTTCATAAATACGTGGCTAAAATTCATGAGAAAAAGTAGCACGATTTTTAATAACATGACGTTATGACTTGCAATACCACTGTGCATTTTCAAACTTTTCAAACTTTTTGCAATTTTTTCTTCTCATTTTTAGTAATCTTGTTTTTGATTTATAAATTCAAAACTAATTTATAAAATTTAGTTATCATTTAGCGAATATAAAATTGATAAGGTTGGCTTCCGCTTTCTTGCCAATGTTTACTTCTTTTTTTACCTTTAAAAAAAAGCACAAAATCTTGTGTATTTACATAACTTACAGCAGTTAAAGATAGCAACCGACAATAAGAATTCGCATAGTATGGCTTAATGTTCATATTATTAGAAGTTTTCCCGTTGAATTTATGAGTCAATTTCGTAACACAGCACGTAAAAAGTTTAATGTTAAGATAAACATGAGCCACAAACATCTGGAAACTTAGGATAGGATAAGTCCCCATAAATATGAAACTCCATCACCACCCACCTTTCGAAGCACAGAAAGAAGCAGCCCACGAACTTCCATCATTGCCTTTTTTTTTTAAAGGAAACGTTAGACTTTTGACATTGCTTTTAGAACCCGGGTAGTGGTTTATTTGTAATATTTCAGCACCATAAGTCAAATCAAGTTTCTTCAGCACTTTTAAAAAATGAAGAAGAAATAGGAAATAAATTTCAAATTTCTGTTCTGGTTGCTTCAACAAGCTTCTGATGTGACTATTATAATCTAAATTCCGATTTTTTTTTGTCACTAAATAAAAAAAAGGATGAGTGTGGGATTAATTGGACCTATTTTTAATTTTTACTTTCAAAAATTCATTTTACTTTTAATAAAAAAATAAAACAATTTTATTTTAATACATTAACTTTTCATATGCAACATACATTTTTTTCGAACTTTTGTCGAAAGTACAGTACATAATTATTAAAAATCGGAAACAATGCAAAAAGTACAGATTCTAAGGGTAGTGTACCTTAAACCTACATTTAAAAGTCTTAAATCCTGAAAATACTAGTGTCCTCTTAACTCTTGCTTTCTTTCATGGCATCCAGGGCGGGATTTAGACTTAACGGGGCCCTAAGCTATTTCAAGTATGGGGCCCCTTTTGTAGTTTGAACAACGTTTCTTTTGGTGGTGTAAAAGGCTTTTTTTATTTTTTTTTCCCTTCACTGTGCGTTGTCTCTTTCCTCTGTTACATACAGCAAACTTTTTACTTTGTTCGTCGTATTGTAATGTGTTTCCCCCGATGTCCTGTTTGGATTGACCTTAAGAGGGGGAATGGTACCAAGAGAGTGAGTGGCTCAGAACTCCCCTTTAAGTAGAGCATACAATATTCCCAATTGTCAGGGGTCCAGGAGTTTCTCCCGCGGAGGAAATTTTGAAAAACAGATATAAAGTTCTGCATTGTGAAGCCGCATAAGATGTAGTTGGAACCACAAAAATATCAGGACAGAAATAGGCAAACAAAACTTTTCTAAAGTTAGTTTCGAAAATTAAGATGACACACAGTAAAAATTGTTTTTGATTCGACAAATCAATGACAGTAGTTGACCGAGAGAAAGAGCGCGAGAAGAGAAAAAACAATGCATTGATACTGGCTCACATTGGCTTTTTCACTCCAGGGTTCCCCGTACTTATCTCACGTTGGCTTTCGGTACAATTAGTTTCTAATCACCCCTCCAACCCACCGACAAATACAACATTGAATTCAATATAAAATGATCAATAGTAAAATAAAAAAATGCTTTAAAATAAATGTTGTACAGTTGTAGAAAACATGTAACAAGAGAGTAACATACTGCCCATTTGAACAATTCATAATGATAACACTTGATAAGAAATAAAATTGGAGCCCACTTTGCTTAGGATATTCAAAGACATATCTAATTATTTTCAAGGGCTCTAGAACAATAAAAAATATTATGCACTTCATTTGTACCCTCCAGTCTCTGATATTTTAGTAAGGGGAATGTGGGGCAAAGTGAAATGGTTAAGATGAATGGTTAAGTGAATGGTTAAGTTTTTTCTAAATGAACAAACCGGAAATGTGTTTTGAAAATTGCAGTACATAAAGAAAGAACATTGTACTTTATAATAAAACTTGGGTTGAAACAGTGCTTTTTTTTATTTTAGGCAGTAAATTTGAGTCTTTAAAATAAAAAAGTGGAAAAATTTAACTTTTTCTTCCATGGGGCAAAGTGAAAAATAAAATGTTTTTTTAACGAAATATTTCTTATTCGATTATAAAACATATTTTTGGTCAAAAGAATCAGTAAATAAAAGGTTGAATGAATAAATGAAAGGATTATGAAACGATAAACGAATTATTAAATGAATAAATCAATTAATATATGCAGAAAAATAAATGAGCGAGTAAAAGAATGAATAAGAAAATAAGTGAATGAATGAATAAATAAGTGAATTAATGAATAAATAAGTGAGTTAATAATGAAGGAAGTAAATGAATTAATTAATAAATGATAACGTAAGTAATTATGATTGAAAGAGAAAATGAAACAAACTATTTCATTTTGCCCCATCCACTTTGCCCTGTATGTACTTGACTAATTGTAGAATTTATTTAAAATACAAAAAAGCATAATATTAACTAAATTAATACTGAATTGGAGATTAGGAGGTCTCAATTAATACTAAAAATACTAATAACAAGAACTTTATCATTTAATAATAAGAAAAATAATTTTGGATTTACAATCAAATATTACAATATTAGTATAATTTTTTTTAATTGCCTGTATTTCCAAATGCTTTAATCTTCGGGGGTATTTTTTTCCTGACTGGAATGGACAACCCTTTAGGTAGTCTGGTAGTTGGTAGTCTGGTGTTATTTTAACTATCTAGTTAAAATAACACCAGAGGAGGAGCTAAAAGCAGCGGAAATATTTCACCTTTACACTTTGCCCCACTATTTCACTTTTCCCCATGTTCTCCTACTTAATTGTAAATTTTTACAATCCAGTTTTTACTTTGTAAGAAAAGCTATTTTAAATTTAAAAGAAAAAAAAAAGAAACTATAGATTTCTCACGACAACAACTTTGCTTCAGTTGCAAGTGGGGCAGAAAACGAAAAGGAATAGAGGTAGTGTATTTATTTTCCGTGCTAAGCAGATAGACAATATGCAGTACAAGTAAGCTAAAATCAAGCAATAACAAAAGAATTGCCAAAATACTGCATTCGGAATTATATAAATACCAAGATATGAAACATGTGAGTCACAAAAATTTATAATATGTTTCAGAAACGTGAGAGCCATGGTTTTCAAATTTTTAGTGCAGGATGTAGCAAGGAGCTGAATTTGACATATATTGGCATTTCTTTACCCTATACCCTCTCCCATTTGCGGTTTGTAACCACACTTTTCCAAATTTTCAAGGTTTTCAAGCACTAGAAAAGGTTTTTTTTTTCCCCAACTACATTTCTTTTTTTGAAACGAATCACGCTAATTTCCGGGAGTTGGGGGTCCCTAACTAAGCGGGGACCATAAGCTATAGCTTGCTTAGCTTGTACGTAAATCCAGGCCTGATGGCATCTGAAGTATGTATATCTGTAAGCTGAAACATCATAAGGATGTTTGGTACATATGTATTAGTCATAGGTCTCAGTGATTAATCGCCAAAATTTTTACTGTGTGCGCACGTTATTTATTTATTTATTTATATTTTTTTTTTTTTTTTTTTTTTTTTTTTGCTCCTGTTTAGCCCTTGAATGCTTAACAATTGACTTGTTTGTGATTTCATCTTGCTTTTTTATTATTGGAAGATTTGCCAAGCAGCCGAATGTTGATTTTCAAAGTCCTGATTATTAATATACAATATTAAAGCAGTCTCTTAAAATTAGCTCCAGTTATGGAATTAAATCCTGCCTCTCTCTGAAAAAGGTAGATTGGTGATTTTTTTTAGTAACTCTGTGTTCATAAATATGCATAGGATCTGTCCAAGATACACAATGTTTCACAGGTTCAAGATACACTATTTGATCACCTATTCAAAAATTTCTAATCACCATGTTGAGTATTGATTAAGTTTTATTTTATTCACACAGCTAAAACTATACTATACATTGTATATTATTAAATTCCTTGCAACTCAAAATCTGTAAATTCTAAGCCATAACACATAAAAGTGAACATAAATAATTACTTTTGGTGCGCGAAGTTACTCTTATTTTTAGCTTTGCTAGAAGTAATTTAGCTGCACTGCGAACTCTGCTGATAAAGATGAAAACTCCATGTGTAATGCTGTTATATCATCAAAAATAAAAATTAAAATACAATATAGCCACAATATACTTATATCCAAAGTACACCATTTTTCCCTACTTGATTTTCGCAGTTGCTTATTTTTTACAATAAGTTTAAACTTGAAATATCTTAAGCATACCATTGATTAACCAGAAAATTGTAACGGGTGAAATTTAATCTAAAAAAATTAAATTCCGTTCTAGCAACATGCGTAATACTTTCTACCCTAGATAAGCAACGCATTATGCATTAATTTGCTCTTAAAATTTATGGAATTCTTTATACCTTATACAAACTCACAACGAAATAAAACAATTTACTCGTAAAATGTGTACAATTCCTTATGTTCTTCACCTCAGTTTCCTAACATTCTGAAGAATTATCCTCCTACTACATTACTAACCTCTTTTTACCATAAATATATCTTTCAAATTACCATAATGTCCACATACTATTATTTTTCATATTTTTTTAAGAATCAATATTTAAAATGATGGATAATATCAATAATGAAAACGATTGTCAATTCCTGTTTTTAAACATATAAATATAAATGACGTCAATTAAATAAAATGCATGTGATATTTTTGAGCACGCTAGTTAATCTACATTGAGTTAATTTTTATCGGAAAAACTTTTACATCGTTATTGCGCCATATGTGGGAGTGATCGCAATATTTTGCAAAGTCCTTTGGTTCCAGGAAACCCTATTTAAAAAACATTACGCTATTAAGATTTACAGTTTATTCAATAACTTGATCTTCAGTAACAGTTCTCGTATGATATTTCACAAAGACCACAGCTCTGAAATGTGGTTGAAAATGATCGCGGATCAGCATTTTCAGGTGAAAGTTAAATTGTGAAACTGATTCTTAGATTAAAAAATACAGAAAATGAGTTGAAGCATTAAAATTTAGAGAGAACTTCTAGGTAAAATGAAAATGAAATATTTTAATATGTTCTCCCTCATATTATTTGTATGAAAACAAGTTATATCTGAGCAATAAAACTTTGAAACTAAAGGTTCAAGGATTGTGAAAAATAATTTATTTTTTGGACATTTCCTCATTCATCATTATTATTTATTAATCAATTTAATTTAATTAATTTATTTATTTATTCCTTCATTGAGTTGTGACTCACTATAATTTCTGAAGCTAGAATTAATTTTTTTTATAACGAAATTTTGTTTTCAGAAATGTTGGCGGTGGAATCCACGTATCAATCTTGGAGAAACAATTATTATTTGAGAGACTGTATCAATAAAAGTTTTAGATCAACATTTTTTATACACTGCTCAAAAACTAGAAGATAGCAAATCAATTACCCTCACGCGTAAATCCTTTTCATACAATATAAAATAGCGTTTATCGATTCATACTACGATAAACTGAATCATTGTACTGTAAATATTTAGCATTTGCTCTCAATGTATACTGGAATAAAATCAGTGAAAGTCAAATACTACTTCGTGCAAGTTTTTTTTTATCCATTTTTTTGTCTTTATGATACTTTCTGAATCTTTAGGCTCCCTTTTTATGCAGGGTGTGGCAAATAAAAATGGTCCGGAGAACAGAGTTCTAGGGTACAAGGAAACATAGCAAAGGAAAGGAAATAGTAGTTAATTAACATGGTTATAGCAGGTGTTGAAACAGATCACCATTCATCTCTTGTTTATTTTTGGGCCCTGGACAGCAAATTGCGGAAGGCGGATCAAAACTGGACTTCTTTAATTGCTGTATTCTCCCCAGAAATGTTCGACCGCAGTTCTTGAAGAATATAAGTTGGGTTGTTGCAATACACCTTTGACTTGAGGGTCCTTCACAAAAACGAAGTCTAAAGTGCGTCGCAACAGTCTTCATAGTCTTCAAGAACTGCATCAGGACATTTTGGGTGAGATTGCAATATTCGATCAGCCTTAGCAACTGGCGAACAAGGGATCAAAAGTTACAAGAGATGAATAATAATAATTTTCAACATAAACCATAATCAGTTCAGAGAACGGGTTTCCTCTTTTAGGTATGTTCTTTTTTTACTTGAAACTCTGCCACATTTATTTGGCTGTTTATAATAGTAAATGTGTAGTCTTTTGTTTAAGTTTGCAACATTTGCCCCACTGTTTTTTATTCTGGTCAAAACTTAGAATATCTAGAAGCATGATTTTCTGTTCCTTCTTCTTTGTAATTTCTATCTCAGAAACATTTGCAATTTTGTCTGTTTGGCGAACATATTTTTTTTTTTTTTTTTTTTTTTGAGGGGGAGGAGCATTTTCTTTCACGAAGTAAGTACTAATATCTTTCCGAAACAAATATAAAACAATATATAAACAATGACACTTTCGTATATCTTTAGAAATATTCCTTCTTAACATTGTTTTGTTTTTTATGCATTTACTGTCGGAAGCATGGTGGATTCGTTTGACGTTATTATTATTAGTTTTCAGTTAACTGACAGTGGCTTCAATAATGGACTGAAAAAAATGCAGTTCTCACGTGAATACACAGTGCCTCAAAAGGTAAACATCTTTGTTATTTAAATATTCAAAGCAAATAAATTGTTAAAGATGCTAGCATGCGCTTGGAAAATCTAGCATTCCGAAAAAAAAAACTTAAGCTACTCTGATTAACTGGAGAAAACCAATGTAATTATAGCACAGATATTTGTACTATAATACGTTGGGTTTCTCCAGTTACTTCTCAGCACAAAATTATTTATTTTTTTCTCAACTCCAATCAATTTGGTTTTAAAGTTATAAAGTTGTAGAAAGCATACTTTTTCAACATTAGTTGTCGTACTTCTTTTGAAAGTAAAATTCTATTCAAAATTGTGCTGCCTATATCATAATTGTAACTGTACTAAGAAGACGTAAAAATATACAAATTAGGAAAAAATGGCAATCACCCCATGGGCAATGGTGCATCTCTCAAATGTTACGAAGCACCCTCCCCCCCCAAATGAAAGCTCCCTAAAATTAGATCAAAAACCCTCTCAAACTGCCCCTCCCCCTTAAAAATATGTGGAACAACCATATGGGAGATAATGTACTCCTTCCCCTCGCTGGAACCCCTGAAGACGCTGACTTTCAAATTCACTTGAGCATGTAAACTATAAATAAATAAAGATAAAAAATAAACAGTAATTCGGGTTGTAATATTTACTCATTACGAAATAATAAAATTTAGGAATACTTCAATTGCGAAGGAACCCACTGACTACTTTTTCTGCGATTTGTACGGGTAACATAGAAGTATCAAAACTAGCCTACCTCACGATTTCCCGGAAAAGAATTCTTGTACCAATATTTAAATCCTTATTCCTCTATTTCACCTTTTAAATGTCATCAAAGCTTTTAAAAATTATTTAAACTGGCAGCTCATCATTTTGAAAGACACACAGAGTGACTCGGGGTGTATTTCTGGGGTAATAACGATCACATAAATTTATTTTAAAACACAATTTTAATGAAATAAGAAATGTGTGTGGGTGTGAAATAAATTCATATGAAATATATGAATGTGATTAGCTAAAAATGTCCAATTTTTCACCAACACTATATATTGTTCCACTCCAGTAAAATAAGGTCTAACCTTGGGAGAATTTAAACTGTTTCACGCCGATAGCAGTTCTCCTATTTACTGAGCTACTTCAAAAGAAAAGAACTCTTCCAAGGTCAGTTTTCAATGCACCGGAGTCGAACAAATATCGAACTATAAAACTAGTGGACTTTTCTCGCATGTGAAGTCATCCAAAAAAAGCAAAGAGCTGTTACAATCGCAGAACAGGAAAGTTACAGTTGCTTTAATTTGCCGGTAGTTAGTTTTATAATGACATCATTGACAAGTGTTATAAAACCAGTAAACTAAAAACAAACTAGAGTTCCAACCATGCTGAAACAAGAAAAACTCCTTTCAAATGAAAAAAAAAAATGTTTGTGAGAAACATACAAGCCTAGAATTTTTAGAAATGAGGTAAAAGCCTTCGGAACGTTTAACAAATTTTTATAATATGAGGCAGTGAGAAGCAAAGGGATGTAAGTGGACATTTTCAAGTTTTGAGTAAAAGGTTGGCTTTCATTGATTTTTTTTTCTAAAGCATGCTGTACAGCAGCACCTACCAGGGCTACTAGTACTATCTCTTGCCCCAAGACAGAGGAGAGGTTCCCTTACTACTTGTACTGGTTATCTCCAATTTTTAAATTTTATACCTCACAATTATTCGGGAAAAGTTTACATATTTTATGTTCTCTAGTGTAAATAATATTCAAATAAGGAAAGCTTCTTGGTCTCTTTTCCTGAACTAACATAAAAGTAAGGAGCTTTTTGCATTTAAAGAAAAAGAACTAATCAGTCTCTAGAACTTAAAGTAGTGCAAAATGCACAACTTTATTCTAGATCGTGCATTATTAGTAATGGTAGTAACAAATTTTAAAAAGTTACAAATTGAAGAGTTTGAATAAATTCCCACACCTTGTCCATTAAAAACAATTGAAGGATTGAAAACTGATTTAAAATTAAATGCACCTTCCAGTCTGACATTCACATTAACTCCACACTCACTGCTAAAATAACGTGAGAAAAAAAAAATATTGAATGTTTCAAAAGTGAAAGTCACACTGGCTCAGAACTACATTCATTATTAAGATAACTTTTTTTTTGTTCCTCTCCATTATACAAAAAACTATACGTACTCTGCCGTAATCTGATTTCACGCAAAGACAACTCAATGTATCAAATTACAAGTAGAGAAGGAATGATATTACCTCTTTTTTTACTGTACTGAAAATAGCTCTGCTGAGCAAGCACCGTGAAGGCATCTTATCAAGAGACATATGATACAGATAAAGAAAAGAAACGGTAGGGTAAAAATGAAATGAAAGCAAATTACTGTATAAATAGAACAATTATCGTAGCTAAATGTTTTTATTCAATAAGATGGTTGCTAGGCAAAAAAGATTTTTTTTTCTTGACACCGCATTTCTAAAAGATTAGTAAAAGGTTGTTTATTTACGAATTTAGCAAATTTTTGTGGAGATTACACGAAACCTGGAATGGAAAAAAATGGAGAATCAGTCTTGAAATTATGTGACATTCTAAACAGATTGGCGTTTGTTTGTTTGTTTTAATTCTTTGAGGCAGTGGGAAGTAAAGGGATGTAAGTGGACATTTTCAAGTTTTGAGTAAAACGCGTAAAAAGATAACGTGCTGGGTAGACTTCCATTGATTTTTTTTTCTAAATCATGCTGTACAGCAGCACCTACCAGGGCTACTAGTACTATCTCTTGCCATAAAACAGAGGAGAGGGTCCCCTACTATTTGTAATGGTTATCTCCAATTTTTTAATTTTGTCACTTACATCCCTTTGCCTATCATTGCCTCCTTTGTTCTTACTACAGTAAACCTGTGAAGTTGATCACCTTGTATGATGACCATCTGTCTAAGTTGACCGCTTTTTTCAGGCACGGAATTAGCCCTTATCATATAAATCAACCTATATAAGTTGCCACCTGCTTAAGTTGACCACTAAAGTATAGTGCATCGCTGGTGGTCAACTTAAACAGGTTTCACTGTATATGTAGTTTTTCATTTTTGTCACTAATGTCTCTAAGTGTTCAAAGCTTAATTGCCATGGACGCTCAGTTCTTCCTCTTCTTTTTAATTTTTTGGTGACTTATCATGCGTTAGACGTTTTCCAGAATCTTAATACCTGAAAATGTATTTTTGTTCTCCAATGATAGTTAAAACTGAAAATTCAAATGCGTTTGAAATTTCCTTAAATTTGTTTTTGTTTTTGTTTTTATGTATTTATTTATTTATTTTTTGGCTCGGTCCTGTAAAGGCAATTTTTTTCAATACTTCTCAGTTTTATAAAAACCATCTTCCGAAATATTAATAGCTTTCCGTTATTTACAGTTTTGAAGCCTATAAATTAATTTAACTTTAAAAGTGAATTGAATTACTACAATTTCTATTTAATTCTTTAAATTGTTGATTTTTAGATAGTTTTTGTTGATGCATTTTTATTATTACTATTAGTATTAATAAGTTATTAATACGTGCCATACAGCTATACATAGCTATATAATCGTAAAAGAATGCGCTGTAAATTCGAGTTAAACTGATCCATAAATTTTGTAAGTTTGTAACTTATACTATAAATTTTAAACAATCGAAAGTTTCGTTTTAAAAAGTGTTTTAGTTTATTTATCTAATCTTTTAAAAGTAGAAACTAAACTGTATCTCGACGGTAAAATACAAAAAAAAACTGATGCTTTTACAAAATGAATAAATCACTGCATGGAAATCTAACACACACACAGAGTTACTCATAATCCTTTCCAGGGTTTAAAAGTGCTATACAGTCAAATGCCCATACTTGGGACAGTACCCTAACTTGGGACATTTTTCTGAATTACGTTTCAAGGGCTAGTACACCTGTCAGTATTTCACCAGTAAGAAATAGATGGTTTTACAGAATAAATAAATAGTTATCTTTAGATGCTATGTGAGCTAAACTTTGATGTTTTAGCTTTATGGGTTAGTTTAATGCTTTTCAAAATTTCGAAAAAAATATGCGATTTTTAAGTATGGAAATAACTTTGGTTATCTACGCTAACTGAGCAGCATTAGTTTGAATTTGTTTCACACTTCATCTCTGCTATGTACCTGTGCCTTATTTGGGCTTATTCATTGTTACTTAAATTATTCCGTTATATTAAATACTAATGTATTCATAAATTTAAGAAATTTCAAATACGCTCCAAACTTGGGACGCTGTTCCAGGTTAGGATACTAAGGCATAAAAAGTGTCTATATGGAATATTGAGGAAATAAAGTGAATACTTGTATCAAAAAAAATGTATAGATACAAAATTTTTAAAAGTGATGACTGTTCTGATGACAATAAATGTGCCATACCGTAACATGCCAGAAAAGTTGTCAATGTTAAAAAAATCGGAATATTTTGATGAGCGAAAGACGTTTTGACAAAATATTACATATGTTAGTTCTACTAATAAAAATTAATCTCAAAGTATAGATGAAACTAATTTATTTGTTGTGACTCTCATGTTATTATGAAGGAATGAAAATAAATGTGAAAAGATATGAATGAGGAATATAGAGAGCTAAAAACTAAAAATCAGCTGCATTAAGAATTATTTGGGTTCACCAATTGCTTTTATGCTTCCAAATATAGAACCTATTACGACTTAATTGTACTCATTTCTTATGTTCTTTTTACTTCTCCATTTTGTTCATGTAGAAGACGTTTGCGGACATACTTTCCTATGTGAAATGGTTTCCTGGCGTATTCCCTACCTTTCCACGAAATTTGTGCAATAAGTTTTGAATCACTCTGTATATATATATATATATATATATATATATATATATATATATATATATATATATATATATATATACAGCAAAATCCCTCCTAACGGGCACCCCTCCAATGCGGACAGTTTTTAATTCCCTGGCAGTAAGGCATTAAGCCTAATGTATTAGAAATCTCTCTTGAATTGTTACCCTCAAATACGGACACGGGCGCTGTTTTGGAAGCCATTTACATGTACATTTCCTGCTTTTGAGAACAAATAATTTCAGGAATTTAAAAAAAAATTGAGAATAAAACTATTAAACATTAGGAAAGTTTGCAGCAGTTATAAAGTTGATAAAACCCACTTTGTTTTATAGAGGGCTGCGGGATAAAACTCTGAATGGACAGAAAGCGGCTCTGATGAGAAATTTCCTAAAGACGTTTAACAATTTTTTAGAGCATAATGGATGGTTTAAAATTGAAACCTGTAGTCACCCGGAAAGCAACCAGACTGAAGTGCTTTAAAAGTCTGGATTTAAAGCATTCATCAGTTGGCTGATGTACAATTTAAAGATTCTGGTAGACAACCAGTGAACGAGTATTACATGAGATAGGAGATTGATTTTGGATAAAATTTTGCTGAAGAAAATACGCATGTTGTTTTTGGTATGGACCAACGCGACTTTCCATTTCAAGCACATTCTTTCAAATAATATAGAGACCATCTTGTTATCAAACATAACTTCGAAACGTCAATTTTTTGATGCTGAAATTAAGTCTTCAAATTTCATCAAATGGCTGGATTTAAAGCATTTGATCAATAACACACACACACAAAGCTAAAACTAGCAGCCAAATAACTCAAAACTAGTGATAGCAATAGCGGATCAAAAATGCAATTCCAGTATTCGGTATTTTTTGAAACGTGATACCGGAATTCCAGTTTTAAAAACTTCTTAAAAAATGACCAAAAACCTTGTTTCGATGCCATAATTCATATTTTTATGCAAAAAGTGCATTAAACATGAAAATGTACTGTAAAGAAATATAAAATGAAGGATCAACTATTAGAACAAAAAAATCAATATTAAGATGAAACACAATGTATCTATTTAACTGTCACAAAGTATGGAACATACTTTAGGGCACAAACTTCCTGAAGTTGAAAATACTCTTTCTGAACTCATGCTGACCGGTGGTACAATTAATACTGCTCGATATACCTTCTATAATTGTCTTGAAGTCCTTCATCTTCAAGTAATTCGGTCTCTTGCGTGCTGATTGTGGACACATTATTTTGTATGAGGGTTTCTTTTGTATGGCGTGTAGCAATATTTTTAAATTTATTTATAGCTAGTTGTAATTTCTCTCAGAAAGACGATTCTTTTCCGATATTACATCATCATCAACGATTTCCTCTTGATTATTATCGGTTTATGATTTCTTTTTATTAACCTTTATTCTGAAATTTACGACGAATTTAACTAAATTTGAACTCGTTAGTTTACTTTATTCATTTTTTATTATATTTCAAAATGTTTTATAATTATGTCTGAAATTATTTTCTAGTTCACTATGCCTTTATTCTATGCGAAATTTCAAGGTAATACATAAATGCTAAATATTGTCTCACCAAATATAGTTAAATGGCGAGATAGGATAGCACACAAATCCCGGGGACAGCAAATTACCATTTGTTTTCGAACAAGAAAAGGTTTTTCTTGAAATTCAATACATTTGAGACAAATATTTTAAATTATACCATAAGACAGGGCTTCCCAAACTGTGGTCCGCGGACCCCTTGGGAGTCCGCGACAAACTTTGAAAAATAAAATTAAAAAATAAAATGGTAAGTGATACTGAAATAATGCTTTTGTATTTGAAAACAAGAATTTCCCGTTTGAAACTGGTAAAAAAATTAATTTTTTTTTTTTTTTTTTTTTTTTGTCGTGTCCATGGACAATTAAATGGCTCCGTGTGTCTTCAAGACCGCGCCCGCTAGCTGCAACGCATCTGTGCTGTAGAGGACCTCTCGAAGTTCTGAAGCCAGTGGCACCATACCCAGCTGCAGAACATGTGGGATAAGGGCCGGGCACTCAAGAATGTGATCCGGAGTCAGTTGGGCATCGGTGCAGTTCTTGCAGGGGATATAAGTTCTCGTTTTGTCGGGAAGAATTTTCATCCCTTTATAGTGGTTTGTTCTTAATCTTGCAATTGTAGATGTTAGGATTCTGGGGCAATCAAAGTCGGTGATGAGGGGCTTCTTAAAGTTATGTGGCAGAAGTCTATGTTTTGCGACAGCATTTGAGTCTGCTAGCGTGATGGTGGTGCAAGGTTTGCCAATGTTTCTGCCTTCTTTTGCTAGGGAATCCGCACACTCATTCCCTTCAATATTCACGTGTGCCGGTATCCATTGCAGCATGCAGGATTTCCCATTGCCGTGCAAGTCTTCGAGTAGGGCATTTATGGCAGAGGTGATGTTGGTTGCTCCGTTTTTGATTGCTTCTAAGGCCGCTTTTGAGTCAGAGAAGAAAAAAAAAAAAAAAAAAATGATTGGATGATTAATCCAATCAGCTTCCTCCCCCCCCCCCCCCCCCCAGTCTTTGTTATAAAAGCAAATCATATTCTTCCATTTCCTACAACTTAACCTTTACGAGTATATTCCTTGCTAAACTTGACATTCAACTCCAGATACAAAAAAATAAACCCACCATATAAAAATATTCTAGCTAAAACAACGTGCCACTCTTCCAATTGATTTGATGCTCAATTTTGAATTTTAATTGGTTTCGTTACCTATTGCATTCATTATGAATTCGTTATTCGTTACTTATTGTCTGTTCAATTTGATTTTTGTACTCCAGAAATTCTATATACAGTACTATAAACTACCCGCTTAGTGTATCTCTACGTTTAAAGTTTCCCTTCTAGTTAGTAATGGTTAATTTAATTTTGTTCAATTAATTACAAATTGCCAGTGTCTATTAAATGTAATGACTGGGGTCCGCGCTGAATATTGGTCTATGAAAGGGGTCCGCCAACCATAAAGTTCGGGAAACCGTGCCATAAGATATTGTTGCAATTGATGGTTGGAATAAATCATTCATTGTACAAATACATTTGTAGTTATGCTTGAAATTAACTTTTACAAAAGGTTAAGTGAATGATCAAGGAAGTGGATGAAACAAAAATATGGTGCACATAAAAGAACGAAAATGAGATTTATCACACAACCTGAGATAAAAATATCATTTTGTATTCTTTCCGCTATTTTTGATTATCAAAACTCTGATAATTCGTGCTTTTAAAGTTAAATTTTTACATCAATAGATTGATTTCGGTACTGTCTCGGCGAAAAAGATATACAAATCCTCATTATAATAGCGAATTCAACTATCGAGTAACGCTCCTGACGTCACTACACCAACAATGAAACTCGTGCCACAGCATGAAAATTTGATAATGTTTTTTGGGCAATGTTTGATGTGTAGGGAAATGCTTTATTTTGACAAGGCTGAACTGGATCCAGTAACTTAATTGTTTTAATGGTAGGAATGTATTTTTAGAAGAATGAAGAAACGAAAGTAGTCAACAATTAACAGTATCTACTGCAATTTAGGGCTAATCCACTGGAGTGAGGGTGAAATTTTCAACCATCAAAATATCTAGGCAACATAAGTAGGCAATTGCTTCGTTCAAACGTAGAAGCAATTTTCACCCGTCATACCAATTCTCATCGTCATACCATGACGAGTCATTTTCTAGTTTAAAATAATAGTTGAAATCTAATTAGTCAATATTATGATATGGGTTAAATAGCACTGATGTGTGACTAATGCTCTTTTCTTTCCACTGGGGTGCCCACCTTAAGGTGGGGAGGGGTCATGGTGCAGACTGCCCCATTGAAATATTTAGGAGGGGTGTTTTGAGGGATATTTTTCTCCCTCTCGGGGGGGGGGTTCTTGCTTTGGGAGGGAGGGCGTCCCCGCGATGTTGAGGGAGTGCGTCCTTGCCCTTAGGGGGGCACTAGGGTGGTTCAAAAAACGTTTTTTCAGCTAGAGTCCAGGACACCCCCCCCCCTTTTTTTTTGACCTATACTAATAGTGTTATGCTGTAAATATTTTAGCTTCTTATTCAGATTTAAAGAGGGTGCTCAATGACCCCTCAATTTAGCACTAGCCACAGCATAGAAAAGGACACAAATTTAGAAACATTTAATTTCCCCAGCTGTTATTTTGTAAATAATTATTTTATTGCATTGTATACGCATATTACTCGTGCTGTGTAGCACAGTTTATTCAGTTCAATATATTTTTAACCCCCCCCCCCTCCTCCCCATACTTATGAAGCTTGGAGGAGGGGGTTGAACTCCTTTCAGTTGAAATAGGAAGCTAAAATTCTCCCAGTATATTAATATCCACAAATATAAAAATATTGAGGCGTGTCCTGTTATCTAAGAGAAACTTTTTTTTTACATGTATTTTTCAATCATCCTAGAGGGCCCACCTGCTTTCCTGTATTAAAAACATAACCTAAGTCTGAAAGAATAGTCTCACACATTATTTCTAATTGAATATATTCTATAAGCATAAAAGACTATGAGAAAAACGTGACAAAAATCTTTTCAAGATCACTCAAGATGGAATGTTCCATTCTTCGGGAACGGCATTTCATCATATTCTTGCAGTATAAGCTTATTTTAGTTACCAAAGCATTAGCCTTCCCCCGTCCGATTTCGTTTCGCGATGTTCTCTCAGACCGAAGAACATTTTTCTTTCCTCCGCATTTCTATAGTCGGGCGGGAACATGGGAAACAAAACCGCCACGATCTCTTTCCAGATGATAACTCTTGTTATTTATGATGAATCACCTCAAGTTTGTTTCCGAAGCCTTATTTCTTCAGATTTCGAAAAGTACTTGCCACTACTTTCCTCGCAAATGGATACTTTCCTCCCACACAAATAACGTTCACCGAGTTCTACAACACAATTATGCTTTCATCATGCTTTTCTAAATATGTCCACGAAAGGTCATTAGACCACAGAACATTATTCAAGAGAAAATGCTCTATGTTAACCTAGGATTATTCGAAACAGCAAATATTGGTTAACCACTTCAAAAAAAAAAAAAAAAAGTTTATGCAAAAAAACTCAAAAGTCATGATAGAAATCTAATTTTATAGAATATTTTAAACTGAATTTGTAGCAGGTTTTCAAAGTCACTTGGCAGTAAAGTGAAATCCCGTTACAACGAACTTCAAATTTTATTCGTTTTAACGGAAATTTCGTTGTAATAGAATTAAAACAATGTAATGGCAATTAAATCTGGACTAAAAATTTATTTCGCTGAAACGGATATTTCATTGTATTGGTATTCGTTTTAACGGACATTCACTGTATTTCTCTAAAAATATATATATAAATAAATTTTTCAAGTAAATATATTAATTTCAAGAAGTAAAATAGAAGTAACTTTTTCAAAATGAACAAATAGGGATTTTTTTTTTAATTACAGTACATTAAGAGTACATTGTATTTTATAATAAAAAATGTTTTGAAGCAAGTTTTTTTAGTTTTTGGCAGTAAACTTGAGTCTCCCTAAAAAGTGGAAATTTTTCACTTTTTTTTTCATGGGGCAAAGTGAAAAATAAATTATTTTTCTAATCAAGTATTTTCAATTCGATTTATAACAATTATTTTTGATCAAATGAATCTGTAAATAAATGGTTGAATAAATGAAAAGATAAGGAAACAATAAACGAATAATTAAATAAATAAATTAGTCTATGAAGAAAAATAAACGAGTAATTAAAAGAGTGAATGAATAAGAAAATTACTGAATGAATGAATTAATAAATAAGTGAATTACTAAAGGAAAGAATGTAAATAAAGTAATTAAAAACTGAATATGTAAGTGATTCAGTTCGTAGTTGAACGAGTAAACGAAATAAACTATTTCACTCTGCCCCGTCAACTTTGCCCCGACAATACTTGATTAATTGTACGAAATATCTAAAATATAAATAAGCTAAATATTAACTAAATAAATACTGCCCCGAATAGTAGACGGTCGCAATTGATATTTAAAACACTAATAACAAGAACTTTTTCATTTTGTAGGAACTATAATAATTTTTGACTGAGAACAAAACATTACAACCATGAGTATCAATTTTAGAAACTTGGTTCTGAAAAATATGCTTCAATCTTCGGTGGTATTTTTGTCCTGACTGGGAATAGACTACATGTGCTGTTACATAGTTAAAATTTAACCAGATGGGTGACTCTTAAGAGCAGAGTAAATATTTCACCATTTCACTTTGCCCCGCTATTTCACGTTGCCCCGCATTCCCCTATTTAACCTTTTCAGGATTTTGTCGCTTCAGCTTTTTACAAAAGCTCTAGTATCTCGAAGCGTCTTATTGAAACGATGTAATTTCATGTGTGACTTACATGTGTGTCAATGTGTTTTTTTTTTTTTTTTTTTGAGAATTAATCAGTGAAAAATAATTTTACATAAAACTTCTACTCTCTTTTATGCTATAATTTTCCTAGATGAGCCACTATTGTCACCGATTAGCAATACGCCCAATTCTGTTACTTTCAAAAATTTTTGGGTTTCAAATATTTGTTTCTATTCCATGATTAAAATTTACTTTCATTATTACAATTACTCTATAGAACGCGTTTAATAAGTTGTTCGAAGGCTTCACACACACACAAAAGCATTTTAATAGTTCCCAAATTCATCCACAACGCATTTTGCTGCTTAATATTTTCCTGTCGTGATTCAAATTCACACGTTATAATCTACTAGGAGTCTATTCAGATTCATGGGATAACTGTGCTCAATCATTTTTAATTGTTTTGATACTCATACACCCAAAAAGCAATATGTGTGAAGATAACTTTAGACTTTTTGAAATTCTTTTTCTACTCAATTTTTTCTCTTTCTAACATTTGTTTTTTCGGTGTCATCAAAAGTCGTTTTCGCATTCAGAGATGGGATTTTTATACATTTACATTTTGGTCCAAATAAAGCTCTAGATTTGCGGTCGCCAGTCGCCAACTGGCTACCATTTCATTGAAAATGGCTACCAAAAAATAATGTGTCAGTCGCCAGAAGTGGCGATCGTGTTTTTGTTTATTTGTCAAAGGCAGTATCGCGTTACGAATTTACGCTTCCAATCCCAATCTTTGCTATTTATTATCCTTCTCATTCAGCTCATTGCGAAACGGCTGGAGCCTATAGGATCCCGAGACCATTAATGGCGCCATCACTACACGGCGTTGTTCAGTCTCGAAGTGAACTTACATGTGATCACTATTTGAGCCATTCTCTTCACAGAAAATGAATAATCAAAAATAAATTCTAAATGTGTACTTGTAGTGGAAAACGCAAAAATGCACTAAAGAAACTATTAACGAAGATAACCAAATACTTTTAAAAGGACAATTGGTGAGCACATTATTTATAACTTTTATTATTGTTTATTATTATCTAGAAAGTAAGTTTTAATAATTTTAAATGTATCAGAAGTGGAAGACTTAAAAGCATTCCATAAGGCTTAATGTTTTCTCGATTTTTATAGATTTCTGTGAAGCGTTCAGCAGGGTCATTTATTCCATTGTCAATAGCAGTAAGTATCAGTCGCCTTCGTGATATCCAAACAATGCATAAAATATTTTATTTTTAATTTTATTAAGTACTGAATAAAGAGTTTAAAAGCATTGTAACGATCACATCAAAGTTTCGCAATGGAAAAAATATAACTAATATTTTTAGAAACATTTTTGAAAAAAAGGGAAAAAAAACCGCGGACGATTTTTAAAAGGGGAAAACATTTCATCAACTCACTTTTTCTGTATTTTTTTTATTTAATCATATTAATTTATTTCCCTGCTATATGTCCTGAATTTTATTTTCATTGAAAAATCAATACTTTGCCGAGCCGCAAATTCTATAATCAACAAATTTCAAACTATTACCTATTCAAGCAGTAAGTTATCGCCCTTTGCTACTTGTGGAACGTTTGGATTCAGTACCAGTGCTGTGGATGCAAGGAAGAACAGAAATGTCTTATTCGTTCTCATTTTACTAAGAGTACAAATTTTTGGAGGTTGAGACAAATATTAGAGATCGAATCCCTGACGCATTTATCTCTAACAGGCTTGGAGTCAGTTACGAGGGAACGTAATCGATTACGATTATGATTACCGGTCCAAAAAAAGAGGGATTACAATTACGATTACGATTATAATCTTCTGGCAAAACGTAATTACGATTACAGCAACTATCCGATTATGTAAAAAATGTAATCGATTATGATTATAATATGACGATTACAGACATATATTATAATGTATATATATGACTCATTTGCACCAACAACATGATAGTTGAAAATAATGATTTTAGATTTAATATAAAAGAGATAATTGCAACTACACTGTAGTATTAACTTAAAGATTATTTATTTTGTACTATTGAGCTATTGCAGGAAAAGAGTCTTATATGAAAGATAAAAAAAATCTAGAAAATTCAAATTGTGTACATTACACAATGCTACAATGACTGTACAGGTATAGGCACACTCTTATTCAAATGGATACACAGTGCATATTGTTTTTGACTCTTTGCCATTGCAATAGTTTTTCCTTGGCCCTGGCTTAAGGGACTAAGCCTACCCTAAGGGACTAACCACAGCAATGACTTACTGCTAAACTGCTCAACATTTTAGAGCTTATAATTTCTGAAAATTGCGTGGTATATTTCAGCATTGTACTCTCAATTATTTAGTATATTATCAGTTAATTTAATACGCAGCTATTTTTTAAAAAAGAACCTTATATGAGTCTTTATACAGAAAAACTGCAATGTTATAAAATACTCAGAAAGTGTAATAACTAAAAGATACAGAACTAAACAATTGAAAATTTAAAAAAAAAAAAGGAATTGCATTTAAGTAATTAATACTTCAAAGATGTCTGTTTTTTTTTCTCTCTCATTCTTTGAGAAGGGAAAAAATTTCCAGCAATGCTAAACAATCACTGAATTGGAGCAGATGACGCAGAAGTGAAAAAATACTTGGGTAGTATTATTTTTAGCAAAAGGATACTTATACCCTACAACTCTTACAGGATCAATTTTATGATCAATTGATAAAATATTTGCATATGCTTTGATTTCATTCTTGAATCAATCACGTACTAAAGAAATTGCATTTTTACTAGTACTAAAAGGTTTCAACTAAACACTCAAAAAAAAAAAAAAAAAAAAAGATTGGGCATAACATGTTTTGCTATGATTTCCACTTTTTTGTCATACAGCTTTTTTTTTTTTTTTTACTTTTTTGCATAAATGAGTATTTTATAATAATATTTATACATTGCAGTTTTAATCCAGCAGTGAAGTTCAATTTTTCTCATTTTAAAATTGTGGCTTAAAAGATAATTAAATTTCAAAATTTGTGTTAATTCCTTGATACAATAAAACGTAAAGAAATTTTATAAAATCTGTCAATGCAAACTTTTTACTTTCAGACATACTCATTAATTAGAGATAATATCAGTTGTAAACATATAAACATACATTTAATATGAAACTATGTGAGGAATTATTTTGAAAACATACCAAAAAAATCTTATTCACCAGGGTTTAGATTAGATGCCATGTAGCAAAAAATAAATGCAATACGTGTAAAGGCAAGAGTGTTTAAAGAATCACTGAAAAACAAATGCGAATTCGGTTTTCTTTTGACAAAATCTTTTTTCAGTCACTCACTATTTTCTCATGAAAGTATAAAAAAACCAAAAACTTTTTGTTGCGCAAAATTAGTTGTACTTTTGATATCATTGTACTTTTTCTGCTAAAATACGATTTTGAGGCTGCAATGTGCTTCGCTTGATTGCCTTACATTGACAGATGAAAGGGAAACTGATGAATGACCAATTGTAAGGATTTGGGAAGAGGTTCAGAAGAAGCCCTGAAACGCAAAAACGCCCACAGGGGGGTCTGGAACTAATTGTACTAAACACTTATAATAGGGCTCGATTTATGACTCTCGTTTGCAAACAGGGACGAGTGGGGACGAGCACTGAATAGTCGTTTAAAGAAAGAAGTCGTTTTTTATATTACTATTGAACTATGTTATCTTTTTATACATTAGTAAAAGGGCGGCTTTAATGTTTTCACTTTTAGAAAGTCAAGATTACACGATTACAAGGGGGAATTACTGATTATTTTACTTAGATTACAGTTACGATTACGCCTAAAAATCCTGATTATGATTTTGATTACGCCAGTATCCCATCGACAGATTACGATTATGATTACACAAAAACGTAATCGATTACTCAGATTACGATTACGTAATCGGCGATTACTCCAAGCCTGATCTCTAATGAAGATTTTATTAGACATTTTGTTATGCACTCCTGCTGGTAATACAGATGTGGAAAGGATCTGGAATGACATGAAGGATATAATTGCAAGTTTGTACATGAAGAAGTACACTTTACAAGCACAGTTGATAGCAAAGCGCAATGCAGACGGTACAGTAAAACCGGTGAAGTTGACCACCCTTGTATGTTGACCACCTGTCTAAGTTGACCGCTTTTTTTCAGGCACGGAAATAGCCCTTATTATATAAATCAACCTCTGTGAGTGGTCAACTTACACAGGTTTCACTGTATTTCAAAACAAGATTTTTGTTGAGCCATCAATTTGGTGGGCTCATTCGCAGCAAAATAGTCGGATCAGGCAAAAGAAATTTTTTGAGTGTAAGACCAGAAATTTTCTGACGTAAATTTGTTTTATATTAAAAAATTTGCAAACTATTTTTCGTTGTATCTTTATGTTTAACTAGTGGTACCCGCACGACTTTGCCCGTAATAGAAAAATTAAAAGGTCTTTTGGCTCGCCTGTATATTTACAAATAATCTATGGTGAATTTTCTCGCCAATTGGCTTGTACCCATGTTACGGTTCCACGTTATGATAATTTCGTATCTCGCCAATTGGCTCGTGCCCGTGTTACGGTTCCACGTTATGATAATTTCGTAATTTACTCGTCCATCTTAAGATAGTTTTGTTCTTAAAATTGGAATAGAAAAAGAACCACATTGAATTTTCGAAAAATCGCTTCGAGGTGCACACCCCCATGCTACAAACTAACTTTGTGCCAAATTTCATGAAAACCGGTCGAACGGTCTAGGCGCTAAGCGCGTCACAGACATCCTACAGACATCCTCCGGACTTTCAGTTTTATTAAAAAAAAATCCCCCCGCCCCGTTTTTTTTTTTTTTTTTTTTTTTTGCAGATTATCGTAATTCCTAAATTTCTCGTTAATATTACAAACAGCGAATTAATTATTCACTTTTTGCGCTATGGATATGCTTTATAAAAAATGGCAATCCAAATTGAAAAAATGGCTACCATTTTTTGTGACTCTGGTCGTCAGTGGCTACCCTTCAGAAATTCTAATCTAGAGCTGTAAGTCCAAAATTATTTGAATTACATTTGCGACTGTTAATTTTGCATTTTGATCTTAAAGAACATAAGATAATGGTCAAAACACAAAATTAAATATAGCAGAAACTAATCATTTCAGTCACACGAAGGAGAAACATATGACTACAATAGTGTGTGTGTGTGTGTGTTTATTTTATTTTTTATTCTTTATAGTTTACAACTCTTCAAAAAGCAGAAAAATAACAAAAACGATATTTTTAGACCTCTGTAAAGCAAAACAGGATGGAATTGAAAATTAAATTTCTCTACCAATTTACTATTTCACTCAAGTATTATGCATGTTGTGGGTATCGTTTCATGTTTCGCCTTGAGTAAAAAATGCAACTGTGTAGTACTGTGAAATTTATAAGTAACAAAAACACTAAATAAGAAAGAATAAGTTTGAAAACATTCTTACATAATTGACATTACTCACTGTGTAATATGTGTACCTCAAAAATATAATGTAAGTACAAAAATTCACTTTTTTCGGAAAATAGCTCCCCTATTTTTTTTTTTTTTTTTTTTTTTTTTTTTTTCACTTTTTGACAATGTCGTAGACATTACTTTTATTTGGAGGGGAAGATAGAATTATATTGACCATTAACATTCTTTTGAAAGTCTAGAAAAACGAAAAATTCAAAAACATAAATATATGTAGCAAGGAAGGAGGCTTAAGGATATATTGCCCGAGAAAATATTTTTAAAAAATCATCACACTAACTTCTTTTTTTTTGCGTTTTTCTTCTACTTCCTTTTTTCACATATTTTTCTTATAAAGTCAGAGCATCGGTCTCACCGCCGGCGACCTTGTCTAGTGGTTAGAGAAGTCTGATTGCGATGAGGAGGGCCCGGGTTCGAATCCCGGCTCGGTCATGGATGTACTTTCTTTCTCCTGTCCTCAGGGCCGATCCTAGCAGGTGTGCAGAGTGTGCACCGCACAAGGGCGGCCAAAGCTAGGGGCGGCCGCAGGCCGCATCATATAGTTCTTTTAATCAAGCAAAATTCCTCAAGAATTTCTCACAAGATGACATAATAAGTGGAATAAATGTGCTGAATTTTAAATGTTCAATTATCAAAGTAAGTGCCAATTTTCCAACAGCATAGCATATTAAGAAAAATGGAATGTTAAGAGAACATTGTGTTGCTCCATTATCCATTAAATATCAACTCTTTATGCATGCTTCATTTGGTTGCAAAAATTGTGACAGAACTGGTAATCAAGTATGGATACAGGAGAGGGGCAATGACGAAAATCCCCCCCCCCTCCGAAGCATGAAAGGGTGCCTTCTAAAGGCCACTAATGCTTCACCCAGCCTCCCAATTTTTATTGACCCTAAACAATGAAGACATATTTTGTGTAAAAAAAAATATGCTGATAGGATACTCTCGCAAATATTTCAAACAACAAATTCTGTGTTCAGCAGTCGTGGATACTGGAGAGGAGAGACAATGAAAAATTGCGACTCCCCTGAGAGTCAAATATGTATAATCAACGAACTAAAATTTTTAATTTTCCCTCTTTACAGCAATTTTTTCTAATTAAAATCACGAATGAACTGCCCGGTTTCGGATCAGGCAGGTGGACAGGACTGCGGGTCCTCCGGGTTACAAATTTTGAGTGTGGCTCCAAAACGAAGATCCAAAAGAATGCCTTGACGAGACTAAAGAAGGCTTCAAACTGCGTTTTTAGGACTTTAATTTCGGAAAATTTCGCTGGTTGAACCACCGATTTTAAGGATCCAATTAATTCTCTTATTCACCCTTTCTTCCCTAATGTAATCAAACATAGCCTAAAAATGATGGCTCCAAAATGTCTTTTCCGGAGACAGCCCTCCCTAACGTCATCAAAAATTGCTCAATGGCACTTTTCGAATTTCTTTTTCGAAATGTTTGCGGTAAAGGGCCCTGAAATCCATTCCCTAACATTACCATCAAAGATAGTCTGAATTAGCGTCTCTAGAGAGGCCTCCAATCCCACCCCCTCTCACTTAACGTATTCAAAAACAAACTGAAATTGCGTTTTTCAATCATCAGTTTCGAAGAACTTTGGGGGAAATACCCCGGATCCCCCTTTTCTCCAACGTAATCACTATAGCTCAAAATTTCGTTTTTAGACGGTTCCGTGGAGCCACCAAACCCTTCCTGCCTAAATTAGCTTGAAATTGACTTCAGTTTCAAAAAACAATTCGTGAGGGCACACTGAACCCCCGCTCGCTCTTTGTCCCACCGTTATCAAACAATGCCTAAAATATGATTTTGGGACTTCTATTTCTAAAAAATTCCGAATGGCTTATGTAAATTTTCACGGCTCTAGGGCATCCGGCATCCCCCATCAATCGCCGAAGTGAGGTGGAGTAAAGTCTTAAGTTGTATTTTTCAGATATTAATATCGAAAAATGTTCAGAAAGATCCGCTGAATCTTCCCGGTTTAATTAAAGTTCCTAAAGATAGCACAAAATTGTGCTTTTTAGAGCCCCAAAATCCTTTCTTCGCAAAAATAACCTAAAATTGATTTTAATTCCGAAAAATATTTCAGTTCGGAATATTTTCCCATTTCCCCTATCGTGTCCAAATCTAGCCAAAAATGTGTTTTTGAAACAATAGTGCCAATAAATCACCAGAGGAAATATGCCAGACCCCCTAACGTTACCAAAGACAGCATAAATTTGAGTTTTAAACATCAAATTCCAAAACTTTCGATAGGAGACGACAGAATCTAAAATTTTCGGGAAGAGCGCCGATCCTTCCTAAACTAAGGTCACAAAAAATAGCTGCAATTTGACATCAATTTTAAAGGAAATTTAGGGAAGAACTCCAACATTACTTTCCCCTCAAGGTTCGAAAAATTTCCTAAAATTGCAATTTTTGACGTCAATATTGAAAATTTCTCCATGGACCATGAATGTTCCCGACTCTTTTGTCCTTGCAAACAAACACAACCAAAGATTAACTACAGCTACTTTTCATATGCCAATTTCGTATATTTTCTGGGGACGATCCCTCCTCCCCTTCCTCTGATGTCACCAAAGACAGACTATAAAATGCGTTTTTACGACTAGTGAATTTCGGTACTTATTACTTTCTTCAAAGATATAAATTGTACCTAAGGCGTTTCTAACTTTTTACATCAATTCATCCTTCTGTTTTTTTTTTCTTTTTTTAAATTAGAACTTGATACAGAAATTTGAAGAAAGATTTATGTGGGCGTTAAGTATTAGTCAAAACATGCAAATTGCTCTTCAGGGGCGGCACATTAGGTCTTTGCACACGGGCGGCCGACACCCTAGGATCGGCCCTGCCTGTCCTTTCTTTGTGTGAATGTGTTGTTATGCTGTGAATGGTTACTACCCTATAAACGGGCCCTTATGGCATGTGTGTACTGTGGAAGTCGGATTTCCCACCAAATTAGAGTACAGTTGGAAAAGTGAAGCAGCGCACCCCAAATTGCCAGCCTAGCTAGCACAAGACAACAACATCAGTCTCACTGATATAAACCTAATGATCGAAAAAATGTTCAGCTCCTAAATTTAAAAATAAAACAAATCAGAACTTTGACTGACCAATATTTGCGAAAAAATAAAAATTAATACAATATTTATAGTAAAAAAAAACCTTTAAAAAATCTTTATTAGCAGTGTATTATTACAAAAATTGGATATGTAAACTCAGCACAAAAATATAAATATATATTTATGCTTTATTAACTAACTCAATTTTATTTTCAATCTAAATTTCATTCGTGAATGTAATTTGAATGAAGTTTCTATGCTGAAAATCTGAGATACGACTCGCATGCACCGATCGGTACACCTTTTTTTTTTTTTTTCAAATTTTTTGCACATGAACATATTTTCGGATACAGTCCAACCACGGATAGTATGGAATTGGCAAATGTTCAGTTAAGACGAGTCTTTCTAAACGAGGGGAAAAAGTAAAAATTTGATGCGCGTTCCGCTCATTTCAATGAGATTGCTTGATTTAGAGGCTAACATACATCTGCAAAAGCTGACATCCCGAAAAACTAATAGATGCGTCCATTTCCGCCTGTTAACCGGATGTTTGCCTTTCCATACAATCCGTGGTCAGACAGTACAGGGATTATACGAGTAAAGCCGAAACTCTGGTTTAACACACAAAAAAAAAAAAAAAAAAAAAATAATAATTAAATAAATAAATGAAATAAAATAAGTGAAAAAAAAAACTGAAAAAAAAAATCTTTTTTACGGTTTTTTAAAAATATTTTAGGGAAGAACAACATCATGAGTGGTTCAAGTTGCTACAAATGTTTGTTTTTGAACTTTTCACCTCTCTAACCCTTTATAACAATGTTAACGGTTACTTTAATGCTCCCTCCCCCCCCCCCCCCAAATTAAAATAATGGCTTTCGAAAAGTTAAAAAAAAAACAAGGAGAGCCATTTTTTAAATGTAGTGGAAGGTGGGGGAAAACGGGAGTCACATTTGGATTCAGGAAGTCATTTTACAAAATACTCAGCTGAAATGGGTTCAGAAACATTCTTCATGCCCTGAAGTGAATTTTTCTTTTGTCTATAAAGAAAGATTTAATTTAACCTTTTAAAAAACTCTTATTTTTGAGTGAGACCTAAAAATTATATAAGAGCAAAACTTTTTTTTAAACCCTCAATGAACTTTAACTTAAATTTTTACATTCGTCGATGTGAAAGTAAAATTTAAAAAAAGTCCTTTATTTTAAAAAACTAGACAGAGAAAATGAATTTTTTGTAGAAATTTATAAAGTTTAGGCCTCGTGCGGAACATTTAAATATTTTTTTATTTGAGTACTTGTTTTTGAGGTGTACGCGAGTCTGATGGGTTAAAACTTTTTATCAACTTAAAAATTATTTTAAAAAATCGAGAAAAAGGTTTTTTCAATGCACCCTAATGCGCAGTGAGAACTTATTTGCTTTCAACTTTCATATGTAATCAAATTTTTAAAATATTCATTTCAAATTTTTACTCTCTCTTGAATGTTGTTAAGTTTTCTGAAAATTTGGTAGAGTTTAAAGTGAGGTAAGTGCCGAAATTTAAATTTTGGAGATAACCAGCACAAATGGTAGGTGAACCTCTCCTCTGACTTGGGACAAGAGGTAGTACTCATTTCCTTGGTAGATACTGCTGTACAGCATGATTTGGAAAAACTTTTTAATGAAATCCTACCTAGGACCGCAACTTTAAATGCGTTTTACTCAAAACTTGAAAATGTCCAATTACATCCCTTTGCTTCTCATTGCCTCATATGTTAACTACTAGAAATGTAAATCAAATGTAAACTGATCATTCATGCCCAAATATTTTTATGTTGTCTAAATGAATTATAGTTTTTATATTTTCATTATGTTTATCAGTATATACCGTGTTCCCGTTTAACCAGAAGACCTCTAATTTTGCTACCGATAATCCTAGATGCATACTTCCGATTCGAAAAATGGAGCCTTTAACTATTTTAGTTTTTGCACTCAAACCTGTTTTTGTGCGATGTCTTTTTGTGCGATTTATTTTGTGCGAACTTTTTTTGCGCGGTATATGAAAATTTCAATCAGATTGGGACTCAATTGACGAAATTATTTATGAAATGAACGATTTTTATTCACGCGTTTCCCATCCACTGCAAAAAAAAAAAAAAAAAAAAGGTTTGAGTGCATTTCGATTTAAACTGATTTTTAGGACTGTTCTTGTAAAAATTATTTCAAGGTCAAGATCATCTTTTACCCTTTCTACGTCATTTCTATTATTTTTAATATTACATACAGGCTTCCTTCCATTTTCATAATTAACTGAATTGTTACAGCACATTTTAATAACATCAAAGGTAACTCCAATTTTGATTGCTATTATTTTATTACATTAAGTAAAGTTATTACTTTTACTTATAATTTCTTTCCTTTAAAGCCTCCCATCCACGTGGCGGTTAGTAAAATCTACTTTTCAAAGAAGTGACTTGTCAACTAGTTGACTGGAGTTTTTCGTTGTGCTCACAAGAGGCAACTTATTTGAATCATTTTTTCTTCTCGAAAGAAAAGGGTACATACAAAAAATAATAACTTCATAAACTATTAAAAAAATCTTTCTGTTTGAGTGCCATGCGTGAGACCAAAATATTGAGTAAGTGCGAAATTTTTATAAACCAATATTCAACTCCATTGTTTACATTAGTCAACTTAAAAAAATGTTTTTAAAAAATCCTTAGGCTACATAATACATTAAAAATCAATTTTTCGTAGAATATAATTTCCTTTGATTTGAACATATTTTTTCGTGGTATAAATGGATCTGTGGGGGCAACTTGTCATCAACTCTAAATTTTGAATTTCCAAAATAATGTTTTTTCAATACACCGTACTGTACATATCCTGTTTGAAGTAGACTTTACTGATAAACCACGGACATAAACTCAATTGCAGTTTCTTCGCTAAAAAAAAAAAAAAAAAAAACGTTTTTTATGTGTTAATGCTGCTGATAGAACTGGATAATTATTTATTAATTTTTCTGCTTTACATGCGTTATTGCTGGTAGAAAAAAATATTTTTCAAATTTCAATCTTTCAAACATATACGGATTGGAAGAAAAATAATTATTCAAGGATTTTTTTTTTTTGGTCACAAAACGATTAATCTGTTTAAAACGTAAACATAATTTTCCCTACGTAATTATCATTAAAAAAATTTTAATTTGGAGGATACTGTGCTTTAATATTTTACATATATATATATATATATATATATATATATATATATATATATATATATATATATATATATATATATATATATATATATATATATATATATATATATATATATATATATATATATATATATATATATATATATATATATATATATATATACATTTGTATGCTTAGTTTAATTTGCAGGCTTGATTTTAAAATTTTCATATTAAAACTTCGAAAGTCAGAAATTACAGAGATATATAATTGTTTTAAAGGGTTTAATTTGTAAAAGCTAGTTGTTTACTTTTTACGAAAAAAGTCGTAATGCTTTTAAATAAATAGTTAGACTTTTAAAAAGCTATGTCCTAAATAATATACAGCCTATGATAAACGAAGAAACGACAAAAAGATAGCTATTGCTGCAACTATGATGTTGGTATATGGGAATAAATTAGGATAATAACAATATATAAGAATGGAACTGAAATAATACTAATTAAAAAACGAAAAATATTTCACAAATAGTTTTAACACGTTGCAGGTGACTTTTTGACGTCTCAAATTGTTATTTTTCAAACATTAATGCTTTATATTTGCTTCTTACGAAATTGCCATTTGGTACAAAGATAGTCTTTACAATCTTTTAAAGTACTGCCTATGGTTCAACTGAAAAATCCGTTAAGTCATATACTATATTTTTTCTCAAAAGTAATTTTTTTGTGTTAACGTCGTAACTTCCTTAATACGTTATAAATCTTCATAACTCGGACATCATTTTATTAAAAAAATCACCGCTTTCGGCTAAAAATAAACAGAAAGTTCATGTTTCAGCTGTTTTTTTGACGAAAAAAATGATTAATTTTGTTGTTAATTATGCATTGCTTTAATGTATAGCATCCTGAAATGGAAGCTAGTTAGTTCAGTTGGCTAAATAAGCGCCAGCTCAATAATGCGAAGATGTGAGGTCGAATCCTCCAGAGCCAAATCAAGTCGTTTGAATGAGTTATTTTCTTGAGTAGAATTCTGATCTAAATTTCTATCAATATATAGTCTAAACTCAAAATAGGATTCTGAACTAGTTTTGACGTTGCTAAAATCAAAAATATTAGTTCCAACATGATAAATCGAAGTATAACTTTTCTATTTATTTTGTTACTCAATTACGTATTGTTTTAGTGTATAGTATCCTGAGATTGGGACCTATTAGTTCGGTTGGTAAGAGTGTAGTGCTAATAACGCGAAAATCATGGGGCGACCCACCCACGGGCCATACATTGCGTTTTTAGTATGCCTAATATACCTCAGCAGGATTCCGATTTCGAGTATCGATGAATCAATAATCTAAACTCATTGAGAGCAAGATTCTGAGCCACAGTTGTGTTGCTGCATAAAAAAACAGAAAAGAAAACGTTCATTTTTACGTGGTAACTAGCAGTATCATAGATATTATGTCTCAAAGGTATTTTTGTGGATACGCCATTGCTTCCTCGAGCTTCTTAACAAGACATCATTTTGAAGATTTTTTTTCACCAATATCTGAAAAATAATGTCACATTTTGACTGTTCTAATAAAAAATTATACTTACAAAAAACTGATTTTCTGAATTCCTGCTGTCGAACGCCGAATGCTTCTCACAAATCAGCTAGTAATCTTTTATTAATAAAATTTATGCGAGAAAAATTCCTTATCACTGGGCTGTACATTCACAAAAAAGATAATAAATAAATAGACAGGGTTCTATATAAAAATAAAAAAAAACTTTACGGTGCGGGTTTTTTATCAGTTTTCTTGTTATCAGTAATGTGAACAAAATTTAAAAAAAAAATTTTATTAGGGCTCAAATTGCAAAACAATTATTTAAAAACTTATAACTGCTCGAAGCGATTGAAAGTTGCATATCACTCAGCGCTAATGGTTTGTTTTTGTTTCTTAAATTTCAGGTTCAAATGACATCTTTAGTGATCTTTCATAATACTAGATTCCAATCATATAAGTAGGCAAAGCATGAATCACTTAGAAAAAAAATAAGGAAACATAGCTAACAAATACTAAGATTGGCTACATTAGTAGCACAATATTTTCTTACGCCAATGTCACTCAAGAGCTTGAATGACTAAGGTCAGCGATTCTAAACTGTGTGACGTGATTACACTATAGCCGCACTTCAAAAAGTTTCTGCTTGAATGGATTCAAGTGGTCATGAAATGCAGGTTTATCAACGTAGGTAGATAATAATTAACGGAAATTCTTTAAACCCTCAAACTTTTAGGGAAAAAAATAATGTACGTAGTTTTATAACAATTCATTTTCCTAATGTATTTATGACATCTTTATCCCATGGGGTAAAGAGATCATAGCAATGGGGTGAAGTGGCAATAGTTAAAAAGAATAGATGAGACATCCACAAAGAATAGATGTAATGTATTCCACGCCAACTGACCTGATTTTTCAAATCGTACCCACCCGACCATCTCCAGATCGGATAAAATTTTATACTGGAGAAGATATGCTTTTGAAACTAACCTATACCAACTTTCAGCTTCCACGATTCAAATCCAGAGGATCAAGAATCTCCCTGAGAAAGTGCTCCAGGGTAACGGATCAGCTTTGTGAAGCGAACTGATGTGTTTAGACTATTTTTGCACGACATTTCATCACACTGGAAATTTTGGGAATTTATGGTTGTTAATGCGTTCTAGTACTTTTGTGAATTTGAGCACATTCGTTTTTGAGTAGCGTGCAAGTACACCTCATGACATAGCGTGGTGGGCAAAACATTTCCTGGATTTTAAGATGTCATAAATTATAAACAAATGTATCGTAATTCTGTAAAAATACTGGTTTTCAATGTGTTATAGACACAAAGCGTAAATAATGAATTTGTAAAAGATAGTCATCCAAATTGACTATCCAAATCCTTCGCATGAAAAATGGCATACTTTCAGTGCGTTGTAGCTCAAGTCACCTTTCATCTTCTATTCGTTAGTACCATTAGAAAGAACAGATTGTTTACTATCTAAATATGTTCTTTTTCGATGGTTTTCTTTCAGATAACGATGAAAAAAACGAGCTTGAAATACTGTCTGTCGTAACCAATTGCCATATTTTGGCTAAGGTTGCGAGAAATGTTATTGCACTGAAAGCATGAAATTTTGGAGCTTCGACTACTTTTGATTTTCAATACGTTCCAGTATTTTTGTGAGTTTGAGCGGAGTAGCTTTTGTGTAGCACTCAAGTAAATACTTGACAAAGTACGGCGGGGAAATTTTCCTGGATTTTTGGATGCTTTAATTTCTGAACAAAAATATTTCAAATGCTCACTGCGTAATTCTATGGACACATTACATGTTTTTAATGGGTTACAACTGCAGAGCGTGAAGTACCCGCCACCACAGGTGGCAAGATGGGAGCGAAGCCATCGATCTACACCGCCAAAGGTGGTGTATACCGATACGCTGCAGCATTATCAGAAAAGGTGTGATAATTTCCAAAGTTTGATTTCTTTTGGTACTTCACTAATAGTAAATCTGTCCGATCAGTTATTTGCAAAATGAACTATTTTATGGGCTTCTTCCCCTTTTTATTTCATCAACATCTAACAATCCACAGAAACACTAAGTGGTAACATAGTGCTTCTGTGAGTAATCTAAAAACTGCAAACAATTTTCATTATTTGCAGTTTGTAGATTAATTCGATTGAGTTAAAGAAATTATCTGACTTTTATGAACTGTAAACTTCTTGTTCTTTTTTTGTCGAATGAGTCGTTTTTTTTTCAGTCAAAATCTCAATATTCTATATTTGGACTCGTTTCGTTTCTTTTTCAGTTATAATTGGTTGCAAAAAATTGTCAGAACGGCTCATTTAAATTCTTCTGCGTGATAAATTCTAACTCTGAACTTGCATATGAATACTTTTGTCTACTGTTATTTATATACGTTCTTGGCATTGTTATTAAGCAAAGAAAAAGAGCATATGTTTCATCAAGACATTTTACTAATATACTTATAATTTATACATGGTGTTATTAAATTGTATTTATATGTTTTTATGCGTTAAATTGTTTGCAATCGTGTTACATTGGCTTTTATTCCATTAATTTTTATTCAAAAATGCGTCAACGTTTGGAACTTTTCCAGTTACATACCTACATTTACTTAAGAAATCTCGGGACTCTTAAAACGTTAACGTGTCAAGACAAATACCATTATTTAAAAACTTGTGACTAAATTTCTATAAAAGCTGTGACTAAAATTTCAGCTTTAAGTAAAAACGGAAAATCTGAAAAAAAAAAGATACAACTGATAAAACAAGACAAAACAGCACAATTTTATCATAGGAAAAAATTATTAAAAAATTCACTTCTTCAAGTTTTAAAAATAACATGTTACAGCATGTACTCTCTCCTACTGGAAAAGTGAATGTATAATTCTAATATTTATTTTGAAGTATTACCATATACTTTCTTAAATGATTCTTTATATTCAAATAAAAATTCTCTTTTAAAAAGTTTTTTTTTTTTTTTTTTTGAATTTAGAAAAAAGATATCAAACTGTACCAAAATTTTGGAACACATTTTTTTAAAATTATGTTTGATTTATAACAAAACTAAGGATCAAGTCATAAAGGCAGGCATGTCAAACATACCATGAAACGTTTCATGGAAATATTTTTTAAAACTTTTAGAAATCTCATGCGTTCAAAACAAAAAGCAGACTTCTGAGAAAAGGAGGTTTAAACAGTTGCTGTTGACAGAAATTTCAATTTGGATCATGTTTTTTCACGATAACTCAGAAAGTCTTTTGCGTATATGGTAACATATAAGACTTTAAATTTTTCGCAATAATAAATCATGCATTACATATATTTTTTCAGAAAATCGTAATTTTTAAAGGTTAAAAGCTCCTTATTTAATTTGCATTTTAACAAGGAAAGCTTGACGAGAAATTGGAGAGATATCGCCATGTTAGCATCATTTCCTGCAACTTTATTTTATCCTCAAATTTAGCAATTAATCACCAAATGTCACCAAGCTTGGCAACAATTGGCGAGTTTTCAAATCTAAAAAAAAAGTCATTATCAGTCTGTAAGTTTGACATTTAATATAATATGGCGTAACAAATAATTAATCGCAAAATTTTCCCATGAATAAGTTAAAGATAGGATCTGAATAACGTTCAAATTACTTAAATTACGTATTTAAATTATGTTATTCCCAAAGAGAGTTCTGAAAGAATGTTAATTTATTAAAAATTAAAAGCGGAGTAACATTTTTTTGACCAAGTTCCAATAATTTATTAAATTTAATGTATATGAAATACTTCTAGTTCTAAGCTTTCATTTTTATTAATATTTAAAGAACTCTTTCGGGGAAATCAATTATTCTATTGGAACAAATTGGAAGCTGTAATTTCAGAAAAAGTTCAAAAAAAAAATCAATACTTAGTTACAATCTTAGGCTAATTTCAGTCTTTTTTATTACATTTAAGCTCAGTTGCATTTTATCTTGTTTACTGTAACTTAATACATGTTTAGTAAAATTAATATTGAATTAATATCTGCCGTATGAGACAATATTAACTAACTTTAAACGAATAATATACGTTAAGCCTATCTTACCCTATCTTACTTAAATATTTCTAAAGTATTACATAAAAATTACTATAGTTTGCCGTTACCAAGGAAGTATACTTGAAACATATGTGAAGGTGTGAAGCTGTTTGCAAAACTAATCTGTTAAATCTTTTAATAAAACAAAATTTCATGGATTAGTATAAAGAGACGTTCAATCTTTAAAATAACTCATAAACAAATCAACGACTGCTTTCACTAAATAAAGTAGTGTTAGTTTTTAAATTTTTAATTCAAAATGTAATTCCTAATTGTTAAAATCTAAAATAAAAATTTTGCACTCATTCGAATATTTTTTCCCAAACTACAGCTTTATATTTGATGTACGTCCACTTTACCCTCTACGAGACCCTATATATTTAAAAAGTAATTTACTTATTGAAAGCAAACCAAAGCAAAACTCATTCTGACATAGTGCGAATAACGTAGGGTGGACTACCAATAATTGACCATTTAGTGGAAACGTCAACAAGTTATCTTTATTTTCACCGAAAAAAATACAGGGAAAAAATTAAAAATATTTCTTACGTATTAATGTGTCAGGATTAACAATAATTAATCATTTTTCTGTTTAATTTTCAGGGATAATACCTTTTTGAAATGAAATTACGGCATTTTAGGAGCTCCAACAATGAAATAATGCCCTCACGCTAATCATTTATAACCAATGGTTTCGTATTTATGTAGGGATTGACGGACATAAGTACATCCATTTTATCGCGAGTTGTTGGTAACGTCAGAGTGTTTCTTTTTCGTGAATAATTGTTCTAATTATCTTTCTAAAAAATGTTTGTAATCACTTTGGGTTTGCTGAAAAAAAGCTTTAAAACCAATATAGGTTTATTGCTTGTTCGTTTTGGTCCATTACTGGTACTGATAGCATTTTCGACAACCAGTAGTTGACCACCTCTTAATCCCAATATAAATGAATAGTTATTAAATTAATTTTTTATTTGCTTTAAGCAAAGATAGATGATCTACCTATCACAAGAAATAAACCTTCATTGTTAAATTTAATCTCAAGCAATGCAATTAAACATTTTATCTCAAAACACCTCTCGCTAGTAGTAAAATTGAATTTCTCGAAAATTCCTAGATTGCTTTGTGTTTCTTCCTAACTTCCAATTAAAACTTTATTTAAATCTATTAATTATGACAGAGCATTTCGTGGGATCCTAGAAAGTTGTTCCAGCAATCAGATAAGGAATATGTTTATATCCATGCTTGTTTTTTACAATTTTTTTTGCTTCAGTGGTCAATTACTGGTGGATCATTCTACATGTTTATACTGAAATGATGCACTTATAGATAGCACTTTACCAGTACACCTAAGTGTATTTTATAATTTACTTAAAAATATTAAATTAAAAGCAATTTTGGTTATATTAATAATAAATGTTATAATAATAGCATAAATTATAGTAACAATATATATTAATAAAGTATTGAATGGTATCTCATTTTAACTCCAGAGATTCGTTTTCAATGTAAGGCAAGGACAACTCACTATTCGTCCTTGCCCAGAATTCGAAAAGTGATTTATTGCTAAATTGCCCTCTTTTTTCTATTTTTCGTTACACATTGACAAACAAATTCTTCTTCTACAATAATATTTTTAGGAGTATTTTGGTGATAATTTATTTTAAAATATTGAGACAAATTCACTGGCAAGGTATTAAGAAGAAATCAAAAATCATACATGAATGCTTTGTAGATTCTTCCCATAGTTAGAATGTGGATTGTAATATTTTCTTTACACAAATTAGAAGATTCACTTCATAAATTTCATGACGCTCAAAACTCACCATTCATACTTTTATTTAACTAATATTAAAACAGTTTTTCTATTTATAATAATCAACCACTTCAAAAATATACATATTTGTCGTTAGAAATATTCATATTTATTATTAAAAATATAAATATTTATTACTATTTGAGCAATACATATACGTAGTACACATATAGAAGGATAAAGTAACGACCTGTTATTGCATCAAAGTAGAACGGATCCAAAGGATAATGCATTTTGGCACAATTATTGCAACACTCTATCGTAAAATCATACTTAAAAAAACCACGGGTGCCCACAGGGGGGGGGGGGGAGCTTGGCGCAGACTGTGTCATTGAAATTTTTAGGGGGGTTGTTTTGAGGGTTATTTTCACTTTTTGGAGAGGGCTCTAGTTTGGGGGGTCTTTGCGATATTTAGAGGGTGCGCCCTTGCTCTTAAGGGGGGCACCCCTGTAAAAACTAATCTTTTTATCCGCTTTCTACAAAACTGAACGTTCATTCTTTCTTAATTTTTCTCTGAGTTTGTTTATTTTTCTTATTAGTGTAATTATTCCTTTTAGTTTAAGATAGGTTCTTTTTTTTTCCTCCCCCTTTCTTTCTTTCTATTTCAAGTATATAACTTAGAAATATGCATATATATTATTAAAAGTATACATATTGTTGTTAGAACTATGCATTTTTGTCTGTAAAAACATGCAAATATTTCGAATTTTTATATTCTTCCACAGTTGATCAGACTTATAAAATGTATATTACACATAAGGTCTTTAAAACTAAGTTTTAAAAGAATGTTACGTCAGTTTGAGTCATGAGAACTTTCTCCATACCGAATTTTCCCACGGTTTTTCCTGCTAGAAAAGCGTTCTTTTATTTCCTCGTGTTCCTATCGTTAAAACAACATAATTGATAAATAAAACGCACCAACTTCACTATCATCTCCAAGGTTCATTGAAGTCGGTTGCTGAAAAAGCCACAGAGTAGAAATGTAAAGAAGAAGCCAAAGTTCAATTTTTTGCAGCTCAGAAAAACGAGCACATTTCTTCAAGTTGATGGATAATTCCAAAATCATGACACATCAACTGACATATTGATATCCCTTATTTTGCCGAAAGTAAAACACTTGTTTACTGATAGATTGCACTGGTGAAAATGGAACAAATGCACTTGAAAAAATAAAAATGAAACACTCGCGTGTTTAGAGAAGACTTAACATGATTAAATGAGACATCAAGTGTTATCAGCACTGAATACCCGTTTTTTTTTTAAATAAAACCTAGTAATCGTTTAGAAATTAACCACTTAATGGAAATCCTATTTTCAAATTTCATTAATGTCTAGAATAGTACACAATTTCTGTGCTAAGCGCAGATGCATAAAATTTTATCAACATTAAGTTATTGTCACCAGGTGATTCTTTGCGGCATATTTTACCTAAATACAATATTTTGGTCATTTGTAAATGAGAAGTAATTTCTAAAAATTGTGATTCATGTGAACGCAGGGCACATGAACACGGTATGTTTTACTAAGATAACTTCAAGCAAAAACCTTTAATTCTCAAAAAAATGACAGTACCAGTCCTATCTCTTTGTCAAATTTCTAGAGCAATGAGCCACTTTATGTTTCTGTGGTGACAACTTCGTTGTTTTAGCAGGTGATGCATATAACTTTATCAGTCTTCTTTCAAGTGAAAACATATTTTAAACTAATAAAAAGCTTCACTTTATTATTGCAAACCATTATATCGTCACCTCAAAGCAACAATAAGACATCTAATCCCAGGAATAACACTAAGATATCCTGCTGCTGCTCTGAGGCGACGATATGAGCATTCAAGTAACTTTATGGCAAGTAGGCCCGTGCCGATAATTTTTGAAGCAAAAAAAAAAAAGAAGAACAGGAGGAAACCTATTAGAAAGGCACAAAAATATTTGAATACATTAACGTCCAAATGTACTTTCAGCTCCCAGAATTTCAGGCGTTCAATGGGAATCAAAATTTTTGCAATCTTTGCCTAAATTTGTCACAAAGAGCTGTTTCACCATTTTGGAACACACTTTTGGGAGATTCTAAATCCTCAGGATTTGGATCTCGGAAGCTGAAAATTTGCATATTTTAGTTTCAAAGGTAAACATCTCTACATCTCTATAAAATTTCATCCAAATCCGAGAGGGCGAGCTAGGACGGTTTTATAAATTAGGTCAGTTGACGTGAAATGACTCATTAAAGAGGTTTTCGTTTAAATCTGATGCTTGTCTTGCAGTTTTTAAATTTGTTCATATGTGCCCCAAGCTTGATCATATGTAATCCCCTATAGGTTCACATTTGAATAATTGAAGACATTTTTAAAAAGTACCATAAAGTAAATAAATAATGCTTTTAAAAACCTCAAAAAATATCATGATACAAGGAAAAGACCATTCAATCATGAAGACAATTTTTCTCAGAAAAACTGATAATATTTTTAAGAAATATAGAAATGGAAAAAAATTGTTGTGCCCCCTTTCCCCTGTATGGAGGCGTTAAACTTTGAAAAGCAACATTTTTTTTTTTCTTTTTTGAGTTCTACTGCATATACGACATTTGCATGGCACAATGTTTTAAGATAAATTGTCAAACTTTATTATTACTATGAAAGATCTTTTCTTCCCTTCCTTTAACTAAGCAATCTGAACCGAGGTAATTCATGGGGTTCAGCACAAAACCTGTGAATTTATCCATTACGACACTGCAAATGCAGTTTTATCAAACAGTTCATCGTCAGAAAAGTTAAAGTTTTAAAGGAACTCAGCAAAAAAAAAACTTGCATTTGAGGTAATGAGTCAGACGAAGATCAAGTTCAGATCCTAGATCGACTTTCATTGGAGAAAATTTCATAATCACTCTGTAAAGCAGCACCCAGTGGTGTCCATGGAACTGATGGGCGGTAATTTGTGGTGTGGATGTTTTGACTTTTTAAGAATGCATCAAAAATAGTTAAACTTCTAATTTGTTTAATTATACTTTTAAAGAGATGGTTATAATTACCCCAACAAAAATCGCGAAGATTAAAATTGAGGAAATTCTGGCCACATGTGGGAAAGTTACGAAAACTGGTTTTTTGTTGTAATGCTGATCTGAACGTGTAAAGACCATTACTGCTTCGGTTTTTCCCCTGCAACCTCCATTTAAGCTGGTATAGTTGTTTTCTGTAACCACCCTTTAAACTAATTGAAACATAAAAGCCTTTAAATCTTTCTGTTTATGTCAAATAATCCACATTTTTTTTTTTTTTTTGTACACTCATGCTTGTGAAAATTCTAACGCCAAGAAGGAATTATGCAAATTAACCGAAAGTCACATGAAATGTATAGCATGATAAGATATGCAAATGATTAGAATTATCGTGTCGCGTATGTGCGGACCGAGAAACATCCTCTCAACTGCGGCGTAGATGGACCGTACAGCGTCCTACGCTGGCACAACGTTGGAGTACGGCTACAGGTGACACACTTGCTGCATTCACGGTTCGTCGACGTCTGCTGCGCCAAGGCCCCTACATGCAAGGATTCCTCTATACAGGATTTCCTTAACCCTCAACCATCATCGCCTTCGGCTTAAATGGCCCACCAAAACGCTCGGTAGCGTGCGGACTGGCTACAGGTCGCCTTCTCGGATGAGTCCAGATTTAATCTCACCTATAACGATGGACCTGTCGGCGTCAGACGTTACACAAAGGAACGCCACCTCCCAGTGTATGTAATCCGCCGTCATACCGGCAAGCGTAATGGTCTGGAGCGCTGTTGGAAATTTTTTAATTTTAGGATACCATCTACTCCGAATTACGAATAACCTCGATAGCGAGCGCTACATCAGGGACGTTGTGACGCCGAAGGTACTAGCAAAGAACTTATAATGACACTAGCCTTTCCTTAGAGCATTCCTGATGCAGTGTTTTAGCAGGACAGTTCTTGTCCACTTGTTGCACGTAACATACAAGCGTTCTTCTGTGCACGACAGGTTACGCAGGTCCCTGGCCTGCTCGTTTTACTGGCTATGTCGCTATCGAGCAAGTCGGAGACTCGCCCATATGTCTCGTCCGGCAGTGCGTACGGATGAGCTTTGGCATCAGATTGAAGCCATATGGGATGCTATTCCCCAGCGTGACATGCAGCACCTCTATGATTCGATGCCAAAACGTGTACAGGCTCTCTTAGATGCGTGGAACGCTACACTAGATATTAATGTATGCCTGTAATTTTCATTTCATTGATCTGAAACTTTGATTGTTTATTTCTATCGCTATCAGTAATATGCATAATAAAATTTATTCTTTTCCAGTGAGTCCTTCATGCTGTTGCAATGTTCACAAACATGATTATATTAGGATTCCTGATGACTGCGGTGCGTCGTTAATCTTAGTTTCTCCGGTGTCTGGACCAGAATATAACTCTTCATTTGTTTTTTTAATTTAAGGTTGCTGACACTTCTTTTGTTTTCTTTCTCTCTCTTTTTTGTGTGTGTGTGTGGGGGGGGGGGGGAATTTCGCTTGTCTTTTTTACTTATTTTTCTTTATAATGTTTCTAATGTGATGTGCTAGTTCCAATTTTAAAATTTATTTTTATTTTTTTGCTCTCATCTTCTCTACCTTTTCCTGCCTTTCCATGACCTCCTTTGATGTACTTTTCCTTACCTTTCTGATCTTAGTCTTCGTTTTAATTCCTTATTTGGGGTGTAATTACTTTTTCCACTTACTTTTTTATAGTAGATTTTCCGTGAGGTTATAATCACCCCATTTTGGTTTAAATTGGGGGTAATTAATCAATCAATTTTCAGGTTTTAAATTTCAATACAAACATAAAATATCAATAAAAATTAAACTTCATGGACTTAGTTAAAAGCATATTGGCACTCACCACAATATTTTTTCGAGGGCTGAAATTACTTTCAATGAATATATGCCAAATCTGTTTTCAAAAATTTGTGCATTATTATTGAATTATATTGATTAAATTTTTTTTTCTAATTACTTAACGATCCCTGAAACAAAATATACACATTGCCTTTGACGAAACTTTCTCTTTCTTTTTAGTTTTTGCCCTGGGTGAACATTTTAAAAATGGCTCTGGTCACAAATTACACTACGAGCATAATTACTTCAACCTACCTTACTCGACTATGTCTCTAGTGTGCTTTGCGATTCTTATTAACCCTAAATCACGAACAATTTTTTTCTCCCTATTACTGAAATTAAAAACGATATAAGGAGAAGATAAAATCAAAAGAATTTCAGTGGGAAATGACTATATTAAAACCTCAACAAACTGGGGCTTAGGATGGTTCAAAAAACTTTTTTTTTCAGCTGGAGTCCAGGACACCCCCTTATTTTTTTTAGACTTACTAATAGTATTATGTTGTAAAAGTTTTAGCTACTTAGTCAAATTTTAAGAGGGCGCTCAATGACCCTTCAATTTAACATCAGTCGTAGCGTAGGAAATGCCACAAATTTAGAAACATTTAATTTCCCTGGGCTGTTTTATTTTGTTAATAATTATTTTATTGCAATGTATATGCATATTACTAGTGTATATTATATTATGTAGCATTGTTTTTCCAGTTCATAGTATTCCCCCGCCCCTCCCCATACTTATGAAGTTTAGGGCAGGGGGTAGAGAATCCTCTTTCAGTTGAAATAGGAAGCTAAAAGTCTTCCAGTATATCACTTTCCGCAAGTCTAAAAATATTGAGGGGTGTCCCGTTATCAAGGAGAAACTTTTTTTATATGTATTTTTGAACCACCTTACTGGGGCTATATTTCAATATTGGGTTGGTTGATCCCTTTTTACATTGTTGCAATGTAAAGTAGTGTAATAGCTGATTAATATACTTCAAGAATGGCGGTTGCTTACTTTTCTATAACTTTAGGCATTTTACGTCAGACCGAAAAAATATATTATTAATCATAATTTTATGAGTCAGTTGTATATTTACTGACAATTCATTTTATAACTAAATCGACGAGTTCAAAAACCAGTCATCGCTTGGGTTTTTGCCAAAAGAGATGACTGATTTTTGAACGCACCAGTTCAACTTCACATTTATTTCAATAAACGCCTCATAAATTGTAAGCCAACTTAAAGTGAAATTGAGTTTCTTTGTATAACCAAAGCCAACCGGAGGAAAAATGCAAGTATTTTTCCTCCTCTAATTTTGGTCATACGCTTAAAAAAAATCACAGAGAGAAAGTTAGAATTTTACTCATCTGCTTTTTTAATATTTAAAGTAACAGTTATGCACAATTTTATTTATCTCACAAAAAGTGTTTTCTTTATATACAGCATATTTATCAATTATAATGATTGCGAACAAAGTAAATGTTAATCATTTAAGAAGTTCTTTCAATGCAAAAGGTCGTGAATTTTTTTTTTTTTTAATCTAAATTCTGTCTCAGATTTCATACGCGGATAGCTAAAACGCATTATCGATGTTCAACTTTTTTTGAAAATGTTTTTTGTGGTTCAAAAATCACGATAGTTCGAAGAGCATTCCAAGACCGTCAGAAAGAGAAGAAATTATTAAACAAAACATGCCTCCATCAATATTCTTTTTTTTAATTACGTATTTTCATATTAATATGCAGTAGAATCTCGTTTATCCGGTTCTTCTGTTTATCCAGATCGCATTTGTAGAGATCATTGAGAAAAGATAAAATGGAGCGAGTGAAGACTTTCATTCAAGTAACCAAGACCCCAAGTCACGTGATAGATTTTAAAGCAAAACATAGGAAGAAATCAGGTTTCTTTCGCTTTTTCCACGCAAAACTTAATAACCATTTGCCGTTGTTGAGTCACGTGACTTGGGGGTCTTTGGGTCAGCTTTAGCTAAGCCAATGATTGAACTTGCTCCCTCCATTTTAATTCCTACTCTAAGGTAGAGATTAAAAAAAACTTATATTTACGTATAGTTACTTATTTTAAATTATGATTCCAAGAACGGAAATATAAATATGCAAAATATTTGTTTTTTGGTTTGATTAAGCGTACAACTCCTGCATATGACGTACAATAAAGTATAGTACTAATTTAACAAAGAATGTGGCACGCTCTTGGTGCGTCTGGGCGACACCACTGTAGCTGAACGATAAATGATAAAGTATTTGCGAGAAACGGTTGTTGTTGTAGTCTTGTGCTAGCTAGGCAGGCAATTTGGGGTGCGTTGCTTCACTTTTCCAACTGCACCATAATTTGGTGTGAAGTCCGACTTCCACAGTACACACGGGCCATAAGGAGCCGTTTATAGAGCAGACATACATTCATAGCATAACAACACATTCACACAAAGGAAGAACAAAGACATGAGAGAGAAAGTACATCCATGTGCGAGAAACTTTACTTCGTAGTTTTGTTGCAAAGCATTGTTTTTTGATGTAATTAAAGATAAGTCTTTTAATAAAGAATGTGTTTTGCTTATTACTCGGGCTATTCAAATTTTCGTTTGTCTGATGAACGAGGTTGTACTGTACTTGTGATTCGTAATTCCGCTACGTTGTACTTTAGTTATCTTTAAGTTTGTTACAACGCTTTTACAATCCGGTTGGTTATGAAACCGAAACTTTGCGCGGACTTGACAATTTTACACGTGCTACAATCGTAGTTTTTATCTCAAAAACACACACACAAAGGGGAGCTCCAAATTAAAATTCTTGGGAGGTGGAAAACTCTTAATTTACTGAATGATAAAACACTAACATGCACACACATCATGCATTCATAACATCTAATGAGAAAGAACGTTAGGCATCATTAAAAAATAATTTTAAAAACTTAAAAAGGAAAAATAATAATGTTGCAATATTGTGTGTCGAATCATCAGCAAAATTTGCCAAATTAGGGAAAAAAGTCCCGGACTTATGCCCTTCCTGCACTAAACGCGAAGGAAGAAATAGTAAGACGCAATGGCAAGATCATAGAACTATATTTTTCGGCATAATGAAGTAAAACTAAATAACTCCTTTGATCTAGCATAAATTCGGTGATGGTAGGTTCGTCAGTTCGGGGGGGGGGGATTCGAAATCACGGAACCAGAATGAAATCCGCTATTTTCTCAGGGGTTTTATTAAATCACTCTAGGAACTGCGAAAAACTGTATGCTTTCAGTGAGATTTACGTTGGTCAAAATAAGAACAACACTGTAGGAAACTTTTTCTAGAAATAATACTGAAGAAATTTAACAAGATTGCTGTTGACTTTCCTCTGAGAGGACGCTTGTTTGGTTTCGGGACAGTAAAATGAATGTTAAACAAATATGACAGTTTATTACCATGTGAAATCTGATTTCTCATTTGTGAAATTCTGAAATTACATCAAGATTCACCATCACATCTGTTGAAAACAATGAAATCTGTAACTGCTAAAACCGGTGCCCTTCATTTTTTAAGAGGACTTATCTCCTAAATAGAGATTTCGGTTTTTGAATTCTTCTGTCGCGAGTAAATGCTTCGCACGGGTCAGCTAGTTAGCTAAATAATCACTGCATAGGATATCAGTAGATCTCAATTAATACTTAAAATGTTAATAACTAAAACTATCATTTGAAAATTGCAAAAATCATTTTTCATAGCTCACAAAATATTACAATATGTGTATCAAATTTTGAAAATGACTTATAATTTTTAAAACCTTTATCTTTCGGACAACTTCTTTTTTGACTGGAATCAACGACATGTTTAAGAACATAGTTGAAATATTACTAGACAGATGGCGTTGCAAACTGAAAGCATTTTACCGTTTCATTTTGCCCTGCTATTTCACTTTGTCCCACATTCCCCTACTTCGCAAAAAAAATGAAAATTTTTTATATTAATAACTCGATTACAAGTAATTAGTACCATTTTAATTAGTACCAATGAAGGATAGATACGAGTATGCAAACATTCTCTTGCAGCTTCTTCCGACTATATGTCCAGGTAAAATGTCCATGGATTTTTTTTTTTTTTAGTTAAAAGAATCTTAATTTTTAGCAAATATATCCTATCCACAGATGCTTTTGTTTTTTAGCAGATTTGATGCTACTACTCAGATATTAGTATTAGATTTATTATTATAAAATCACACAAAAAGGGGGGAGGAATAGGTTATTTATTCTTGTAAGAGAGCACTTCTTTTCTAAATGCGATTCGTAAGCGAGCAATAGATAAAGATTATTTGTTCCCAATTAGAGCACAACGAGATTAAATAAACGACAGCAATACTTCAAAAACTGCATAGTTTAGCAAGCTGGTATTTATTTTGGATGAAAGAATACGGAAAACTTCTGTTTCCAAAAATAACTAGATCACTTGAAAATAAACAGTAATTCGAGGAATATACATCTGAGACGCAAGTGTTTGAGAAAATAGTGCTTTTTTTTTTTTTTTGAGTGTGTTTGAAACCAATTTATCAAAATAAAGGAGTGAAATACTTTTTTTTTTCATTTAAATATTTAATATGTTTGCAAAGAATTCAGAATTACCAATGGTAAGAATTAAATGTTTTTTTTTCTGCAACACGTTAAAACTTTTGTTATAGAACTGGATTTTTTTAATGTTTTCGTTGTTTATTTTACTTGAGTCGAACATTGTGAATTGAAAAATGCTATAATAACTACTAGTCGCAAAGATTTATCAAAACTAGCTTAAAATATTCAAGAAGGTTAGGGACGTCAAATGAAATCTGTTGCAGTAGATCTAATAAATTACTTATTTTTGATTTCATGTTACAAACATCGCCAATGAAAAGACAAGTTGAGTAATAGTGCCCTTTGTTGATGATTTTACAAAATCCAAATGTCGTTCTTTTTAAAAACATAGTTTAAAATACCCGTTTGAAATGTTTACCTTTAAAGACTAATAACACTGATAAACAAAAAAAAAAGTTTTGGCGAATATATTTTGTTATCCAACACTATCACCCACCGTTTTTGAGATATCTGACTTAACCATTTATTGGTCATTCTCCAAACAGCGCAACTTTTAAGTCACACGCACTTTACAGTAAAAGCTTTAAAGAATAGTTCATTTAACAATATTTTTTACATTCCCCATAAATGTATTCATTTAAATCTGTCAACATTAATTTTTTTTTTTTTTTGCTTTACAACATGTGAATTCTCACCTACGTGACATGTCCCACACCTGATATAGTTCATATAGATGCTTAATAACTTGTTTAAATAAAACAATGAACTTTTCAACTTCTTTAACAACTTTTTCTACACAAGTGTCTCAAACACTAAATGCTCAAGTGTATTTAAATGTTTTCCATTGTGATTTAATTCGTTTTAATAAGATAATAGGGTCTGTCACACAAAAAGTTCTCACCTCCGTTACTTAAACTCAAAATGCCATTCCTCATTAACACGTGGCAGTAATGACATCGATTTTTATTTTCTATGATACAAGGGTTTATTTTCAGCCATAGTTGAAGCTGTGAGATTTTTGTCGAAAAACAAGAAGATAGATTTTGCTTTCAAAACTTGGTGTGGTTACTCTGCCTTCTCACCTCCGTGAACTTGAATTTCAGGGATGTAAGTTAATGTAAAAAAGAAGTGAATATGTTTTCATATGCTTAGCATGTGCAGATTGTATCAACGAAGAAAAAAACATTTCCCTGAAAAATGTATCTATTAGGCCTATATTAATGGAAAATTCCTCACCTCCATGACACCTTATCAATGTCATTATTTCTGAGGTGAAAATAAATGATGGAGGGGAAATATATCAATAAAAGGCATTCAACCAAAATTATGAATTGCCAGTATATCCTCAAATTTACTAAATACTATTTTTTAACATACATTTGAAACTACTATTTAAGCCGTACTTTAATTAAGAGAGCTTAATATTATATTCCCACTAATCATTAAAACAGCTGATTGTATGCACAATTAACAAATATAATACTTTTATATTAAATTGGCCTCAACTTTTTAAATATTAAAAGCTTTTTTCATTTTTTTTTATTTCCGTGAACAAGGCATTTTATTATTATTTTTATTTATGAGTAAAATAATTGGAACTTAGCTGGGCCATTGTTTATGGTTACTTCTAGTAGGTAACAGTTTCATGAAAGAATGAAAAAAAAAAGAAAACAAAAGGTTTCGAAATTGAAAAATATTTGCGTTTAAAAGTTACGATTTCTGAAGAATGACCCTTATATGTTTAACATGGTATCAAAGCAAACAACTCGCAGTACAGTACATATTGCTGAATAGAGTACTGCCGTGGGCAGGTAAAGGGCAATAACTGCAATTTTTTTTTTCTTTTTTTTTTTTTTTTTTTTTTTTTTTTTTTTGCATTTTCGTCATCTGATGTACGTTAGCTTTATTGTACAAGCTTGCTTATTTGGTTTGCTCAGAAAAAAAGGCGCGAAAAAAAAACGTCTAATTTCAACATTTCCCTATTGTTAGAATTAAACCAAGCACACATACCTTCAAATATTTCGAATACTCATTACTGCAGATATTGCCGTTTACCTACCCACTGCAGAGTACTAATTAACATAAACTCTGTAGCATCATTTCTCGAAGCTCTCACCAATAAGAGGGTTCTCTCCCGATAATATCCAATGAAGTAATGGAATGTGAAGGGGTACTAAACATTCTTAAATAACATTGTAGCTTATATATTTTCATTGGAGCATTAAAATTGCAAAGAGCCATGAACTGTACTTACAATCAATGGGAAAATTCGGCGTTGCATTAAAAAAAAAAATCCAACGAAAAGGAATTAAAAATTACATGTTTTTTTTTTTTTTTTTTTGATATCTTGAAACCTGACGTGATAGAACAAAATAGCTTTCAGATTTGTAACCAGCATGAAAAATTGCATTAGAAAAAGTAAACATAATGCCAGATGTCTATGGCTTGTTTATAAGTGTAATTCAAAAACTTACGAACGTAATAGGAAAAAAAAAAACAAGTTCGTCCAAAACAAAACAAGCCTACTAAAGGCAAAAGAATTAGCCTACATTGCATTTGTGAAAGTGGTTATCACAACACAAGACTTCAGTTTATTTTTATTTTTTAAATAATCATCGACAAAAACATTTGAAGAATGTCAAGTATTATTATTTATTGTAAAATTAACATAACATTCAATTTCTCCACTTGAAAAAGGCTATGTTTCAGCAAGTTCTAAACTATCGAGATTATTTTTGAAGAAAATTTCTGGTATTCAACTGCAGTGTTATGAAAAAGTAAATAATGAATTCTTAAGCGCATTCTCTATTGTATAAGCTTATGGGAAAGATTTTTTTTTAATCCAACATTACTAACTACACATTTCAGAACTGCAATATAGTGACTGAAAAATATCCAGGTAGCTAGGAAAAGAATGGAAATTTTTTTTTCGAGTGGCACAATGATGTGTAAATGAGTATTTTAACTCGGTACTATCACTTTTTTTCTCGTTCAAAACACATGTCAAGCACTTACAGTCACATTATTGCCACTCATTTATTCAAGAAAGAAATCTGTATTACAAATGGATACTTCTCTGTTATTCATCTATTTTTTCCTCAAGTTTGTAGTGTAGCAGTGGCGCAACGGAGGGGGGGGGGGTAAAAACACCCACCCACCCCACTCAAAGTCATTGGTTTTAACATAAATGCGAATTCTAATACAGTAGTTTAAGTACATGAAATTGCTTTGTCAAAAAAAAAAACCTTCAGAAGGTATTTTTGATCAAAAAACCCCCCTTCAAAAGGTATTTTTGATCACCCCCCCCCCTCCAGAAGGCATTTTTCGTCAAAAAAAAACCCTCCAGAAGGTATTTGTCATCAAAAAACCCATCCAGAAGGTATATTTCATCAAAAAAACTCTCCAGAAGGTGTTTTTGATCAAAAACACTCTCCAGAAGGCATTTTTCATCAAAAAATCCCCCAGAAGGTATTTTTGATCAAAAACCCCCTCCAGAAGTATTTTTGGCTGCGCTAGTGTAGTGTAGTAAAAAAAATTTACTTTTGCATAAAACTTTTTATTTAAATTTTAAATGAAAGTGTTAACAATGCAGCAAAATTTACATGGCATGTATTTTTTAGCTTTTTTGCCCAGCTTCTTCAAAATTTTGGACATACTTTAAGGAACTTTGTTTTTTGTTTATTATTATTATTATTATTATTATTGTTTTGCTGACATTTTGAACTTAACGAAGAAAAGGTCAAAATCGGAATCACGAATCTTAAAACAACAAAAATAACATTCTTCATGACATTAGTTATAAAAAAATATCCCCAATTTTTCGAGTTTGCTTCATCGGTCCTTTTATTTGGTTTCTGTGTAGTTCCGGAAGGATCGCCTTCCATCTTCCTCCTAGACCTCCTGATATTTGAAAAAGTCAAACAAAAGTTATCAACTGTAAAACCATATATTATAAGAAATTAGGGGAAATAACTGTAATAATTCAGTTTCGGAAATGAGAACTACTGACACAAAGTTGCGACACGTTTTTCTCACTTTAAAACCTTGACAAAGCATTTAAAACAAATTGCTTACTCACCAGTTCTGTTAACTTACCCTCAAAGCCATTTCTGTACAAAGTTAAACTTTCCACGAATTTAATAAAACATTTTGTTTCACCCGAGATTATTATAACAATATGACAGTGCAGGGACCGATTAGCACCAAACTTACATCCAAATTTTTTGTTATCAGAAAAAAAAAGGTTATAAGCACCGAAACAACTCTACACTTCAAGAGCCACTAAGTAGCCCTAGAGTCTAAGGACATGTTGATTATTATTATTATTATTATTATTATTTATTAAAAGTATTACACACTACGAAGAAAATCCAACTACAGGTGAAAAAATAACATAAAAATAGCAATTAAAACAAATTATACATTTAAAATATTAAAACATCTAGACTTAAAATTGTAAAATGGCATGTTAAAAGTATCTGAATCACGACAATGAGTGTTAAAAAGTTTGTAAAATTTAAAAAGACAAAATCTATCAACATAGTTAAATCTGGTAAATATATTTTTAAAACATGAATGACTAGAAAAGTATTACAAATATCATTTGTGAATAAAATAAAAAGCAAGGGTCCTAAATTAGAGCTTTGCGGCACGCCAGAAGTATTAGTAAAATCATCCGAAATAGCACCATTGAAATAAACATATAACGTACGACAAACTTAAATGTGAAAAAAAAAAAAAAAAACAGTGAGTAAGATTGATGTGAAAGCCAATGTAATTCAATTTCCCCAAAAGAATATCGAAGTCAACTGCATCAAACGCTTTTGCAAAATCACTGTAAATAACATCAAGTTAACCACTGATTTCAAATGAAGAAATGATTTTATTAGTTAAACAAAACAAATTAGTACTCGAAGAACGTTTGGAGGAAAAACCATGTTGAGCAGTTGAGACTAAATTTTTTACTTGATGAAAGAGCTTTTTATAAATATAGACTCACAATTTTTCGAAAAATTGCTCAAAATTGCAATTGGGCGATAATTTCTGCATTCACTTTTATTTCCTGTTTTAAAAACAAATAATTTTCGTATGCTTCCAAGCATTAGGGAATGTGTTCGTTTTGAAATAAAGGTTAAACAAAATAAGAAGAGGATAGATTAGCCCATCAGCACAGCCTTTAACGATAAAAGAAAGCAAATTATCAACCCCAACTGTTGAAGAGGAATTTAAAGCGTTAATGGCAATGATTTTTTTTTTTTTTTATATCATCATAACCAATACTATCAACTTTTATTAGATCATAAACATTATTTTCATAAAGACTAAAATTTCTTTCATAACTAGTACTAGGCGGATACAAAGAACTAAAATAGTTTGCGAATGCCCCAGCAATATCACTATCATAGCATACATTGTTATAAAACATTTTGTTAAGCGAGGAATAGTTTTTATTAAAATAGAACCAAACCTTCTTTGGATCAGAAATAAGAATATTTTCGGTAATACGCAAATATTTACTATAATCATCATTAATGCTGTTATTAAGAGTAAATCTCAGAGTTCTAAATTCACTAAACACATTGGAATCGTCAGTTCTTGAAGCCAATTTGTGAACTTTATTCTTATGCCTTATCAGTCGTTCGGTTTCAGTTGAGTACCAGAAAGGAAATTTCCTTTTATTAATTTTAATGGGAATAGTTTGATTAAAAACATTGAATAATATATTATAAAATTCACATTGTGGCACAAAGTTGGGTTGCTGGTACATAATTGGCACATGTACTTTTTAATTAAGCTTTCATGTTTTTTATACGTAATTAGAATACAGTAGACCCTCATTTTACGCGGATTTCATTGCACGCAGTTTAAAATTTGACATCTTTATTTTATTTTAAAAAGATGAGTTTTTGATTTCAAGCGGATGCGACATTGCAAACAGACAGCATTTTCCACTCTAGCAAAATTGAAACTCCTTAGATTGTAGATACACTCAAAATATTGAATTTTGGAGTGCTACTAAGCGAGCTTGTGCCACTGGAAACTGTTTTTGCGCTAAGTTCTAGAGCTTTTTCCATAATTAAAGTGAAAACTCACACAATTCAGAGTTCACTGGAAGAAGGGCTTCTAGAAGTGACAAACGAGAACGAAACCAACAAGGATACCGATGCCGATGGCGCACAACCAAATGCTTTGAAATTAAAAATTTTGAGGAATTCTTTGACAATGGCAAATGATTTTTCAGATTTGTTAGTGCATATGCATCGGAATAAGTACTCCTTAAATTTGTTATTTATTTATGTATTACTAAAATGAAGTATTATTTTAACCTATGGAACTTAACCCCTGTTTTAACACTACTATTATGCCTTAATTGACGCGGTTTTGATTTTTGAGGTATTTCGTTAAACGTAACCTCCGCGTCAAACAAGGGTCTACTGCAGTTTAAAAATAGATTAATGCTTGTAGAAAAATATTCCTCCCAAAAATAAAAAAAGGGGAACTAGCATGAATGAATCGAATGTGTCGAAAGTTCTCTGGTCAAATTTTAAAACAACTTTGGAAAAACTAACGCAGTTTTTCTTTTGCTAATATTATTTCTAAGCTATGTTAAAAGTATTATTTACATCCTACACGAAAGAGCAAATAAATAAGCATCGTGAAAGGGAAAAAAATAATAAAAGGTAAACTAGTTACCTTTGGAAAAGGCTGCAACCATGAATACTGTGGTAAAAACCACTCGTATGTTGAAAAAATAAAATTGATCCTCCGAAAAACGATCTCAAATTGAAATACCAGGAATTATTGGTTTCAAAAATATTCAATCGCATGTTTCCGTCTCAAATACAGTTTACATTCGAGTTTCATCTGACATATTATAGAGTAGTTGCATAATACCTATTACTCCTTACGCGATGACTTCAGTGTGATAAAAATAAATAAATGCAGAAGCCCTGGAACACAGTTCTTTCAACAGTCTTGGAGATACCTCGTGCATCTAAATGCAAATCCATTAGGTATTGCATTTTCATTTTAGAAGAAAAACATATTTGTGACAATGTCTAAAGAGATCCTCTCAAACCTTGTTTAAATACATTGAGCTGAATTTGTGTTTCGGAATTATTGAATAAATCAACCATACCTTTTATTTTTAACAATACCTTGACAGCTGTCAAAACTTATAAAATGATTTATATGTGTTATTGGGACTAAAATGAATAAATGAATTGAAATTTCTGCTGAAAGAGAACATCTCGATCTTTTTATATTCTAATTTCGTTTCATTCGAAAGGGAAAAAAATTTCATGAATGAAATATAAATTCATATTGCCTATTTATTTATTTATTTATTGGTGTACTGAAAACTAATATATTATTTATATCTATTTGAAGAGTTCACCGTTCTAGTTTATGTATCAATATTTTAATTTCTTAAATTTGGCAATATTAACGCAATTAATTTAAATTATTTCAAAATTTTATGTGTATATGAAAGGGGAAGTACAAGAGGATTTTTTAAAACCAAATGAGTCTACTTGGCCATTGTCCTTTGTTGCAAAAGTCTTTGGTTTTCTATTATTTTAAACACGCTTTTCACCACTTAAAAGACATTATCAAATAAAGTTCCTCAATTTTCGAAATGCAAAAATTGTATATTCAAAGCTGTAATGTTTTAATATTTTTCCCCAAATACAGTCAACTCTCGACAGCTCGAATTCCCAAGAGACCGGCTAAAATCTTTTTTCCTTCTCGGGAATAGTGCATAATAGATAGAATATAACACTTATAGTTTAGATAAAACTATTAGTATGTACTAAGAAAAAATATCTTTACCGAGAATAAATTTCATTAAGATACTTCGAAAAAGAAGTTATTTTTCGCTGCCTACATTTATTTTTATCACATCGAACAACGTCATCAAGTTTAAAACCACAATTCGTCTTATTCACGTTTTTGGAACTTTCCAGGTACTGCAGCAAAATATTTGCAAAATCAGATACTTGCCGATTAGTTAGAGGTTGTAAGGATTCGTCATCATTCTCTTCATCAGAATCTGCACAAGCAGACTCTCCACGAAATGCTTACACAATAGTTTCATGGAACAAGGATTCACACGTAGTTACATTTACCTCAATATTAAAGAAATTTTTCATTTCCACTCAGTCCACATACAATTTTTCAATAATCCTATTCGTCGGTCACTTTAGCCTTGTTAGCATTGCTATTTATGAAAAGACTGCTGGTGAATTCCAGCGGTATCGGAAGGAGTTTTACAAAAAAAAAAATCGATGCATTTCTGTCTGTGAGCATATCAAAATACATATTTTTTCAAAAACTGATGCATAGACTTTTATACATAGTAAGTTGCGAAAAAAGCCAAAGCTAAGAATTTTTTGTTAGTAACTTAGTAGTTAGTTTTTTAAATCAAATTTAAAAAACGGTAACGGAAGGACATTTTTGCGACATGATTTTCACGCTATCATGTTCTCCCCAAAAACTCAGCAAAACGATAAAAGGGAAAATTCTGTAAAAATAAGAGCACATACGGGAGTGTTCAATCATTACAATTTCACCTCTAGTTTTAAAAAATAGTTATTTTAAGCATATGAATTATGTATTTGCTAAGAGAAACGGAAGGACAAGAAGTCCTAAACAATCAAACTTGGTAAATTTCAACTTACAAACATTTATTTAGCTAATACAGCAGTTTGAAATAATGATATCTAATGCCTGAGCCAACTGGTAACAATTCTGAATTCTTTAAATACTCAATAATTTTATCATAATCCATAGAACATTTATCTTCTTTCTCAGCAAACACAAAGATCTCATTTACACATTATTACGCATTCTCAAACAAGATATTTCTGTTCCTTCATCTTCTATATGAAGTACCTGTGTAACATTTCTCTTTGTTAATTTCTTTCCCCTCCATCCAACTAGCAAAACTTGTCCAAACGTTAATGAATCCTTTGGAATATTCTTATGGTTTGGTGTTTTTGCTTCAGCTGTATCTTTATTTTCAACATTATTTATTGACTTTCAAAGTCAGTCTGTTGACATTGAAGTGAAATCTCCTTCAATTTGTGGAAGTACTTACTATATTCAATGACATAACTTGTTACAGGATTTGCGTGTCAGGGTGAGAATGGATATTTTTGGATCATTTTTCTCCATCCTTTTGAAAATTGATTTATGAATTTACTGATCTCTTCGCAGTACGACATTTAACGGTTTAATCAATGCTTTCAATAGTCCTTTCCTGTGACTTGTGGCAACAAATCTGAAAGCAATTTCAATATTGTATTGTTCCTATATAAATTTCAAGTATATTCAGTAAATGACCGCCCATTAGCCAGGGCTAAAGCAGAAATACATGAAATACACCGCCAGCTCTGTCATTTCCAGCAAAATGGATGGAAATGACTGAGCTGGCGGTGTATTTCATGTATAAATTTCAAGTGTTTAAGCAAATGTTTCTGCTTGAATTGGCTTGTCATATTACAAATATGTCATACCAAAATGATTTTCCCATGTTTAGGAGTTTAAGTGTAGTTTTCGTGACTTTCATTGCATAAAATATAGAAAAAATAAAATCACGAAACAGTTTTTAAAAAATTAAAAAAAGTTACATTTTTAAATAAAGCACACATAATTTTTGTACAAATATTACTTATATATGTATTAAATGTGACTACTAACTTTAAATAATAGTTTGTTTTGTACTAGCATTCTAAAACTTTACCCTGTACCAGCTTGTAGTTAAATGTCCTTCCGTTACCGTATTTTTTTGTCCTTCCGTTACCATTAAAAACCATACAGTGGCTCCCAAAAGTGTTCGTACACCTACGACTTTCAATGAAATAGGACCCTATCCATTGGTTGAAATTATTATTTCGGTATAAGTATTTAATTATAAGATCTATGATCAATTTTCAACAAAACTACATGAAAAATTTTTAAAAAATGTTTAAACTTAATTTTTTAAAAATCAAAAACCAAAAAGTGCCGAAAATTTTATCGCACAAAAGTCTTCGTACACTTTAAAAAATGTCTATACACTGTAAAAAAATTCAGAAACGTTACTGGGTATTTCCGTGTCACGTTTCGGGATTTTAATGGTTTTTATCCACTTCCTGGAAAAATTAAGTATTCTTGACTAAAAGTTTCCTGAATTGCTACAAGTCGCAAGAATGCAGACTTTTCACTGTTGTGAAAAATATTTTTATCTCCCAGTTTAAAGATTAACTGAGCGTATTTATAAAGTGTATCGGCTTTAATTCAGGTACGGCCCGTCCATGCTAATTAAGCTCCCAAAGGGAGCGTAAAAGTGTGGGCTGCATTGCTTTGCAAGATTTGCAGGCAAGTAAAATTTTCGTTACTTACTTGCAATTCTGGCATAGCTTTGGCCATGTTTGCAATAATGCTCTTTTAACTTGCTTGAAAAATCAGAATGATGCCAAGATATTACTTCCACAGACACGGCTGGTTTTAAACGGGAAGATTTCTGAATTTTTCAGGAAGCTTCCAGGATAATATCAGGAATGTAACTGAATTTTAGCGGAAAAAATTCCTGGAATTTGCAAGATATGTTACTGGCAGATATTGGACACATCAGCTGCCCATTATTTTCCAGGTACGTTTCTGAATCGTTTTTACAGTGTATATTTATTGAATAATCTAACTTTTTATTAAGTAATTATTTAGTAGAATATCATGCAGTATCAACAACACCTTTTAAACATCTGGGAATAGATTTCATTCTTTTTTTCTTCCTTTTTTTGCGTAATTTCTGAGTAAGTGTTCAACCACACTTCGAGTGTTACTGTTTCTAGCTCTATTTTCGTTTCAAAGCAGTATTTTCGTAATCTAGCCTCCAGATATCTCTAAATATGTTACATCAAGTTCAAATCTAGAGATTGAAGGGGTATTTTCTAAACTTTAGGACAATTTTTGAGGTACTAGACGCAAACGTTGAAAGCTATGTGCTTCTTATCGTTATCTTGATAAAAAACAAAGTTGTTTCCGATAACCAAATTTTTGGCTAAAAATTTAAAATTGGTTTTTAAAATATTTAAATGAACAGCATGATTATTTTATCAAAAGATTTCAAACTGCCAAATTCTGATGCTGATATGCACCCTCGCACAATAACCCCTTCACCGTCCTGATAAACTGATCAAACTAAGTTCTTAAGATCAGTTCCTCATTTTTTCTTCTATTGTCAATTATACAACAATTTAACCAAAAATGTTGAATTTCATTTCATTTGAAAGCAAGACGTTATTCCAAAACGCTTTAGAGCTTATTTATCTTTTTTTTTTTTTTTTTTTTTGTGAGAAAAAGCGTAAGCTTTCCGTTTTTCGCACGAACAAGAAATTTCTGCGGGGAGAGTTCCCATTTAATCCAGTTAATCAGAGAACTTGGCGAACAATTTTAGGTAAAAATTAAATATAAGTTTTTTCATTAAATTCTGCAGAAACTGTTACAGCAGTCAAATGTGTATTTTTCATATTTTTTTAAACTGTAAATCCCCGATCGTGCTTTGTCAACTTTGCCGGTTGACCTTTTCTTGCCTTGTTTTCGGTCCGATTCTTTTCTTTAAAGCATTTTATCAAGCACTTTATTATAGAATGGAATAAATTAACTAACTTAGAGACATTTTAAATCAATTTACCTCCACTGTGAGGAAAAAATTCTAATTTCGAATGGTATTTGTGGTTTTTTACGAATACCAGCCATTTTAAAGTAATAAGCACAATATTAAGGAATAAATGAACAAAAAATTAAAGCCAAATGACTCTTAAGGGCCAACACAATGCAAAACAATTTTAAAAATAGACATATGATAATTTTAATCATGAATTTATTCGAAAATATTTGCGTGTACGATGACTTTTGTGGCGTATTATTTCTCTGTCTCTTCGTTTTTTGACCCATTTCAAAAAGAAGAACCGTCAATATTTTGAAAAAACTACAGGGTTTTATTTAGAATGACATAGGAATGATGTGAAAAAATATTGGACTTCATATTCGAATTCAGTTTCGCGTTATTTTGGTTTTACTAAAAAATTTCAAAGTGTACGAAGACTTTTGGGAGCCACTGTATAAATTAAATCTATATTAAAATTCTAACTATGCCTCCTTGACACAAGGGACATAATTCTGCCTTGCATAAAAAACATTAGTTTCTATAAACAATAGGTTCTTGGTGAACTAACTGAGTAATTTGGTGACGGAAGGACATCAAACTGTCACCCTAGTAGTGGACCTATTTCATGGTTGAAAAAAAAAAGAATTTTAAATTACTTACCAAAAAGTTTTACTAGATATTCAAAAGATAAAAGTTAACCTAAATATTATATGCTGATAACAAGTTTATTGAAGTTACAGTTGTAACAAAAGAGATTTTTTGCTGTGTAAAAACACTAAGAGAAAACTTGATTTTCTAAAAGTCATCAAACTATTTGGGAAAAACTGGTTGAGATTCAAGAAATTCATTTATTTCTGAAGAGAATGGTATATGGCACGTGACAGAATATTAATTTTTAAAATTCAAGTGTCATGTCCCCATGTTCCTGGAATTCACCCGCTCTTAAAGCAGTTTTAACTACTCTTTCTGTTATTAAAGCAGCATTAATTGAATCAACGAGAAAATAAAGGTTACATTTTTTCAATTTTACGCAAAGTGTTAAGTCTCTCAAAGATTTGCCAGCCATGAAATTTTTTATCTTCAGCTACGGCAGAAAATAGCTCTATCCGCTACTTTTCACTCAATCTTTCTACATTGTGTGTATTAAGAAGCACTATTGTAAACAACTTATTTCCCTCACACATGCTGATAAGCAAAACATTGTGTTAAAGGGGGATTTTTTTTTTCTTACTATGGCTGCATTTTTAAATATAAAATGAAAATGAAACTTTCGTAACAGCTTCGATTTTAAAAGAGTACATTCGAGACATAGGAACAACTTTGTATTGAAAATACATAATTATTTTGGGACCGAATGAAATCTTCGAGATGAAATAAGATTCGAGTTATCTAGAGTCGACTGTATATGCATTTTAAATGTTACTGGATGCATTATAGTAGATTTTTAAACCGTTTAAAGACTCATTGATTTGAACAAATGTATAAAAGTGTGTATCGGAAAAATCTTTCCTTTTGAATTCAAAATTCCAAGTTGATAAACAGGACTCACATGTAAAGTTTTATTAAAATCAAGATATATTTGTGTCTTCCGCACGTGGCCAAAAGCTTATGATTTTCTATAAAAAATCATTTTTCTTCGATGCACTTTTTTTTTTTCAGTTTAAGAAAATAAATTTCACAAATTTTAAAGTTGACTGATGTAAACAATGAAAATGAATATTGTTGTTTGAAAAAGTTTTGCTGATGCACAATATTTAGATCTCAAAAAGATAGATTGTTATAGTTTAAAAATTCTTCATTATGAGCAAGTTACAATGCGTGGCATGAAAAATATTTTTGACAGTTTTGCTGATGCAAAACGATCCTTTGATTATAAATACAAAAACCGTTTTCTCCAATAATCCACTGCTTTTTGAAAATACTTCTCTTGTCCAGCTTTTTTTAATATTTATTTATTTAATCATTCACTTTTCTATTTTTAACAATTTCATTGCATATTTTTATTTGGAGAGGGAGGGAACATTATGTTTATCGAAAACATTCTTCTATAGAACTAGGGAGGTGAAAAGTACAAAAACATGAACATTAGAAGCAAGGGGTAGGGGGGTGTTCCAGCCTAAAATATTTTTTAAATTTTCCCAATATTTTTTAAATATCGCAGGATCCCGGGATCCCACGGGATTGACTTTATTCTTCTAAAGGTTAGATTTTAGTGTCAAATAGAAAAACTTGTGCTTTTTAGGAAAGACTGTTTTTTTACTTGAATTAGTAGTTTTCTCGAATTTCGTACACCATTTGAAGAGTAGGGAAGACCAGAGCTAGTTGTGATACTTTTGTCATTCTTGATATTACCGTAAGATTTGAACTGATGTGAAACATTTAGTGCATCATATCATTAGAGTAACTTTTGAGCAATATATTTTTAAAACAATTATCCACATTTTAAAAGTTTTTCATGATATAAAATGGAATTTGAGTAGCCTCTAAGTTTGTCTCAACGTGCCCCGTAGCGAGGTTCGTAGTGACATGCTTGGGGCACATTGGGACACACAAAAAATGCGTACAAATACGTTGTAACATGTACAAATTATGTAAGAAATGCAATTAAATGGGATATTTTAAGTTAAGACTGAAAAAATTATTCATTTATAATGCTCTTAACATAAAAATGAACGTCACGTCTTCATGTTTTAACCACACTTTGAACGAAATAAAAATAAAATAGTAAAATTATTAACACTTGCGAACTCTTTTTTAGAGACACATTAAAAAACTGTTGATCGGGAAAGATAAAACGTAGACCAACACTAATTTTTGGCTATACTAATCTTTGACTCGGTACAATGTGTAAGCCCATATCCTACTGGTTGAAACGCTTAACAATTCGTTGCTTTCATTTTGAAGTAACACGTGCTGGAAAATAATATGAACTTTCATTGACTTTTTTCACTTTTTATAGCAGTGCCGGAATTTTTTTCTCCGTATGACTGCTAAAGCCTTTTTCAGAGTATCTTGGATGTCTCTTTTCCTTCATTTGCAGCAAAGAATAGTTGTTGTGGTTTGAGATGAAGGAGAGCATTTGAGAGATTTTTAACAGAAATAAAAAAGCACTGTTTTTAACCCCATGATTGTGATAGATTGGTTTTGAGAAAAATCACACGTCCCAAAATAAATTTTAGTATATATTTATAAATGCATTTTCGGTATTCATGCATGCGCTCGTATTTGTTAAGCTTTAAAATTAGTATGTAAAATTTGTCTAATTTCACTACACTCAGAAGTCAGTCGTAACAAATTGGAGGAAGAGTTCAAAATATGTGATATTTTTCTCCAAAATTTAGAAAACAATAAATATTTCTACATAAATATCCGATAGTACTCAAAAGAAATGTGTTTTGACTAAAAGTTATAAAGCCGAGAACAATGTTACTTGTCAGTTTTTTAACAAAAATTTTGCATTTTGTTAAATCTTGAATTAATATGCAAACTCGTATGCACAATGGCTATATTGTTACTGTATGCAATCGTGCTAACACATAGAGCTAAAACTTTCTCTAGTCGACAGTGCAGCAAATTTGAGAGGTAACAGATTGCGATCTAAAGTTTTTTTTTTTTTTTTCCTTTTTTTTCGATTTGTTTAAATTGAAATAACCTCTGTAGAAATATTAGCGTCTTTTTTAAAATTCCACCCCAACTACTTGTTGTGTCTGCGACTTGTATAATATGTTTTCCTTCACTTCAAAACGCCAAAAGCGTGTACTAAATCAATTTTAATTGATCATCGGAAGCAAACCGTAAGTAACAGAAATTATGTCATGAAATTATATTTATAGCTCTGCTCGTGAGAGTTTCCTGGTTAAGTAGCAGGAGTAAAATTAAGATGGTACATAAGCAATAAGATTCACCAACTGAACTGATATTTTTTTTTAATATTGCGTAACGATTAGTCTTAAGTTTCAGGAAAATTTCCAGTATCATATCACAGAAAACGTTTGGCCGTAATTTCATAGAAAAGCGAAAACGAAAGTAATTTTTACATTTCATTTAGTTGTGTATTTATTTTTAAAAAAAAAATATTTTCTTTATATATCTGCTCTTGACACACCTTTAAAAAATAATCAAAAATATAAAATAAGAGTTTTTAAAATACACACGCGTTTCAGTAAAAAAAACCGTTATATTACTTTTTTCTCTAATGTTACCCATGTACGCGCCTATGTTTGGCTGTTTAGAAAAAATAATTTACCCTATTGGGAAAGAAGAAGCTCTTAACTCCGGAATGGTTGCCGATCCCTGGTCCAGCTACTAAATCACATTGAGCTTTTATAACTTATTACCTAACTAGCCGCCTTTGGCAACGTGCTGGTGTACGCATCTCCATTTCCCCGAAGTACCGAAATACACCGGCGGTGTATTCGGAGGCTTCGTCCCTTTCTTGCCACCTTCGGCGGAACATCAATTAAACAGCACAGGGCGACCATCCCCCTCAAGAACAATCGCAAAACCCCTCAAATATCACGCAGTCCCCCCCCCCCCCACTCTAAGAAGAGGGAGAGAGAGATACACCCAAAAAAAAAAAAACCCTGGAAATTGTAATGGCGCAGTTTGACGGCTTTACTTGAGCAGCCCAGAATCCGCAGTACTACATTCATTAATCCCAATTTTTCAACACCGCACGTTGCACTTACCCCTTGAACCAGGAATTAGTGTTCTGTAGGTTTGCTTTCATGCAAGCAACTACAGGCCGGACGGCAGCAAGCAGAGCATCGAAAATTTTCAAGCGAAGGAAATGTCCATGAGATTTGCCGTTCAAATTAATATATCTGCTATTTAAAAGTCTTAGAAAAACAAAAACTGCTCAAACATGATGTCCGAAAAATTACGAATCTATCGATACCTGGTTCGATCATGAATTCTCTGACGTAAGGAAGAAGTTAGAGTGGCATACATACAAACATACCTTGATAGATACCCTCGAATTTTTAGAACATTCGACTCCAACTGAGAACGAAGATCAGCCATTCAGTTTCTTAAAAAATATACTATATTAGTTAATTTTCTGAAAACCGTAACGGTAAGTTCTCTGAAGTATTCTTTGTAAGTCATTTGCAAGAACAATTCATGTACTTTGGCTTTTGAAGTGAAAACTAACGAATTGCTTTCGGGAATAATTCTTGTACTCGAAAGTGCGTTACATCAAAACAGATTCATTGGATTTAAATAATTGAAAATGTTAAGAATTTTAATAAATTTATAAAAATGTAAAATCACCATCAAGCCATCACAAACCCTAAATGAACTCTCACAGACAAAATGAAACAAAAACAACAGGACAAATGAAATCGAGAGACAGAATGAATTCTCACACCATATGGGTCCGGTGCGATTTAAACCTTTTCACATGCCACCCGTTTAGTGGTTAAGTTCCAGGTTGCTGTTATACACAGCCAATAAATGATGAAAAACGCCTCTGTCTTTCAGCACTAGCGAAATTAAATTAGAAGAAAATGCGTAAAAGTGATAAATCTTTTTTCGGAAAACTAATGAATCAGCAATTTATTCTCAGCTACTATGACATGCAATGTAGTAGGATACAACTCGGGATCCACCTGAAATAGAAAAGGAAATGCTTACACCGTATGCTTTACACTCGCTAGTTTGCCAGTTATGAACTTACTAGCCGCCAGGGCGGCTAGAGTATCCGCCATCGGCGAGTTGGTGTACACCGCCTTCGACGGTATACTTTGGGAGCTGCGTCCCTTCCTTGCCTCCTGCGGCGGTACAATAATTTACGTGTAGTATATTAATTTTTGGAGCGGCATAACTCTAACTTGACCCATTTGCGATGGAACCATTCGAAGGTCCGCGCGCCTTTGATTTTTTTCAAACGGAAAGGGTGAGGCAGTTCAAATTTATTCAAATATGCGGTAGCGAAAAGACGAAAGGAAAAACAAACTACCAGTAGATTTTGGAGGAAGAACGGAGGGATATATAGAAAAGTTTTTGACTAATATCTCATCTTATTAAAGTTGTATAATTCTGCAACCTAGCCAAACACGTAGCCTGAAAAATTAGGAATCTATTGATATGTGGCACGATGGTCAGTTCCCAGCATTTCATCAGGAGTAATGATGAGATAGATGGATATATGCATTAAGTTGTTATATATATTTGTAATTTTGTGTATTAATGATTATCATAAACGCTTTGTAAACAAATGATTAATGCTTGGACAACCTTAAGTTGTTATATATAAAGATGGGGGACAAAATAATATGAACACCTGTGAAATAGGGAAAAATCTTTATTAATAGGGGGTTGGACCACCCTTTGATTGAAGAACAGATTGAATGCGACGGGGCATAGATGCATAAAAGTCATGGACAACATTTAAAGGAATATTAAGCCATTCCTCCTGCAGAATGGTCTCTAATTCCGAAAGTCCGGATGGAGGGGGAAATCGGGAACGAAGTTTGGACTCTAAATATCCCCATGGGGCCGTAGTAGCCCGATCGGTAGAGTGTCGGATTCGGAGCCGGAGGGCCTCGGGTTCGAACCTCGATGGTCGAAGACCCACCGTCGTCATTAAAGGGGACTGGGCGACGTTAAATATGCTCGTGGTCTCAATGTCCTCCAAGTGAAACGATACCTCTGGGGGTGCTAATTTCAGGTAGCTATTAGCTCCTGGATTAGTTCAAAATTCTCATTAACTGTTGGATCCGGTGGTGGTGCTGCCATCTATCGGTATAAAAAATAATGGAGGCAAGGCACTTAGTATGCAGTCCTCGACATAATACAGTTGTAGTCAGTTGTGACTCTTGAATAGAATAGAATAGAAATATCCCCATAAATGTTCAATAATATTTAAGTCCGGAGACTGAGGGGGCCAGGCGAGATGTTCAACTTCACTGTCATGCTCTTCGAACCATTCTTGGACACATCTGGCAGTGTGTATGGGGGCGTTGTCGTCTTGAAAGAGCGGTCGCTCTCCAGGGAACACAGTCTGGACAAACGGATGGACATGATCCTCTAGAATGCTCAGATAGTGATTAGATTTGACACGCCCATGCAGAACAACAAGTGGCCCAAGACCACGCCAAGATATCGAACCCCATACCATAATTGAGCCACCCCCATGCTTCACATTCGGCAAGAGGCATTCAGGATTAAAGGCTTTTGAGGGCATTCGCCAGACATAAACGCGCCCGGTAGTCTGAAATAGGGTAAATGATGATTCATCTGACCATATTACCTGTTGCCACATCTGTGGGGACCAAACTTTGTGATCTCTGCACCATTGGCGTCGCTTGAAAGCATTAGTTGCTGTCACCAAGGGTTTTCGAATTGCCACTCTGCCATAAATGTTCGCAGCATGAAGTTCCCTTTTGGCAGTTTTTTGTTGAAACGGGGTACTAGAGATGGCTGTTTATTTCAGATGTTATTTCGGATAAGGATTGCTTGCGCTTTCGGGCTACTATGCGCTTCAAAGCTCTTCTATCCCTATCAGCAAGCTTTGATTTTCGGCCACTGTGGTGCTTTGAAGACGTCGTCTTATCTTCTTTCGTGTATGCTGTCATAACCTCTGACACCGTACCTCTTGCACACCCCAAAAGCTTTGCTGTTTCCGTAACCGATGCTCCACTTAAACGCGCCCCGACAGTCATTCCTCTTTGGAACTCTGTAAGGTCTGACATCTCAACTTATTACAGAAATTTAGAACCAAGCACGCAACATTTGTGACTACTGTTGAGACACTGATAGGTTCCTCTTCACGCTCACCAGGTGGCAGACTTCTGTTGCAGGTGGCGTGGCTGTACTACAGGTGTGAAATACGGCATACTTTTTCATAGGTGTTCATATTATTTTGTCCCCCATCTGTATTTGTAATTTTGTGTTTTAGTTTTTTAATGAAAATAGATTTTTTTTTCTTAAATATGGGTTTTTTAAACTCAATCCGGAGGTAGAAAATGGCCTCCGTCATTTGGCACCTTTTCTTGCCCTGCCCGATGGAAATCGGAAACTTTTTTTTTTACCATAGGACGGTGACCCACCCTAATGTACATCCTCTTTAAAAAAATTTTAACAGAACGTTTCTAGAATACGACGCCTATCAAATTGATAACAATTTTAATATTTCTCCATTATAGTATTGAAAATCCATTTGTAGATTTAAACAGTTATGTTAGCAAAGGGAAATCCGCATTTGAACACACAAGAAGTCAAAAACCTGCATTAAGTAAGATAAAAAAAAATAAATAAATAAAAAAAAATAAATAAATAAAACAGATGTTGTTGCATTAAAAATAGTCGCGTTTAGTTCTATTTAGGGATTGCAATATCGGACCAAAAATGCAATACTTGTATTCGGTATTTTTAAAACGTGATAACGGAATAACGGTATTAATAGGTTAGAAATTTTTCAAAAAAAAAAAAATATCTTAAATATTTTGTTTCGTTGACACATATCATAATTTTGTGAAAAAATTGTATTACATGTGAAAACAAACTAAGAACAATCATAAAGTGAAGGAACAAATGTAATACAAATCAATAATTGTATAAGAAACGTAATGCATCTGTTGAATTGTCTCTAAGAATTGAACTGAATTTAGTGCAAAAATTTTCCTGCAGTAGAAAAAATTCTCTGAATTCACGCAGGTCGGTGGTAGTGTTACAATGCGCAATACACCTCCTCTAATTTCCTCGAAGTCTTTCATCTTCAACTAATTCGGTGTCTTGCTTAATATTTTTGGATAAATCCTTTTGTGTGTGCGTGTGTATGTTCCGTTTCTACACTGTTATAACCAGGGGTTCCAGACGAGTGAAAATATTCTCTCTAAGGTGAAAGCATAGTGCCTGAAGGTGCAATGCAGGCCAGAAAATAGAGCAGAGGAGCCGAAACAGCATGCAATCGCAAAAAGACTCATTGCGCATGCGCTTTTGCCTTAGACATACATTCAATCACCTCAATATGGCGGACAAATGCTGATTGCGTTTGTGTGTCTTTCATATTGAATGAAGTACACTATTGGATTAAGACACTTTTCTAGGATTAATTATCCGAAATTACAAGTAAGTACAGCTTTTGATCACTTTGCAGCTTTTAGGGCTTTCAAACATAGTTAAGTGTTTAAAAGTGCATTTATTGCTTTTCAATTACCGTTACTGTCTTTTAGTTTCATGTTTGCCGTTACCATCGTGAAATTTCCATCATTCAAAACGCTACTAAAAATATCTGTCATTATTTTCTTGAGTACTCGATAAGCAGCTTTTATTAATCACCAAAAAAAAAACACCTGCTATAAGATTATCAATAATCAACAAGTGAGAATCTTAATAAAAATGGTTCTTGTGCTTCGTAGATTATAACAGAAAGCTAGCAAAAAAAAAAATCTCTCTCAGTCTAGCTCTTTTTTTTTTTTTTTGCTTTTTCATTCAAGTGTTAGAATCATTTCCTGTTAGCGGTTAATGTCTCGATAGCGTTAGAAATTTCCTTTGGTTTTTTAATTGTCGAAAAACTTCATGTGCATTTTATTTTGTTACTCTTGATTAACGTTTATGAAACGATTTTGTTTTTCCGTAACTGTAATATTCCTGAATATTTTTGGCTCTTCATGTAAATAATTCATAAATACAGCTATGCTTCATTTTCGGAATGCGTCATGTTTTAGTAAATGTATAATTTCTCACATTATTTAAATAATTATTCGTCTTTAAATTATAACGATTTGTGACAGATCTTTGATACCAAGTAAAGGGGTAGATATTTACTGTTTTATTAATTCTTAACATTACTTTTTGTAAAAACAAAAAAAAATTCCATCAGAACTCTGAATTTTCACATGTTTTTAACGGCCCCAGAGTTATTATTAATATTATTTATTTTATGAATTTTTAAGAAAACGATAAGATTTCACTGGTGTGCAAAATTTTTCATTCGCTTTTACCGCGCCCGTGGGTCAAAAGTGGTTGAGAAACACTGAGTTAGAGCAATGAGCACTTCTTAACTATGTTGAAAACTCTGAAATATGATGAAATGCTGTAATTACATGTTTTAATCATTTTCAATACCGAGTTCAATGTGAAAAATGTCCAAAACGTAGAATATCATAAATCAAAACAAAGCTTAAGAAAAGAAAAAAAAAATACACAACTGTATTCAAAAACGCACACAATACGGGGGAGGGGGAGGAGGATCTATAGTAAGGGTGCCATTTCTCTCTCCGAAGGTTCCTTTTTTTCACTCCGGCTGTCTATTTTTTAAAAGGTGCCTGTTTTTCACCCTATTTAGAGGTGCGATTTCGGCTCCGTATTGGGTGCCGCTGGTGAACAAGCGTTTCTCCCCTGAAAGGTGCCGAATGCATCCTGTAGTTTTAACAGTGTATGCGTGTATTATTATTGAATTCATAGCTAGTCGTAATTTCTCTTCGAAAGACAATACTTTTCCAATATTAACACCATCTTCAAAGATTTCTCCTTGATCAGGGTAAGTTTGGTGCTTGCTTTTTATTATCCCGGTTTGAAATTCACGATGAACTAAACTGAATTTGATCTTGTTAGTTTCTTTAAATCGATTTCGTTTTCTTTTCAAAATTCTTTAGAATTATAGTTATGTAAATAATATGTTCCAGTTTTTTATGCCTTACTTCTATGCAAATTTTCAAGGAACTATATAATTTCTAAATGTTATCTCGCCAAGTATACAGCTAAGTATCGAGATAGGACTGTACACCAATACCGGGGACATCAAACCATCTTTTGTTATACTAACAAGATAAATTTGTCCAAATTTAGTACAGTTGAGACAAATATTGAAAAAACATAAGGTATTACTGCAATGGATGGTTGAAGTAAACTCTATTTATGGGATAAATACATTCTTAATTACACTTGAAATTAATTTTCACTAAAGAGTGATCACGGAAAAAATAAAAATATGGTTCTCATAAGCGCGCAAAAGTACGATTCATCTCATCATCTAGTAATGAAAATATCATTTTGTAATCTTTCCGATACTTTTATTTAATGATATTCTATTAGTTCGTGCTAGAAGCTAAATTTTTACATCAGTGGATTGATTTTGGTACTGTATCATGGAAGAAGAAATCTACATTTAAAATATAAGTAAATATGTAATAAGTTGAATTGGAAACTGTTGAATTAAAACTCTTTATTATCTTCAGCTAATACCGAAAATACCGGTATTGCATCGCGGCAAATACCGGTATTACGAAATTGCAAAATAGCTCGAAATACCGTTATTCGGTATACCAGTATCCCGGTATTGCAATCATTCGAGTTTCTTTTTGTTTTGTTGGAATAAGCATAAAAAATAATAACCTTTCAATAATAAATATGAATAAATATTTTTTTTTCCCCGAAACGGATTCATGCGGGTCAAGAGCAGATATCAACAAAAAAGATTTAAGAATAGTTTTTTGATAAATTTTTTTAGACTAATTCTTAGTGATCAATCTTGTCAGAGATTTAGTCCCATCCTTCTGTAAAGTACATGCTTCATTTATTTAAAGAAAGACTGAAAAAAAATTCAAAGAGTTATCCAATATTTTTTTCATAATTTACCGATTTATAAATAGGGTAAACGTGGTAAGCTTGATCTTGACTTTTCACAAATATATTTTTCTACTTCTCGTGTTTCATGCTTATTAAGTGTGCTTAACTTGCACACGTCAAGCTTTCGTGTTCACAAAGCTCTTAAATATATATAATTGTTTTGAACAAATCAGTACATTTTTTTGGTACAGTAATTTGGATGATCAAGTCATACCAATCATCAATACCGATATTCAGGCTTAAACCAACATAACTGTTTACTATAAATTAACAGTAAAAAGTAAGTTCGAGAAAGAGTAACGAAAAAAAAACAGAAGTGCGCAATGCATTTCAGTTTTTTATTTTTATTTTTTTTGAAGAGCAAAAACAATCGGAGTACTTTTTCAGTCTAAAGCGAGTTGGTGATTAATAAAGTACATGCAGGCAGAATGTTAGCAGTCATAACATGCATCCACTAGCGCAGCCAGAAGAAACTTCTGTAGGAGCTGTTTTAATCAAAAATATGGACTGGAGGGGTTTTTTGATCAAAAATACCATCTGAAGGGGATTTTCTGGTCTAAGCAGCCCTTTCATATGCATAAACTACTGTACTAGAATTTGCATTTATTTAAAAGCAATGGCTCTGGGAGTGTTTTTACCCCCCCCCCCCTTCGCTGCGCCACTGCATGCAGCCATACCTACATAGTTGCAAACCACACTGTACAAGGGATCCCACACGTTCGAGGGTTCCAAGAAGTATTTTTTTTTTTTTTTAATTGCAATCAATACAATTTAATCAACGTTTGAAAATTTTATTGAGTTTCAAACTTTGAAATTATTTTTGTAATATTTCGGTAAAGTTTAAGGAAAAATTAGCAGAACATATCATTTAAGAGCATCAGAGAATTATAAACTATCAACACTTGCAGAAGAGCAACCAACAACAGTGGCCATATTGAAACAGATTCAAAAAAAAAAAAAAAACTCCAAATTTGTCGCCAAGTTGGAGACAAAACTTGGCGACCAAAACACTGGCGATATATCGCCAAGTGTCCGACAAATTATAACACCACTTGAGTCTACATCGAAATTAACAATGATTTCCCCCCAAAAAGGAGCAAAAAACCCCTTTAGAAACACCCGAAAGCAACCAAAAGGGGAGGTGCACAACTAGACCTCACTAGGAGTCTACGTATCAAATTGCAACTTTCTAGGACATACCGTTCTTGAGTTATGCGACATACATACGCACGTACGCACATACATACATACGTACATACAGACGTCACGAGAAAATTCGTTGTAATTAACTCGGGAATCGTCATTACGGATATTTTGCGGGTCTATACGTTCTTAGGCACTTATCCACGTCTGGTCGAGTCGAAAAAAAAAACTCAATATTCATTCGGGGTGAGTAAAATGGAAATTAAGGTCGAATTTTGAGTGAAAATTTTTTTGCGAATACAATACTTCCTTTTTTGTAAAAGGAAGTAAAAATCAATACACATAAAATAGAGCAAGCAATATCATTAAACAATATTTGTGTTGAACTACTATTCTTTATTTATTTATTTTACTTGAGATTTTTTCAATGTGTCACTTTTTTTAACCCTTTCAAGAGTAAAAAATAATACAAAGATTAAAATAAGAAAATTCTAATATGACTATTTTCATTGTTTTTTACTTTTTTTTTCCCTTGTGATATTGTTACGGATGTAGTGAAGTGACAAATTTTCTGATTTACTTTCAAATTCGCTTTGGAATTTAATTACATATTTTGTCATTTTTTCTCACTTGAAGTATTTTTACTGTAGTATTGTATACCAATTTCAATTATAATAGTTAAGTTACTTTTTAACTTTTCAATTTTACAAGTTTAATTTTAACTTGTATCAATGCTGTTAAAAAGCAAAATGTTTTAATCCCTTTATTTTTTTATGCTCATAAGTTGAGTCGCTTTGATACCCTAACTAATTTAAGTCATGGCACAAGCAGCGCTGTGCAAATACCATTAGTTAACGTGAGTTTGAGTGACGTAAATTCCAATATTTATTTAGGTTCACTAATACTATTTTCGTTCACCATTTCCAGTTAATTATCTTTCAGTAATCCAGACAAACAATTAATAAAATGAGAGAGAAAAATATTTCAATTTACTTTTGGTTTTATTTTTATGTTAATAATTTTTGTAACTTAATTCCCAATTTTCTGAAGCAATTCTAATCCTAAGCAATTGAGTAGCTGCATATTCATTAAAATTATTTTTTATATCTCGTCGTCTCAGAGCAACAGTAAGACATCTAATCCCAGAAATAACACTAAGATATCTTACTGTTGCACTGATGGGACGATATAAAAGGAATTGAGAGAAACCCCTTTTCAAAACTATTTTCTCGCACATCAATCCATTACTTAATAAAAAATATTATACTACTAGTGCGCAGATTGTCAATGGGGCATTCAAAAGCTACACTTCTGCACATGATGTCCCATGTATTGAACTGAAGAATATAATATGTGCAATTTTATATATATTGTTCAATTATTATAATAAATACGCTTATTCTTACTTTCGGAGCACGATAATAATGGCTTTCTTGCTGAAAAAAAGCTACTCGTAAAAAAAATGTTTATAGAAGCAGACCTTACATTTTCATAATTCTTTCTACTGGAGACTTCTGTTTAACTTACTGTAACGAATATATTTAGTGTTCGCCATATCGTCGCTTCAGAGCAACAGTAAGACATCTAATCCCAGTAATAACACTAAGATATCCTACTGTTGCTCTGAGGCGACGATATATTTCATCATCATACTTTAAAACAATTCTAAAGCTTAACTTCGGTTCAAAAACTTTAAAATCATGCGGTAAACTTGTTTAAAACAATCTGAAAAGCGCTTCAAAAGCCTTAAAATAAATAAATTACAAAAATTCTAATAATAAAATAAAATATCAAAAATGAATTTAGAATTTAAGTACAAATTTTAATAGTGAAAACAATTTTTTTGAGGAGAAGCACAATTCAATTGGCGTTTCAGGAGCATTTCTGCTTTTTTTTTTTTTTTTTTTTTTTTGCAAGGGCCTGAACTTTAGGTACCCCGGCCACAGACGCACTCAAAACAAGATTGTGTGAAACTATGTATAACTTTGACTGTTTTTAGGGCGATTCTTGAAAAAAAATGTCCCGTGCGTAACGCTAAGTTTTTTATTTTATTCAAGTAACTATTAATTAAATATGGGATTAACTGATATGCTTTGATAGTATATTAAAGCATGTAATATTCGCCAACAGCATTATTTTTTGAAGACTTTGGTTAGCTGGAAAATATAAAAAACTTAGCGTTACGCACGGGAGACTTTTTCGAGAATCGCCCTTTAGACGTCTCCTTCTATTAGTCAACGCGCAAAGGTATTTCCATATACAGTGAAGCACCGTTTATACGTTTCTCTTTTATATGTTTTTATCAATTATATGTTTTTTAATTTGGTCTCTGCGAAGTTTAATACACATTAACGTAAAGGGGAGAGTGTGGTACTATGGGACACTTTTCATATTTTAATTTTTATTGTCAATTATTTGAATCAAATTTAAAATCTAAAAGTCAGATTAAAATACTCCAGCATACTTCTATGCAATATATTTTTTAAATTCAGACAGTTTGAAAATAAAATATTGCCAGCCATTCAAAGAAAAAGTTTCAAGCAGTCCCAAGGTGCAACATCCTATGTACCTTGGGACACATCCTGTTGTACTATGGGAACGTATTCATGATTCAGGAAACAGCCATATTCTTAAACCAATTTTGCACCACAAAACAAAACGATTTTTTTTTCATGGCAATGCATTTAATCATGAATAATTAATTCTAAATTATGAATAATGAATTATGAATAATTATCTAACATTAAATGTGTTCAAAATACTACATAAGATTAGAACATTGTTCCATGCTCCTAAATATACCTTAATTATTAAGAACCATGCATATGTTGTACCTTGGAACGTGTCTCAAGGTACAAAATGTTTGGCTGTCTCAAGGTACAATCACCACATAGACCAAAATAATGGTCATTCTAGATGCACTATCATTATTTTCTCATAAGCAAAATATTTTAAGTACTTCTCTTTTATAAAAAAATAAAATTCAGTTGATTAAATTTACAAATACAAAGACAGAAAATGAAATAAAAATGAAGAAAATATTTACTTTGGAGTCGTGAAAGTTTCATTCTCTCACAAAATCGTCAATTTTACTCATTTGATGCTGGTTTTTACTATGGCACCATTTAGTGGTGAAGGTTACTAGTGGAGATTACAAAAACATGGCTGCTAAAAATAGATTCTTAGAAATCAGCAATGTATCCCAAAGTACAAACGTCCCAAGGTACAACACTCTCCTCTACCTATCATACGTTTTTTCATTTATACGCTTTTTTTATACTGTCCTTCAGAAACATATGAACGGTGCTTCACTATATGCTTAAACGGACGTATTTTATGTGTATTGCGAATGCGCTGTAAGATAAAGCACATGTTAAATTTCTAGACGATCTATTATTAAATTAAGAAAAACATTACAAAACTACAAGAGCAAGTTCTGGAAAATCCCCCTTAAATATAGCACGCTAAGCGTCAAGTTTGCAAAATTTACAAGTTCTAAATTAAGAACAAATCTTAAGAAAGTAGAAGTTCCGAAAGAAGGAGTTGAATAATTAATACTGTTGAGGAAAACGATTGCATTAATCTCCAGTTTTGGGAATTTCCGAGAAGTCTTTTTTATCCGCTCCAAAATTTTGAATTGTGTTTATGCTTTTAATGCTGTTACGTGGGTGGAAGTCTAAAATATTTACATTTACAAGGGGCACAAAATTAATTATGAATGATTTCAGACTTCAACAAAAGGAGCAAAGCAGAAATACATATTTTTAAAGTTAAAAACCATCAGATGAAAATACTATATTTTGAAAGAATAAATAGACGATATTGTAATCTTAATAACGGTCATTTTGTTCAACTTAGCCGCAATCACATTTTTCATGAAGATTCGCTTATAATCCCAATGGTGAACCGATATATTTAGCTATCTATAAATAATGTCATCATTTATTTAACCAGATTTTCCTCATTGAAGGAATTAATCAGATATAGGGCGCTATTTTTAGTACCATCGAAGAGTGTCCCATGATTTCGATACTGTGGAATAATTTATACATGCACCATGATCTTTGTCGGCTACCTTTTAGTAACTGTATAATCTTTATTTTTATCACGGTAATCAAAATTATTGTTAATAAGTACTAAAGTTAAAATAACAAGTCAGGACCTATTGTATGTTCTAAGAAAAGAGTACAGTGATGCTATTTGTACATGTATCCAATACAGGGTAGTAACCTGAGCTTCCCCTGGTCAGGTAATGCCTTTATTGGAAAAATATTGGCCTGTAGTGAGATGTTAATCTTTTTTTTTTCTTTTGTGCTAACTTTCCATGCAAATTAATAAATAATGCTACACAGCTGAATAAAAACGAAAACAAGGCATTGAAATGTAAGCGGAAACCGAGCTTTAAAATAGGGGGTAATAGGGGGGGTTAAGAGTACAGTTATGAGTTTTTTTCCAATGTAAGTTCTTGATATAACATCCCAAAAACGGTTATCGATCCTTTAGACTATGAAGCTTCTGATTATATATATATATATATATATATATATATATATATATATATATATATATATATATATATATATATATATATATATATATTACGATAATTTCTCTTATGAACACTGAGAAATGATTTGTAAAGAGCCTAAAATGTTTTCCTGGGAAGAAATAATTGCATCTTGACTTGTGAACATTTTTTAAGATAGAGAAATTTGTTTTTACAAAAAGTAAGTACCGGAACGGCGCTCCGGCACCAATTCCTCCTGATTATATATATATATACATATATATATATACTCTGTCGCAAAAAAATATATGCACCCAGAAGAAATTGAGCTACACTCACGAAACTTGGCAGGCATTTAGTGTATAAGAGATAAGATGATTAAAAATTCAGAATAAAAGATAATTTTATTAAGCAGTTACAGCATGCAAAATTTTACAAATCAGTAAGTAGTAAAGTCACCTCTGGCAGCTATACAAGCCGAAACACGACGTTGCATCGAATCAATTAGGTCACTAATGACCCCCTGCGGAAGATCATGCCATAATCTTTGCAACTGCATCGTTAATTCTCCTGTATCCCGGGATGACTGCGGTTGCCTTCTCAGCACGTTTCATACATGCTCTATTGGCGAACGGTCTGGTGACCTGGCAGGTTACAGGAGTACGTCATATCCCTGAAGACAATGTTGAGAGAGTAGCGCAGTATTTGAACGAGCATTGTCCTACTGATAAATGGCACCTGGGCGACTTGATAGCATAGGCAGAAGAAACGGCGTTAAAATGCTGTCCACTTATCTGCGAGCTGTCAAAGAGCCTTGGACAACAACTACAGGTAATCGTGTGTCCCAAGAAATCGCTCCCCACACTGTCACACCTTGGGAAATGGCTGTATGCCGCTCGACAACAAATACCGGATCGGAGCGCTGGCCGGTGCGCCTCCTCACACGTGTACAGTGATCATCAGCACTGAGACTGAATCGGGACTCATCGCTGAAGATCACACGCCTCCAGTCTGTTACACTCCAAGCTGCCCGAGGTCGGCAAAAATCCAGTAGACACTGCCTGTGATGTGGGGTCAGTGGCAAGCGTCTTAATGGACGTCCGCTCCTTAAGCCAACTTCGGCCAGTCGTCGCCTAATGGTTTCCCTTGATACCTCTGGATGCCTGGAAGGAGGTAAGGGGCGTTGAATCGATGCTAACGACGTTGTTGGTGTCGACTTGACCGCTCTTCTGATTGCACGATCCTCGCGTTCATTTGTGTTCCAGGGACGCCCTGACACTCCGCGACGGTAGAATCTCCCTTCCGTGATCCACTGTTGCCAACACCGAGCAACTACCATATCACTCCGACCGAGGTGGCGGCCGATGCTCCTGTTTGACCAACCTGCTTCTCTGAGACCTATTCTACGGCCCCTATCAAACTCCGTCAGCTGTTCGTACTGCCGCCGGTTACGTCTTAAAGGCATCTTAAGTCACAATACAGTCTACCGAAGTCAACAGATTCGATTGAATAGCTCTACTGCACAAGTACTCATGCTTTTAAATTCTCCCACCTGTACAACTCACATGCTCATAGCGTGTGTAGCCTTGTTTCATTGGCGCTGAAATTTTAATCAATTGCATATCGGCTACCAAACTGCAGTTGTGCCGAGTTTCATGATTGTGGCTCTAATTCTTCTAGGTGCATATATTTTCTTGCGACAGAGTGTGTGTATATATATATATATATATATATATATATATATATATATATAATCATACAAGTAATACATTTTAAAACATTTTCGATAAGTTATAAAACTATACGACGTCAAAACGGCAAAAATATACAGAATCAACAAAAATTAGCAAGACTCTGATGTATACTAAAAACATCAAAAATATATAACGTATCTAAAAACTGAAAGATACAAAAAGCTTCACAAACTGAACACCAATGCTGAAACACCAAACTTCAACATTGTGCGAAACACAATGTTGTTTACATTGATCTTTATGTAAAAAAGACTTTGTTTTGAATTCCATGCTAATCGACTAATTTCATAGAATTCATATGCTCCATTAGTTTTTCGTAATACATTACTTAATGAAATAGATAGAATAAAAACTGCTTGTAAAAGAAAAGATAGTTTATTAAAGCTTTAATTTACTGAAAATTACTTTAGATAATAATAACGTTTCTTCTTTTTATGTATGCTACATTAGACAAGCAGGGAATAGCTCATTAGAGTGAAGTATAAAGCAATCGTATTTTTTTTATACATATGTACCGAGTTATACAAAATTTCGTAGACTTTTCACAACAAAACAAGTTTTCCAAATGCAACGACACGGTTTTCTCAGAAATGCCCAGAAACTAGAGGGATTTAGCACTAGAGTTGAGTTAATGACTCTTTTTCTTCGAGGAGAAGCATAGTGGTGCATTTGAAACAGTTTCTGGCACTAGTGAACGATATGAAGCTCTTTTTAAAAACAAACTATCCTTTATTTGCTAGAGAGGCAAGTACTTCATACAACGACATTTATACCGGATGGAGCTTCTCCGCAAACAAGTGCTCCTGTAATAACACTTCTGAGGTAGACATTTGGAAACAGCTATGTCCTTAGTCCCTGTTTTCTGCATGAATGGCCCTTTTGTCTCCAGATCTTACACCTCATGACTTCTGGTTATGTGGCTATTTAAATTCCCGTGTTTATAGTGTTTTCCATCGCCCGATGGTAGCAATTCTTAATGATGGGAAACACATTGCATAACTGTTGCATTGAAACACGTTTATTGGTCAAAATGAGCTCTGTTATAATATTATTTCATTAGTTGATTTCCAGTGACAAATTCTGGTCTGCAATGTAACTAATACGAAACAATTTTTTTTCATTATTTACACAAATCCTCTTTCTTTCTGAGCATTTATTCGCAAAACGCATCGTTTTATGGTAAATAATTCAACAGTTAATGTTTTTATAAGCCTACTACTGACTTTTGAATCACCTTTTATTGCTATACATACATACATACATATTAATAAATTAATTATATATATATATATATATATATATATATATATATATATATATATATATATACTACACACTTGTATATAATATTTATATATGTATTGTGTATATTTCTATAAAATCTGAAGCCGGACTAAATGTTCATTTCTGATGACGAAAATGTTAAGAAATGTAACGAAAAACAAAAATATTTGGTAGCTCATTTACATATTATGTGAGCAATGGTACGTTACTTAAGTAATGTTTAGTTTCTTCTCCACAAAACTTTTCTCAACTTTTAAGCATTCCCATTAAAAAGTTATCACTTTGAGACAGAAATATCGTATCAGTGTTTTTTTTTTTTTTTTTTTTAACTTTGTTTCATAATACACAATACAATAGTTCTAAGAATTAAGTAACGAAAAAAAAACTTTACTCTAAATTACTACCTCCTTATTCTTCAAATTTTTACTTCTTAGTGGAAGTACCTTCAAATCAATTGTTTCCATGGGCGGAAGTCATCCAGGCAAGTTATGAATTGCCATTCAGCTTTAACCCTGATTGCTGTTCACCTTGAATTTTAGTACTGAACATAGCGTGGTAAGAGGTTAACAAGCTCTTGTAAAATATTTTATACATCAAAGTGCCATACATCGAAGATTTGTATATATACAAAGATTTGTATTGAAAAAGAATACTGTTTATAGCAGCAAAAGCAAATCACTACTTCAGATCAAGTAAAAATTAAAGAAAGTTTATGATAAATAAAGCGCAAAATTTCTGACAAATTGATGACGTTCGGTTACTGAGACTTTTGGTTGATTGTGTAGAGCAACCAAAAACTGTAATGATCAAATATTTTCATAAGGAATATTTTTAAGCAAACAGTTTTTAGTTTCTCCAATGTTGAAAATGAGATACATTTACAAGCAGTAGATTCGAAATAATGCGATATCTTTTCGTACTGGGTCACTACTGTACTCAATTGACTTCTTATTTCATTAACATCTTCACTTATTCATACGCTTATTCTCATTATCTGAATCATGAAGTTAGCCTTCTTTTTTTTATTTGAAACATTAACTCCAATTATCAGAATTTAAAAAGTCCCGATTATTTTTTTCGAAACTTGAAACGAAACGAGCTGATGTGTGCATCACATAACCTCCTTTTACTCCAATTTAATTTCACCATTACTTGCAATTTTAATATGATTCAGTAGTCTACTCTCTAAATATCATCAACAGTGGCCAAATTGAAACAGATTTAAAAAAAAAAAAAAACGCCAAATTTTTCGCCGGCGACCAAAAGACTGGCGATATATCGCCAAGTGTCCGCCAAATTATAACACCACTTGAGTTTACATCGAAATTAACAATGATTTTTCCCCAAAAAGGGGCAAAAGACCCTTTTAGAAACACCCGAATGCAACCAAAAGGGGAGGTGCACAACTAGATCCAACTAGGAGTCTACGTACCAAATTGCAACTTTCTAGGACATACCGTTCTTGAGTTATGCAACATACATACGCATATACGCATATCCGCACATACATACATACGTACATACAGACGTCACGAGAAAATTCGTTGTAATTAACTCGGGAATCGTCATTATGGATATTTCGCGTGTCTATACATTCTTAGGCACATCCACGTGTGGTCGAGTGGGGAAAAAAACTCCATATTCATTGAGGGATGAGTAAAATGGAAATTAAGGTCGATTTTTGAGTGAAATTTTTTTCGCGAATACAATACTTCCTTTTTTGTAAAAGGAAGTAAAAAGGACAAGTCTTACTTCATAATCAGCATAATTAATTTATAATTAATGTATAAGTTATAATAATTATATATTAATATTATAATTTATTATAAATTAAATTATTATAATTTATAATAATAATAATTTTACATATTATACAGCGTATAAATTATTATAATTATACTCTGTAATGGTTTCACTTAATTCTGAGATCGAATGACGAGATAACCGTACACGGATGACAGTTTTTAGAGGAATCACGGGGAAAATTTGCGCATTTAGCTGATGCAAAAGTATAACTACGAACATATTGATTTGTTTTTATGTTATAATAAGAGATTAAAAAAATCCTGTCATTTTTGTATTATACAGTGTTATCCCACTTCTCACAGAAATTCTCAGTATCATTACGAAACATTTTAACTATTCAAGGCAAATTTCTTAACTAAATTATTTATATTGTATACACACGTTTCGTTTTAACTAAAAAGAAAACTCCAAAATTTGAAAGCATCTTTTTTTCTCAAATGCTAAATTCTGTACCTCAGAGCCAGACTGACGTAAGTCGAAAAATTGCAATTTTCCGTTTGTTAGTGTATTGTATGTAGAAGCATATTCCGCATTAAGCCACGTGAACGTACATCTTAAAAAATAATTCTTTTCAATTTTTCACCAGGGTTAAAAGAGCACGCTTCCCATCCTTTGCATGTGCCAAAATAAAGAGACTTTCGTCTCTCCTGTAAAATTATAATGAACTTACGTCCTTCTGGCTCTGAGGTACAGATTTTAGGATTAGTAATTTTAACTCAAAGTTTAGTAGTTTTAACTCAAATGTATAATTGAGGATTTTCCTTCCTTCAGCTGAAAGAGAAAAACTAAGCCAATTTTAAATCGCTTAAATAAAGTTTTAAAAAATCTTTTCAAAAAAGTAAATTATAATGTACAAATATTTTGTGATAGATTTATAACTAGGGACTGAAGCATTGCATCAATTTATATAGAGAAAGTGAAAAATTATTTCGTCTCTTTCAAAGATTTAAATTAAAATATTGTTCAAATACCAAGCACTTGAATTTCAAAAGACTGCTAATGATTTTGATCATAGCTTCGTTAAAGAGAAAGATCTTATAATGAATTTCTCTCTTGGGCTAGCATCATTTAATTTTCTTCACACAGGTTATAATTTTTAATTTATCTTGAAATCATAACAGAATTCAAAAGGAAACGTTATAACAGGAATGTTTCTCGTAAATTCATTCTGATTTAAGCGTTGAGTGTAAAAGCAAAATCTTTTTTTAAATTCTTGTGCCCTATCCTTTAAACTTTTACTAGTCGGTGCTTAAAAAGCTTATGAGGTGCTTAGATATTCGCGGCTAAAACTAAATTAGTTAGGGCAGTTTGCAAAATGTTCAATTTAATTTTTAAAAAAAACGCTAGGTATTTATCACGGTTTTAGTTTTAAGAAAAAAAAAACATTTTTAAAGCATTCCTAATTTCTAAAATATGATTAAAAACTCATAAATACAAATGTACCTTTTTTTTCATCTCCTGCTATAAGTTAAGTTTCTGTTGAACTAATATCAAATAAATAATGACGAAAAATGTAATAAAATTTATGTTGTACTTAGTTTAAACGACAGAAGTTTGTGCTCCAAAAGCAACTACAATACATAATTTAAAAAGTAAAATATCTATAAATTTGAAAGAAGCTTTATTTGGTAATTAATGCGATTTACTCTATGATATCGGGTCACGAATGGTACAAGGAAACAAAATATGATGACGATGATGAAAAAGAAAGGCGATTTATTTTTTAATACTTGTGAAGTAAATTTGTACAGCAAATTGCCGGAAATAATCTCTTTAAATAATTATAATTTTTATGACTTACGATAAAAAATGATGTTCCTTCTCAAAAAAAAAAACTTATTTCTATTATAATGCATAGGACAACGTTAAAACCGTTAAATTGTCGTTTACGGGTATGCTTTGAAAAATAATATCAGAAAGAACTAATGTGTATAATGATTCTTTAATAGTTTATTTATAATTTATGGGAGGAGAAAAATAATGATTTCGCTCAAATCATTTGATACGGTTTAAACGGCCAAAATACACATTTTATAATTTTCGCTCGTTAAGTTACTGGGCCTTTGACGAAATATTACATTCAGTTTTTTAAACATTACAGTAAAACCTGTGAAGTTAACCGCCCTTGTAAGCTCGCAGTATTTGTCAGGAACAAAATTAGTTTTGTATCAATCATACCAACCTCTTATAAGTTGACCACTAAAATACTGCTCCGCAAGTGATTAACTTACACAGGTTTCGCTCTACTCACAAAGACAACACTCACAGAACATTGCATCATTCGTTTCTACAACTCTTAATATCTATCAGTTGTACCTTTTTTACTAATTTTTTTGAAGTGAAAGTAAATATTCAGAGCAAATTTATTTTAGAAGTTTTTTTTTTTTCTATTTTAAAAAACTTTTCCAAAATGTTCAAAAAGTGAAAAGCATGTTAAAAATCACGCACCTTGCGTGGCAAGAAGCCAAGAAAAAAGGAGAGCCAGCATCCCCATGATAGGAGAGAAACACCTCAGAAATCTCTTCCCGGCAGCGTCGGAGACTCCGAGCGTCGCAACAGGTGTTTGGCGGCAGAAAGAGCGCTCTTCCTCGTTCCCCTGATCGCAGAAAAGAATCGCGCCACGCGGCTGCTGCGCCAACTAGATAGACAGGGACGACAGAGATCGACTTTTATACATTCTACACCCACCCGCTTCGAGAAGAAACCGAAAATACGTCCCTCCAAGAGAATAAGATAGGCACCTGCGAGCGAAAGCGCGTATCTCTTTCGCGAAGACGGTTACTTTTAACGCTCTTTTTTCCATCTTTCACCAATAAAAGAACTTGCGGACAAGGACAAGGAACCTTCACACATTTTCCGGCAAAAAATTTCACTCGATTCTATACATTATTTCGAATTTCTGCTCTGTGTATCAAAAAAGCCAGAAGTGGTTATTAATTGATAAATATAAACAGAAGTAAAAAATAAATGGACTTCCAACGCGACTAGAGTTGAAATCAGTCGGAAAAAAACCGGAAAATTTCGGAAAAAACGAAAAAAAAAAACGTTTTTTTTTTCCGGAGGGGTTTATTTCTACTCCGGAAAAATTGAAAAAAATGAATTTTTTCAACTTTTCAGGAAGTTTTAATTGACATTTTCAGCAAAAAGTGATTAGAAATTTCTCAAACTTTAATTCTGATGCAATTTCCTCCCAAACCCACTCCTTGTATGTTAAAATACTGTCTAACTTTGAAAATGCAATGGAGAAAAACTTGGTTATAATAACTCAGTTGTGTTCAAACATGCAGGTATGATAATATATTTTGATTATGGATCAAAAAACATTTAATACTTTTTGCAAAGAAAATGAAACCAATATCCTTAGTGAAGAATTTATATTCCTTCTTCATAAAATAAACAAGCATAACTTTAATCACTGAACTATGTTTCTGCTGACTGTGCGAGGGTGTGGCAAGCAATTTGCTATATAACTTTATTAAAAATAAATAAATTAACAAATCACAAAAATAATAATAATAATAATAATAATAATATGAAAAGACCTCTGGGACCTTTTAATCAATCCTATTCCCTATAAAGCAATTGGTTTAGAGAGTCCAAAGTTATGTGTAGTTTAGAGTAGACCTTTGACTCTAAAACAGGCCATACAGTGTAATAAATGAGATTGAGGTCTAGCGAGTAGAACGTCCACTCTAAAGATGATAACATGTCAAAAACAATGTGTTTTGCACCACTCTTGTCTTTTTGGCCGTATGAACTGGTGTGGAGTCAAATTAAAATGTGCTGAAGTGCTTTTAAGTCCACAGAAGTACAACAGCTTCGAAAATGTCCTTTTGATACACTTTTTTGATTCATTTAATAGCCCTCATCCACAAAAACCAGATATTTTTTTTCACTTGTGCTGATTTCATCACAGACAAATCCTGACTTTGGATTTTGGCGATGTTTAACATTTTCTAAAGTGCTTGGCGTGTCTACAGACCAAATCATATTGTTCTGGGGGCTATGAGCTGGTTGAACGGTAAATCAGTGAAATGTATCTCTTCCAGAGCGGACTCGCGGCCCGTCTCAAACGTTTCTGGCATCTTTGGAGTCATACGAATGCCTGAAATTTTTGGAACTCGTAAAACTTCTGTTTGAGCAGTTTTTGCCCATAATCGCATTTGTCTGTCACAAATTCCCATCTTACGGACGACTTTTCTCGTGGAAACCCAAGGATTTCATTGAACTCACTTTTGGATGACTTGACGATTAACTGAAATATTCACTGTTCGTTTTTGTACACTTTTCGGCCATCGACTATCATTTCCAAGCCACTTGAAGCGGCATACGGCATCAAATACTGTTTGCCGAGGCACAACAAGCTAACGAACTGTCGTTCTACTTGGTTAAATAACTTTAAAATAGCAGGTCTTTTGCTTAAACTTCTAAGAAAACCGAAAAACAATACATAAACTAGGAGATATGTTGTAAATTATTTTCTAATAAAGTGAGAGACAAAAATAAATAAGACACTAATTAAAAAGAAATTAGTTTACTTCTACTCGATGATGCAATCTTTGTCCGAGTGTTTCTCTCTCTCTCCCTCTCCCTCTCTCTCTTTTGCCGCACCCTGTATACTGCCGTGCTAAGCACAAAAGGAGAATCTGCAGTTGAGCTCAATATTGTGTTGTAAAGTTTGGTTCTTCCATATATTTGATTCAAATGTCTTTTTTTTTTTTCAATTTTTTTTTTTTTTTTTTTTTTTAAATACTTCCTGATCAAATGACTCTAAAACATTTTATTTATTAAGTTAAATACGAAACAAAGAAAAACCTGGTTATAATAACTCAGTTTTGTACAAAAGTGCAGGAATGACTACTTTTACTACTGTGCTTAGTATGGCCGTATGAATAAAATGAAACTCCAGTTTAAGTTTGGGTTCAGCTTTAAAAACCATTACTCAGTTTCACTTTATGATTTCTGTTGGAAAGAAAAAGAAACACCAATTTAGTTTTTATTTGGACTAAAACTGGATTGGAAAAAATCAAAACTCAATAGCTTTCATTTTCAGACAGTAAAGTTCCATTGTAAGAAAGGGAAATCATACTTATTTTTCTTTCAAACAATAATAATCATGTTTGAAATTAAAAAATTACAATTATTATTTCAAGTTTCAAAGGCAATCTAAAATAGAAAATGTAATTGTTATGATTAGACAGATCTTATCTAATATTATTGGTTGAATGATGACTTGACTTATATCTGGTGTTCGACCAAGAACGCTCTCAGTTATAAAACAAAAAGTTTTTTTTCTCTAATTAAACTTACCTTTATGTGTATTTCTGTCAAGCAGAAAAAGAAGATGCTTGGATTGCATACATTTCTTAATGTTTAACCCTTCATATGTTACAAGAAACACAGAGCTATTAAGAAACCCTATTTTTATTCATAAAAAAAATCAATTTTTCCCGAAAAAAAATCCGTAAAAAACCGTTTTTTCCACCACTTCGAAATTTCCGGAAATTTTACATCTCTAAACGCGACACAAAATAAGCGAACCGAAAATGTATTAAAATTTAACATAAAAATCCGTGGTGTTAAAGCATTGACAGACATACTCTTTTTAATCCCCACCCTTCTCCCCCTCACATTTAAAGTATTACATTTTTAAACGTTTAAACAAAGTACGTCTGAAATGTAAACTTTTAAAATGCAGTTATCATATTTAAAAACCAAAAGAAAAATGTTTTTGTCACTCATAAAACGGTCGGGTGGGCCAAAGTGAAGTCTACAGAAAACAAGCAGAAGCTGCCATACTTATTGTTTCATTGGCATTTTCAGGGATGCCCACGGGGGGGGGGGGGGGGATCATGGCGCAAGTTGCACCATCAAAATTTGGGAGGGGGTTAATTTTTTTTATTTATTTACATGTATTTGTTGATTTATTTTTCATTTAAAATATTTATTTTATTTTATTCTGTTTATATTTGATTTCATTTATTTATTTAGTTTGTGTGTGTGTGTGTGTGTGTTTGTATGTCATTGACGTAGCACAGAACTTTTCAAATAAAATAATAATAATAATTAAAAATAAATAAATAAATATTATTTTTAAAAATAAAACAAAAAAAGAGAGCAAAAAAGGGGGAGAGGGTTGAGAAAAATTTTAGGGGGGAAATTGGCGCCAGTGAACTTGGGGGGGAGGGGCACCCCTGGGCATTTTCATATTTTACAGGCTATTTACATTATAAGCAATATTTTCAAGCTACCTTTTCTCGTTTGGAAATATGCTCTTCGTATTAAGTGATACAGTAGAGTCTCGAGAACTCAGCATTCGATAATCCGGCATAATCTAAAAGACTCAAGACACCTTCCAATGGATGGCGAAAAAACTGTTGCGCATGCATTCCCAATAAACCGGCATTTTGCAGACTCAACCACTTTTAGATCCACATTAGTCCGAATTTTCTGGATTCTAATGCAACATTTCTGAATATAAGTTTGACTGTGCTTATGAAACGTATGAAGTTTACTTTTCTTCCATCCCGCTTCTCATCCGAAATTTCAACAAATTTCAATTTTCATAACCTTCTCTAATTTTTAAAGAATATAGTGAAATCCCGTTACAACGACCTTTAAGGGACCAAAAATTTTATTCGTTGTAACTAGAATTTCGCTGTAATAGAATTCAAGCAATGTAATGGCAAGTAAATCGGGACTGAAAATTGAATTAACTGAAAAGGATATTTTGTTGTATTGCTATTCACTGTTATAGGATTTTACAGTACCGTAAACTGGGGCTACTTGAGCCTCCAGGGGCTACTTAAACCCATGAGAAAAAACTGTTTAAAATCCAACTGGTCCTATAAAACTCAATGTATAGACAAAAAACTTTCTCCATGACAGGTAGCATTGCTAGGTAGAGGCTAGAGCATGAAACAAAGTTTCTGCTATTCCCGCTTTTTTCTGATTGAGGTTATGATTGCAAGTTGTCTAAACAGTTGTTTTTAGTGTCTGCAAACTGTTACATGTAAGTCCATGGAAGCATTTGATATCATCAAGTTTTAATATCTGATACCAACAACTTTTATGTTTGCATTCTATTTCTTAATAAAATAACTGTTTTAAGGTTATAGCTGTATAATTAACGCAATAACTAATATAAGTTAGTAAAAGTGCACTGGTTGCCTTAAAATGGGGCTACTTGAACCCAGTGTTCAAACAGCTCCAAACCACATTTCATCACTAAATTATTTTAAGTAAGGTTTGTACTCCAAACCACATTTCATCACTAAATTATTTTAAGTAAGGTTTGTAATCTTTTAAAATAAAAAGGTTAGTTACTATTTATGCCCGTTCTTTGCAGATCTGAGGATAAAAAGGGTCCAAAAGTAAAAGAGAACCCCTTGAAGTAGCGAATAATGCGGATTACTGAAAGGAAAAATTACAATTGTGTCCAGATTCAACTAATTCCGGAGAAATGTATTAGAAAGTGGCATCAGCCCATTTTGACTTAAGTATATCAACTCCAAAAAGGAAACGAAAAGATCGTTCACAAAACAAGCCTAGACATCCTGTAGTATTTATTAGCTAGGAAGAGCATTATGCTCTTTTTCCGGATTTCGGAATTTTGCGGGTTTTTAGAACTGACTCAAAGAAAAGCATAAATTGTCTTGTGCGATATTTGGTACGTTGTTCTAAATTTCGCTATTGTTTTGCGCCGCATTTCTTATTTTCCCCTTTAATCTTAATGAAAGCATTTCTTTGTATGCTAAAGGGGAAAAAAAAACTGGAGATATTTGGCATCGGCCTAGGATCGGCGGATGTTAATTTTTGATGGAATGCTTTGCCTCCCTACAGGGTAGACTCACGTTTTTCGCCCATTTCTCTCGTTTTTGCGTTTTAAATGAACCTGGAATTTTATTAAAAACAACCTGGAAAACCTGGAAAAGTCAGGGAATTTTTTTTGACCACAAGTGTATGAACCCTGAATGTATTAAATAATATCAGAGAAAATAAATAAAACCAAGCCGTTAAATTGAGTAGTTTTCATTCTTTCTAACGTTCAAATAATGAGTATTTCAATTGGGTTTAGCTGTAGATAGATTATATTTCTAGTTGAGAAATTATGTTTGCCTAAAAATACGTTTTTATGTATACGTTGATTTTATATTAATTTATATAAAATTAGTTTGCTCACTAGAATGTACGCTTTGAGTTGAGTACGTTTTGAGTACGTTTAGATGAATTATGGGTGTATTTAAATGATTGCAGCAAAAAAGGATGCATTATTAAAACAAAAGAGGAGGAAAATAGTATAGGAGGAAAATTGACTAGGAGGAAAATTGACTAGGTATAGGAGGAAAATTGACTAGGACCAGTCTAGCTGGGCCCAGAGCCTGTTGCTGGTCGTCACTTTTGTATTTGTATTTGTATTTGTAAGTACACATGGTCCAAAGAATCGAAAGAAAGCTTCTCTAAAGGATTCTGATTGTTGCTATTTGTTCATATAGTGGCAAATTAAAAATAAAGAGAGTGGGAAAATGTCAAGATTAACTCCAAATACTACGAAGAACATGTGTTATCACCAATTTTTCTGAATGCAATACCATCGCTTTACCCACAGTGCCATCAACCTGTGGAACTGCATCAAGAGACAAAGCTAGCTGTCGCCTTCCAAAATCCACTGTAAATTTCCCATAAGAAATGGAACAAAAAACCGATATCAAGACTATACCCGTCACAGGTATCCCTACTAAATCTCCTGATGCATCATGGATTTTTGTACTTTTGGACTCTTAAAATCTGCATTATCCAAACGTCGTCCCACAACCCTTACAGGACTCTGGAAAGCTGTTCAGGAGGAATGGTATAGAATGCCTCTTCTGAAGCTTCAAAAGTCATTATTATCCTGGAAATTGTGGTGTCAAAAGATAGTTTAGAATAAGGGCTGTCAAATAGAACATTTAAAACGCAAGAATTTTATGTATTTTAGTTTTGTGAACGCTATATTCATTGTCTAAAAAATGTGCGAACAGCCTCTGGACTACATCAAAAAAGAAATTTTTATTTTTTCCGGGTCCAATGCCTTATCCACCAAGCTACTCACTGCCGGAAATAAATTAAAACGGCATCAGTCAGCGACTCATGCTCTTTTAACAATGCGCAAAGTTTTCGTACCAGGCAGTTTGCTTATTATTAGACCAACAAATGCCATTTTAATACCAAATTTAGTGTATAAGAAAATAAATTTCAAAAGAAAAGAATTCCAAAAAATGAAATCCCCCCACCCTTCAAGTGACTGATGCTGTAGTGTCTAATAATGATTCATTTGTTACTATTGTTTATGAAGGATTAGACAATTATAGTACGTCCCAATTCCACAATCATAAAATAGTTTTGATGCGTTATCGCTGCTGGTGATGAAGTGAACAATTTAGGTAAATTTCATTTTTTCCAACACCACACCGTTTCATATGTATTAATGCTGTTAATAGAGAAATAAATATTTTTTCTTACAAGTAATTCGTGATTGTAGAGTTTGTCAAAAACAGATTGAAATTTATTTTATTGTTTTTTTTATGTTTTATAATTTTAATGATCATGATTTTAAGTTTTTCCAATACAGCCAACCGATCGCTTGATCGGAATGCAAATATTATGCTGCCATGAACAGGTAAACTGCAGTATCTGCAGAAATGAGTTTTCGAAATATTTAAAGAAACGTGTGTTGGATTCAATACTAACAGTAGGGAAATGTTGACATTAGACGGTTTTTTCGCAACTTTTTATCAGCGGAATCAAAATGAGCTTGTTCAATAAAGCTAATGAACAACAGATGACAAAAATGCAAAAACATGAAAAAAGAAAAATTTGCAGTTACTGCCCTTTACCTGCCCACGGCAGTATATTTCGATGCACAGAAGCTATCTTTCGACTCCGTGATGTAACACTCAACGTGCTTACTCAGAAGATTGGGACAAGACTTAAGAGACTGCCCCCCCCCCCCCTGGACTCGTTGAAAAGAACAAAATTTAACCAAAAGAGCCATTCCAAAGAAAAGCAGCCGTGTTGTTCTGCATGTTACAGCCAATACTGCCGTGCTAAGCACACAAGTCGTATCTGCACTTTTTATCAAAATTGAGTTATTGTTACGAGGTGGTTCTTTATAAAGCTTGACCACGAAGATATGGTGCATGACCTTGAAGCGAAAACTTCGTTTTGTATCATTTGCAATCGGTAGAATTAACCAGAAAACGCCGAGTAGTAAGAGGCGTTCTCGCTGATCCTATCTATTACAAAATAATAACAAACAACCTTTTACAAATAATACAAATGATGTTTCTGCTTCAAGGTCATCCGCCATCTCTCCGTGGTCAAGCTTTAGCATATTTTACCTATATACAGTGTTTTAGAGTCATTTTTGAATGGTAAATAGTTCTAAAACAATTCTGAAAAGATTAAATCTGAATCAAATATATGGAGAAGTAAAATTTGAAACAGCAGTTTCTCATTTTGAGCTCAGCTGCAGATACAACTTTGTGCTTAACACGGCAGAATACATTTCACTAAAAATTTAATAATTTTAAAATGTAAAGAGCAAAATTTTTGTTTAAAAATAACACATACGTTTGGGATCTCTTAAGCAGCAAACTTTTGTGTATTAAATTTTTTAATTAATTTTTGATGAAATAAAATGTAAAGAGCAAACTGTATGTGTAAACAATGTATTAGCTGTCACGTGCGAAACAAAATGTACTTTTTTCTATGGAATGGCTCTATAATGTCAAACCTTTGAGTTGCTCTTTTTCAATTTTGTGTACTCTTTCATACAAATTTTTTTGTCACGTTTCCTGACTCGAGAGCCAATTTATGTTGTAAAATACCATTAATTTATTAAAAATATTTCAGTGACAAAATCTGTCAGTTGACTTTTTACATACTGCTTATTATTTTTATCTGTGAAAGGGTTTTTCGTTTTGGGATTGACACTAACATATAAGGATTGGGAGACAGAGAATGGTTCATTTTTCCAACCATGGATTCTCGTCACAAAAGCGAGGTTTTCTTTCTGATTTTTTAAAGAATATACGATTTTATATAAATCATTTCAAATGCTTATGTTACATTTTATTATTGTTGGGAGAAAATTTTACAATGAAGTTTGTTTGATATTTCATCGTTTTTTATTTGAAATATTAATTTCAAAAAGATAAGTCCGGAACATTGGACACATCATGATTTTTTAATTTTTCGCCTTCAAACTTGAAATTTTGTGTAGAAGATACTCTTTACCATATTACACTGTGTACCAAATATAAACATTTTTGGTTTAATATTTCATAGGTCCGACTAAAGGAGTTAACTTCATGTAAATATACACAATTACTGAAAATTATTGATTTTAATTACACATTAAATGTCTTCAAATAGAAGCACAAAACATAGGTTTCAGAAATTCTCCGAAGCAAAAAGGGAGCTTACTTACGAGAGAAGTATAGCTTAATGCAATGCTAATCATTTCAATTGAACGCTACATTTTTAGATTGCTTCACAAATTTGATTATTTTTGTATTTATTTATATTTTACGTCTTTTATTTTCTTATTCAGCAGAGGAAATTTTTGAAGTGCCATCGGTTGTTATCTTGTGTAAGTATATTAAATTTATATAAGGATAATTCTGCAGCTGTGATAATAACGTGGCATTGACAATGCATCTTTGTAGCGTTCTTAATCTTTTATTGTCTGGAGGCGGCCTAATTAAAATCAGTTCTCTGTATCTTTACTTTGTGTTAAAGTCTGTAACAGGATTTGGACTTTAGTTATTCAAGGTGAATCTTCGGTAATAGCTGAACTTTCAAAGAATACTGTAATCCCCCCCCCCTCTCTCTCTCTCTCTCGTGTGTGTGTATGGGTGTAATTTTAGTGGAAAAATCTAATACGGTTTAAGCATGAGTAAAATTAAAAAGCAACGTAAATCAGCTCAAATTTCCAAGAAATGTTTTATCCTTTCCATTTAATTGCAAGCATTAATTGAAAACGAAAGTCAAATTCAGTTAGCTCAAATACATATTTATTTCTATAAATGGAAAAGGCCGTCTCCAAGGAGTATGTGGTGGGGGTGCTATTTCCCCCGATTTTCTGAGAATTAACCGACAGTATCACAACTGCAAATAAGGACAGGAAACCTTCTTAATGTTAAAGGGAAAAAAAGAAGGAAAAAATGAACAAATGAACAAAAACGCCAAAAAGTATTTTTTCATTATTATTTTTTTTTTTTTTATAATTTTGAGACCGTTTATTTTAAGAAGTTGTTTAATAAAAATGAGTTTCTCTCCTGAATCTAAAACTACAGCACATAGAGTAAAATTACAGGTGTTCCTCGAAGTTACTGATTCAAGGCTTCAGAGTAACTCACTTTTAATTTAAAAAGTTGATTAGGCTCCATAGATTTTCAACCTGAACCTAAAGTTACACCATATGAAGCATAGCAACAGCCGTATAATAATATGGTGTGTTGTTAATCCTATAAACGAAAAAGAGCCCAGCGAAAACGACATTTTCAATTGAACTGTATGAGCTTATTCAGCAAATTACTTATTCTTATACGTACGTACCAAGCATCAAGTCGTATGCACATTTTAAAATTGCAATGGCTTGTCATTGCTTTTGAAGCAACATAATATGTTCTCGACCTTAAACTTTGATCTCTACTCAATGGGAAACAAGTCAGATTTGAGAGAGGAAACTTCCATTTTTATCACATTACTACTATCGTATCCTGAAAGTTTCAGGAAAATTGTAGGCATCAACAATTAGGCCCCCATTTACTTTGTCCTGTTTTTTTTTTTTTTTTTTTTTTCTTTTAAGGATTCTTAAAATTAAATGAAGTAGAAAAGTGATCCTAAACGTTCCATTGTGTGACGGAAGTGACGTAGTTGTTTTTCAAAATAATGAAAAGTGATGGTATTTATATATAAATTTAGTTTTGTTAATAAAATTAGCAGTTTAATTTCAAGGCTAAACATAAGTAAGTATATATTTGTGGATTTTGGTCATTTTAAACGTTTCAATTAATGCAGGTTTTATAGGATTTCATTGATTCGGGTCACGTCATCAGTTTAAGAGCGTAATTCACATTGCTAAGGTTTTGCCTTGAATTTAATTTGTTAACTTTTATTATCAAAATTAACTTTATCATTACTATTATTTCTTATTGTTTTTGAAAACGGTTAAAAGGCTAATTTAGAGTATTTTTTTAGTTTTCTTAAAGTTTATAATCTATTTTCTTCATTAACATATACAATCATCTTGTGAATGTGTCTAAGTCAGGCGCAGAAAGAACAAGAGCTTGGCTTGAGAGAAAACGTACGCGTGAAATGACAGTTTAGAATGCAAAAAAGAAGAAAAGATAAAAGGTATACTTCTATCGTGAGTCTTTGCAACAAACTTTTTTTTTTTTATCACTCACAAGCGGAGCTTCTTTTTCCAGAAACCTATCAAGAAATGTAATCTTTACGAAAACAAAATCAATTGTAAGGATTGTTTTTTGAAGAAGGCTTCTTCCAGGAAACTTTTGACTTTCATTTTTGCCACAGTAATTCTAACACTCTTATTATTATTTAGCAAGATAACATATAAGAGCCTATTTTTTCCTGGGACTACTTGGAAGAGAATGCTTTTTGAATCTTTCTGTAATTTCACATGTTGAGAAAGGTGAAGTTGCATTATTTTATAACTCTATACAAAGTTAGCTTACTAGCTTTCCTGCAATTGATTCTCATCTCCTGAGCTCATTTTTGATTTCTCAATCTTCTTAATTTTTTTAATCGTTTATTTATTTATTTATTTATTTATTTTGGCTGTAATATTCGTATACGCTCTGCTGTTTTTTTCCTGTCATTTTCTTTTTGTTTACCTGCCCTTCTTGCTATATTTAACTTTTTTTTTTTTTTTTTTGAGCCACCGTTTATTCCATAAAATACAACCCGAGAAAATTCCACAAATATGTGTTAAAAAATGGAGTTCATTGTTGCGAAAATTACAAAATATTATACAGTGACATTTAAAAAATTAATTTTTTTCAAAATATATATTTCATTTATTTTTTATTTAACTAAACTTTCGAAAGATGCAATGTTTCAAGCCTTTACGTTCGTCACAATCACTTTGTTACGTTAGTCCCGCTGATAGTTAATTGTTTAAATAATTTAATAAAAATTTAACATTTTAAATGCATTCTAGGAAAGAGAATAAAGCAAAATTTTTCTTTTTATAGATCTACAAAAAGCGTGGAAGGCAAGATACGAAGTTTTGTGATGAGCGTAACAGGCCGTTTAACACAGAATTCAAATTAAGCTCAGCGAGAAAAAAATAAAAATTCAATGAAAGAAATGAAAGAAACTGATATCTCAAAATAAAATCAATAGCTGAAAAAAAATATCTTTATAAAATGTTTGCTTAAAAAATTACAGGTCGAGTTTCTTGAATGCTTTTTAGTTTAAATTTTCATGTTGTCATTGAAGATCTTCAAGCAGTTTTTATTCTACGCTCGCCATCCATCTTGAAAAATGGTTTACGAGATTTGAAAATTAAGAATGTTATCGCTAAAATGATTTATAACACATTAATATTGATTGAGTTTGAAATTTTGGCCTGCAGATTGACATTTCCGTGGAATGACCCTATAGCTAGACTTTAAAAAGTCAAAATTACTATTAGAACTTTTCCCCAAATCATTTTTGAACCCTGAATTTCTTAAATTCATAACATTATTAACGACAGAAAATAACTCTCTTGTGATCTGTTAAATTTTCATGCAACAATAACAAGTGCTATCCATTTCGATGAATAATAACTTTAAATTAATAACAAATTTAAAGTATGCAATGTAGTTCTGAAAAAGGACTTTATCTATGAAGAATTTCATTTAGATTGCAAGAAAAACGAATATTGGGCAATAGCACACGCAATACAAGTAAACCAGATGGAATCAAAGCAAAACGAGCTGATGTGTGTGCATCATATGACTTCCTTTTACTCCAATTTAATGATAATAGTGCCTCGGAAGTAAGCAAAGAAACACTTTACATATTTTAACCCCAAGTTTGTTGCGAACCGAAGCAAAGAAAACGATTTATACAGATAATTGTTCCCAAAATTGGCAGTTTTAATGTGGTTCAATACTTAACTATCTAAATATGGCGAAATTGAAACCAGATTTTAAAATAAAAACGCCAAATTTATCGCCAAGTTGGCGACAAAACTAGGCGACTAAAAGCTTGGCGATATATTGCCAAGTGCTTGCTAAATTATAACACCACTTGAGTTTAGTAAGACAAAACAACGTTAGAAGAAGCACAAATTTGTAAATAACAGCAGACACGTGTTTCGGTTCACGAATATTTTTTGTTTCTGTTTATTTTATTTCATGGTTTTCCATTCAGCTTTTTCGAATATTTTTTGTTTCTGTTTATTTTATTTCATGGTTTTCCATTCAGATTTTCCTTTCTTGCGGTTCACGGTTACTGACAATTTCTTTTCTTTTTGTTTAAGCTTCGGCTTAATCTTTGTCCAATTGAATTCTTTCTTTCTGGGTTCGTACCTAAGAGAAAGCTCTTGGCCTTTGCTTGCATTCGTATTGGTTCCTGATCGGTTTATAACTTTGTCATTGGTGTTTGGCTAATCCGCTGTTTTTATCTTTTAAGCTGCATGCTTATCTGCTCTTGGCTTTTGTCGGATGTCTTTTCATCCATAAGCTCATTATTTTTTGCATTGAAAAAGGCGTTCCCTGTAACGCCGAAACACGTGTCTGCTGTTATTTACAAATTTGTGCTTCTTCTAACGTTGTTTTGTCTTACTTTACTGTTCAGCACAAAGATATTTATTTATCTCACTTGAGTTTGCATTGAAATTAACAATGATTTTACACCAAAAGGGTGTAAAAAAAAAACCCTTTGGAACATCCGAATGCAACCAAAAGGGGAGATGCACAACTAGATTCCACTTGGAGTTTACGTACCAAATTTCAACTTTCTAGAACATGCCGTTTTTGAGTCATGCGAGGTACATACGCACATACATAAGGACGTCACGAGAAAACTCGTTGTAATTAACTCGAGGATGGTCTATATGGATATTTCTGGTGTCTATACGTTTTTAGGCATATATCCACGTGTGAGCGGGTTGAAAAAAAAAAAAAACAATATTCATTCTGGGGTGAGCAAAATGGAAATTAAGGCAGATTTTTGACTGAAAATTTTTTCGCGAACACAATACTTCCTTTTTTGCAAAAGGAAGTAAAAAGGAAGTTTAAGTTGTAGTATTGATTGTATGTTGCCACAAAAGCAATCTATATTATTAAAACTTGTGCGCATCTGTCTCTGTGCGTCTGTTACCCTATCGTCTCTAGACTGGTAATGTCTACCAGGTCAATACCGTGTGATACAGGACATCCAAGAGGAGCGATTCCGTTCTGTCTCAGCCCTATAAACCTTAAGGGGACGGACATTCAGTTTTGAAGATGCGCTGAAACACGGAAAAGTATTAAAATCATCAATTGTCACACACCACAGGTTTTTGCAATTTTAAAAACAATTCGAGGGAGAATCCTTTGAACCCCCTGTTTCGGAGTGAATATTACACTTTTCTACAAGATTCATATTGCTAATACTTCGGTCTAGTTATGACACCCTCCTTAAACATACGAGTTGAATCCACTCACATTCACTCTCTCTCTGTTTGAGTAAAACCATTGAAAGGTCGTCAAACTCATACATTCCCCTAAATTTTTAACCTTGCGACGGCTCTGCATTCGTTTTATTTCTCTTTTTTCTTTCCTTTTTTTTTAATTATTATTTTTTTTTTTAACCCTAAAACTCACGAGGTTGTGTGAGTGTATGGAAGGATGGAAGAGGGAGGGGGTAAATTTATCCCTGAGCTAAGAGTCGGTTTAGTGGAATCGCCCAGTTTTAAGGATACAATCCGGCCCTGCTTTCTACTGTGGTTAGAAATAACACAGGTCAAAATCAACAGAATTGATCATTTCTTAAAATTGGAAATCATTTTTATTCTCGACTACTTTACACGATTCATTCGTTTTCATAGTTCGACATTTTCTAGTACTATAAAGGCAAATATGATGGTTGCATGAGTAAACTTGTTAACTCACGATGTTTGCATTAAAGTTTCCGTTATACGAAGGACGGACGAGAGGTCATGGCAGTCTAGTTGGAAATTGGCCCGGCTAGGATTCGGAGTACATAGTATGCATTTCTTAAGTTTTATAGGGAGAGCACCCGGGGAAGGGCGTTTATGGGAAAAGGCGTTTTAAGGGGGCCTATTCTCTCGGCGACCCTGCACTTCACAAATATCCTATGTGTGATCATTCGCTCATACGACCCACATCCAAGCGTAGTCGAACACCTTCGATGCTATTACGAATACATATTTACTTCAATTATTTTTGGAAGGTGGACTCAATCCTTTCAAAAACACAACATTTTTATTCGCAAATAACTTCTTTACACTTCCTCCGTAAGCAATTAGACATGAAGCTCTTAAAACAGCAGAGTCAAAATGAAAAGCACAGTATACACGTATGTATTCCATATATGATTGAAACAGTAAGACACATTCAAAGTAAAGCTCACACCACTTTGGGTTAGTAGCAGAGCATTCAAAATAATAATGATAATACTATTTACCATAAATGAACCACTATGAAACAATACAGTGTACACTACAAATTTTAAGCAAACAAAGCATTTTTGAAGTGAAAACTTCTTTAGGCGCGTTGAGCACTTTTGAGGTGGGGAAAAACCATCCATTTTACGACATCGAAAAACTGTCACCTCACCAACATTTGGAACACAGCACATGCGCAGCTTCTCCCTGCTTTACGTACAATTTTTTCGTTTAGATTACGAAGCTCACTGGCACAGTCGGCAGCGCGTCAGTCTCAAGAATCGAACAAGCTGCCCGTCGTGAGTTCGATCCTCAACCTCATATAATATTTCTGAAGTGAAAACTTCTTTAGGCGAGCTGGGTATTTTTTGAGATGAGAAAAAACTGGTATCGGTTTCTGATATCGGTGAGACATAGTGTTTGCCGTTGCCAGTCTGAAAATGGACAGCTAATTGTAATGGTTGCGGTTTATATTCCACCGGATAAGTCTTCATGCGCAATACGAGAATTTATGTGTGAAAATGTATTTCTTTACTCTAAAGACGCTTTTGCATTACTTCAAGATAACATTGGGAAGAGCTTTGATGATTTGCCAATGATTTTGAGTGGGGAATTCAACATCAACTTTGCTCATGATAAAAATCTACCATTAATTGAATTTTTAAAAGGAGACTTGAATTTAACGATATCCAATGATTGAAATCTTAGCACAACGAAATATAAAACTGCAGTTGATGCAGTCTTTAAACGATATTTAAAAAGATTCGAATCAAAGTTTTTTATTTCCTATTTTGGTTACCATAGACCTAGAGTATCAGTTTTGGAGTGTAATGGTAATGATGATGATGATAATGGCATAAAAAATCATGATATTGAGCATAAATGACATATGAATATGAAAAAATTAAATAATTGCATTTTTTTAATTCAAATCACATTTTTTTTAAATTTAAACGTGGATTTTTTTTTTTTTTTTTTTTTTTTAAATGAGCCCCAAACTATCTGGCATGTCTCAAAAATCGAATTTTCCGGCCTGCTGGCCAAGATCACGGCATATCGGCTCTTTTCGGCAAGGCAGCTAAGCAGGGTTAATGCAGTAAATTGATTGCGTGGAAAGTTCAGTATGCGCATTGTTTATAATTTTTATGCATGAAAGACTGGATAATACAAACTAAGAATTAATTTTCGAATACAGTAAAACCTCGCTACAACGATATTTTGGGGACCAAAGAAATGTATTGTTGTAGAGGGATATATTGTTATATTGAGGGCCTACATATTTCGGGAACAGAAGAGGGGTTTTTTACCCGACTGCGAGGGTAATGTGTTTATCAGTCTATGTATGTATGTCTGTTCTTATGTGGCGTTCTACAGGCTAAACGCCTTGGCCAATTTTGGTAATTCTTACGTCAATCGATTTGTCTTAATCTTGGGAGTGTCACTAAACACATGACAGTAATCAAAAGTACCATTTCAAAAACTAGTTGCCACTTTGTCAGTTTGGGATCGGCGCACGCTGGGTGTCGCACACTGTGTCGCACGCTACCTGCGTGCGACAAATGCAAGTAGTTTTCGCTGCCTGCATTTTTTTTGTTTACTAAGTCTATTAATTGGGGTCTCAATGGCCGAGTGGTCTAAACTATTGCTTCTCCTACTTGAGGCGGTGGGTCAAGACACCCTCGCTCCGGATGTACTTTCCCCTCTTTCTGATGTAAATTCTTTCATGTGTTCTTTATATGTATTCTGTACTGTAATAAAAAATATATTATGCGTAACCAATGTAAGACACACAGATTGCAGTTCTCATCAAAATAAACCCGTACAATAAGCACCAAAAGAAAGAGAGTCTACTAATTCGATTTTCATCTCTAACATGTTGCATTTGTTTTTGCCTTGATTCAAGGGACTGAGTTTTGTACTTTCTTGAGAGGCTTTTTTGGTTTTGAGTGAAAGATTTGACTGACGACGTTTCCGATTTTGCGTCATCATGAGTTATACAGGCTGTTTAATATGGCTGTGCTGTAGTTGACTTCGAGTTGTAGCTGAAGTTCACGCATTTTTGCCGAAGGTCAAGCACATGTAGCTTTAAGCCGAGTTAGGTCCCTAGAGGGACTAATTATCAGTAGTTTAGATCACCGCAAGTCACTTAATAAACCTCACGATGCAAACAAACTCTCTCAATGAAATGACAAGGTTGCGAAATGTACCATCGTATAATCATAATAACTAAGTCAATGAAAATTAACTAAAAAATGTGAAGTAAAAAATTATTAAATAAAAACAAAAATCCCGACTGCGTAAAAACCAAAAAAACTAAACAGAAAAATGTATAACCCCAGTAGTTTAGAATGCTATTAAGTACAACTGAATAACTACAAAGTTGAAATAGTTTTATAACGTACACAGATAAGACATCATAAATTCAAAAGCAGAATAGAAGGATCAACAGTTGGGGCCCATTCAAATTTTACGTGGTTCCTTGAATCAGAAAGGAATGGGCCCCGACTGTTGATCCGTCTATTCTGCTTTTGAATTTATGATTTGTCTTATCTGTGTACGATTATAAAACTATTTCAACCGTGTAGTTATTCAGTTGTACTTAATAACATTCTAAACTACTGGGCTTAGACATTTTGCTTTTTAGTTTTTTTGGTTTTTACGCAGTCGGGTTTTTTGTTTTTATTTAATTTTTTTTTTAATTTTAATGTTATAGTATATGCAATACCAAGGTATAGATGTATTTACATATAATATATAATAAATTTATTGGCAAAGTGTTAATTATGATTAATATTACTATGAATTTTGAAACAAAATCAGAAAATGAGCTCGTAAACATACCTGAAATATGTTTTTATTCAAAAAATTTCAATATTTTTGTTTCTTTGGCCACTTTTTTGACTGTTAAGTCAAACAACAAGGTATACATTTGAGTCCAAGGCGCGAAAATGATCTTCGTTTGTGGATGGAAGACTTGATAAAAATTTCCCACAGAGATTTAACTGATTGAAGTGCTCCCTGGATCGACAATAAGGATTGTGATATATGGACTCGTATTATCATCATCATCTTATTTCTCATCGTCGTTTTTTTCACCACTATTTTCCATTTCATCAGTAATTTCAGAGAGAATTTCTTTATCAGTAACTCAATAACTGCGAGAACAGTAAGATCGTCATCCGCTGTCAAATAATCCTCCAGGTTCACTCGTTATTTTTTGCCCATTTTTCCTCGAGTTGGAATACAGATGTTGGGAGATTCAAAGTGATTTCCTGATCTTCTGAAAAATCACTGTCTGTGAAATTTTCATCTCAATCAAATACAATTTTATCTTCCAAGACATGTATAAACCGGCCTTTTTCCAATAAATCAGAATGGTTTTCTCTGCTACTGCCCACCAACTTCCAGCAATGATATGACTTGCATCCGTAACATTTACAGCTTTAAAAGGGCCTTCTAACTCATTTTCAATGCCTAGAAGTATCGATTCTACTAAACGTTACTTTAGTATCCTTTAAGTAATTATGCCCGTTTCGAGTGGCTGCAAAATGAAAATGCAGTTTGCCGGCAAAAAAAAAGAAAAAAACAATTTCGACATTTTGTAATTTTGGAATTGAGGTGTGAGCGGAGCAATTAGCAATCAACAATTCTTTTTTTTTTTTTTTCTTCCTCTCCTTTATTTCCTCATCTAACTTCAGCAACCATTCAGGAAAAGATTTAGACGTCATTCGAGCCTTTTTATTGGCTTTACATTCCGCGGGAAGACTTCTCACATTCTTAATGCACTTGGCTTCAATGATTTGCCGATAACAAGAGGTTGGGCACATAGAAGAGCAATCAATCTTTGTTTTAATTTCTTACCGTAACACTTTTCACCCTTAAACGCCAATGTTCTATCAGGCAGGAGTTGAAAAAACAGCCTAGCTTCATCAGCGTTATAAACATCTTTTGAAGATTCCTTCATCTTCTATAGCCTGAATGCATTTGCCTCATTCATCGGAGCAGATTTTTCTCTCCGTGAATTTCCTGGAAAGTTATTCGGTGGCGATCCCGAAAACGCATTATCCATTGCTAGCTTTAAAAGTTTCGTTTCCTGGCATTGCTGCAAATTTCCGTGCTTGTGCACATAGCAAGGGTCCATTTATTGGGATATTTGTTGCCCTCATCTTTTGACATCACTTTTAAGACGGCAGTATCAAAGGCAATTAGTACAGAATAAGCAATAAGTCTTCTCTTGTCAGAAAAAAAAGGAAAAAAAAGGGGGCAAAAGTTGATAAAATAGGATGTTTTTCATTATTTGAAAACCAAATTATCGTAATAAAGGGGGTTGAAAATTTTTAAAAAATCATTTTACAGGGGTTTATTGCTGTAGAGAATATTGCAATATTGAGAGGAGGATAACATTAATTCCCATGCGAGTTCACCGGGACCACGAAATATTATCGTAGTAGAGGGATTATTGCTGGATCGGATAGTGTTGTAGAGAGGTTTTACTGTAACCAATTGAAATAGACCAACCAAAATGTATATAATTGATGCATTGCTGATAAACGTAAAAATTGAACTGTAGCTGATATTTTAAATCTACAAATTATAAAACTTTAATTTTTAGAACTACAATTAATTTTAAATGAAAATTAAACACACGCTACACACGCGCACAAACATACCAAATTTCCTTATGTATTTTTAAGTTTTCTCTTCTGTCGGCAGTCCCGTGACTGCCTTTTTTTTTTTTTTTTTTTCTAAACCAGAGTTCTCAGTTAAAGTACTGTATTTATCTAAGTCATCTCCCATGCCATTAATACAAAAAGTTAGCTTCTAGCTCTAAGATAATATCGTCACCATGCTAAACTAACCAATGTGAAAATTGACACTTTTCAGAAGAGCCAAATCACTGAAGATATGATTTTTCACCTAACGCGTTTAGTTATTTTCAATGTTTTAATTTTTTTAGGTAACTTTAAGAGTAAAAGAAACTACCATTCTAAAGAGTTATAACCAGTAGCCCTTTTTAAGAACTACAGCAAACATCGAATTTGAAAAACGCCATTTTTCATATTCGTTAGTTTAGCATGGTGCCGACGACATGATACGACTCAGTCAAAAAATCCAATTAGTTATTATTGAGAGTTTTAACATTTTTGAAATAAATTATCCAACTAGCATCTGTTAAAGATTTGTATCCATATTTTTCATTCTTAAAACACATATATAATGATAATTGTGCCATCGTTAAGAGAAAGAAATGCTATCAATACAGCGGTTCAACATGAAACGCAAACTTTTCTCTTTTTTTCTCATTAGACCAGATCTGAGTTAATTCTACCGCAAAAGTGAAAGAGCCCAGGTGTTGAGAGTTGACACACGTTGTACATCATTTCAAAAATTATTGAGGGATAAATCTTCACATATTTCATCGCAAACCAAGAAGTTTCTTTCCGACTTTTCAGTGTAATCTTGAGGTCGTTTCAGGAGGTCAGTCACAAACGAACCGCTTTATGCGTCATTAACCGATGTTCCGAAAGTAAACGCTTTGCTTTATAAATTGGACATTCGTTGAAAAGCGTCCGCCATTAAGATTTCCTATTTTTCAGTGTTGAAGTTCGCCTACGCTTCTATGAACCGGAAGCTATATTTACAATGTGAAACTTTTTTCTCTCATTCGTTTCACGAAACTTGTAAACACCCATAAAGAGTTACTACTAAAACTCTTTCTCCACAGATTGATAAACGCTGTGTCCTTTCGAGCAAAGCTTGTAGAGTTTGCACTTTACCCTGTTTCGGTTAATTGGGGATAGTTCTTATTTTAACTTATGTTTCCCTATAGTCATGATTTGCTATTGGATCCATAATTCTTATTACTTTTCCATATTTTTATTGTACTTCCAAGGTGGAGAAAGAGAGAGATTTTTTAACGCACATGTTTCATTTGCAAGTCATCAACTTTTAGTTTATTAACTCTCTGTTATAGGCTAATTGCCTTATTTTAAATATGTATTTAAATATGTATGTGTCCATAAAACATTTTGGTTTCTTTTTTCTTACCGTTATTTCTGGAAGCAACCCCTTCCTCACAATGCAATCATAGTTAAAAACGACTGCGGTTTTAAATGCAGAGTGTTTCTTTAAATGAAACGTGTTTTCTTTATGCAAACCCAACTATTTATCGACTAAATGTTTTCGACATCGTACAATTGCTAAATTACCCAACGTGAGCTTTCAGCAGCACCTGCTAGCATTTTTTCTTAAGATTTACACTCATGTAATCAACTAACCTTAGTTTGAATCACCTGAAGCTATTGTTGCTTGAAAATTTTCTATTTAGAAGTAAGGGAAACTAGGGAGACTTGACCCAATTTTTGCTTTTTTATTTCCCATTTTTTTTTCGTAGAATAGTTAGAAGGAAATAAAAAATATGCATAAATAATTTGCAATTTTGCACAATAGTATAGCTAAAAATAATAGCATAATTCCAAGTGGAAATGGTTCAATAAAATTATATTCATCAAGTCTGCAAATGAGCCAAGTGTCCCTAGAGCTAGGGAGACTTGAACCAACACGGAGGGAGACATCATGAATGTAAGAAGAATCATAGATATTGAAATAAAAAACTCAGGTTTGATGGCGTTTTTTGTTTGAATAAATGATACTTGAACTGAATATACAAATGTTCACTCTTTAGGTGAAGTGTTATATATATATATATATATTGATTGCCCTATTGCCCCTATAGCTTGTTTTGTGAGATGTCGGGGACTAGTGCTGCTTTTTTAGGCAATTTCGCCAGCAGCACTCACAAAACATCTCATGGTTTTTTCCCTAACCTTGGGGAGTTACCCCCTGATGATGCCCCAGGGTATTTTGAGATTTTTTCAAATTTTCGTTCTTTCTTGTTCAATTTTATATTGTTATTAAATTTATCGTCTACCAGCCTATGGCGCCTATTGAACTGAGTTGTGAAGTTAAATTTGATTGTCCAGGTTACAAATACAGTATATGAAAGTGTTGCTTAGTACGTTTTTTCACCTTACTTATGCTGCATATGCGCATGGTAAGTGAAAGAAAAGTAATTAGTCTAGTTTTTTCAAATCCTTCAAAAAATTTAAGTAAAAATTAGTTTAGCAACAGCTATCCTGTCTTACAACTTACTTTGGGGCTGACTAAATATTTCTGATCAATTTTTTCCCTTTCAGGTATATATTTAAACTTCATTATGGAAAGTCATACAAATTTAAACATACCACATGGCCCGTCGCGTGGGTTAACAAGGGGCCCTGCAATCGATTTAAATGTGGAATCGACTTCGGTTAAAAAGTTGCCACATAGGAATATGATTTCAGACTCAGACTCAGATTTAAATTCAAATACGAATATTACACGGCATTCCAGGCAAAACTTTGACAACACTTGTACTTTGCCTTTAAAAAATGTATAGAACTTGCAGAGATAAAAGATGCAAGACATGTATCCACGCAAATAGGATTCAGATTAACGACGAAGCTGAGGTAAACTTTTGTAAAAGTTATAACATTATTTATGCAATCGAAGGCTTGACTTGTAAGCTTGTAACTTACATTATATGGGACAAACGGGAAGTAAATTAAATATGAGGATCAATGGACATAGATCGGATATTAAGAATTATAGAAAACAAAATAAAAAAGATGCTGAATTAGAGCATTTCCAGGAGCACAACTTTAATAATATCAAAATATCAGTGCTTGAAAGCGAGAGTGACTTAAAAAGAAGACTAAACTAGGAAAGTTAGCACATAGGCAGGTTTAACAGTGTTTACCCATACGGGCTTAACAGTTCTTTTTACAGTAACAATTCTTCCAATTCACAATGTGTATACTAGAAATTTATATTCAACAGAACAAAAAAAAGGGGTTGTGGGGGGAGAGGCAAAAATAAGCAGAATATGCAAATTGTCAAAAAATTAGAATAATCTATTCATTCAATGTGAATTTTAAAAATTAGCGAAAGTACTTACATACCTATTAACCGATAGTTTGTCACAAGTATGGAGCTTGGCACCCGAATAATTTTACTCCCTTTTAAAACCGTTTTATTGCTCAAAATGGGTCGTCAAGGTGATAAATAGGAGAAAAAACGAAGTTAAGTATTGTATAATTGCTTAAAGAAGAAAACTATCCGACTCAATTCAAATGAACGCTTTACAATCTACGTTATGTAAGATTTTAAAGGAATATAGAAGGATTGGCCAACTAAAACGTAACTGAAGTAAACGAGGTAGAAAATTGTAAATACTGGCGAAGATGAACCCAAATTAAAGTAAATCGTCCAAAATAATCAATGGAAAATGCTTCTTACGTCCATAAGTGTCGGGAAGAATCGATAGTTATCGTGTCCACTCCAACTACACTTGGACGGTTGCATCAATTACAGTTTCAATTTCGGATCTGCGAAGTAAGACAAATGACAAAAATGAAGCAGAAACGTGTATGACTCTCCTGGGGCAAGGAGAAGCACATAAAGGGGCAACAAGGTTAAAAAACTATTATATTAAGTAATGATTTTTTTTTTTTTTTAATATCTGTGAGCAAAAAGAAAAGTGTTTGGGTTTGGCATTTAAAAAGTAAAGCGTATGAGAAATCTTGTGTAAGACGTTCTCTCCAATTTGACACATCCTTTTTGGCTTGTGGGTGCATGAGGGCAGCTGGAATTGGGCAATTGTATGTATCTTAAAATAAAACAATGCGTAACTTCGGCTGTTTATCAATAATACTGAGGCACAGCAGTGACACATTTAGTGACACATTGTGTCTTTCAGCAAGATTCGGCACCGTGTCATGTCTCTAAATCGACTCATAGATTTTAAACAGAAAGAAGAATTTCGGTATTAAACTAGTCAAGCAACTCTACCGACTACTCTTCAATACAATCAAGAATTTGTGGTACCGTCAAATCTAAAGACGGCGGTTCAAGAATTGGTGCCCGCCAACAAAATTGAGCTCATTACCGCATTTAAGATGGTACGGAAACAGTGTCAAAAGCTATAAATGTAAACAGGCGGTAGAATTCCTGTGTGAATGGATTAAAGCATGAAATTCAGCGGGGGGGGGGGAAGGAATTCTAGTATTGATATTGTTTCTTTTGAAAGTATTTTTTCCCACTTTGATTTGAATAGTCTAATTTTTTGACCCAATGTAAATCTTCATCACTATGAACTTTTGGGGTATTCTGTCCAAGGTTATTTTCTATTGAGTATGTTTGAAATGAAATACGCAGTTTATTGTCTTAAGAAAGGCGGCACGTTCATTTAAATTCCTAATTTGCAATTATATTTGGTTAGAATAAACTTTTTTCCAAAAGGTGAAAAGTATTCTATTATTTTGAATTTGGGTTGTACTACGTATCGTCAAGTTATACCTTTGAGCCCCAGATTTGATGATGATGGCATAAGAAATTTTCATTAGAAATTGTAAACACTTAAATTGAAAAACAAATATGCAGAGACCATGAGGATGCAAAGAATTTGAGCCAACTGATCTACTGCTGGTGCTGTAAGAACAATACTCTAAATCATATTATTTCTTAGTGATTTTAATTGGGGTCCAATTACATTGCATAGATTAGGCAAATTAAAGTTGACCAATAAAATAATTGGGATATCGCCTTTAATTTTAAAAACATGAAGAGAAGTCCGGAGAAGTTACGGGAATTTTAGTAATTTATGTGGATGATTCACAGCGTTGTTGGCAAAAACTATTGACCTCTCGCACATCCACGTGCAATTTTTTTGACAAAGGGTCTTGGTTTCAAGATAAACATTCAGGATCAAATCATTTAGAGAGAATTTCTTAACTCAAATATTTTGATAAAATATCCTTTTGCTAGTATTTTCCCGTTACTTACATGTAGTAAACTACTCTAGTAATGCTTACCGCCATCTCGACGAACTCTTATAGTTGTTCTTCAGATTCAGAGAGTGTGAAATGCTCCTAAAAGGAGACGGCTTAATTCAGAATTGAAGTATATTTGCACGCTTTTCTCGAGGGCACCACAGGAAGAGTTTGATGAAAGTCGACTTCAAATATGAAGGTGACACCTCTCATAATATTTTATGAACCCTTTTTATCCATTTAAGGTTATATCTACACCTTCTATAGCCAAACGATAGCTCATCGAAAATTCGTTCTACATCATCAGACACCTTCTTTAAGAAATTCTCAGAATTGCCAGTTTTTACTTGAGGAACATGCGGAATCTTTCTGTGGGAGATATTTAAAGTAATGTAAATGTGGAGTAGTCTGTTTTTTAACCACTAAGAAAAGACCCGGCAGTTCCGGGAAAAAAAAAATCATCGCAAAAGGTCCACCTGGCATCCACTTGGTACGCCAAAAAAAAAAAAAATGTTAGTTAGCGTTCCTGGTTTTCATGGACAAATGTTGTTTTCATAGAATTGTTTTCGTTAATTCTCTGCGGCGCGGCGGTGGCAAACAAAGTCCTCTATCGAATTTCCGCTTCATTGACAAATTTTGCCTTTAAAAAAAAAAGACTTTGGTTTATATCGTTTGACATTGAACGAAAACCTTAGTATTTCTGCTGACGCTCTCCTTGCAATATGTCGTCACAGATATATTTTTTAAATGTTTGACATTGAACAATAATATCTAAAATTTGTCATAAAAGTTAAAATAGTTATAAACAATTAACTGAGTTTGGGAGCGGAGTCAGAAAGTTACATGTATCAAAAAGTTAGTAAGTTGTAAACGTTGTAAAGTTAGTTTGCAAGGTTTGTAGTTCTCTATAATACCGAGTTCTGCACACGCTGCTTGAAAGGTTGGCAGGATCTTTAATTGTCAAACAACTTTGGAAAAATGTAGGACCACGAAAATGTTCCAAATGAATTCTTATGTGAGGAAATTCCAAAGGGATAGTAGAAAGAATATTGTATTGTGTATTCTACTAAGAGCTGAGTCTTTTTCAATCCCGGGATGCCTTTAAAACCTCTTCTACTCGTTTTCTTTGGAAAACTTGCTTTTGTCATACGCCTTCACTTTATTTCGGCAATTACTTTTTGATAGGATATTTGTGACCTATATCCTATCAATAAGAAACGATTCTGTTTTTGCAATTCGTGCTACAATCAGTGCTTTATTTTACGTGTATAAGAATAAAACAGTACGAAACAAATTGGTAGCGAAAACAAACTATTGGTTTAAAAAATAGTATAAATACATATATGCATATATTATAGCCTATGTCACTCAGTAAGAATGCACCATTCATACAGTGAAAGAATTTTTCAAATAGTTGCAGTGGTTCCGGAGATTACCTCGAACATATAAAAATCCGCTCTTCCTTTTTATAATATTAGTATAGATTTCTTTCTTTTTTCTTCATCTGCTGGGAATCTAAACATTTTCATTTTGTGATTGGAACTATTGTTGCAGTTTATTGCAGCACAATCACCCATTTTTCCACATATATACCTAAAGTGGCCAGACGCCCCGAAATTTTGCGGGGCTGTCCCGCTAACCGAATGTCCTGATTTATCGTTAAAGTACCACTTCAGTTCCGCTTTTCTGCTACGCTTCCACCAAATGAGAAAAAATAAATAAACTGTAACTAATTTATAACGAATTTAAATTACAGAATTTAAATACATTTTAAGTGTGTTTTACTTAACACATTTAAGTGTTAATTCTTATTGATGAAGTATGTTGTAAGTGTTTCGTAATAACCAAGGAATTTTAATAAGAATAAGTACAAAAAGTAGGCTAATTTGAGCTCATATATAAAAAATAATTTGTATAATCTTTGATGTTGAAATAAAATGGTCATGAATTATTTTATTGTTTTTTTTTATTGTTTTCTTTTTAAATATTATCAATACATCAAGTTTTATTGTCTTTCCACTGTTAGGAAAAATATTTAGTTTTTAATTTTAAATCGAAAAAAAAATTAAAAAGAAAACAACGGATAGTAAATATCAATAATAAGTACTTCAAAATTATGGATATTGGAAATTACATCATGGTTAGCCTTGTCGTCGGAAAAAAATCGGTCACTGCAGTTAAAAGTTGCTATAACGTAAAATGCGCAACATATTACATGCTATTTATTCATTTTTAAAAATACTGAATTAACTTTTGTAAGTTAGGCTTCAATCAAACAAATACAATGACTTATTCCTACAATGACTTATTATTCCAGGTTAGTGTACCACGATACTCGGACAAGTATGTCTGTTACAAGTCTGTGCTATTACAAACTCGGCCACCTTCATTTGTATCACCTACGCAATTTTGTTTTTCGCAGCAGGTTGATCGTTTCGTACAGGATTTAAGTTCATGAAATGTTGATTGCTATAATTATCTGTTTTAATATTTTTTTCGTACCGTATGCGTACCGCATATTTGTCATAGTCAGTAGCATATTTTTTTCCTTTCGACAGGCTTCTTTCATTTTTATTTTACTACATCCTTTATTTGTAATTAACATTAATCTGCTAATAAAAATTTCGGAATTAGAGGGTTCTTTTTTAATTTATATTGCCTGAAATAAACGAATTAGCTTTGCATTGAACCTAAAAAAGTATTCATAATTAATACTTATAAAAACTACGTATATTAAGAAAAACTTAAAATATATTTCATCAATAATAGTTAACACTTAAAGTAATGAGGCAAAATCAATTTTAAATACACTAAAATGCTAAAACATACTTTTTGCTTGTCCGTCTCTTCAAAATTTTTTAGGGTAAAGGGGTAGTTCTGCCGTGGGAAGTTAAATCGCAGTATCTACAGAAATGATTTCTTGATAAATGAGAAGAGACACGTTTTCGATCCCTCAAAGGGAAACCTTTGAATGTGACGTTCTTTTCGTGGTTAATTTTCAGCGGAAACCAAATAAGCAAGCTTGCACACTAAAGGCAAAGTTCAGTAACTGAACAGAAAAAAAAATGGAAAATTTGCAGATACTATCGACCCACGGCGGAATTTAAGTATTATACCGAAAAGCAACAAAATCCACACCTACATACACGTTGCTACAATTGGAAAAAATGTTTGGGGAAACTCACCTTAAGGTTTAGGGGATTCGCCAAAAAAAAACTAGTATGTTGTGGCCATTACGAAACTTTCTTCTATATCTTTCTTATAATTCTGAGCCCTCTCCATGCTTGACGAGGAAGCAATATTCCCAACTAAAACAAAATTACACATACCAAAACTTGACGACCATCCCAATGTCTGAATTATCGCAAAAGCAAAGCAAAGAGCGAAAATTGAAAGTTATTTTAAAAGACTTACTTGAACTAATTACAAATATTTAATTTGTTAACAAACTTAAGATGGCAACAGTTAAAAATTTTAAATCATTTTGAGATAATACACTGATGTAAGAAATAAAGAGAATTTTCAGATTTGGTCAATTATTTCCAGAACTACTGGACCAATTTCTATGAAATTTGGTATGTACATACATTGAAACAATACAAACCAAATAGCCATCTAAAATTTAAAATACACACGCATGGTCATAAAAAGCGCTCGTTATAGTCGGATGGTATAAAACAGCGGTTGCAAAATTGAACAAAACAAAATGGGTTAGTAGGGGATATGATCCCCTGTAACAGACATATAGGTCTCGCAGTGTGACTCCTTACTTGAAATGAAGCAGTTTATGGGATCCTGGGACAATTTTTTCCACTCGTTCAACAAAGCTATACTCGGGCTGTAGAGGGTCCCCAGAGGGGTATTGCGAGTTGCTATTGCCCTCCCGAGAGCGTCCCAGACATGCTTTATAGGATTGGAGTCTAGAGATCTGCTTGGCCAATCTATCCTGTGAATATCCTCCCGTTCAGAAAATTCGTCGACCAAAAGAACTCTATGTGGTCTTGTGTAAACATCCATTAAAATTAACTCAGGGCTAACAGCGCTCCTCAAGAGGTAAACGTAGGGCTATAAGACCACATCTCTATATCTCACAATTGTAACAGAGCCTCTCTCAAAGACATGGAGGGGCGTGCAGCCATCCAACATGATGCCTTCCCAGACCGTCAAACCTCCTCATCCATAATGCTTAGTTTCGCGGTTATTGGAGGGCAGGTAGTGGCTCCCGGTTCAGCTTAACCGACTATTATTTTCCTACGGTCAATGGGTAGAAGCAGGAACCCACTACCTACTCTCCAATATGCGCGAAATCGACCATTATGACGGTGATGGTTTGACGGTCTGAACAGGCATCATGTTTGGGTGGCCGCACACCCCTCCATGTCTTTCAGAGAGGCTCATTGATAGTTACGAGGAATAGAGATGTGGTATTGGAGCTCTATGCTCACCTCTTGAGAGGTACTGTTAGTCCTGGGGTAATTTTAATGGATGTTTACGCAAGGCCATATAGAGCTCTTCTGGTCGACGAATTTCTGGAAGGGGAAGATATTCACTGGAAGGTTTAGCCAAGCAGATCTCTAAACTCCAATCCTATAGAGCATGTCTGGGACGCTCTCGGGAGAGAAATAGCAACTCGCAACACCTTTCCGGGGACCATCTATAGTCTGAGAACAGCGTTGTTGAACGAGTGGAAACAATAGCCCAGGATCCCATAAACTGCTTCAAGTATGGAGTCACACTGCAAGGTCTATAGGTTTGTTAGAGGGGGCCATACCCCCCATTAACCCATTTTGTTGTTAATTTTTGCAACCGCTGTTTCATACTATCTAACTCTAACGAGTGTCATTTATGATCATGCGTGTATATTTTAAATCTTGGACGGTTAGTAGTTTTGCATTGTTTCAATGTATGTACATACTAAATTTCATTAAAATCGGCCCAGTAGTTCTGGAGATAATTGACCATATCTGAAAATTCTCTTAATTTCTTATACCAGTGTATTTCCGATCATTTCCATACAATTAAAATCACGAGAAATATGCAGACGACAGTTTATTACGATTTATCTTTCTTATTGTTGCATTAATAAAGATATTTTTATTCGCAAAAAAAAAAAAAAAAAAAAAATCAGCACCTCTTGGAGCAATTGGTGCCAGAATTGAACCAACTCCTGTTTACATATGGATTCACATTTATTCCAAATTTCATCCAGAACGTAGCATTACTTCTTGAGATATGGCACTCACAATTGAAAAAAAGAACTTCCGATTGCGCCACCCCCTTTTCAGCTGTTGACAGCAAAATAACATCAGCTCTTATAACCTCTAAAGGCCATGTCACACGTAACGAAATTCGCTCAACCTACCCGTTCAACTTCAAGCTTTCATTCAACTTTCTCTTGGAGAAGTTGAACAGGGTTTCCAGGCTCTCAAACGAAGGGTTGATCCTAAACGTGGCTTCTGTCTACCATTTTAGGCGACTTAGCACAATGTACTCTGAGCGATGTTTTTTGGATTTAATGAGGTTTTTTTTCTCAATTTATTTCAAAGCTGTAAATAAATTTCAGTTTTGAAAGTTGCAATCTTTCGAAATTATGAAAAAGTGATTTATAAACATGTTGATTTTACTAGCTCAATACAGCGATAACAGTCCTTTTACCTAATAACAATGAGTAAAAGCAGGCCTGGATCTGTAAGTTTTGATCCCCCCTCCCCCGATAAGAATTGAATAAAAACATGGGAGCTTTTCTTCACTATTTTTTTTAAATTCAATATTATTATTTATTTATGTTTTAACTCGCTATTTTGAGTATCGTACAAAGGTTTTTTTTTTTTTTTTTTTTTTTTTTTTTTGAGGGAGTTTGAAATTCTTAACTCCTGTTTTTTTTCCTCTCATTTTACGTATAAGTTCAATACAAAATCAATGGACCATAAGAAACTTTTTACAATAAAACTTTTTGTTTTATCCACCTTTCTGGGTCCAATAGCAAGTTTTTTTTGCAAATGTTGGTAACTCTTATGTAACTATTACGTTTTTTACACTTTGATTAGTCTTGCTGCTTTTCATAATGTATTTAAAGGTTTTTTTTTAATAATTTTATTTGAAACGGACATTTTCGTGGCTCATGTTAAGGTAATTCTATGTAATTATTTCACATTTGCTGATTTTCCAAAATAAAATCTTTTAATTATCCTGATACTTTACAGAAATGTCCCAAATTTGTTTGCAACGTTGAAGATTTAAGTGTATTCGTTTATTTAAAAAGTTTTCCGATTTCTTGGGTTGTTGCCCCCCCCCCCCCCACCTGCGGGCATGCAGATCTGGACCTGAGTAAGAGTCGATATTTATAAATAACTTGTCTATTAATGTAAAAGTTGTGATTTTTAAATCAGTAAACTTGTCTATCACTTTAAAATATGTGACAAAATTTAATAACAGCAATTATAAATCAAGTAAATGGACATTTCTGAGTTATTACTTTTAAACACTTATCTGCCCAAAACCTGACTAAAAAATTTGTATTTACTATAACATTATTACAACAAATGATTCTAAGTTTAAAGTATTTTGATTTCATACACTAGAGGAAACTTTTCGACTATTTTAAATTAAAATATATATATATATATATATATATATATATATATATATATATATATATATATATATATATATATATATATATGTTTAGTAAAAAATCCCAAACAGAATGTTGATTCAACAAGCTGCTTGTCTGTAGAATGAGAGAGATGAATAAAAGAGCTACTATTAGTATAGGATAACAAGTATTGAAAATAGCAGTATATTGAATAGTAACAATAATAATGACTATTTATTCCTTAAATTTTTTAAAGCTGAAAGTGCAAGGCAATGCATACATTTGTCTAGTTTAATTTTCAAACTTTAATGAAATTTGTATCTTTAGTCAACATTTACATTTATTCCCACTCTAAATCTTTTCTCTTCAAAGCATGCAGTGATAAAATACTAATTTCAAATCCTTTTGCACATCATGTCTATTTCTAAATTTCGAATGGATCAATTCCAAACTGGAGAATATCCTCTCTATTGATACTGAACATGGGTATATTGTTTTGTCTAAAACTTTCCCATCATACTTTTGCTGAGACATCCTGAATTGAGAGATAACCGCTACAAAAGCTATTAGAGTTGGTATTTAAGTTTTCGACACTTATGTCTTTGGTTGTATCAAACAACTATTAGTTCCTCTATAAACAGAAAATATATTAGAGAAAAAATTAATAACATAAAAAAAAATAAATAGCACCATTCAAAATATTTAGATACTATTATACTTAACTATTGAGTGCTGATCAACTTAGTTTCATTTTTACTCAAAAGAAAAGAGACATTGCATAGATCCTTTTTGATTGATAAAATTAATAGTATCTAATTGTTACAAATAAATTAAGTTATTAAAAAGTTTAAAACAAAACTACTTTGAAAACAAGCTGTAACAGTTATCCATAACTACTTTTACAGTGTAACAAAGTTGCAAGAAAATTTATCAATTAATTTTAATCAAACTTATTAATTAAACTATTAATTTTAATGATATAATGTGAAATAATTTTTCAGCATCAGGAAATCATATGTGTTTATAAAAATTATCAATGTCAGTATTGGAGTTTTTAACAGGTCATGTAAAAAACAGGTTTTTTTTTTTTTGGCAAAAACCCAATCTTGCCTAAGTATTATTATTTTGCTATTGAATGTACACCAAGTGTAGTTGTTAAAATAGAAATCTTTTTAGCAATACACAAAAAGTGGAATAACAAAATTTTCTACTTTTATATATACATGCTACTGTTTTTATATGAAACCTCTGTACATGACCCATTCTATTTTATCTTTCTAACACATGCATATGAAATTTATTACTTTAAAAAAAAATCAAAACTTAAATTTTTAAATAGTGAAGAGTATAAAGTACTTATTGCATTGTTTACAAGTTACATAGAACGCAAGAATACCAACTTTTCTACTGATTTAGGCAGGTTTGTACTATTTTTCATAGTTTGAAAAATTTTACTTAAAATGGTTCTATTGATTTAATTGAGTTATGCAGGTACATTCAATTAAGTAAGAAATTGTGCTATGTTTTACTTTTGTTCTCTGAGAAGAACAATGCTTCATAGATGTTTTTACAGAGCATACTGAAAGAACATTATCTTTTATAATATATACCAAGAAAGAAAAAAAAAATTAAAAATAGTTCATTTTTTCTAGTATTCTTTAGAGAAACTGACACATAAAATTTATACATAAACTTTATTTACAATAAGTTTCATACACACACACACTCATATGTATTAATACATAATTTCAATTACATTTCAAAGTTCAACAATAATTAACTTCGCCCTGGAACAAACAGTTTTTGACTGCAACCTCTATAACTGCATCTGTACACAATAACTTGAAATTCTTTCTCACATAATCTAAAATTATGAAAACAAATTAGACAAGTATATATAACATGAATATTATGCAGGGAGGAGGACACACAAAGTACCCCCTAGCTTTTATGAAACGTAAAATCAATGTATTTCCGTAAATTATAGGCATGGTGTGTGTTCTGTTTTTAAACAATCCACATGTTATACCAAACAGCCCACAGTTTCGTTTTTATTAGAACTCATCAGTTCGGAAGAGCGAATAACCGATCTGGAGGCAGATATCATCTCAGCGATAACATCTGCCTCCAGCCTCTGATTGTGATAACCGGGTGTCTGGTATTTTATATGCAGAAGAAAACTTAAGTAAAAGATGATAAATTGCAGCAAAAAAAAATGTGTTGTTATTAATAACAATTGATTTATGATGTGTATGTGCATATACTTAAATGTTTAGGACAAAGGAGCTAAACATTTATTTCATTTATTCATTTGTTTATTTTTTGTGCATATTTCTGTTGCATGAATTTAATTTATTAAAGAAGATGAACTTTTGTTGCTATTAAATGTCTGGAAAGTGAAGCTTATCTATGAATTAATATTTAACTTTGTGTATGTGTAATGCAATATTTGGCCAACTTTGATGCACTATAACTCTGACACCAGATGAATTTCAGTCACCAAATTGTAATCATAGGTTCATACAATAAAAAGGTGCTACGTGTATCAATTTCATTGTTTTTCACTCGGTCCCTCTTGAAATAATTTGCTTTAAACTTTGCGAAAATGCAATATTTGGCAAACTTTAATGCTCTATAACTCTAGTACCAGTTGAGTCTCAGTCATCAAATTGTAATCATATTTTCATGTCATAAAAAAGGTGTTACCTGTATCAATTTCATAATTTTTCACTAGTCCCTTTTGAGATATTTAACTTTAAACTTAGCCAAAATTCGATTTTTTCCATTTTTGAAAAAGTTTGCAAAAAAAAAAAAAAGGACAAAGTTTCCAAGTTTAAAAATCCTACAGCAAGTATTCCTATATTTTATCTACACAAGAAAAAAAATATAGCTGAGACTCTCCTCCTTTTACTAATTTTGTTGCACTAAAACTCGTATTTTATGCTGATTTTCAGTTTGTAATTGTTAATTTTTTTTCTTCACCTTTCTCACCATTTAAATAATATTTTGCAAGCAAATCGTATCTGGGGCATCCTTCTCGTGATGTAGGATTTTGTTTTGTCCTGATAACTGTAAAATTAACCGAGTTAGATTCATTTACGTAAAACTTGTTTTTGGTCCAAAAACGGCAACTAAGCAAACTTAAAATGGTGGGTTAAATAAAAGTATGAGTCTAAAAAATTTTCTTTTAACACTTTTGAACTCACCTGGTAGTGAGAATTAACTAGTAAAAAAATTAGGAAAATCAAAAATGTCGAACAACACGGCCTGGGTGATTTCGACGGATTGACCCATTACCGTTGCTCTTGCTTCAGATTGTTTACAAACATTCATTGATTTGACAAGATTGCACACTACGAGATTGGCGAATTTGGCAAGGAAATTCTTACGACGACTTTGAACTAGAAATTGACCTTTTAACACAATAATAAGGTGGAGGTTTATGAAATATTACGTTTTATATTTGTTTTTGACGAAAATATAGTAATAATAACTCACCTGAAGTTATTCTAGCAGTTTATTCCATTCCTTGCACACACTGTTGATGTTGTTACAAGCGGCCATGTTGTATTTTGACGTAACAGGTCAAAGGATTGCTTCCTCCTGATTGGCTGAAAGTTGAGGTTGATCCAACTTTTTTCCAGAGAAGATAAAAAGTTGAACGGAATACGTTCAACCTCAGAAAGCATAGCACACGGGGATTTTCCGGTCGGAATTCGCTCTCGCGGTTGAGTCGAACCGAAGTTGATCGTCAGGTTGAACGAATTTCGCTACGTGTGACATGGCCTTTAGGGCTACGTGTCGATAAATTTTTGTTTGATTCCGTTCGTTATTTCTTGAGATAAAGCAGTCACAATTGACAACAAAAAATGTTCTATAACTCAACCCGCGTTTGAGCTATTGACACCAAAATTGAATCAGCATCTGTTCCTGTTAGGGGCAACATAGGGACCAAATTGTGTTTGATTCCGCCAGTTACTTCCTGGGTAATAGCAAGCACGCATAACTCAAGAAACGTCCCATTGCTTCACCCCCCTTCGAAGAATTCGCGCCAAAAACCAATGGGCACAAGTTCACATAGGGGCACATATGTATACCAAATTTCGTTAGATTTCATGCGGTAGTTTTTGCTGTAGAGTGGCCACAAAAATCTGGTCACACACATACGTGACACACACACACACACGGACACACACACAGACAAACATTTTCCAAAAAATGGTCGAAATGGACTCAGCACACCTCAAAACGTACGAATCCATCAAAATTCGAAATTCAAAAATTTGCACGAATCCAATACTTTCTTCTATATCACGGGACGCGGGAGCGTCCCGCCCCGCCAAGGAAACCAAACGTCAGCAGCCAACAGAAGCAAATCCACCGCCAAAAGCGAAAGAAAATAAAGCAACCAAGAACAAGATTACGCGACAGAACGAATTGGGGTTTTTTGGGTTTTTCACCCCTCTGTATCTCAGCCCCCTTAAGACCCCAGGAGTTGATTTTTGGTACACTCAATCTCTAGTGGTCCCTGACGCCGTAAACCAAAATACAATCCCCTGGACCACCAGGGGGAGGGGGTATTAAAGTTATAAAATCGCTGTTAAAAAACGTTTTCGCTTTCTTTGACAGGGCTACAGCCCAAACGAAAAAAGGAATCAAGCTGAAATTTCGCACACACATTCCTTGTGCCCTACTGATGGGCCTTTTGTGCCATTTGACCCCCCTCCCCTTCCCCCCTCGTTTTTACCCCCCAAATTGTACCTTCCCGGGGTTCTATCACAGCCCTCCGGGGGGCTACGGTAATGATTTTTTGTATACATATTCTTGAGGGCCATTGAGTACATATACAAAAATTCAACCCCTAGGGACATCATGGGCCGGAGTAATTGAAGTTTGAAAATCACTAATTTTCCCTAAATTATTATGTACTTACTCTCAGCTCATAGGGTTTGTTTATCTCGGACTGCAATTGCAAGGTTAGAACAGATCTAACAGTTATTCCAAAGTTGTCTTAGGAAATGAAATTCAATCAAGACTAAAACATATCCAACAGTTGCAACTAGACGTTAAATCGCGGATATCACAAATTTGCCACAGCGACTGCGCATGCGTGCAGACTTAGCTCATTGGGCTTTCTGTTTTCAGATTCTATGTTGTTTGTTTATACTTAAGCAGAGAAACAAATTAATGAATGAGATTAGAATGCTATCCTTTCCCCCCCCCCCCCAGTTTCGCCGATACGAAATTTTTTTTCTTCCTGTTTTTCAGTTTTGATACATTTATGGAGGGAAGAAATTTTAAATGTCGGCGCGAAACTGGAGTTAAACCATTACAATATTTTACGTGACAAATTATATGAAACTGTACGCATATGAATACGGCACATATAACTTTTTTATTAAAAGCCAAAAATAGCACTTTTTTATGGGTTTTCTTATTTTCTAAAATAATGGATTTTTCACAAACAATACATAATGAATTGAAAATATATGAAATACGTGTGTGGATATCCGTGCTTTGCAGTAATTTGTTTGCTGAAAAAATTTTTGCAATTAATTTAAGCAAGACTTTTAATGAGCTTAGTCCGCGCGCAACATGCGCATTTGATATGGCAAATTTGGGATATCCGCAATTTGACATCGAGTAAAGTTGTATAGATCTTCTGACATATTCAAATTTAAAATATTTAATGGCTTTTTTTTTTTTTTTTTGCTTGGTGATAAGATGCGTTATTTCGTTTTGTAAATGAACTTTTAAACAAAACTAGGTATTAAACAAGACAAAGACTTCTATCAAGAAAAAGATAAATCACCAAACAATTAAAATTATCCCATAAAACGTAAAATAATCCACGATTTAAGAAAAAATGTAATTTAAAAAAAAAGTGAAAAGCTAGATTAAAATAGCCCTCAAGCTGTAAAACATTTAAAGAAACCTTCATGAAAATGTTGAATAATCTGTCAAATAAAGAAACTGTAATAGAATTTATTGCGAAGTTGTAAAATACTCGAAAGCAATATAATTTAAAATATAGTATTTTATTATCCAAGAAATTTTCTTTGCAACAGAGAGAGGATACAAGGATTGTAATAAAATTCAAACCACCCAATTCTCGCAAAATGAACATAGAATCTTAATAGTCAGAAAATATTTTGACGTAAAATTAGGCTAGCCATTATTGTTCCTTAAAAACACAAAACAGCGTTGTTTCAATTGAAAATTTTTTGACTTGATGTTCTCAATTCTAAAAATACAGACAAAGTAATAATTTCAATGCAAAAAGATGTGATATCTCATCAAAAACAACCCTGTTGTAAAAATTTCCCCGCCAAGAAAACCTTTAACTTTTCCGCACAAAAAAGAAAACCTGCATCCTAAACCCAAAAACCCTCAGCCATAAAAAGTTATGATATCTAGTTTGCGCGCCAAGTATCTGCCAAACTATCATCCTCCCTCTTCTCCGTTTTCATCACAGCTACTTAAATTAGAACCTCCTCCCACCTTCAATTCCTCAGAAATATGGATAGACCTTTTAAATTGTTTATCTTGTTTGGCGGGAAGCTTTTTGCTCACCAAGCAACCACTTCACTTTGAAAAACTTCCCGCCAACCAAGATAAACAATTTAAAAGGTCTATCCATATTTCTGAGGAGTTGAAGGTGGGAGGAGGTTCTAATTTAAGTAGCTGTGATGAAAAAGGAGAAGAGGAAGGATGATAGTTTGGCAGATACTTGGCGAGCAAACTAGATATCATAACTTTTTATGGCTGAGGGTTTTTGGGTTTAGGATGCAGGTTTTCTTTTTTGTGCGGAAAAGTTAAAGGTTTTCTTGGCGGGGAAATTTTTACAACAGGGTTGTTTTTGATAAGATATTAGCTACAGAAGAAAGTAAAAAAGGTGGTTTGAAATCAGTTTACATTACATTGACTTTGGTTTTACCAATAGAAAACCAAATATTTCGAGCTACGGCGTTCTTCCACATCCCCCTCCCTACCATTCTGCACCATTGCACGTACATGTAAATACTTTTTCTTAATACCAGGAGGATCAATTGCCACCTTCGGAGCACCTTAAGTGGTGAGCCTGTTTTTATCATCAATAAAAAGATAAAACTTAAGTTTAATATCGTGTCAAGGTTGTCGTTCTTCTGGAAAAGTTCTTTACTTTCAGAAAAATATAGGGTTGGTTGGGATAAGTGGGATCCCTTTTGAGAACAGTTCGTTTTTGAAACCTTATACAAATGTTTTGACACAAATTTTTTTTCAACTTATTGTCTTGTTTTATCTTGGACATTATTAATGAACTAAAATTCGTCATTATTTTCTAAAATATTGCTTCAAATATTCTTTACGATTATATTTAAAAAAAAATCAAATGGGTGTCTCACTTCCCCCATAATAAGGGGTAAGTTTGTCACCCCCTTTTATTTAAATTTAAACCAAGCATATCTAAAAAAAAAACGGTATGGTAGTTTTACTTGATAAAGTATATAAATTTTTAGAAAAATTATTTTAAACCACTAACAAAAAAATTACTTTTGTGAAATATATTAAAAGCCTCTATAGGTACATATTTTACTTTTAACATATAAGATATAATGGTGTGTTGAATAAACGTAATTCAGTTGATTCAGGTCAATTTCGGTAAATTAGCCAAAACTATAAGCTGAAAAAGAAATTCAAAACACTAAATAAGCTGAGTCTGTTTAAAGTGTGCTCAGGAAGAACTATCATCATACTAGACTTCATTCTCAATAATAATTCCAACTTCCTCTGCTCCAGCCCAATAAAAACTCACCATTTCTATTCGTTCTTGCAACAGTATTTTTTTGTTTTTAATTTTTATCATCAACTTTCAACATTAGACCTATAAAGTACTTTATGGTTTACTTTGATGTAAGAGTCAGAAATACATAATCACCGCCTTTAGCAGTTTTTGTTGTTGAACTATCAATTCCTACTACTTCATGACAGTTGTCTTGTATTTCACTGATATACAAATATTTAATCAGAGTTGCTTTTGATTTTGAAATCCCCATTTTTATAGGGGGACCCACTTATCCCTTATAGCAAACATTTACGGGATAAGTTGGACCCCTTCTCTTAAACACATATTACAACCCAAAATAAAAAAAAAATAGAATACTTAAATTTTTGAGGGAAAAGCTTAATCTCACGAAATATAAGAACAAAGTAGGTATTTAAATGAACGTGCCACCTTTCTTAGACACTAAAAGGTACATAACACTTCAAATAAACTTAATTAAAAATTATCTTAGGCAGAATTATCCAAAAATTTATAGTGATGATATTTTACATTGAGTCAAAAAAATAGAATATTAAAATTAAAATTTGAAAAACATCTTTAAACGAAACAATATCAATATTCTGTAGCTACATTTTTTCAAAGAATCACATCTTTAATCCTTTCAGATTGAAATTCCTATTTCTATTCCTTTTCAGAGTCACAACTGACTACAACTGTATTTATGTCGAGGACTGCATACTAAGTGCCTTGCCTCCATTATTTTATACACCGATAGATGGCAGCACCATCACCGGATCGAACAGTGAATGAGAATTTAGAACTAGTCCAGGAGATAATAGCTACCTGGTGCTAGCACCCCCAGAGGTATCGTTTCACTTGGAGGACATTGAGACCACCAGCATATTTAACGTCGCCCAGTCCCCTTTAATGACGACGGTGGGTCTTCGACCATCGAGGTTCGAACCCAGGACCCTCCGGCCCCGAATCCGACACTCTACCGATCGGGCTACCACGGCCCCATTGAAATTCCTCCAGCTGTTTACATTCAAGGCTACTAATACTTACTCTTTCCATACCCTCTTCAATGCTGCAATGAGTTCAGCTTTATTAGCGGGCTCTAGGTATTGAACCTTTTTCTTAGGATTTGACGATGCCACAAATTTGAATGGTATTGAGATCGGTAGAGTTGCTTGGCCAATTTAATACCGAAATTCTACTTAAAATCAGAAATGTGTGATACGAAGCGAAATCTTGCTAAATGATAAATGTGCCACTGAAACTGTCCCTGCTGTGCTCCAGAAGAGAGTATCATGTTGTAAACCAGCATATCTTGATAAACAGCAGAATAAACATTGTTTTAATATATATATACAATTGTCCAGTTCCAGCAACTCTCATGCCTCCCCATAGCATAAAGGGTGTCTCAATTTGAGAGACCGTCGTACACAAGTTTTCTCAAGCGCTTTGCTTTTCTAAAATGCTAAACCTAAACACCTCTTTCTTCAACAGATATTTCAAACAAAGATTCATCACAGATAAAATACTTTCTCTGACTTGTTTCCCCAAATTAACTTATCTTTACTCCATGAAAGTTGGGCACGTCACTGCTTCATGTTCCTCTTTGGTTTTACTTCGAGGATTCGTAATTGCAACTGCAGTTTATACACTCGTCCTAGTGTAGTTGGGCACAATAGCTACAGATTCTTTTCAACACTTATCATAGGCGGATTTAGGACTGAGTTCCTGGGGGGGGGGGCAGTTTTTTTGTTTTTTTTTTTTTTGAGCAACATTCATTGTAGTCAAGGCTGGATTTAGGCTTAACATGGCCCAAAGCCATTTCAGGTTTTGAGTCTCTTTTGTAGTCCGGAGAGCTTTTCTGTCGGTGGCGAAAAAGGCCATTGTATAAAGCCACCAACCCCATGTTGTTGTTTTCCCCCTGTGATACATAGGGCCATGCCTTACTGTTTTTGTGTTGTTTTCATTAATGTGTTGCCTGCTGTCCTTTTGAATTGAACTTAAGAGGGGAAAATGGTATTCCTTTTAAGTGGGGTTCTCTCAAATTTTCGAGGTTCGGGGGGTTTCTTCCCCGGAGGAATTTTTGTAAAATACATATAAAATTCTGCAGTTTGAACCCTTATAAGGGGTAATTGGAACTACAAAAATCTCGAGGAAAAATATAGCCAAACATACTCTTTTGCAAATTACGATAATACGTACATAGTAAAATTTGTTTTGGGGTTGACAAATGAATGACAGCAGTTCTCAAAGAGAAAAGCAAAGCATAACAGATGATTATGCATTGTTCAGTGCTTACATTGGCTGTTGGTTCAATTCAATTAGTGTTTAGTCACGCCTCCAACCCACACACAAATACAACAATGAATTGAATACAAAATGATCAATAGTAAAAAATGCTTTAAAAGAAATTGTGTACAGATTTCGAAAATAGATAACAAAAGAGTAACATGCTGCTTATTTGGACAATTCACAATTTATACACTTGATAAGAAATAAAATTGAAGCACAGTTTGCACAGGAATTTCACAGATTGATCTAATTCTTTTCAAGGACCCGAGAACAGTTTTACAGTATTGTTCTAAATTTGAAAGAGCAACTATTTTAGATTTAAAAAAAAACTATTAGATTTCCCATGACAGCAACTTCTTTTTTAATTACAAGTAGTGCAGAAAACGAAAAGGAATAGAAGTAGTGTATTTTTTCCCCCGGACTAAACAGATTTACAATATGCAGTAGAAGTAAGATAAAAACAAGCAATACAAAAGAATTTCCAAAATCAAGCATTCAGGATTAAATAAACAGCAAGATATGAAGCATTTAAGTCACAAAAAATTATCTCAAGTAATGTGTTGCAGAAATGTGTTAACTATGATTTTTTCATTTTTGCTGCAGGATATTGCAGGGAGCTGAATTTGACACATTTCGGCATTCCTCCCCCTCCCATTCGTTATAAATTAAAAAAAATATAATTTGAATCCACACGTCCTAATTTTCGAGTTTTTCAAGAACTTTAAAATGAAATTTTAATGTGTATAAAAAATTTTATGTTTTTCAAGTACTGTTCTTGGGTTTTCTTCTTTTTTTTTTTTTTTTTTTTGGAACAAATCATGAAATTTTCGGGAGTTGAGGGCCTTCAACAAAGTGGGTGCCCTAAGCTATAGCTTGTTTTAGTTTATAGGTAAATCCGGTTTTTTAAAATCTTTGTTTTAGCTTCTAATTTGTTGAAATAAACGTCAGTTATTTTAAGTGTTGCAGCTGAACGCATAGCTTGATCAGCAAATATTTTCACTTATATACCTGCCCTAATCGTTTTTTTTTCTCAGTTCAAAATAATCGTTTTTAACACATTATGGACAGCCCGGTGACAGCTTTACTACTTATAGTACAGTGTACGTTACCCCCTCCCCCCATCAGAAAAGGACATTTGCTATTCTCTTCATTTTCACATCTAAACTATTCAAAAAAAAAAAATCATTTTTTTTTTAACATTTTGCGAGGTGTATTGTTACTGTGTATAAAGTCCTTCCAAGACTGGGGGGGGCATTGCCCCTCCCCCTCAAATCCGCCCATGACACTTATGGATGTAAGAGGCATTTTTAAAACTTATTTTGGACAATTCACTGTGATTTACGTTCATCTCTACCAGCTGTTGCAAGCGTTCTGCGTTATTTATTTCGGTTATTTTTTAATTGGTTGGACCTTCTATATTCCTTTAAAATCTTCAAAAACATAGATAGTAAATCCTTCTTTTAATCCAAGATTTAATATTTTTTTCTGACTTTAAACAATGATACAATAAGCAATTTCCTTGTTTCCAATTTTAGCGCGTTGACGACCCATTTTCAGCAAAATAATAACGAAAAATTTTCTGGACGCGAAGCTTTATACTTGTCGCAACCAACAGTTAACAGGCACGCAAATATTTTTGCTACTTTTCAAATTCACATTAAATGAATTAATTATTCTATTTTTTTGACCTATATAAAAAATTAACATAATTTTTAAATTTGTTCCCTATATTGTTAAAATAATACCTTTAAGGTTGCTGAAATTGTTTCACCCATTCATTAACAACGTGTTTTACTTTGTTTAATTAGCCTGAATTCATTTTGCACGACTCAGTGACAAGTTTTGCTTAAACAGTTATGATATTCTATTTCTTAATTTGGGTTGTAATATTATTTTATGCAAAAATTATTGTTGCAGTATGAACTTTCATGGAAGTTAAACCATTCATGAAAAATTAATGATCATAAAAAAATAATAAAAACTAACCTGGAAACACTTTTTTGAAAAATGTTGCTTTAACTCGCGAAAAAATATTTTTCAGAAATTTTTTTTGACTAAGTGTTATGACCTAGAAAAAAAATTCCACGAAACCCCAATATATGCAAAACCAATCACTTTGATGAAATATAACATGATCAGTGTAAAACAGTTTGAAAACTTTATCCATATTTCAGTTTTAGGGGGTGATCCACTTACCCCAGTGATCCACTTCTCCCAACCAACCCTTTATAATAATAAATAAAATTAAAATTTATACATGTGTTTCGGGGCAACAAAATGTCTTTTTTTCAATGGACAAAGATGTGAGCTTTGCGTTAAAAAAATGCCTACTTTGAGTTACTCAAAAGTTGTGGTGCAACTTTTTGCAAATATTGTGCTTTTTATATGATGCTTAGATTTTTATGTAGTTAATACTTGTTGAAGAAATTACACTATACATTTTTTTCAGACTTGATTATTAACTACTTTTTGAAAATTTTTATCTTGGTCGTCATACATTAAAAAAATAAAATATATAGATATTGTGTAGCTGGCAATGAAATAAAGAAATACAAAACCACCTCGTTTATTCTGACTTATTGGGACCAAAGACAATCCGAATAATCGAAAATCCGAAATATTCAGATAAGGTGGATGGTTAGCAAACTTACTATTTTTTCAATAAAAAACGAGCATGATTAACAGCAATTACTCCAGTAATGAATAATTGCCCCATCTATAAGAGGCATTATTTGATATACCTAACTGCAATTAATTTTAATTACAATAAATGTGGAAACACTAATCAAAAGCCAAAGATTTAAATGATGAAAAAAGAGAAACACAAATAATTGAATTTTAAGATGGGATCTTTGGCAATATATGTTATTTGTATACCCGACTTTGAAATAATTTTTCGTAAGCAGTTTAAAAAAGGATTCCTTTTATAAACTAAACAGCATATTAAAATTGAGTCAGGGGCGTAGAAACATCATAACTAGGTGTGGGCAACTGAATTTTCCCCTGATTATACAGTGGCCGCCGCTTATATGAATCAAATTTGTTCTAAACAGTTTTGATTCCTCAAAGCGGCTGATTCAATAAAGCGGCTAATTCAATAAAGCTGGATTTTATTCTGTTTTTGACAGTTTGATTCATTAAAGCGGTTGATTCAATAAACCACTGATTCAATTAACCGGCGTCAACCGCAACTAAAAAGAATATATGAAGTAAATAAAAGTTAATATCGCATTTACTGGTGCGAGAAATTTATAAAAAAAAAAAAAAATCAATCAGCTATGGTTATGGAATTCGACGTCATGTATCAATATTTTTTTATTTATTCATTTATAAGGTAAAGTTTATAGAAAATGAAAAACGCCATCTGGGGGGACAAGCCGGCTCTCCCATCCACACATTGAGGATTTCAAATGAATTTATCACTTTTAACCTGTGGTCTTTCGTATCAAATAAGGTTGGAAAATAATTCTTGAACTTATTTTAAACCTCAACTCAGTTTCAAAGCATTTTATTGTTAATCTTTTGAGCTCATATATTTTATGAGGAAATTAAAAATTTTAACATATTAGATAACATATGTTATTCTTAATTTCATGTTATCTTCTTAGTGGAAAATCTAGGGATGGTTATGAGTTTTTAGCTCAGACATGAATGTCACATACTAATAGCTCTCTCTCTCCCATTCTGTGTACTATATATCTCTAATCAATTGGGGGGGGGGAGGTAATTGAACAAAATACAGTTTGCTAACTTTCTGACTTTTTTTTTTTTTTTTTTTTTTTGCACGCTGCAGGAAATGCTCTAACTTAAGTGCTTGAAGGGTTGAGTGCTGACATCTCTCTGTATTCTCAAAACATGCATAAATAAATAAACGAACAAAAATGCTTTTGCGCAAATATTAATTTCTTAAGATTCTTTCTGCAACTTAAAACATTATGTCTGTAGTTGACAACTGAAAAGAATTTTTCCGAAACTGTTAAAGTTTTTTGGAAAAAGAGAAAGAAAAAAAAGAAAATTTATTTTACTTGGAGCAATTCTTCTTTAAAATTAAATATTTTATGAATATAAGTCGGACATTGATGAATACTCACCGATTATTTTCAATTGTAGAAAAATCAGAGGCGAATGAAGACGTTGCAGTCTCAGAGTCAGATACAAGAACTCCGGATATGTTTCCACTGGTTTTGGGTTCATCAATTTTTTTTAACGGTTCAAAAGGAGAACAGTGTTTTGTCACACGAACGTTCCATTACTTTTGTTACAGGTAGTCCTTTTTCTAATAAACACGGCTTTTTTCAGCACAGTTTCCATTTAATACGATAGGCTAACTCACGGGAACCCTCGGATAACGAGGTTTAGACAATTATGATACTAAAATTTTACATTTTTTGCCCAACCTTAAGCTCAAAACACTGATTTAAACTAACTATTTACAACTCATTTAAAAATAAACTCGGCACAAAAAAAAACGAAACTATCTAAAAATCACACAACAGAAAAGAATGATCTACAGAGACTTTACATAAAAAATATTTACACGTTATAATAACTATCGGCGAAAAATTTGTTCTATAAAAAGCGATAGGGCGGCAAACACTTCTTTGTTACATTTCATTATACTGGCACCTGAAGACAGCTGCCGCGAAGAAGCGACTGTCTCAAGCAGAACTATTTTACTGCCTACATATAGATAGAAAAGTGACATGTAATACCCCAAAAAAAGGGAATTCAAAAATTATTTACTCTCTTGTGGTTTCGGTCAGGTTTTTGTTTTTCTTTTTCAAGCAGTCATTTTCCCTATTAAAATACAATGAACCTTATAACTAACAGATTAAAAAGTGTTGTCACAGATTAGGGGAGGGGGGCTTCACAACTCCCATGACCCCCCTCCCTCCCTTTGTATCCACCACTTCATGTAATGCCCAAAAAATTGAATTCAAAAAGATATTTATTTGTTCTCATGGTTTTAACATTTAAAAAAAAAATGTAAGTAAACATTCAAAAATTTCCTCGCGGTTTTGGGGGGGGGGGTCATGACTCCCTTTTCCCCCCTTGCATCCGCCACAGGAAACAAATGGTAAGTTTCGAAAACCAAGGTTCTAACGTAAAGTGAACATATCTCATTTGATGAAAAAAATTATCATTTAAACCGTTGAAAAAGAATTGAAGGACCGTTTATATGTTTCTCTTTTATGCGTTTTTTAAATTGGTCTCTGCAGAGTCTAATGCACATTTATCTATACCTATTATACATTTTTTCATTTGTATGCTTTTTTCATACAGACCCTTCAAAAACGTATAAACCGTGCTTCACTTATGTATATGGCCATTCCACTGAAAACGGATATTGTGTCCCGCACGTGACGCGGTTCCCATATTTCATAAAAAAGAAATAATTTTAAAAGTTAATGACAAAATTTTTTGCTTATGAAGTCACACATACATTTGTAATTTCTTAAGAAACAAAATTTTGTTCATTACCCTTTTAAATTGTTATTTTTAATGAAATGTATGAAGCGCCACGTGCTGGACAAAATGACCGTTTTCTGTGGTTTGTCCCATATATATTTATATTATACCTGTAGACTCTAGGTCAGTTTGATGCTTATTTCATCGTACGTCATATACTAGTACAAAATTGTTACTTCAAGCTCGTATTATTTGAAATAATGAGCGTTAGATAACTCTAACAAATAAAAAATTATTACAACATATTAAACTCACAAATAACGTTTTCATCATTTATTGAAGACGGACATATGTACAGAACTCAAGAATCCAACAGTAGGGAATAAAAACACTGCAGTAAAATGAATGTTTTTTAGTTAGTTTTTTCCTATAAAAAGAATCACTGGCTTGTAAAATTAGCTACTTGGCTGACAACGTCATAAAACAATTACGGACAAACTGGTAGGTAACATAAAAGAAAATAGAAAGAAAACACCGAGTGAAAGAAAAGAGAAAAGTGCTTGCTCATGTACATACATGCAGTACATATGGCACCATTTTCTATTTGAAAATTCGAAACGAAGGTCAACATCAATAATGGGTCATAAAAGCCCTCCCCCCCCCCAAGTAAAAATCTTTATCAACACATTCGAGGAATCATCAGTTTCGAAGATCAATACCGTAGCATAGAACAGCGTTGCATCCACGTAAGTTGCGCCAATATATATGCTGCGCCATTTCGTTTTAAGCAATGATCGGATGAGGGATGACCCCCTCCCCCCCCCAAAAAAAGGTCCTTTTTCACTTCTCAGTAAGAGTAGATAAGACAGTAGCTGGTCCTGTGTAATAAAACATTACTTCCTCTTTCAATTCTGCCTTTCTTCCTACTTTACACAAATGCAGACTTGTGCAACATTGTACCTTATGGCGAGTGGTATATTTCAGGGCTGCGAAGTCGGAATCAAGGAGCAGGTCAGATTTTGGAGTAATGGTGTCGGACTTGGGAGTCAAAGGTTTTTAATTTTTTTAATTCCAAGAGTCGAAGTCGATCGTTTTTCCTCCAAGTCCGCAACTCTGAGCTACTACTTGTGGAGTCGAAGTCGGACCGATTTTGTCATACAGCATCAGAGTCGAAGGCTCTAAAATTCCCGGAGAGGGTAATTTTCTTCTCCGACTTCAGAGCCCTGAAAAATTTCATGTTTAATTTATAACTCTGCAATTTTTTCCACCAAAAGAGGATGTGCAGAACAAAATATCCTGTTCAGATACTTTTGCGTACTGATCTGTTTAAAATGCTGACTGTTGAAAAAATCTGGGGTGGAGGGGGGACACACACCACTCACCCCCTCTTGACACATCCCTGCGTCTATCTATAATGCACTATTCCTGCAAAATTAAGTAAAAATTATTCTAGAGCAGGCTGGGAAAGGAACTTCCGATAACACGAACTACCGATTACTCGAAGGTTTTAGTTGGTCCCCTGGGACTTTGAGTTATCAAAAGTTGACTTTATGTATTTTGTCATTGCTCTGGCAAAAGTTATTTAGTCCACAAAAAAGATTTCATGAATCACTGCTATGCATTAGACTTAAAGTTGGTTATTTCATGATGTAAACTAGATGTGGAATTTAAAAGTTACATGATGAAATAGTTTTTGCTATTTTTCATAGAGAGTTGAAAGTTTAAATTCATAAAGCCTCAAAACTGGAGTTAGGGACTTAGTGACTTTTGTCTGAATGCCGACGATATATGATAACAGTGAAATAATATACATTAGAGTAAAATATTTAATTCGTTTGTATTCGCGACACTCAAGAACATGATCGTCGGAACTAAAAATTGGCAAACATTCAGCCATGCTGTAATTCAGAAAAAACTACATTTTGGTGCAACATGGTCGTATAAATGCAAATTGCTGCAAAGCGATGCAATTGCACCCTAGCACATGATGAGTAATTTAAGTTGCCTAGAAGCTAACATTTAGAATGAGCAAATAAGGTTGTAAAATCCAGACGAGGGAAAAAAGCAAAACAGGGAATAAAATAGAAAAAAGTTAAAATCCATACTTTAACACCAAATAGCTGTGATACTTGGGTAAATTTTAAAAATAGTAAAATCATGTTTTAAAAAAATAATAAAAGCCAGTATGATTGATAATAAATTTATTCATATCACATGAATATATTTACACTTTCCTTATGTTTGAGTAGGTTATCACAGGTTCACAGGTATTCATTTGTAATAAAAATATGCAATAATGTGAAATGATCTTAACAGACATAAAAAATGTTTATGTTCATCAAGCATCAAATGTTTGAAAAACTGTTCCAGCAATAAATTAATATAAATTTTTTATTTTATTAAAGCGTGAAAGAGGGTGATTAAGTCATCTGGAACGTATGGTTTGCCATGGCCCATAAAAAGAAACAAAACATTTAGTGATTTTACAAATGCCAAACATTAGAGTCTAGGACATTAATTACAGCATGAGCACTTCAGTACTTCTTAACAATGTCTTCATACTGAGATAGAATAATACAATTATTCAACTGTCTCAAGAGAGCACAGTAGCGTGGTAGCAGATTTTGTAGAGACAAAACATAATTATGTGGAAAGATGAAACCCAATTTTATCTATTGCAAAAGATACAACAATATTTCAGCTTCTTAAAACTACAAAAAATGAACAGAACTGTAATACTTGTCAAAATATAAGTTTTTGCAGTTCACTGTCATAGAAGTCTGCCATTGGATTAAAGCAAGCTCGCTCCAGACGTCTGTATGTCTTTGTTTGTGAGAAACTTTGGCTGTGGTGCCTAGAAAGATATTCTTTCAGGTATCAGAACTGATGAAAGTTCCTAGGAACAAGTTTGAGACAACAGGGTGGATTTTCAATTACCTTGCAGAGAAAATGCTGCAGGAGATTTTTTTCTTTTTAGTTAATCTCATATGCAAGCGGGCAAAAGGGGCAAGACGCCAGACTGCAACATGACAACTCAAATAGTTCTTGTGTCGAGAAGTAACTCAAATACTCAATATACTCAATAAATTCTCCCAAGCAAGCTTATATTTTGTTTTGTTTTTTTATTGGCCAAGAGAAACTTAACACTAAAATTGCGGCGGTCCTCGTAAACTCAGAATTATGGCAGGGATCATTTTGACCCTCTGAGAAGAAATTGGCATAGTTCCCTACATGATGTGTTATTCATTTGTAAAACATTAGTTTAAAATAAACATATTTATAATACAGTTTATTTAAAAATGCAGAGATTTTAAGAACATATAATGAAGCATTTAGAATTTTTCTTAAATACCAGGGCTGTTTCAGTTGTATTACAGAAACAGAAACTAGCAGCTACGCTACTTTTTATGTATAAAGTCATTTTTGATTTCTGCTCTGTTTCAGCATTAGTAGATGTATTTTCATTTCTTTTTTCATTAAAGTGGTCAAAATGAAAGCTGCCTACACTTCTAGGTAATATAATAATTTAGTTTGGGTTTTAAAAAAATTTCATTTTCTTGAAAACTTAATTTTATTACACAGCTCTATGATTTAGAAAAAGTCAAGGAAGGATTAGGCTATTCATAAAAATGCAGAGAAGCAGGCAGCAAAAAAAGTTTGCTTGAGGTCAAAATACCCCTATAATTCTAGTAATTCTCTTTGCAATCCTGTAATTCTAGTGCTAACTTCCATGTATGGGTGTGTGTATATATATATCGCTAGAGCAGCCATAATTGAACTTTTGGGGAGGGGGGTGTCATCACTGACCTAACAAGTATATAAACTAGTGTATTAGAGTTAGTAATATAGGGTTATCATAAAAAATATCCCAGTTTTAAAAAATTAGCACTATAAATACCTAAAAATAAAAACTGTCCAAGTTTCTTTTCACTCAAATGTTCGATGTATGCGCTTTCCTTAATGTGACACACATCTAACATACATTTTGGAGTGTTTTTACTGTCATTTTTTTAAATCCCACACATATGCAATTTTTCAGCTACTGTAGGCGGTGGTGTATAAAGTCTTTGATCAGACCCCGAAGTGGTTTTCTGAGGGCCAAAAGGAGGAAATAAGGAATCAAAAATTAAAAAAGTAGGAAAAAAATCACTTAAAAAAGGTAGGAAAAAATAGGAAGAGATAAGACTACACACACGTCAAGACGACTGACAATCATTAGTATGAAAAATAAACTGGTGGAAACAAAGATATTAATTACAAAAATATGAAAATAAAATCTAAACAAAGAAACACCTTTCACCAGTACAGTAATAAAATTTCTAAGTGTGAAAGAATAAAATGCAATATATAATATCGCAAAATAATAATAATAATAAAACTCCTATTTTGGTGCAATAAAACCATTTTTGTTAAAGATTTGTTTTGTCAAAAACGAAAACATTCCTTCGAGAGCATCCATTTATCATTTAAAAATATTATCACCTTCAGCTCCTGTTATCATAAACTATGATACAAAAGCAAGGCAAATACTAAATTAGTTTTAGTTAAAATAATCAGCAGCTGATATGCATTCTTGCATAAACAGAGGCAGATATTTGAATTCGAAAGAAAGAGGAAAACGACTGAAAATGCAGAACTAAAATAAATGTGTTCTTAAATATGGCACATAAAATTTATAATAAAATAATTAAGCTAAATAAATAATGAAATAAGTCAACTAAAGGGTTTGTACTATGTTATGTATTTTTAGCATTCAACATACATTTTTGTTTCAGGCAAGTCATTTATGGGGGGTCAATTTCTCCCCTTTATGGCTTTGGAAAATTAATGCTTAGCTATACAAGTTTGTGTGGTTTTTGTTGTTTGCAGATAAAATTTGCATTCAGTATACATCCTTTGCTAGCCACCTTCGGGGGGGGGGGGAATCAAAGTGATGAGCCAGTTCTAATTTTAATCAAGCAATAAAAACGAATATTGTTTTAATGGTTTGATGATTTCTACCTCCTTCTTGTTCCAACATTTTTGTCACGAAAATAAAAGGAAATATCCATGCATGGTAAACATAACATTTTTATCAAAGACAAAGATCAGTTACTAATTTTTCTCTGTGCATAAAAGGGAAGGCATGTAGTTTCTCTCAATCCTCACCATACAACAAAAATATTCATTCGGAAATTGTTCACAAAATTGAGAGTGAGGGGGGGAGCACCTGGCATCAAATGCCTACATATATCTTCCCCCCTCCCTTTGATCAGGCGCACTAAGTACAATAACTTACAGTAGATACGCCGCATCGGTATAATTACCGCACCCCAAAAAGAGTAAGAGTCTGTCAAAAAAATTTTTAATGTTCAGAAATCAGCACATAAAAATGATGAGCAACTCCTCGATATTGATGACATATCAGAGTAGAAAATATCCATTGAAAAGAAAAAAAAAATACATATAGTTTGTAGCTCTATCCCCCAACTTTTAAAAATGTGAAGAAATGAAAACAAAATATTGCATTTAAATTGATTTTCGATTTTTTTCTCCAAAAATCGGGAATATTTTGCCGATTCAGGTTTTGCTTTTTTTTTTTTTTTTTGCAAATACACTCATTGCAAGGAGAGAAAATGAAATTTTATAAATTTTATAATCATGTTTACGATTTAGAATGAACAAAAATTATATTTATGTACGAAAAAGTTTCCGCGATTATTTTTGAAGTGGTCCATTTTTGCGAATTTCTGTTATCTGTCGATTTTATGTTGTACTAACATCAACAAAATATGTACATTGTACAAGTTTTTCATTTTTTGCTTCCTTATGTTCCTTTCAAGATTTTACATTGCCTTTCTGCTTAAATCGAGCTCCATTTCACTTGTAATCATACAAAAAATTGGCGAATAGGAAATTCCTCTTTTCCCGCACTTTTTGAACAGTCGGCTGTTTGCTGTAATTAAAGCTTCTAACTGATGGGTAAATAACATATAATTGCATAAGAATGTGCCAGTATCTATTTTTTATAGTTTTGTTAATACAGTAGGACTGAAGTCAGGGCGATAAAAAGAAAATTCGATCATAGACGCCGAAACGGCAAAAAAGACACTTACGAAAATTTAACTTTTAAACACACAAACGCAGCGGCGTTCCTTCCAGAAATTACTGTAGTCATTCAATGAAAAGCTAAGAATCTGTTTGGTCCTTTTACTTTTCAAAATCAAAGCATACAGAAAATTTATCGGTGCGGCATTGTAAAAATAAGAATCAATGCACAATTAGAAGTGCTATACTAAAGAAAGAAAAAGTAGGAAAAAAAAGGAAAAAGTAGGAAAATAAGGAGAGAGCTCTAAAAAGTACGAAAAATAGGAATTCTTCGGGGTCTGTTTGATGAAACCTCATTAAAAAAAATCACATGGGGTTAGGTTTGGGAGTCTGGTTGGTCAACGCAAAAAGGGTAAATCATCATCACCTGCAGGGCCAATCCAGCGTTACGGAACATCAGCGGCGCTGCAAAGTGGAGTGGAGGTGGGGGGGGGAGTTTGGGATTAAAAACATCTATCAGAAGTCTTCGTTTTAACATTGTTGCAATCCTAATACAGTAGTCAATACACATGTAAGGACTGTTGTGACCAAAAAAATCCTCCAGAAGGAATTTTTGGCTGTACTAGTGCCAAACATGGCTGTTTAAGTAGGTAGTTACTTACATTCGAATTATTTTTATTTATCATCTATAGTGCTAAGTGTAATAGTTCATGAAATATAAATTTTTAAAACCGGGATATTCTTTTATGATATTTTAATCTGTAATTTATTTTACTTCATTTTTTTATGCTTATGATCTTTCTTATTTATTTTCTATAAACAGAATAGAAGCATTTTATGCAGTGCTTAAGTGCTAACGAGGAAATATGTAGCCTGATTTGCAACCATCATTTTCTCTTTATTATTTTTCAATAACATTAAGACCACTGGTGGTGATATAGGGCCTGCTTATCCGTGTAAGGCATCAGACTATGATCTTGGGAAGATACAAGTTGTTTCAAAATTTCAAGACACTCTTTGTGTGAGGCAAAGGAAAATCTTCTCTATTGATAAGAGAAAAGCAGGAAGGGTGGCTGTTTTTCAAACAAGCAACAAGGGTGGCTTTTTTATACTAAAAAGGAAAGAGCGGAGCTTTAGTTGTGGAAGAAGGGTAACAAGGGTGGAAAGAACCTCTGTAAAAGTGCAGGCAGGCGGTATGCCCTAGAAAAAATGCTTACGGAGAACACAGGTATATTTATACACACACACACAAATATCCATACAGAGATGATGTAGTACATTAGAAGCTTGAAAATCAGTCTCAAAAGTATAAGGACGTTTAATTTGAGGTGTCCAAAATGTAAAGCTTTAACCTGCAATTCTTTTTCTTTGTGCAGTTGTGATCATTTTGATTCACAAAAATACCCCCCATTTAATTGCTGCATTTAAAAACATTTAAAGTTTCTTTGAACTATGAAATCCCCTGTGCATTATTAGACTAAAGGGGGAAAATTCTGATGAAGACACCCCATTAGTTCTTTGTACGTCTATTAAAAATATACTTTTAACAGCTAAAAGATTAAAAATGTTAAAATCTAAAAATCGAAGTCTTAAGCTATTTTAAATGTTTTTTAAATTAATGAAAAGATACTGGGAGGTCCATGCTGTTAAAGTTTACCAAATGACAAAAATATTCACTTCAGTTTGCACATGATTGACTAAATGTAATATTAAAGAAAATGATACAAAAAATAAATAAATAAATAAATAAAAAAAAACTCAAATCTAAATTTGATTTGCCACAAGAAATAAGTAAAGAACTCTATTAGAACTTTTATATAGCAACAGAAAAATGTTGTGCCAAACTAGATGTAACACATGTCCTACATATGTAGCTTTACTTTTTTAGGAGTAACAGTTTCTGAAATATACAAGATAAATAAATACATAGGTGGGATCAGATGTCCTGACACTTGGCCAAGAGCAATCAAAAAGGGAAGAAAACAACAGAACGTTGTACAGGTAATAATGGTATAACATACCATATCTCAACCCTGTATGAACATGCATGTTTCTGAGTGATGCAAGATGTGCAGATAGAGTGTTGCATGCACACACACACAACACTCTGACATGGTAACAAAAAGTCAAAAGGAATTAGGGGATATACAAAATAGCTTTTTTTTTTCTTTCTTCCTTTTTTTTTTTTTTTTTTTTTTTTGGATGTCCATAGTTCTCACATACACAAACCTCTACAGACAAAATGAAAAAAAAATAGTCAAAAAGTCACTAATTGATTCATGAAAAGGTTTATATAAAACACTGCAATACACTTAATCTTTTAAGGAATTTCATTTCATAAAATTGACTTTAAAAGAAAGGTAAATGGTGAAATTACTTTTCCTAATCAATATGAAATGATAACACGGAATACACAACTTGTAATGATGCTATTTTAAAATACCCACTATTCTCCACATATGTACATAAAGCAGTAACCTTCAGAAATTGCAATTTTATTTTTGAAAAGAAAAAATAATGCGTAAATTAAGAACAGAAATACCTAATTGATGGATGTTACTAAGCCATATAATAAACAAAACCACTGAGAAATGAAAAAAAAAACCTTACAATACTATATTAGCATTTTTATCAGTCAGTCTTCAGAATATGCTGCAATTACTACCTTTATTAGTCACCAGAAATGTTACTGAAATAAAACAAATAATTAGGAATAAAACGCATAACGAATTATGCAACAAATGATTTTTTACAGCATTTAGAATAAGTTCATATGATCGTCTGTGAGTGATTTGAGCAGAAATGGAAAATACTCGGAATTTTTATTAGTAAAAAAAAGCGCATCTGCAGTTTAATCACAGTTCAATGTTAGTAATACAATTACATTTTTTAAGTAAAGAAAATAATTGAATAAAGCAAAATATATATGGTATAAAAACAGAAACATATATTGGAATGAATTTTAAACTACGGTAAGAGAGATTACATTTAAAAAAAAAAATAGTTGGAAAAAAAATAACAGAATTACAAGGATTTACACACAATATCCCTTAATATTAAGCTGCTCTTTCACAAAATAAAACTACATTAAATAGGTATAAAACTTATCACCCGGAGTGAAATTATCACAATCTACTTAACAAAACTAAAAGTAGGCACTGCTCACACAAATTCTGATAAATAAAACATTTTTGCATAAAAATAAATTAAAAAATAATATAAGTTTCCCATATAAATAAGAAAATAATCATTTTTTCTAATCTAAACTTGATGAAGCACGCATTACTTATACCTTGCTAGGTTTGATGAGCATTGCTAGGTTTGTTTTCTATATTTTCTGGTAATGAATTCAAAAGCGTAGAGTCATTTTCATGGATATTTGATTCTAAGTTTTCATCTAAGTTAAAAACAGGTGATTTGCAACAATTATTTCCTTGAGATATGGAAGATGTATGGTTTGCTGCAATGCTTGAAAGAGTACACAAACTTATATGGTCATCCTCCATCACTTCTTCACTAAATGATACTGTTCCTTTCAATATATCTCGAGCCTAATTAAAACAAAGAAGAAAACGAGTTGAGTTTAGGAAAATAAGTACATAAATAGCACATGGCATTGAAGAGATTTTGCTCAGAAAAAAAGCAAGTCATGCAACTAAAAACATAGCATATGACATTAATTTCAATCAACGTTTATACAGTTCTTAAAATTTTAACCTCGTACCCCTAGAGCTTTTTAGCATTTCTATCAGAAGTCAAAAACTGAAACTTAACTGCTGACTCATAGAACTCATGACTTTTCAGATTTTTTTTTACTATGATATGCTGTTAAAACTAAAATGCAAGAACATTGAGAAAATTGAACCAAGACCATTAAACTGAGCATGTGGAATTGTGGATATTGTTTGAGTAGTTAAACCAGGGCTGAAAATGACCTAAACCTAAAACTAAGAGGAAATTTAGGTACCAGTCACTTTTAACTATTAAAAATAGTTAAATAGAATAAATCCTCTTAACTTCTCATTATTCCAAGGGAACAAAAGCCAGGTTCATAGTCAGGATTAGCTGTAAGAACATCAGTAGGCCTAAAATATTTTACAAAAAGAGGAGCGAAGAAAGGGAAACAAAAGAAAACATGGAAACTGAAACGAATAGTACAAAATGCTGAAAATTTGAGTAATATTTAGATGAAGCACATACAACAGGTATTAATGGCCATAATGGGTATGGCCTCTCCCCCAACAACATGCCATCGCAGATTGGTTAAGCATCTACACAAGTGGGAGGTATTTGCCTTGGATTACCACATACCGCCATTTGTAGTTGCAGAACTTTGGGGACAAGTAGTATGCTGATTTTTATTCTTGATATGAGCACATGATTATAAAATTAAGACACAATTGCATTTTATTAACTAGCAGGGGTGAACACGAGAAGAGTTCATTGCACAGACTGTGAAATTGAAATTTTTAGGGAGGGTTGATTTTACATGGCTCTCATTTGGCATCTCTCATTCTAGTGGAGAGAGGGGGGCAGGTATGTGCTCTTTCCCTATTTGAGGGGTACCATTGTCCTCAGGGGAAGGCATGCCTGTTGACCAGCAACAGCGAAAATGCACAATTTCAAAAGGGTTTCAAATCAAGGAACATGGGCAACACCATATTACTACTACAGTAAATTGAGCTAAATTCAACTGATTAGCTTGGTGGTAATCAGCAACAGCTTAAGCTATCTTCCATGCTCCATTGGAGAAAACATTGGTGACCTGGCAGGCTATAGAAGAACATTATAGCCTTGCAGACATTGTTGAAGGTGATCAGCAGTATGTGATAAAGCGTTGTACAGCTTATTAATTTGCTTTCCTAAAATTAATAGTATGTAAAAAACACATGAATCCTCCTAGTGTCATGTCGTAATAATGTGACTAATTCCTTGTGGTCTGGTTGAAGGGTAGATCAAGTCCAAGAGGTCAAGGATCTTCAAAAAGTCATAAATGAAAAGAAGTATAACAGGCAAATCTTAATTCAGTAGCTTCAAGCAGTTCAAATAGTGAACAGCAGTAGCAGGTGCTATAGTTCATTTAGTGCAACTTCAAAAACGTTTTTATCCATTGATAAATGCAAGGCTCACAAAATGTACACTCATAACTGCTGTGAGGGCTAGCCAAGAGTTTGTTTAGAATATTAGAAGTGAGAGGGTGGCAATTCTATATCAATTGTTTAAATCATTATTTTTAAGTGTATTTTAAAATAAATCAGGCTGACATCCTTTAAGGACCATAAGCTTTGAAGTACAATGAATTTTTTTTTCAAAAAAAAAATATTAAATGGCGAAGTATAGAAAATGTACTCAAAATTTTGTGAAAATTGGTTCAGTAGATTCTGCCTAACCAGATGTTTGTATGGTCCTTAAGAGATGCAAAGCTATAACTATTTTCCATAATTTGTTTAGTTTCTTCTCAAACTCAGAATTTTTTGGATAACTAATGACATAAGGTGAATTCCAGGAAAAAGGAGACATCACACTTGAATTTTAAAAATTAATCTTCTGCCACTTGCCATATACCATTCTATTCAGAAATAAATGAATTTCTTGAATCTTAACCTGTTTTTCCCAAACACTTTGATGGTTTTCAGAAAATCCAGTGCAAAATCAAGTTTTCTCTTTGTGTTTTTACAGTGCAAAAAATCTCTGTTTTGTTACATACAGTAATTTGAATTAACTTATTATCAGCAAATAATATTTAGGTTAACTTTCATCTTTTGAATGTCTAGTTGAACTTTTTGATAATTAATTTCAAATTCCTATTGTTTCAACCATGAAATAGGTTCATTTCTGAGGTGACAACTTGATTTCCTTCCGTTACCGAAATACTACATCTCAATTAGTTCACCAAGAACCTTGGGGTATAGAAACTAATATTTTTTTTATGCAAAGCAGATTTTTGTGCCTTGTCAAGGAGGCATAGTTAAAATTTTATTAGATATTAAATTTATATGGCTTTTAATGGTAACGGAAATGACAAAAAAATACGGTAACAGAAGGACATTTATCTATAGCTGATACAGGAAAATATTTAAGAATGCTAGTAGAAAACAAACTATTGTTTAAAGTTAGTAGTCACATTTAAAACATATGTAAGTAATATTTGAACAAAAATTATAAGTGCTTTTATTTAAAAAATTAACTTTTATTTAAATTTTTAAAAACATGTTTTGTGATTTTATTTCTTCTATTTTGTGTGATGAAAATCATGAAAACTACACTTAAAAATTTCTTAGTATGTAATAATCATTTTGGTATGACATGTTTGCTATATGACAAGCCAATTCAAGCAGAAACATTTGCTCACAAACTTGAAATTTATACTGGAACAATACAATATTGAAACTGCATTCAGATTTGTTGCCACAATTCACAGCATGGGTGCCACTCTAAAAATTGGCCAGGACTGAAAAGCGCGTGGCTCCATTTCGCGACACCAAAATGTCAGCGCTTAGTTTGTTTGATGTTTTAGACATATATAATGCTAACTCTTGATGCTGTAACTATATAGTAAAACCAAATTGTAAATTAAGTAAAAATTAAAACCTAAATAAAAAATTAACATATCATTGTCCAAGATTTTTAGGAGGTAAAAGCAGAAAAAGAACTTAACAATAAAATACAATAAAAAACTTACTATTTGCTACTGCAGAAAAAAAGTTTCAGATTTTATAGTTCATGTTACATAAATAGTTCATATTTCATACAAAAAAAAAAAAATAGTAATTAAAAAAAAATCAGGTATGAGATTCTTGGCTATAAGATGCATTGTGATAAAAACTTTAATAAATTTTTCCATATTAAGATAAGAATGGTTGAAATCAACAGATTGAGTGACTTATTTAATTATTTTTTGGGGGAAAAAAAAACAGCTTATCTTTTTAACTTTAGCAGATGGACCAGTTTTTTGTACTCAGAAGAATAAGACCTTTTTTGAGAGTAAGAGATTCAAAAGTAAAGATTTGTTTCATCTATAAAAATCATTTTGAACATGGAAAAAAAAATCCGATGGCCGAAATTTTTGAAAAGACGGAATTCCGTCCCTTGGACGGAAGTGTGGCAACCATGATTCACAGGAAAGGACTATTGAGATCACTGGTTAAACTGTTAAATGTACTACGAAGATATCAGTAAGTTCAAAGATCAACTTTCACAAAGATGGAGTAATATCCATTCTCTTCCTGACACACAAAATATGCACTATTTGAACCCTGTAACAAGTTATGTTATTGAATAAAGTAAGTACTTCAACAAATTGAAGAAGATTTACTTCAAACTCAACAGACTGAGGACAGTTATAATTAATGTTAAAAATGAAGATACAGTCGGATCAAAAACACCAAATCATAAAGAATATGCCAAATGATTCATTAACATTTGGACAAGTTTTATTAGTTAGATGGAAGCGAAAGAAACTAACAAAGAGCAATATTGGACAGGTACTTCATATAAAAGATAAAGGAATAGAAATAGCTTGTTTGAGAACGCATAATAATGTAGTAATGATCTTTGTATTTGCTGAGAAAGAAGATAAATGTTCTATGGATTCTGATAAAATTACTGAGTATTTAAAGAATTCAGAATTGCAACAGATGGCTCATTTATTAGATATCATTGTTTCAGACTGCTGTATTAGCTGAATAAATGTCTTTTAGTCGAAATTTAGTTTACTTGCTTTGGACTTCTTGTCCTTCCGTTACTGTCCTTCCGTAACCCTTAACCCCTTGAGGACCAGCTCTCGGAAAACGAAGCGCAGCTACGGGACCGAGCGTTCTGAAATGGAACGCCGCCATCGGCCCGAGCATTTACAGCAGTTAAGCCTAACTGAACAAAAATATTCATATAAAATCAGCATCTCAAAATAATGGCTTGAAATTTTAATTTTGCTTAAACAATGTACTACTGATTACTAATTATTAATATAAAGACTATTACATTATTAGAAGGAAGTGAAATAAGTAGAATACCAAAACTTTAACCATGTGCACAAGATTAAATGATATGTGCACAAAAACAAAGTTAAAGTTTGACATCGTGAGTGTGGAATCAAAGAAAAAGAAATGTAGCAAAAAAATATGTTCCTTATGTAATTTTGATTAAAATAACTTAGGTCAACGAATTTTAACTAGTTATATTTCCCACGCGACAAGTCTCAAAACCGCTTCATAATTCACTCGAAAACATTCCCTTTCACTCACTTTGCTAACCATTTTTATTGCAGTTTTCCATTCTCCAAATGAAAAAGAATAAATACAGAAGAACAATATCAGAAAGGATTCAAAAATAATCATAAACTTCAGGCCTCTTGAAATCATTCCTGTACTCTTATTGAACGGGGAATCCCAAAAGTCTCGAACACATACGCAAAAATATTTTAACCTTCCTTCCCTCCCCCATAATTTATTCAGCTAGATGTATATCTCTTTCAATTACTCGTGAAAAAAAAAAAGAGAAGCAAAGATATAAACAAGAGCAATTGAGACCTCATAAATCATATGCGCCGAGCAGTGATTCACTGTTGTTTACATTAAAAAAAATGTATCCCATTGAGAGGCCCAAATAAGAAACTAAAGCGTGTACATGAAGGTCAAATACCATGTGACTCGAATATGATCAAAGTTATAGCCATTTAGCGCCATCTATTATCGTTTAAATATACAATTCAATCGTTCCATTTCGAGAAAGCATATACGTGACGCTGGGACGTCAGCGTCGATCAGAGCGCGTACCGGAGAAGTGACGCTGGGCTGATAGGAGAGGAATCGTTGCGTAGCGTCCGCGTGACGCTGGGTGCGAACGGGTTAACAAATGCATAATTTATGTGATTAAAATAATTAATTTTTAAAATTAGAGGTGAAATTGAAATGATTGAACATTCCCGTATGTGCTATAAATTTTATAGAATTTTCCCTTCAATAGTTTAGCTAAACTTTTGAGAAGAACATGATAGCGTGAAAATCATGTCGCAAAAATGTCCTTCCTTTACCTTTTTTAAAATTTGATTTTAAAAAAGAGTTACTAATGAAAAATTCTTGGCTTTGGCTTTTTTAACAACTTACTATGATGTGAAAAAAGGTCTATGCATCAGTTTCTGAAAAATACGCATTTTGATATGCTCACAAACAGAAATCCATCGATTTTTTTTTGTAAAAACTGTCCTTCTGTTAGGGGTCATTCATTAATTATGCAAGGATCCCGAGGGAAGGGGGGTTGGAAAAATCTCTACATACCCTTAATTGGGGGGTGGGGGTCAAACCCATTCTTACGTGATATTTTACTGGTCGATATTTCATTTTAGAAATCGTGCTGTCAAGTGGTTTGGCAGACATCGTACTTCATTTGCTGCTTCTGGAAAGTAAAAATGTATGAGGATGAGCTGTTTTTTACTTGTTTTTCGAAGAATTGCACTGTGTATGGCATATCTTATTTTTTTAATAAATATCGCATCATATACAAAATATATTTGTCGAAAAAACATTCAGTCTAGATTCCATTCAGTAAATATTATTTTACACAAAAATGTTTTTAAAAAGAAATTTAAAAAGTAAATTTAATAAACCATTCATTAACCAAAAATTCAGTAACCATTTCAATGATGTAAGATTCACTTTATAAGTATTTTGAGAAACGAAAGGGAATTTTACGTAAGTAGATGGGGGGGGGATCTTACTTACCCTTATATGGGAGAGGGGGTCAAAAATTGCCAAGATCATCCTTATGTAATTAATGAATGGCCCCTTATCGCTGGAATTCATCATAATATGTATTTAGGTAATCTTTAATTAAAAAGTAATCTTGAACAAAAGAAGTACGACAGTATGAATGCAGATGTATTTCATTTGCAATGTTTTCAATAAAAAAAAAACAATAATTTATGTTTTTTTTTTTTTTTTTTTTGCTAATACAGTAATTGGGGCTTAATCTGATCACGGTTAATGTTATCATTCGCTTAATGTTATCAGAATCACTAAGTCCTGGAACACTTGTATATTAACGTGCATAAAAAATTGGATATTGTGATCAGTGTTTCATTTATTGTTATCACTTTTTCATAAACTTTGAATTTTTTCCCTTATTTTGTTCCTCAATCAACAGAAATGCAAAGGCAAACACAGACAAGTAGCTTCCAGGAAAATAAGTTCCCTTCTTATCAGTAAAACAGAAGAGTTTTTTCTCTGCGTCCAGTTACACTAAAAACTTCATTATAAACGGTCAAACATTTTAGCCATGGAGAAAAAAAATGCAAGGATTTAACATTTACCTTTTAAGAAAAAAAATTTAAAACAACTTGACAAATTAACCATGATGAGACAAAGTAGAACAACTAAATTTTTTTTTTTCAGTCATTATTTTGTAAGTTACAAAAAACAGAAAAAAAAATTGTGATGACATCGAAAACAAAGTGAAGATAAATGAAAATTTAAACAAGTGAAACCATGCTGGAAAAGTTGGTAACTTGAATCTGCTTTGAAACTGTGGTTTACAAATGTCAGAGAAAAGGATGTGTGAGTAAATGGTTCATTAATGCAGAAAAAACTTTACTTTAAGGTTTAAAACTTAACATTTTTCTTTTCTTTTAAAATGGGCAAAAAAAAAAAAAAACTTTGTAGCATCGGACGGATGGTTTTATCCTTAGAAAAAAGAACAATTCCATTCTGCTAATGAATAACTTTAAACTGCATTTAATTGAGTCATTGTAATTTCAATTTGCAGTTATAAAAATAAATGGTCCTCAATTGAAGAAATCTTCATTTTGTGCGTCCTGGATTCGTTTCGGCTATTGTTATCAATCTGTAATTATTATCAAATTATATTTGTCCCAAAGTGATCACATTAAGCAGCGCCTACTGTATATTAACATTCTTATGAGTCAATAACATGAAAAATAATTTATGAATTATTTTTATCCCATGATTTTTTAAGTTTGATCTAAGGGACATATAGGGATTTATGTGCCATCAATGGACCACATAACAGTTTTCTATTTTTTTTTTAGGAAGGAAATCCAACTCAAATTTTACATTAATTATAGAAAAAATTACCCCGTATATTTTTCTTTTAATAAGAATACGCACTTTTATGATAAATGTACACAATAAAGAATAATAATTTAAAAAATATTTTAGGTAGAATTCATCTCAATTCAAAAAGGGGCATAACATGATGGTCTCTGATTTTTTTGAGTTTAACATATGTTAAAATTTAAAAAAAAATAAGAACTTTTTTTTGCGCAAAAAAAATTAATGGGCCGAGATACAGGCCGCCAAAGATGGTGGTCCTGTCCTGATTTCTCACTTGGGATTTTCGTCAAAATCTTTAAAGTACATTATTTCAGGAACAGTAGAACATATTTTGTTGTGGTTTGTTTTATTTGAATAGATATTTTTTCTTATTTAAAAAAATATCCTACATTTTGAAATATGTGCTTTAGTTTCTTTTCCACAGTCTTTTGAAAACAAAAGCTTAAAATATTTTTTTTTCTTTTTTTTTATTTTTCTCAAAAATGCCAATTTCAAAAATTTTCATTTTTTTACAGTTTATTAGTACCACTGAGCACTACGTTTCCTGAAAAGAAGAGCTTCCACTTTATTGTTTAAGAGATTTTAGAGGCACTTGAAAAAAATGGGTTTTTTAAGGAATTCAGGATATTGAATTTAGTGAGAACAAGATGGCATCATGCTTAACGATTCTTATGGCGCTACGCTGAAAGGTTACGTGGGGTAATGTAGCCAATCGGCTGGAGACTTTTTTCTTGTTCTCATTAAAAATAAAACTCCTGGATGAAGTGGAGACTTAAAATGAAAACTTAACTGTATAACTTAAGTAAAAGTGTTTTCTGGCCACTTGCTTTTTTTTTTTTTTTTTTGAATTTTCAGGTTTGCCATTAGGTAGAGTTCCTTAAAACCCCCACTTTTTTTCAAATGCCTCTAAATCTGTTAAACGAAAAAGTGGAAGCTCTCCTTTTCTGGAAATGTAGTGCTCAGTGGTACTAATAAACTGTAAAAAAATGAAAATTTTTTAAATTGGCATTTTTGAGAAAAATTGAAAAAAATATTTCAAACTTTTTTTTTCAAAACGCTATGGAAAAAATACTAAAGCACATATTTCAAAATGTTGCATATTTAAAAAAATATATATATATATCCTTTTATATAACACAAATCGAAATAAAATATGTTCTACCGTTCCTGATATAATGTACATTAAAGGTTTTGACGAAAATCCCAAGTGAGAAATAATGACAGGACTGCTATCTTTGGCGACCTGTATCTCGGCTCAGGAATTTCTTTTTTTTTTTTTTTTTTTTTTGTCAAAACAAAAAAAAACTTTTTTCTTAATTTTTTATGAATTTTAACATATCTTACAGAGCAAACCGATAGAGGGCGCTAGTGTTGCTGGGGAGAGTTTTTGCAGTTCCTGAGATGTGATTTTTACTGTAATTGTTTATTTTTACTGCTTTAGTTTCAGTATTTTTAATGTATTTTATCATATAATTAAGTATTTTTGTGCTTTTAAGTCTTAATTTTGATTTACTTGCTTCCTAAAAGTGTTTTTCTATTTTTTGAAGCTAAGCCTAAATTGTTCTGATTTCTTTGTTGTTAAGCCTGAGTGCTCTATTAAGTGTGTAACTTGCTTATTTTAATTTACTGCTTGTCTTATGATTTAGTAATATTTGTACCTTTTACATTCAATGCTTTCTAATTCTAATAATTAGCATTAATTCTTCAATTTTGCATTTTTGTGTTGACTTTTTAAGTGTATCATTTTGAGCTAGAATGGGGGTTATATGCATTTTGAAGGAGGTTAAGAGTGGTAAAGGGGACAAGTGGATTTCTTGTGACTTACGTCAGATGTTCTGCTTGTTTAAGGAGAAGGTTGAGTCTGAGAAGGATTTCATTTGCACCAAGTGTGTTGAACTCTCAGAAATTAGAATTAAGATGCTTACTTTGGAGGGTGAGTTAGCATTAGGCTGTAGGATTGTAAGTGGGGTAAACAAGCTAGAGAGAAAGGGGGAAGTTGGTAAAAAGGAGGTGGGTATTAGCTGTGTTAGATAGTGGGAATATTCCAGAGGTAAAGGGGGAAGTTATTGCTGAGGAAACAGAGTGGGAAACAAAGGGTATAATTTTGGGAGATTCAATAGTGCGGTAGGTGGGAAACACAACAGGCAGAGTTAGACGTAAGGTGGCTAGATGTTGTTTGTCAGGGGCTCGAATGAGAAATGTAAATATGGTTGCTAAAAAGAAAGGGGTATTTAATAAAGAGGATGTAATTACTATGTGGGTGGAAAATAACGATGTAGGCCATAGTAACAACGATGAGTTTACAAAAGAATGGGATTCCCTGTTGGACAAAACAACCAATAATTTGACAAATGTTCAAGTGGTTGATTTGCTTTCCAGATATGGAGTGCATAGGAGTTGGTTAAACCAATGGGCTAGGTGTATGAACCTGGTACTCAAGGAAATTTGCATAAAGCGTAGTATCAGGTTTATTGATGTGTGGAGTAAATGTAAACGCAATTGGGTTGCTAGGGGTGGCCTGCATCTGAGTTCTACAGGGGTCAAAATGGTCAGTGGTTTGGATTTAGAGGCTTCAGAATCAAAAAACTAAGTTGGAATGGGGGACATGGTTTAAGAAGCAGAATTCGAAAGGGTACTAACTATTGGGATTTTAGTAGAAACGGAAGTAGCGTGCCTAATAAGAGAAAAGATTTTAACAGTTGGGATTCAAATAATCTCACAGCATTAAATGAAAGTAAGATGGGCTTACTTAAGGTTTTTTATACCAATGCTCGTAGTATTAGGAACAAGATAGAAGAATTGAAAAGCGTAATAATAGACGAGAGGTTGGATAGTATTGGAGTTACCGAGACATGAGCTACCAAAAATTATGCTGATTTATTATCTATTGCTGGGTATAATTTGTTTAGACAAGATAGAGTACGTAAAAGAGGTGGTGGGGTTTTATTTTATGTCAGAGCACTTTAACCTGCAATGAATTGGTAATTAATGATAAACCTAATGAGATTGATATGATTTGGCTTGAGTTCATGAGCAATAAAGGCAAACAATTACATTTAGGGAACATTTATAGGCCACCCCACTTAACCCAGGGTCAAGATGAACAGATGTTTAGTATTATTAGTGACATTTCAAGCAATTAATTTTCCAGGAATTGATTGGAATAATTTTTACCACATTAATAGCAGACAAGAGGAATTTTTGAAAGTAATTGGTGACTGTTTCTTAGATTAAATTGTAACTCAGGGTACTCGAAAGGACGTGATTTTGGATCTAGTTTTCTGTGACATGGAAGGTTCTGTTCAAGGGTTATGTGTAGGGAAACACATTGGAGATAGTGACCACAACATTTTTAGGTTTGGGTTTAAATTTGATATGCACAAAGTAGAGAATTTTAGGTTTGTGCCCAATTTCAGAAATACTGATTTTGTGGCACTTAGGCAGAGTTTGAAAGCAGTTTTTTCTTCCGGATTGGACAAAGCAATGTGAATCTTCAGTGGGCAGAGTTTGAAAGCAGTTTTTTCTTCCGAATTGACAATAGCGATATGAATCTTCAGTGAGCAGAGTTTATGGAAAATCTAGCGAAAATGTTTGGGGATCATGTTCCTTTTAGGAGAAAGGGTGTCAACACAAAAATTTGGCTGATGTGGTTCGCCAGGGAAGCTAAAGATGTTCTAGATTACAAGCAAGCTGCTTTTCATAGGTTTAAAGAAACTGGTCACTGTGCAAATAGGCTCCAATATTGTAAGGCAAGGTGTAAATTTAAGTATTTGGTACGGATTCAGAAAAGAGAGTTGGAACAAAGACTGGCAGATAACATAGACAGGAATCCTAAGAGGTTTTTTGCGTACACTAATTGGGGAAAGATCGAAATAGTCATATTGGACCACTGGTTGATGAGCACAGAATTTTAATTCAGGATGATAGTGATATTGCTAATGTTCTTAATAACTTTTTTTGAGTGTTTTTAACGACAACTGTATCTCAACAGTTGACACCAGCAGGACACAAGCTATAGTAGAGCTTGAGGACTTGGTATTTTCTAGGGATGACGCTTTACTTCATTTGAAAAAAATTAAAGAGACTAAGGCTCCAGGACCAAATAATATTTATCCAAAAATTTTAGTTGAATGTGCAGAGGAATTAGCAGACGCAACTGAAAAATATTTTCAATGCTTCTTATAACTCGGAGACAGTTCCAAAGGATTGGAAGCTGGCTAACATCATACCATACCCCTCTTCAAGAAAATGTCTAAAGGGAGTGCGGGAAATTATAGACCTGTGAGTCTAACTTCGGTGGTTTGCAAAATTTTTGAAACATTGATGAAAATTAAGATAGTAAATTTTTTAGAGACTAATGATCTATTGACTAGTTTTTAGTACTGTTTCAGGAAAGGTAAATCTTGTGCAACTAATTTATTACATTTCTATGACAAAGTTAAAATGGCTTTAGACAATAAGAAGCCTGTAGATGTTGTTTACATTGATTTTCAAAAAGCTTTTGATAAGGTACCGCATGTTGCTCTTCTCAGCAAACTAGCTGATATAGGAATAGGAGGAAAAACTTTACTTTGGGTTAGAAATTGGCTGAGTGGAAGGAAACAAAGAGTAGTTGTGAGGGGAATGGTGAGCAGTCCAGTATTGCATTTAAACATTATTTTTAAAAAACATGCCTAAGGTTTGGGTTTGTATTTTAATAATTTAAATCACCAGCATAAAAATAATTATCAGAATTTAATTACCAAAAGTTAACTAAATCAAACTCTGAGCACAAAGAACTTTAATTTCTCATATCTACACATATGTGATTATATTGTGTAAATAACAAAATATAATGATAGAAAAGACTAACTAATACTAAAAGTTTTAAAGTTAGTTAAAGATTCAAAACTTCAAATCATTATTAAAAATTACAATAATACAAGAGAAAGGACCACAAAAAAAAAAGAATACACGAATCTGCAAAAAGTCTACAGAAAAATGGATATTTAGGCAATTTCTTGAAAAAGCAAATCAACTTCATTGCTGAGTTTCAGTTTTTGCAAAAGGAAACAGAAAATAGAAGCAGGGAAAGCTATAGTTTTTGAGAAGAAAAAATATCAATTGAAATCATTAACAAAGTAACCATAGAAGTTCATTGAAACATCAAATTTCAGTAAAAGAAATCAACAATGTGGTTTAAAATAATAAAGAAAGAGATGATTGAATAAAATTGAGAGAATTTTTCATTTTAAAGAGGTGCTTAAAAAATCAAAAATAAAGCACCGTGTCAAAATAATAAAGAATTTTTGTTCAAAATTAAGCACTTTAAAGGGCCCTTTGTAACACAGCACTAAAATAAAGCACTTTAAAGGATTTTCAAGAACCCGTGGGAACCCTGTGAGCAATAAAAACTTTTTGTACTGGAAATTACTTTTCGGTTACTGTTGAAAATGCTACAGTTAACATTGAAAGAGTCACATGACCAAACTACAGCTTCTCAAGCTGTGTGGAAAGGTATTGTCATGAGGAGCTGAGAAATCAAGTTTTGTTTTTCTTTGCAAAAAACTTGCTTTTGAGCAAGACAAGACAAGGAATGACAAAAACCCTCTTGTTTTCATCATCTACGAAACTTTGTGTGAGTACAGACCTTTTTATATTCCATACATAAGAACAGTATTTTATTATTAGGCACACAACAGTATGCTGGGCCAGAATTTACACACTTTTCAAATTGAATCTTAAAAGTTGAATAATTTCTTTCGACATCGTGGATTTTAGATCTGCTAGATGAATCAAAAAAACAATTTTTTATTGTTCCGATTCTTCCCACAGATTACTGCGATTTATTTGTTTATACAGCATCATTTTTACCTTATATGAGGCAGTGAGAAGCAAAGGGATGTAAGTGGACTATTTAAAGTTCAGTTTGTACAGCAGCAACCTAATAGGGCTACTAGTACTATTTCTTGCCCCAAAGCGGAAAAGAGATTTTTCCTCTAATTTTACTGTTTAATTTTTACTGGTTATCTCCAAATTTTCAATTTTGTCACTTACATTCCTTTGCAACTCGCTGCCTCAAGTATGAAAATATATGTATGCAAAAGCACAACCAGAGGGTTTTGGTGAGTAACCCCCAGAACTTGTTTCAAGCCATAGTACCAATCCTAGTGTGATGGTTTACATGCATATAAGATCTCTTTAAGACTTTGACAACATTTGTGTACATATAAATAACAAACGAAAGACTTATTCGAACTTGTGAAAAGAATTAAAAAAAAGAAAAGAAGCAAAACAAACAATCCACAAAGTCAAAGTCCAAGGATTCCAACACTATTTTTTTCTGTTCATGACAAGGACAAAGAGTTTATAGTGACTGAAGTGACGTTGACTAATATGAGGGAAAATTATAAATTAGGTTCTACAAAACCTTTAGCTTTCAAGAAACAGAGAGGGAGGCAGCATTAAAGAAGATGTCATGAAGAAATTTCAGCCAAACGGTACTATTTAAACATATGTTCATTTCAAGGACAAGGATGATGTGTTCCGATTCACCCCTACCTGTAAGGTGAGTTGGAACGCCACAAAAAAAAAAAATTATATATATATATATATATATATATATATATATATATATATATATATATATATATATATATATATATATATATATATACAGAACTGTTCGATTTATTTTGTTTTTTGCTCCAAAATGCAAGCACAAAACAAGACCAAAATTTCTATCAAATTAATAAAAACAATTTTAATCTCTGACAACTTTTTTTTTTTTTTTGTTCAAAGTTGAAAAGTGTTCCGATTCACCCCATTTTATGGTTATTTAGGTTTTTTTTTTTTTTTTTTTTCAAATTAAATCTTGTCAATTTTTGTAAAATTATTGTAACACAATTTTAAGAAAACATTCTGAAATATTTTCCTACACAAAAAATATTCTAGAGAACATTTTCCAAAAAAAAAAAAAAAATCTGATTATTTTACAGCTATAATGCAAACATAGACTCATATGTCTTCACTTATTGTCTTAATTTCATGAAAATAAATCAATAGATTGAACTAATGGACAAATAGCCTTAGATTCAACTGTTAAGCAACTCAGGGCATTCACCTCAAGAAAATTATAGATTCTAGCATATATTTTCATCAAAAAAAAAAAAAATACTTGCAGTCTTTTGTGTGACAACTTCATTTCTTACATGAATGCTTATCAGTAATTTGCCAGCATATTATACAGTGAAGATACTGTATCTCATGTTTCAAATTTCTGAATTTGATTGATAATATTTCAAGAGAGAATGATGACAGATAGTTCCACTGTTTGCATTTAACATCGGATACAACTTGATGACATAGAGTGATTGTATTTATTTGTTTATTACACATACTGCCCCTTCATTAAAATTTAATTTTGAAAGAAAATTATATCTTATAAAATGGCACAACATTTTCGCCCCAAACCTGTTCTGGAAAAGAATCCAGTTTTGCTGTTCTATATTGCTTACTAGGATGCTATTTATACATGATAAGGAAAAAACTAGGAAGGAAAATTGATGGTAACTAAGCAAAAAATAAATCAGTAACTTTTCCAACTAATAAATCACAGAAATTATTAACTTACCCTTTTCAAGCCTGCTAAAGCAACAAATATTTCATCTTCATAAAGCAATCTCTGACACATCATTTTTTCTTGAAGTTTTTCTATGTGCTGTGAAATCTGCTGAGCACAATACTCATTCATTTTTCTTAATTCTGTAATTTCATTCTTTAACATTCTTGAATCTTCATTTCTTTCCTAAGTAGAGACCAAGTACCAGAAAAGATGATTTCATCATTGAAAACAAAATACAAACAAGTAATACTACAAACGAAATACAAACAAGTAATACAACAAGCTCCAAATAGTCAAACTGGGCCATTGGTTGATGAGCATGGAAATTTAATCCAAAATGATAGGGATATTGCAAATGTTCTTAATGACTTTTTTTTCCAGTGTGTTTAACGATAACTGTATCTCAATAGTTGACACTAGCAAGACACAAGCTATTATGGAGCTTGAAGATTTTTTGCTTTCCAGGGAGGAGGTTCTATTTCATTTGAAAAAAATTAAAGCAACTAAAGCTCCGGAACCAGATAATATATATCCAAAAATTTTAGTTGAATGTGCAGAGGAATTAGTAGATGTTATTTTAAATATTTTCAATGCTTCTTATAACTCAGGGACAGTGCCAGAGGACTGGAAACTGGCTAATATAATGTGACTCTTCAAGAAAGGGTCTAAAGGTAGTGCTCGGAATTATAGATCTGTAAGTCAGACTTCAGTGTTTTGTAAGATTTTTGAAACTTTGATCGAAATCGAGAATGTGAATTTCTTAGAGACTAATAGTCTATTGACTAGTTTGCAGTATGGGTTCAGGAAAGGTAAATCGTGTGCTACTAATTTATAGCATTTCTACAAAAAAGTTACTTTGGCTTTAGATAACAAAAAGTGTGTGGATGTTGTTTACATTGATTTTCAGAAAGCTTTTGATAAGGTACCGCATGTTGCTCTTTTCAGCAAACTAGCTGATATAGGAATAGGAGGGAAAATTTTACTTTGGGTTAGAAATTGGCTGACTGGAAGGAAACAAAGAGTAGTTGTGAGGGGAAATCATTCTAAATGGAGTGATGTTTTAAGCGGGGTTCCTCCAGGGTTCAATTTTATGGCCTCTCTTGTTTATTATTTTTATGAATGACATTGATGAAAATATTTCTGGAAGCATGAATTGTTTTGCTGATGATGTACAAGGTGTGCTCAATGATTATGAGGATTGTAGAAAATGAAGAACAAGTAAAACAGCTTTAAGAGGATTTAGATCATATTACTAAGTGGGCGGATGGGCGGGGTATGGCCCCCAAACCCTCTTTTGCACAATCCCTGAACTTCAAGGAGAAGATTCTTAAATATCTTACTAAATACTAATGTTTACTATAAATAATAACCGAGTTTTTTAATTCTTTAATCTTGAACAACATCAAAATGCTTTGCAGGTTATATTGATAGCAGACCAAAAAAAAAGTAAAAATAAGTTTCTTTGAAGAGTTAACAGTTAGTTGGTATCATGAAAAGGTAAATCAACATAAACTATGAAAAAACGAAACTTCTTTTATATTTAATTGTTGAGTACTATCAGAGAAACTCATTTGATATAGGTTGAGCTTACATAATAACTTCAAACCTTCTCAAAATGTTAATTAAAAGTTACAAAAATTACCTTTGTTGCATGTTTAAAATGTTTCTTTGTGGGTTGATTCTTAGGAGACAGAGAAACTTCAGATGCTGGTAAAAGAGGAACCATCTCTCGACCTAAAGAAACATCAGAAGAATCATTCAGTCCATCACAGAAATGCCCAAAGCTCTGACTTAGGTCCACAGCATTTATTTTGTTATTTCTGCTTTCCATAACATTCTTTATAGAAGTACATGGCAATGCATCATATGCTCCTCGTCCTGGTATATAATCTGTGTCAACCTCAAAATCCCATTCAGATCTCTCTAAATCACTCTGTTGCATTGAATCATTTGCATGCTGTTTGTGATGTAAAGTTGAATTTCTTGCTCCTTTACCTTTAAAAAATAAAGGAAGCAAAACAAAACAATAATTAATATTGGCAGTGAATTTTATGGGAAAATGTAATCAATTTAAAAACATGCATTGGGAAAACTTATATTATTGCACTAAGAACAATTCTAATCAAATAAAAGAATATTTTAAATAATATATTCTTTGTTACAATGAGAGAAAATTTTGAGAGAAAATTCAGTTCAAACACAGAAACTTATTTCAGTCGTAAATATCGACACTTACTCAAACAAGAATATAAGATTTTGTAACAAATTCTGGAATAGCAATCTAATAATTTTGAATAGAAGTAGAATTATTTTTTTTAAAAAGAATACAATTTAAACACAGAAAAAAATTTCAATTTCAATTATTAACGCTTACTTAATACCAAATGCAGTTTCGAAAAATTACATTATTCTACCTATTTTGTTTCAGTAAGAAAGAAGATGTTGACTGTAAGTGATCAAAATGGCAGACTTAAAAAACTAACAATTAAAGACAATTTTGAAGAGAAAAACTAAGATGAAATTTAAACATGAAAGAATAGTTCAATCTTAACTTTTCAGCTTACTTAATCCATAACAGGGGATGTGCACAAACTGCTCAAAAGTTTATCTCATTACCCCTTTTCATTTTTAGGCCGATTGAATGGTTTTTCCGAATAGCTTTTTTGTTTTGTGATCTTGAACACCACCCTTGTTTATCAGTATCTTTTGGCAAGAGGATCTGGTTTAAATTTCATTGCATTCATTATGAGCGGTCTGCGAGACCTCACCTCCCTTCCAGTGTTACAATTTTTGGTAGTAATAGACATGGCTCTTAAGGTTAGGACCGGCGAGATGAACTCATTTATCTTATCCACTTTATGCCAAAGAAATATAAAATATTCTAGATGAGGTTGAGAGTTGTTTGAAATGTTCACAAAAGATACGCAATGAATGTTCTAAGAACAATGAAAGGAATTTTTTCTGGAAATAAGAATGCTATATACCAATAGTTAAGGTACTATCAAAATTTTCCTTTAATGTGATATAATCAATTTTCTGGTATTACAATGTTCTGTATATATTTAGCAATTAAAATACAGTCATTAATAAATAACAGATTCCTTTTAAATATGAGTATTAAATTTTTTACGGCAGCATATGACTTTTCTGGAAAAATGTTAAGACTCTAGCAAAATTTCCTCGAAAAAGGTATATTTTAATTCAAAATTCAAAAAAAAATAAATAAATAAAATCCTGTGTTAATAAAAGTTTAAAGATCATCTAAGGGAAATTACAGGATTGTTTCTTGATTACACATATTTTGAAAAATTTGCAAATAGAGGGGTCTTTGAGACCTCACCTCCCCGGTTACGTCCTACTTTTTCACCTTCAATGTTATGGGTTAAAATCAGATAAAGTTTTAAACACTATGCTTTATTTACCAGATTTTAACAAAGGAGGAGAAGCTGATGATGATTTTTCTTTAGTTGAGGATGCATTCAAACCAGGAATTTTCAAACTTTTTGGTCGAGTTTCAGCATGCTTAGTAGCACTTGGATTGCTAGAAGAAAAAAAAAGTTCTTCAATTAGTTTGCTTTTAGAAAAAAAAAATTTAGAAATTGCACTAAACAATGCAGAAAGCAAAAAATAAGCACAAACTATTAAAATAATATCAAATATACATAAAATAAAAGTAACACAAGAAAAAATGTGAAAATCTAGCATGGGGGAATAATTATGAGGGCTTTTTTATAGAACATTTATTTAAAAAGAAAACAAAACAAAAAGAAACAATTAAATATAATTATCATATATACTTGCATATAAATCAAGAAATTTAGTACAAAAAATGAGGTTAAAAGTTGGAAGGTTGACTAAATAAGAGGCTATACTTCAGAAAATTTTCCCTGCACAATTCTTTGGAAAAACAACCCCTCAAAAACATAAATATTTTCCTGATTTAATTTTACACGGTCTATCGACTACTCAAAAAATGTGGGATGCCAGGTTCATGAATATTTTTGATAATTGGTCATGTGAAAATTAATGCTCATTTTAAAATGAATGTAAGATAGCTAGGCTACTATGAAAAGTTTTACCAACTGTAGTTTCTCTACATTATCCAGGGAGCTGTATAATCTGCAGGCCTTAAAATCGGTCTGAAGAAAAAAGTTCTTTCAATCCGTGGATTCAAAAAGCAAGGTTGTTTTGATTTAACATACAATTAAAAACATGAAGAAATGATAACTTTTCAGGTATAATCAAAATTAAACAAAAATAAATAAATAATGATTTTTTGATTATAGTATGCTAATTACTTAAAGACAAAGGAACAAACAATCTACAGTCGTCCTTCACTACTTCACGCTTTGACTTTTGCTGCTTCACTACATCACAGTTTTCCTTTTTTTTTTTTCAAATACAGTAATCAGCCTTTTTAATGCACTTGTAAACTTTTTCCTACAAAAGAATAACTAAGTATGTCTTTTAAGTAAGGTAAACACTTCTGAGGGGCTGTAGTTGTATTAGTTTAGGGAAAAGAGGTATAAAAAAATTGTTGAGGAAAGTGTAGGGAATCGCTGTCTCATTTTAATTGTTAAACACTAACTGGAAAATATAAACCACTGTATTATTACTAGGGGATAAATTCATCTGTAAATGGTGTTCAACAATGTACTAGTTTTTTAAGTTGTATATGCAATACCTATAATGAGGATAAATCTTAGAGGAAGAATGGGGGCACATATTGACAATTAATTATCATAGAACAAGTTGAGCTATTTTCATGGATTAGTAGTGGTGTGTAAGAATTGCATGTGTGTGTGAAGTTTATTTCCCAAAAATTAACTATGTGATATCTATTACATCTAATATATTTCATTCTCTCATATTTTGTGCAATATAGTAAGTAATACAAATGTAATGGTGGCTAAGGGTGCTGTTTCATGTCTAGGGGCACTAACTATGTTAAAAACCTATTTAAATTGTCGTAAGTACGTTTTATGCTATAATTAGGAAATTATTAGGAAAATATTTGGTCCATAAATTAATTAGGAAAATATTTGGTTCATAAATACAGAATCCTATTTTGAGGAAATTCAGTTATCTTGGTAAAGTCTGGAACCAATTAACCGTGACAAACAAGGTTTGACTGTAGTCTGAAAATGGAGACTGCTTCTTCTATGACTGTAGGGTTGTTTATTTTATGCAATCTGAATCGCCTAAGAACAAAATTCATGTTATATAAAATTAACAACCCTACAGGCTACTAAACAGTCCCTATTGGTGAATACTGATATTGAGGTTCAATGCATTGGCATTGAAAAAAGAAAAAAGCACAGATAATCTGTACTTCGTTAGTTTTACTATTTTAACGGATGATCCACAGACAAGATGCAGGAAAATATGGTATATTAATTCAAAATAAAAACTACAATTAGCAAAAAATGTAATAGCCAAAACAAACCCTTAACAATAATCGTTACGGATTATTGTTAAGGGTTTGTTTTGGTCAGACAAAAAAATCTTTTTGTACAAAAGTATAAAAAATCGTTTATTTTCGATTGTAAACAATATAAGCCAGTGGTTAGGGAGTGAAAAAATATTGAATACAGAAGTAATTGGCGGAAAACTGGAAATGGTTTTAATCTATGCCGTGCGGGTCTCGAATGACCAAAATAAGTTTTCCCTCTTTTACTATGTGAGCTTTATCCACTGCGCCCAAATTAGAGACAAAAAAAGCCTGTTTTTTCATTAATGTAACAATTTCTGAAAAATAACTCTTACAATGGCCATGCATACAGTCAGAAATACAGGCAAAATGGTCTTATTTTTTGTATATAGGGTGTTCAGCTTTAACCTGCAAGACCTCTGTTTTCGCAACTGTTAGTCCTAAATGCTTACTTCCAGTTGCAAAAATTATCAAAATCAGCTGCAGAGTTTTTGGTGTTTGAAGCAAAAATAGAAATTAGACAAAAAATACAAAATTAAACTATTCATACTGGCCCCAGGTCCCATACTTATGTTTAGGGAAATAATTTTGCATGTAAGTAGATTACTTGTAGAGCTTAAAATTCTGAACAAAATGAGTGTCTACAAAAAAAAAAATTAATAGTAAGCGTACTACTGAATTTCAAAGTTTGGCTTAAATCACTAATCAAGTACATCAAACCAGAACGTACCTTTCCTACTTTTACTGGCCCTCCCGAGATCCTGTGGAATAGGCTGAACACTAAAAAACATTGACAATGCTTTCCTATCTACGGAAGCAGCTACACGGCTACGTGATCATCAAGTTAACATACTAGATGTTGCTGAAAACAACTGAAGGGCTCGGGGTAACAATGTGATTGAGTTTCTTGGTCTATATACTGCTTTGATATTTTCTCTAGCAATTCATTGTATTATTTTGTGTAAATTCTGACACACTGAACATCAAATAATGTTATTGCTCCAACGAAACTTAAACTCTATGGCTGGAATTTCCATGGCTGAGCTATAGTGCTAAGCATAATGGAGCCTATTTCATTCTGTTTCGACTAAGAGAAGGCAGAAAAAGCAAGATATCACTCAGCAGTTTCATACTGAACCCATTTCAGAAATACAAAAAAGGCAAGGAATGTTTTTGACGACCTGCTTCCAATGAACATCATAAACCAGCAACCATCAGTTTAGCTGACAGCATCAGGACATTTGAAAACCTAGAAGAATCAATTGGTATAAAAATGAATATTGAGTCCAAAGGAGAATTGAGGAACATTGTTTGTGTTTATACCCGTAATAAAAACGATTATATTATATGGCAAGCAAAATATTCCATTGCGAGGTCACTGAGCAAATAGGAACACACTGGAAGATGATGGCTCCGCATCACCAGTAAATGGAGGAAACTTTCATTCATTATTGAGGTTTGGCATTGATGCAGGAGATGCTTTTTTTTTGCATAATCACTCATAAAAAATGCACCTTGAAATGCTAATTTTATAAGTAAAACAATCCAGAATGAATTATTAGAAATTTGTGGAGAATTGATTACAGAGAAAATACTGCATTCTGTGGATGAGAGTTTTTTTTTTTTTTTTTTTTTTTTTTTTTTTTTTTTTTTTTTTGCATTTTAGCTGACAAAACCGCCTACAGCACAGCAGGAGCAGATGAGTTTTGCCATTTGGTATTGGGACATCCGTACGAAGAAAATTAGGAAAGAGTTTTTAAGTTTTGTGAAAGCTAGAGACTTAGTGGTGAAGGCCTTGCAGATCTGATTGTAAAAAACTTGATGAAACTAGGATTAGAAATCGGAAACTTGCGAGGACAAGGTTATGACAGCAGCTCAAATATGGCTGCTAAATTCAAAGGTTTCCATCCAAGCTTGCATTAAAGAAAAGCAGGCACTTGCTATTTGCATGCAGTGTGCATCTCACAAACTAAATCTTGCCATTTCTAAAGCCTGTTCTTTGTAGCATTAGAAATGCTGTAGGTATTGTGAAAGAAGTTATCAATGCTATTCGAGATTCTGCTAAAAGAATGAATTGGATGCAAGAAGAAATAGAGGAGCATCATCCTCAAGAAACAAGACTGAAGTTCACAAAACTATATGCAACACGGTGGATTGAGCGATATGACGCGATTTTGCATGTTTTCGATGCAATTGTATATATTTTTAAACTATTAGATGCAGAAGAATTGTCCTCCAAATCTTTAAATTAAATAGCATAAGCTCTGCAATTTGATTTTGTTATGACAGTCAACATACTTTCCATTACCTTGAGTTTAACGGTTTCATTATCACATAATTTACAAAGTCCTTCTTTACATTTAAAGCGGTGTTATGAAATAGTAAACCATGTTGTTGATATTTTCAGAGATTATCGATAATCATCAAATTTCTCAAAAATGTACTGAAAAGCATCACAAATGGCGAATAAACACTGTATTGAGATAACTGTGCCAAGGATTGTAACACCACAGATCCACATTACAGATCCAATACTTCAGCAACAAGTCCTGATGAATAGCATAAATTGAATTTATTTTTACCGTTTATTGATTTCATTATCTCAGGACTGGAAACAAGATTTTGGAAGCAATGTCTAACATTCATTGTAACAAGGAGATTCATCCTGAGGATGTATAAAATTAATTCACAAATGAAGCATCACAGAAAACTGCAGCTGCAATATTTTTCAGGAAAAATTCCTACGTTTTGTCATTCTCCTATTTCATTGAAACAAAATTTTCTCAACATTATGTATAAAAATGCTTATAAATTTCAAATTGTTATAAGAATTCTTATAATTCTGATATTAATTACTTGTGATGGATAAATTCAGCATTTTTAGATTTTACAATAGTAAACTTTTATCAAAATATATATCATTAATTTAGCAGTATATTATAAAATAGTTAACAGCTGTGAAATATGAATTAAATTGAAGAAAGTTCAAATTATAGTTTGTTTTTATTTCAATTTATAAATAATTTTATAACAGGAGGCATTATGCTGATCTCTCAAACTTGACCCCTCGTAAAATAATTTCTGGACATGCCCCTGTGCATAGCTTTCGGAAATGTATATCGGCCATTTAGACCAATAAAGAGACAACCTATTCAGCTCCCCAATATTTACTTTCTTTCAGCATAAATTGTAAGTATTGAGCAAAAACTAAAAGAAATCATTAAAAAATTTTTTTTGTCTTGCGTATCGCTAGGGTGGGGAAATTCCCAAACGTAAGCACTAACGTAGTATAAAGAGATGAATGACACTACACCCGGGTAAAAAGTTAGATTTTTATGAACTTGCAAGGTGAAAGAGAAAATTTCACACTGAGCTGGCTTCAAGTATTGTTCTGTTAAAAATATTTCTAAACAGACATAATGAGCAGTACATAAAAATAAAGAAAAAAGGGTGCATTTTAATCTTTATAGTAAATTGCTCACCTTGATAGAGAAAGTTTAGAAAAACCACTTTTGTTTATCAGGATTTTTTCATTTTTTATCAATTTTTCCATTTTTTTATTACTGGTTTCTTGAATGCAACAACCATTAGGTTTAGCAGTGCTCTAGAAAATAAAAACATTATAAAAGAAAAAAGAAAAAAAAAATGGTAAAAGGGAAGGAAGACAGACTTCAAAGAAGACTAGTATCATTTGTTTAGAACATGGAAATCTTGGATGATTTGACTTCTTTCTTAGAAGTCAAAGCAAACAAGACTTCTAGAAAACAGAAACATTATCGGTCGCGCTTAATCAAATATCGTCGGTTCTGCGAAATATTATTTGAATAAGCAGGGAAATTTTATTTACCTTTCTAAATTGACAACATTTGTCTTAAAACATAATAATAATAAACCAATTGCTACATAAGGGGAATAATTAATGTTGTAGGTAAAACGTTTTTGAAATAAAAAAATAAAGGACAAAAGAGTTTCATAATTAATTTTAAGTATGCATGAAAACTATAAAAAGTAACTTGCAACTTGAGCTATGGAATTTTTATTTTGCCAATTTTTTCACTACATTATTTTTCCAATACTCCATAATAGTGGACGAGTGGTTCAAGGTCTTTTGGGAACACACTTTCTGACTCCTTTTTTCTCCTCCTCGTTTACTGCTTTTTACATTTAATTTTCATTAATTTATTATTGTTTAAAATGTGTATATTTCTTTCTAATATTTAATTTAATTCTCGACTGCACTATCTATTTGTGTGTGTGTGTTTTGTAATGGCAAAGACAAGAAATTTCATGGAATAGTGGAAATGTTCTGATGCACGTTTCGTTTCTTGCCCGTTGTCGAAGAAAACTATTATTTTACATTTTTACGTCAACAATTTTTCCTTAATTTATTTCTAATTTTTTTTTTTAAATCAGAAGAAAAAATTGCGAAAGCTGATCAATATTATTTAATTATCCGGGGAAAATATTCGATTCAGAGGGATTTTTAACATTGCGTCTACGGGAAACATTTGGTTCCGGGACGTTTTATTCGTATAAGCGGGGTATTTGTTTATCTGTTACCCGATTAAGTGGGGTTGACAGTATAAGAGAAAAAATATCAGCTGTAAAAGTGAGGAAGACAAGTTATAATCATTTCAAGCTAAACAAGTAAACGCTTCTTTGTAATGAGGAATCTGGACATGAAAGATGTATTCTACAGTTACACCACCAGAACAGTATAAAAGTGCAATTCTAGTGATAGACATCAAAAGGTGCAGAAATTATAAGGGTTCACTTGTAAGAATCTATCAATTGGAAAAATGCAGATTTCCTACAAATTATTAGAAATCTGGCAGTGCAGCAAGATTTAATTATTATTTTTGTTCTAACCCTTGGCTCTGTAATTAAGGATCAGAGTTGGATTTTGGACGCCAAAAAGTAGTTTTTGATTTGACAGGGGTATAATACTGGCTTAAACTTCCAAAAACCTGTCGAAAACCTCCTAGCTTCAAAAATCCTAAGGGTTGAATGAACTTGTTGAAAAAACAAACAGTATGAGACCCAAATTTTTGGAATCCCGAAAACCTGGAACTTTTCCTTTAAAATAAATAAATAAAAAAATAATAATAATTTCATTATTATTTTTTTCATTTTATGTCCCAGTTCCAAAAATTTTAAATTGTTAACACTCAGTAATTGCTTGTAGAAAGCACTGTAATTTCAGTTCAGCATTTTTTATGCCATGTGTTATGCCTAAATAAGCATTTTACTATAACTGCACAGAAATCTTCTAACACCCCTTTTGGCTAACAATAATTCTTTTTCATAAGTATGCAATACAAAGCCTATTGAACAAAAATATAAAGTTATTTTTCAGAAAAATATGATTTAATTATTTAATTATTGTATTGATCGGTACATTGTAAAATAATAAAAAGCAACATCAGTGGACTATACTCATCTGCGGACTGCAAATCATCTCCAACTTTTGTTTTAGCAAAATGAAGTATACTTTCATTCAGAGCTGATTAAAGAATTAAATAAATTTATCATGAACATTAGCAAAACCAGAAAAAATGTGACAAGAACCACACGCCAGGATAGTTTTCACTAGTTTTTGAGTCAGAATCCAAAATCCATACAGGTCATGGTCCTGAGCATTTCGGATTTTGGGTCCCAAACTGTATAAAGTAGAAATTAGTAAGTCACCATACATTTTTATGAAATTTAATTATAGTATCGGGCAATTATCAAGCCTTCAAATAATTTTAATTAATAAAAATTACAGGTTTCAAATCTCAAAAATTTATAGTGAATGCAAACAACCATTTTGTGGTTTTTCTGTCGTTAATATTTAAAAATTCAAGTTAACATGCATTTTCGAAATAGTCAATGCGTATTAACTCTTGATTATTTTGACCAAAATTAAGAACATAAAGTATAACTATTTATACATATATTTGCATCCTGGTAGCAAATTAAAAAGAATTTTTACTTTAAAGCATCTACGAGCAGGAGCAATTATTGATCTGCTGAATATTTCTATATTCAATAAAACTTAGTATGTCAGAACATACTGAATTCCCAAATTTTTGTCTGAAATTAATATTCAGTTAACAAACTAAGTATTTAACTAAACTAAATGAGTTTTTAAGAGGGAAAAATTGAGATAAATACGGGTCATTAGACCACAAAACCACATAAACTACTGATTTCAATCATTTTTTTCAGAGTTTTATTAGTCATTTTTTAAATTAAAAAAAGAAAGAAAACTTTTTTTAAAGAAAACAACTGCTCCATAAATCTATCAAGCACCTTTGTCAGTGTTAATTTTACAGTGAAAGTTATTTTGCTTTTGATACTTTTTTTTTTCCCCGATTCTTAGAATGAAAAAAACAAGTTAAACATGTTCAGAATCTCTTCAATTTGCTCAGATTTCAGATGCAAAATATACATTTGAGTGCAAATGATTCTTAAGAAAAAGCGACTTGCATTTATACGACAAGCAACTTATGTTACAGTACATTTTATGTCCAAATATTAATCTTAAATTCAGGAATAATAAAATCTATTTTTGAACATATTCATCAAAAGTGCTTTTGGATGCACTAATGGTTGTCCAAAACAAATGATGAGTATACAGAATTCAAATGTTTTCATATAGCTATTGGCAAGTTTCATTAATCAGCTCAAAGCTGAGCAAAAAACTAAGCAGAAGAATTTTACGTCTTTGGAAAGATGTTAAATCATAAAAATGTTATGTTAGAACCAGACAATCCCTTAAAAGTTATAGGTGAGGGGAAACAATCATGTATGTTCTCCATCTCATGAGCCTACATCTGACCCCTCCCCTAATATTAGTTGAATTAATTATTTTTTGCCTTTTAGTCTATATAAGGATAATTATGCCATTGTTCAAGATTTTAACGTTCTTGGATTTTCATATCAATGAACACTAACAGCTTTATGGAAAAGTAGCTAGAAAAAGAAGCTTTTAAGCAGGGGTAGAAGTGACCGACTTGTCACATATAGGACAGTTTTCACAAAAAATATAGGACAAATATAGGACACATTATATGAATAATTATGCTTTGAAAAAGGAAATAATACATATCATATATTATTCAGTTATTCTTATCAATAATTTTGTTGAAAAAAAAAACCTCAAACAAAATATTTTACATGTATAATGACTTTCCTGTAGTTGAAAGAATAATTTTTGAAAAAAGTGTACTTTATAGACTAAATAACTAAACAAAATTTGAAGAAAGATATTTTTTTTCCCCTCACTCATGACCCAAGTACTAATTCCACTGTTCTTAGATTTTATATCTAAACTGAACCCTTTATCACTTGTATTAAGAACAAACAGAGCTTAAGAAGGATTTTTCTGACGTTTTCTTTATGCTTGAATGTTTTAGCATGCTGCCTCAATTGCGAAAATCCACTATTGCTTATGGGCACTGAACAGTTGCAAAAATGACAAAAAGCGATAAAATCATCTTTTCCTTTAGTGCACCATGCACCAAAATTTGTAGAATTAATGTCCTCCTGGTTCAACAACTCCACACGAAATGTTGTTAAGCGATGCGATTTCGCCATTATAATTCCACTTATTACAACAAACTACGTTTTAACATCATAAGGAACTAATTATTCCACGATCCCAAAATTCCACAAAAAGAAAAGATTGCAAAAAGAAAATTAGAACATTCCGATCAGAAAATGCACTGAACGCAAAAATATTTAGATTTCGATTCCGAGTCACAACTGACTACAACTGTATTTATGTCGAGGACTGCATACTAAGTGCCTTGCCTCCATTATTTTTATACCAATAGATGGCAGCACCATCACCGGATCGAACAGTTAATGAGAATTTAGAACTAGACCAGGAGCTAATAGCTACCTGGTGCTAGCACCCCCAGAGGTATCGTTTCACTTGGAGGACATTGAGATCACGAGCATATTTAACGTTGCCCAGTCCTCTTTAATGACAACGGTGGGTCTTCGACCATCGAGGTTCGAACTCAGGACCCTCCGGCCCCGAATCCGACACTATACCGATCGGGCTACCACGGCCCGAACGCAAAAATATACCAACGAAAACCATGATGGAAAACAAAACAAACGGCTGCTGCCCCCCCCCCCCAGTGCAAAATTCTAAAACCAACTTCAGCATTAGTTCTCGAAACTCCACCCACTATAGAGTGACGTCACACTGCTGTAGCTAATGAGAGAAGATGCCTATTGCAGAATTTAGTCAGTTGAGTTTTTTAATTTGAAATTCGTTTGAGCACGTACTTTCAGCGAAAAATCCGATGGCAGAAAGTTTATTTACTGTTCTTTTTAAAAGATATATATGGTATAAAACGGGAATATAGGAAATATACGACATTTTTGAAAAATATAGGAAATATAGGACGATTTTGATGCTTTTTTTGAAAATATAGGAAATATAGGATATATAGGACTACTTCGACCCCTGTTTTAAGCCATCATGCAGAGAAATTTTGAATCACTAAATCCCCAAATTCTTTCATAAATAAATTTTACTTTCAATAGTGTTAGATTTTGTCAATAAATGCCATCCATGTGAACTTTATTTATGTCTTAGTTGTAAAAAAAAAATATATATATATATATATATGACCTACCCTTTTTTTTATCTTAAAAAAATAAAAGCTTCTAAAACATGGCATGAAGTGCAAAAAATGAAGACTTACAAATCTTAATCATTTTCTCCTGCTTGATCAGTACAAAAAGGAATGAAACTTACGCCTGGATCTCTTAAATGTAAAGCAAGTTCAATAATATAATGTACATCAGGAATGTTTGGATAATGCATCAAATGCCTCAAGCAGGAAGCATAGTCACTTTGTAATACTGAAAGAATAGAATAGAATTAAATTTTAAAGAAAAATAATTAACTGAAGATATAATGCAAAGTGCTCAACTAAAAAATCAAACTTACACAAGTCTCTTATAATCATCAACATTGCAACAAAAATATAATCAACTAAATTAAATGATATACTATCAGCAAAAATGGCATCCCAAATTACAAGCAAGTCATGAATGGAAAATTCTCTTCCAAACAGCAGACGCAGCCATCGTCTAAAAAAAATTTTAAGGAAATTAAGTATGGTATTTAAAAGTGTAATAAAAGTAATAAAACAAAAATGTAATGATCATGAAACAGATTAATATTTTTGTAATTGTAAGTAATCAAAGTAGGGAAAGATGAGGAAACTAACTTTAATCTCTTACAAACTAGGTTAAAAAAAAAAAAAAGAGAAAAAAGAGATAAAAACCTTTTAATAATATGCTTTGTTTGCTTAACTAAATGAATGCACAAAGAAACCTGGATAATTGTGACATTTAATCACATATATAACAAGTTGTAAAAAAGTATTTTTCCCATCTTGCCCAATTCGTGCAGAAGATAAGGAAACAACAAGAACATAGCTTTAAAGCCACTTGTTACTTTGCTACTTTTGTCTTATCAGACCTTATTAATAACTTTCTCATAACACACAGATATGAACATTTGAGTGTGAACTGCTACATTGTCTTCACTTTTTAGCCCTGCACAAGAATTGTGGGTTCAATGCTCACATCCAATGCACTGTTCCAACCTTTTTCAGAGAATTCCCAGTGGTATAAACATTGGTCGGTATAAACATTGATCGTCACCTTCTTATCTGTCACTGAACCTAAAATGTTTTCTGAGCAAGAAAGCTTGTTGAAAAACTCTAAGTTCTCTACTTAATGACAATAATTTTGTGCTTTTTTAGTGCATTTTTTTGCTTTGATTTAGAAGTTTTGCAGGAGATTTTCCTTTAAATTTCTCATGTGCAAATGTATTCAAGACTTAAATGGAATAAAATATTGCAAATCAGAATAAAAACCATTCTTATCTTTAAATTCAATGATTAAAATATTCTTCTTTCTCCTTCTAAAACAAACTCATGAACATAAAATTATCCAAAAGTAGTGGGCAGTGGCACAGGCAAGGGGAGTTTGTGGTTAAAACCCCCCATTACAGTGCCAGTTTACATGAGGCGGTGAGAAGCAAAGGGATGCAAGTGAAAAAATTTAAAATTTGCAGATAATCAGTACAAATCAGTGGGGGCAATTCGTGAGGGGGGGGGGGCGACTGCACTTTTTTCATCATCAAATATTTCCTCAAGTTAACATTTTAATTTCAAACCATTTTGGGTGACATTACTCGAAGGTCACCGAACATTGCTTAAAATTTCAGTTTTAAAACTTCAATTTTGAAAATTTTCCGGGAGAAAATCTCCAAGCACACTTCCTCCATAATTTAAATTCTAAGATCTAAATTTGCATTATAAAGACTCCAGTTTAAGGGGAAAAAATCAGGAAAAGAATCCAACTAGATAGCATATAACTGCATTTTTAAAACTCCAACTAAGAAAAAAAATCCGGAGATTTTTTCTGAAGTCCCCAAAGGAAGTTCAAAACTGAGTTCATAGGATTCCATCATGTCAAAAAAAAAAAAAAAAAATTAAGAGAACCACCAAAACCTTTTGTTCCTCCTTAAATTAGTGAAAGAGAAGTCTGAAATAACGTTTTTAAAGACGTTTAAAAAACGTTTTAAACCTTAAAATTTCTAAGAGTGAACCCCAAACCTCTTGCTCTAAGTTTGCTGAAGATGGCTTTAATTTGCGTCCTTAAGACATCAGTTTAAGATTTTTTTTACGGGAAGAGCCTTCCTTATCCTTACATTACCAAAAACAGTCCAAACTTTTTCCTTTTTATTATTATTATTAGTAACAAGACTCAGTTTTTTAAAAAGAAACATTACGGGGACAACCCTGGAAAATCCTTTACATTCCCCAAACATTGACAACTCTATAAAAACGGCATTTTTAAAACTACAATTCCAAAACATTTACACGAGAGAACATCACAAGTCCTCCCCCCCCCCAGTTACTCAAGATAGCCTAAAATAATTTTCAACTTCCTTTAAAAAATTTGCCCCCCCCCCCCCCCCCCACTTTTAAGTCCCACTCGCCGACTCTGGTGCAAATGATAGCAGAACCTCACCTCTGGTTTGGGGCAAAAAATTGAACTAGTAGCTCTGATAAGTGCTGCTATACAGTGTGATTTAGAAAAAAATTTCAATAAAAACCTACCTAGGGTCTGAACTTCAAACGTGTTTTACTCAAAATTTTAAAATGTCAACTTACATCCCTTTGCTTCTCACCGCCTCGAAAGATTCATATATTATCCAAAATAAATTATCATTTTTCATACCTTTTTAGTTTTTATTACATTAATTAAAAAAATGTATTGCAGAGGCAGGATTAAGGGGGTTTTTGAGGGGACATTTTCCGTGGACGACAGCACCACCAGCAGGTGGAAAAAAGACTAAGATGTTCATTTATTTTCAATTTTATTGATATTAAAAACAAAGTTACAAAGACATCATTCACCAATGATTACCAGAAAAATAGGGCTTTAAGGTCTTTTCGAAAATCTTACGTGAGCCAGCCAGCAAACCTGTCCTCCTTCTAGCATCACCAAAGATTGTCTAAGCTAGTGGTTTTCAAACTACAATTTCGAAATACTTACGTAGTTCCGAAACTCAGTTCCACCTAACATCACAAAAGAATATGTCTGAAATTGCATTTTTTAACCCTTAACAGGGGAGGTGCAGTCTCACAGACAGCTCAAAAGTTCATTCGATCACCCCTATTTTTTTCAGTCCAATTGAATGGTGTTTCCCAATAGCTTTTCCTTTGTGACCTTGAACACCCCCTTGCTTATCAGTATCTTTAGGCAAGTGCATCGCCACCCTCATCCTCTGCCCTTACCTACTCTGAGCAATAATCCTAAATCAATCGTCATATATCAAAGGAGTGGAAGATCCCTCCCTCCCATCGCTGGTATGCGGCCAGGGTACTGGGCTCTTCTTTTCCCCTCAACTGCGATAGAGAGTCTAAATCGGCAAATTGTAGATTAGCAAGCGGACATACGAAGAGTCTCTCATTTTTTGAGGGCAGAAAAACTTTTGCGGTCTGCTCTAAGTGCAGGGTTCAGCAGGCCTCAGTCAAACACATCCTGGACTGCTTGGGACTTAACAAAGAAGACTTATATGCCTCCCCTCTTCTTTCCTCCCCAAAGCTCCTCTTCCTCTAACAGTGCCCCCCAAACCCAAATATCATTTAAATTTGAATTACTTTAAAGCTATAATTCAGAAAAATGTTCGAGGGAGTACCCCTTGACCTCCTATTTCTGCTCAAGCCGGCACTTATAACTAAGATCATATTACTAATGAAAAGGTGTAATTAAACTTGTTGTCATTTTAACAAATGATATATTAGTAATATTCTCAATTTCTTTATTCACAAAAGGTTTATTTGAATGTTGATGACGTTAAAATTGAAATCAAATATAAAGGGCAACAAAAATTTGTTTCACCAAAAAAAAAAAAAAAAAATCGCCCGGCAGTCACAATTTTAGACTGTTTACTTTGGGAGGCAAAGGGAAATGGGAGCAAAACGGGTATACAGTCAAAGCACGCCCCCCCCCCCCCCCCCTACAAACTGCCACCCTCGTAGTTCACCAAGACTGAAAAAAATTTTCGATATAGAAATGCAATACAAGGTTACGCTGATTTTCGATAGAAACTACATCCTTGGTCTAATAATATTACTGTTTAAAACAACATGTTGAAAGACCATGTTAAACAATTCAAACTTGGAAATAAGCCCTTTAGAAGAGTATGTCCATGACGAGGTACAGAGGGAAGACATATAAAAACACCTAGACTATCCACCAGGTAAAAGTGTTCAGCTTTCTTATCTCTTTTTATGTTTAATCCACCCCCTGTCACACTCAGTGACCAAGGAGCATTATTTCCAACATCTCCAAAAATATTTAACTTGTTCTTATGGGTTCTCCCACCTCTTTCAGCGATTTCATTTGAAGGTAATTCCATAAAAAATGAGCAAAGTTCACAAAAAAGTGGTGGCCGCATGGTAACAGATTTTTATGAAATTTGGAATACAGGTTTCTTTTATGCCTATATTAAAATATCTAAAATATTTTGGCTAAATATTTTTTATTTTAATAGTTACATGCAATTGAAAATTGGTCAAATTGAACGGCATTCTCATAAATGCTAAATGTTTCATTTTTGAAGGTTTGTATTTCATTAACTATTTAATAAAAACATAAAAGTTATATATAGCTGTAATCTATGGAGTAGGGCAATTCATCTGATATGAGTAAAATTTTCAAGGTTATTATAGTTAACTTTTAACCGAATTTCAAAAGCGGAAAATATTTCAGTTTTCTCATAATTAAGCAATATATTTTTTAATCTCATGCTTTAAGGAATGTATTAGTTTTGCTGAAACTCAGATCCAATAACATGCTATTAGTTTTGCTGAAACTCAGATCCAATAACATGCTAAGTGTCATAAAAGAAATACCTTACTTTTGAAGTTGTATATTAACTCCTTTTTGTCATCAAAATCAGCTTTGAACTTAGTGACATTTTGTAAAATGGCAATTTTCCCCTTCACATAGGCCCAAAAATTTAAATGAGGGAAACCTTCGACAATTTTCAAATTTTGCAGGAACATAAACAGTATTTCTACTATTTGCTTTAAGAAATTCAAAATTGGTTTTTGATTTTCAAGTTTTAAAAAAAATTCAGAACATAAGCATTTTTTTGTGTTTTATGTGAAATTATGAAAATTCAAAGAACTAGATAAATAAATACATGATGCAAAAGCAAGCATATCTAACATCATTTCAATTTTTTGAAAAATATCTACTAGCATGGTGCGAAATTTATAAAACAATTAGTGGATAAAATTTATATCTTAAGCAATAATAATAACTTTAACAAATGCATCAAACGATTTTTTTTTTTTTTTTGCTCTCTGCAAAAGTTTTTTCAATCTGGCTAAAAATGCGTGGCTCAATTTTTGTAGGAAAATAGAGTTGAAGACATTAATAGTAATTTCATTAATATATTTCAAGAAGTTACAGACATCATTTTTAATAGGTCATGTATACCATAGTAACGGTCCATGTGGGTTAACTAACTTAATAAGAAAATCACTTATCTGAAAAGATATCGAAGCATAAAATCAATGTGTAAAAAACCATTACCCAGCCACAAATAGTTGTTATATATATATAGCAAACAAATAAAATTATTGATGTTGGATTTAGCCTGATCTGTAAACTCTTTCTCTTTAAACATATGCTTCTTTCACTGATGATTGAGATAAATCAGAGACTAGAAATTTAGGTGTTCAATTCTTCATTGAGCTGAAACGATGATGATTTCATATCTCCAAGACAGCTATGGGTACTTCAATAAACTGTTATTGAGCCTTACTTTTAAGATTGATAAGTTTTATTCATGAGACAAAAAAAAAATGTGATTGTAGCAGTGTCATATGCATACTTGTTCTGACGGATAATAGTTTGATAGTTTTATCAATATGCTATAATATGCATTTTTGCCACTGTTAGTAGAAAGAAAAGTGATCTGCTTTCCATTGAAAATTAGATTCATTGTGTTGCAAATGTTGTTCAACTGGCAATTTTTATTCTGGACAGAAAAGCTATAACTAAAATAAACGAGTTTTTCTACCAAAGGAATTCATTTGTTTCAAAGAACTTGGCAGCAGGAGGGTTGAAATAAATGGGTGTATTTCGTCAAATATACTTATTCATGGATAAAACAAATTTCTTCAAACTCATAGCTCAGGGGAGAACTGATAAGATGTACAGGAATTTGTGCAGACGTTTTCGAAGCAATGCTACTTGGTGGTGAGAGGCAGATTAGCTGGTGAATAGTCAACAATAGTACAGTAAAATTAGGCCAAAAAATGGTCAAACCCAAACATCCAAAAAAAAAAGGTGAAACCTATTGCAAATTACTTCTTACCCTTCCAGCAAGAAGGGGTAAAAAGTCCCAGCACTTTGCGCGTCGGGTTTTTGGGGGGAAGGGGGGGACGAAATAATCCTCTATTTAAATAAAAATAATTTTTATTACTTAAAAAAAAATCTCAGACCTCGCAGAAACCACCCTATAATAGTAAAACAATAAACTGTCACAGAAAAAAATTCTAATTAACAGGGGTGCACAGGCGGAGGGGGGAATGGGGGGGGTCCATGGAGCAGCTTTGCTCCATTGGAATTTTTAAGGCAGTTTTTTTAAGGGGTATTTCTTTCTTTTTTGAGGACTTTTATTCTGGATGGGTACTCTGTCACACTTAAGGGGTGCGCCATCGCTTTGAGGGGGGGGACCCTGAATTTGCATTCTAAAATCAACTATTGCAGTGAAATTCACGAAAAAATTTCCCCGACTTAAACTTTTCCGAAGAACAAAATGCCTCACAATGATATGGTAATGTCAGAATGATAATTCTAAAAGATCTAAGCGAGCTCAGTAACCAAATTATTTGTGACTGGAGTTATTAAACTGTTTAGATCGCTGGAAAACAAAATTCCTATGCAGCATAAAAAAAGTCCAAATTGACCAAAGTTTCTCTACTTCTTCTTGATTAATTTACTTCAACTTTTCTACAATCTTTTGCCATCACCGTAAGGGTGGGACAAACCGGAATTGCCAATAGTGAGACGGGCAATGCTGCAATTCTGCACCCTCTAAGTCGGTGGGGGTTCTCATTTGCTAACACCAAGCTGCCTCTCTTTTACGCAGCTGGTTATGTGAATTATGCTAAATATGCGGACATATACTTGCAACACTATCTGAAACTTTTGAGTACATTATGCAATAAAAAAATTTTTATCACATCAAACATCAGCCAAAACATCAGCTATCCAACGATCTAACGCAGTGACAAATTCAGGTGGTCTAGAACCTGTAGTGATTCAACGATAGAACAAGTCTTGATGAGAGCAATGAGCAATACTACAATAGAATGCTATATTTACACCTTTTTGTCTCCCAGTTTGGAAATCACAATCCATTTCTAAAGCCCCTAGAAGTTTCTTCCCTCTCAAGTTGGTAGTGGTATTGCTCGCTGATGATAAGGTGAGTTGCGATGAGACCTTTAACGTTCGGGTAGTAACATCAAAGGATATTGAAAGGCAAACAATTTTGTGGCATTTCTTTGTAAAGGAGGTAAGCAGTTATGTTTTTAGCTTCTGTTATCTGTAAAGATGTGTAAGCCCAAACCATCTTTTACACTAAATGGTATGAACAGTAAAGATGGAATAACAAATTGCTAAAAACTTCTGGTACGAGTTCTGGTATGCTGATCCTTTATCAGTATTCGATGAATCTGGTTTCAGAAGGAAAGAAATCCTGTATCGTTAAAGTACTATTATCTGAAGCAAAAGGTTCATTCAACATCACAGAACGAACAGCTGGTGTCATATATGAGGCAGTGAGAAGCAAAGGGATGTAAGTGGACATTTTCAAGTTTTGATTAAAACGCTTTTAAAGATAAGATCCTAGGTAGGCTTTCATTGATTTTCTTTTCTAAATCATGCTGTATAGAAGCAACTACCAGGTCTACTAGTACCATTTCTTGCCCCAAGATAGAGGAAAGGTTCACCAACCATTTGTACTGGTTATCTCCAAATTTTTAATTTTGCCACTTACATCCCTTTGCTTCTCACTGCCTCATATGTAATAGATGGAAGATACCTGCTTGATCATATTTTCGGTAATGATATGTAAGCTTCAAGGAAATATGTCAGCATTACAGTGTATAGATCACTTGTAAGTATGGGAAAGCTAGTGTCATTTTTGATGGGTGCAAAGAAAGCACCCCAGAAATATAATCTGCATCCTATTACAACAGCCAAGTCTTCTGCTCTAGAAGACTTTCTGCGTCTCAAATCTTGTGCTTGCTCTGAAGGATTCATTGGATATAGAGAATGTTTGAAAAGTCTGAAAGTGTACTGAAGTGCTCAATTATATGAACAAACTGTGTTAGACATAGCTGCAACAATAACGATTTTGCTGAAGATCTAGATTCCAAAAAACATCTTGATAATGAAGACTTTTTGTTACAAGCTTAGGAGAAATCAATTGAAAGCAAAAAACAGTTCAGCGTTATTTTTCTGGCCATTTAATCAAATGTGCACCATCAGAGGGGGTGGGGGGAAGGATAATATTTTTAGTATATAATTTCGTTTTGGGACGTGAGCTACTGTTCTTATGGGGTGGACAGTCCTGATTTAATGCATTTTAGATTTGCATGAAATAATACTTCTACTTGAAATAAAAGGGGGGGGAGGGGGGTTGAGGATTTATTTTATTTGGCAGAGGGGGGGGTGCTGTAGCTTTGAGAGGAGGTGCACCATCGCTCTTGGAGGATGGACACACTTGATTTCTAACAATTTTCTTAGCATAAAATAATGTTTCCATATGAAATGTATGGAGGGGGGGTTCGGGGGTACTGCTTCGTTTTACGGGGATAGGGGGCTCTGTAGCATTGGTGGGTTATGTCATCCCTCTTGGGGGTCAAACACCTTTAATTTCATGCTTTTAAATTTAGTATAACATAATATTCTCACTTTAAATTTACTTTAAAAATTCTGGAAAAATACCCAAAACATTAATTTTTAAATGCCCCCCATTCCAAAACCCGACGCACAATGGGGTGGGACTTTTTACCTGTTCTTATTGGGAGGGTAATCAACAATTTGCACCAGGTTTAGCTTCTTTTTTTTGGATGTTTAGGTCCGACCCCTATTTTTACTGTACTACAAGTAGAGGTGTAGCTGAAAGGGATAAGAAATCTGGGCACTTACCTGGTTTCTAATTTTAAGTGCATGTGTAAGGGGAATGAGTGACAGGTTCGAGTGAAGTGTCTCTGATTTCCCTCTGTGGCATGTGGTCGATCCCTGGGGTAAATTGTTTATCTGCCGTCATGAACTGTTCATTGTTTGACAAAATCTTTCAAAATGGCAGTTTAAAGATTAATATTATCGTATACAGGAAGCAGTTTCCATCGAAAATCAATAGCAGTTGGTGGACAGCGGGTTGGTGGTTTAAAGAAGGACTTAGTAATACATTTTTATACACAATGTGGTTTTTTTTTTTTTTGCCATCTTTCCTGGCAAACTAAGACGGTGGCAGTTTAACAAGGTTCGACTATTTTATTCAATAGTTTTCATTCTCAGTTCTTTTGTATTACTTCATTTTCTTTTGTTCTATTCTCTTGTTAACTTTTACTTCTACACACTAGATATACGTAAGCAGTGACTAAAATATACTATTAATTTCTATGTGATGATATCTGTAAAAAACAAAAAGTGAAAATTCAATAAGAAAACACTTTACTAAATTTTTGATGTTCTATGCACAAGCATTCATTTTAAAACTTGCAAGTGAACACATTAATGAAACTTTTTATAAAGCTTAAACGTGTAACATTTAAATATATTCTAAATAACTTTCAGTAAAAAAATCTAACTTTTCAAAAATGCAAGTATAGGAATGCTATTTTTTGAGTTTTGCACAAAAATTTTCACTAGATTAATGCAGTAAAAAATCTGATTTGCAATTACAACTGTAAAAATAATGACCAGTAACAGGTTCTGGGCTTAGTTGGGCAGGTCCTAGCCAGTCTATAAATTCCCAATGAGATCAAGAACCCTCTTAAAACTAAATGCAATTTGCAATTTTTGTGCATAAAAACATTGGTAAATCATTCATTTAATTTTCAAACACAAAGGTATTTATTCACTATGCTCTTAAAATTATTCACCTATTTGCAATAACAGCTGCTTTGGACAAACACAAATTACAATTTCAATCATTTCTAATTCCAATACTTTGCTTGAAAATCAAAATTTTCTGAAATAAATTCAAAAGTTAGTTTGTTTTTTGCTGTTTTTCAGTAATTTAAATTTTGTAAAACCATGACAATAAAATGTTTTACTCATGAGCACTACAAGAAATGTGACATGAATTAATCCAATATGCATTCTCTTAGTTCTATTGACTCAAAATTAGGTTTAAGAAAAACTTGCTTGCGGATTGAGTTTAACTTCAACTGCTAGTTATAAACAATTATTACTTCTGTTCTAATTAATTTAGAAGCTTGGAACAAATGTCATCTTATGGAGAAAAATCAAGGCTTGTAATTGGCATACAATGTTAATATGTGCAAGGATGGTTTAGCACCTGATTATGATATTTGTGTGAAAATTTTGCTTAAAAAACCTTAAGCAAGTAATAAAAAATACAATACTGTTTCATATGATTTAGCCAAATGAAATTGGCCATTTCAAATTAGCATGAAAAACAAAATGCACCTCAAATACAGACCTTTTAGTTCTTACCAAAAATGAAAATCTACTAAGGCACATTTTTCTATATAAGAACTACAAACTAAATTAATCACTCATAAAATAATAAAAATTACTTTTTTCTTATTGATGAAAACTTACATCCCATAAATTTGAGGGGTAATCTCCAAATTTTCCAAATATAAAAATAATTCAACATCATGATGCTTCAGAAGATGGTCATATATCTTTTTCAATTTGAATCCCAAAGTGTTACCTTGGCCAAAGTTAACAATTTGACTAAAAGGCTCTGCGCAAACTAGTGAATCATTCTAAATGAACAGAGAAAAGACAATGAGTTTTAAATCAAACTCCAGGAAAGTAAAACCAATGCAATCTAAAAAGAAAAAATAAAATAATTTCCAACTTCTAAACACACACAACATTCGAAATAGAATTAACACTAAAACATGTATATGATATAATAATAAAATTTCAAAGAAAAATTATTAAATTATCAGACTGATAAAAATATTTACATTATTTTTTAAAAATCAGATACTCTATGCCTGAGGAAGACATTTTTTGAATTCTCCAAGAAATTTTTACTTATAAAAAATGTGTATCTTGATACAACAACAAAATAGCATGACACAAAGAAGTAAACAAAAATAATGAAGCGTTCAGGTGACAAAACATTGTTGCCTTTTTTGAAAAGTTAAAAAATATGATGAACCAAAACCGATGGAAACATTTCCGGAGTTAATAATCCGGAAATAAAAATTCAGACGATTATTTCAAAATATATTTTTTTACAAAAATTATAAGAAAAAAAAACAGTATCACAAGTGCTAAAAACTTTGCTTTCAGTTAAATGATACAGGTTTCCTAAATATTTTTAAAATTAACTACAACATAAAAATTGAAATTAGTGATTCACCAGTAATTGACCATTTAGTGGAAGTTTCTGCAAGTGCTAATTAATTTTACAGGAAAAAAATAGAAAGGTTTCTATGTGTCAATAAAAGTATCAGGACTAACAATTGCTAGTCATTTTTCTGTTTTAGTAATTATTTCTCAAATTATTTTCAATAGTAGTTAAAAGGGTAGATTTTGCCAGTAATTGACCATTACCTCTAGTAATTCAGCAGTGTCCGTCAGTAATTAACCACTTTTTAAAACACGGCAAAAACTAAAATCTATACTATTAAAACGCGACTGTATGTATGTCTGTATTAGAGATGGGCAATGTCTTTCTTTTTAATGATCTGTTCATCAGAGGATTGTTCAGTCTTCTGACCCGTTTATTGAACTTATTCATTTGAATGACTTCATTCATTAAAAATGCTGCAAGTGATCTCTTTGCAGGACATACCCATGTACATTCAAAATGTTTCATTCAATCAACAATATTCTTTTGAAGAAAAACAACCAGAATTGCCTAAAAGTAAGAAAATATGCCTGCAAAAAATTAATCAAAAATATTTATTTAGGTTCAGATGTATAAAGCCTATTAGATACCAATAGACCATATGTGACAAAAAAAGTAACAACAAAAATATCGGTAGCACAGGCGAGGTAACAGATAATTTAATTTCAAAAAAGGACTCACCCGAATGTTGGGGAGCTTCAAATTATCCTTTAGTACCCACAGGAAAACATCAAAAAAAAAAAACACAGCACATATTAAAATGAGGAAAAAATTAAAAACTAATAATCCCAATAAAAAATTCTCAGGATACTGAATGTAAAATTGGAGACTTAGAAGTCGCCAAGCTAGTAAAAAAAAAAAGCCTAATTAATAGGATGGTAGTTAACAGGGATGTTATAGATAGATTGAAAAGGATCGCCAGAGAGAAAATAGATAAAAATAATTTTTAGAAATAGTTTTGGCAACACAAAGTTTGAGAAGGATTTTAACAAGTGCGTGGGATTGGAAGTGGAAAATCCAAACATTTTGTTAGTAGCCTAAACAAGTTTCAGAAAGTATTACTAATAGACACATTGAAAAAATGTGCAATGAACTACAATGGTTAAAGAAAAATAGCAAATAAAGCAGAAACTAAAAATGGTTCGAAATGATATTCTACTGCATTGAGAAAAATGAACTTTGGGATTGATTTAGAGTTAAAAATTTGAAAATGATAGTTGTTGTACTGTGGGAAGCCAAATTATTAGGGACACTTCTCAATTTCTCAAGTTCAGGCTCACTTTTTGAAGAAATAAACCAGAAACCACAATTTTTTTAATTCTGAATTGCTACTGGTATCATTATTATTGTTTTTTAGAAGTGGCAGCACTATCTGTCTGCTTCATTTTACAAATATTTGAGGTTATTCCACTTTTAGTCTCTAGTAAGAAAAAACTGCTGTTGTTTTGAGGTTATATTAAGTATTCTATAATTATTTCTTCTAAAGTTTTGATGTCTGCTATAGTTAATACGTAATTAACAATTATTAACTCATTGATGGTTTTGAACGTCCTAGTGAACATGTTTCAAAAGCATTTTACACTTATTTTTCTGATGCTAAATGATCATTGTCAAATGGCCAGAGGTGCAGGGTGGTAGCTAGACATTGATAGAAGGTAGGGCACTTGATTTACATGGCAAGTTACTCCAAAAAAAAATCATGGGGAAGAACTTCAAATACAAATGTGACGACCGGCAACAGGCTCTGGGCTCAGCTAGGCTGGTCCTAGTCAATTTATAAGTTCCCAATGAAGATTGATGGCCCTCTTAAAGCTATCCACCCCCTTGCTTGTTACCTCTTCTTGCAGTAAACTGTTCCAAGTGCCCACGACCCTACTAAAGAAGTAGTTTTTCCTAATTTCCAGGTTAGCCTGAGATTTGAATAGCTTAAAACAATAACCTCTCGTCCTGCTTTCTGTGCAAAAATTTAACCCCTTATCATGTTTCATTTTGATAAATTTAAGCAACTGAATCATGTTCCCTCTGACTCTCCTCTGCTCTAGGTCAGGGCTGTTTGACTGGCGGTCCGCGGGCGGCATGCGACCCGCCAACACATATTGTGCTGCCTGCTAACTTCTATAAAGCATATTTCTTTTTTCGACATTTTATAGTATCACTAGTGGCACCCGCACGGCTTCGCCTGTAATAGAAAAATTAAAGGTCTTTTGGTTCGCTTGTATATTTACAAATGATGTATGGTGAATTTTCTCGCCAATTGGCTTGTACCGACGTTACAGTTCCACGTTATGATAATTTCGTATCTCGCCAATTGGCTTGTGCCCATGTTACGATTCCACGTTATGATAATTTCGTAATTTATGATAATTTTTTGTTCTTAAAATTTGAATAAAAAAAGAACCACATCGAATTTTCGAAAAATCGCTTCGAGGTGCACACCCCCATGCTACATACTAACTTTGTGCCAAATTTCATGAAAATCGGCCGAACGGTTTAAGCGCTATGCGCGTCACAGACATCCTACGGACATCCTACAGACATCCTACAGACATCCTCCGGACAGAGAGACTTACTGCTTTATTATTAGTAAAGAAGAAGCATCTGAGACAACCATTTTTGGTCAAGACGGGGTCCCTGAAATTCTCTCGATCGCTCTTTTACTCCTTTTATTGTATTGGGAGAAAAAGGTACAGGACATCTACAGGTCAAGGTTAAGCAGTCCTACGCTGGTGTTCAAACGAATTCTCCCATTCTTTTGGTGCCCCCCTTTCTTGGTGCCCTGGGCCTGTGCCCCATGGGCCCATGCCTTAATCTGGCCCTGGGTAAGAGGTTATTGTTCAACTTATTTAAACTGCGGGCCACCAGGTGATCAGTGACCAGAATTCTGGCCCATGGGCTCTTTGCAGTTGGACAGCCCTGCTCTAAGCTATACATATTAAGCCTATTAAGTCTGTTACCATAATCTAAATCTGAAAGTCCCCTTACTAGTCTAGTAACCCTTCTTTTTGAACTCTTTCCAAAAACAAATATTTTTTCTGAGATAAGCAGACCAAAACTGAACAGCATACTTCTAATGAGGTCTTACTAAACTCCTATATAAAGGCAGAAGAACCTTCTTAGATTTGTTTGAAATAGATCTATTAATTAACCCAAGCATTCTGTTGGCTTTGTTGCTTGCAATGCTGCACTGTTGACTAAACTTGAAATCCTGATTTATTAAGATACCCAGATCAATAACATTTTCTGCCTCATTAATGACCAAATCCTGTAAATGATAACTCGTAGGGGAGAGTCGGTAAATGCTGTATGGCTGGTAATGCCGTACACTGTTATTTCTGAAAAATGCTGATAGGTAGCAGCACAGTATCAATCCCGCCTAGTCTTCTACTGAACCATAAATGTTTTGTTGTTGCCGCGAAGAATTTCACTAGAAAACTGCGGAAATATTTGTGATTTAAGGTTTGTTCAAATTCGTAAATTTTATTTTAACTTTGTTTGCTAGCTGCTAGAAACCACCCAGTTCCATTTTATATGTGTCTTGGATTTTTTTTTTTTTTTTTTTTTGATAGTTTAAGCGATTTATTTAACGGTTAAGTGGCAGATGAAATCAATAACTGCTTCATTTAAGCATGCTTAGGCTTAATGAAGCAGTTATAACGAAAAAAAGGGTAAGGTTGGGTAACTCCGTACATGGTGTATGGCATAATCCACCAGTGTACGGTATTTGCCTTCGGGCATGTTTTATCTGAAAATCTTAGATTTAAGCTTTTTAAACCATTAAAAAATTTTATTTTTCCCTTTTTAAACTAAAGAGTGTTATTACACAAAGAGTTGTTAGATTTCATGCAATATTTTAAACACACCCCACGAACGAGGTTTATCCGCCCTTCCCACCCCAAATAAAATTCTGCGTACGCTAGTGAGCACATTTATTTCCCTGTCAACTACTGTCGATTTTTTAGAGAGTGTTAAATAGCCAAAAAAGCATATATCCCTGATTCTACGGCCAGTACAAGGGGTAGTGATGCATTTTCTGTCACATTTGTCTCCGCAATCTGCTTTCCGTTAAGGTCAGTAAGTGCGATCTTGGGGCAAGTGCGGCTTAGGTTAATAATCAGAAACCGGTAATATCTGCAAGGCTGCTGCCATCTGGGTAGCTTGGTAAACGTTATTACTTTGCACTGCGTGCATTAGATCGCGCTATTTGAATGGTAACTCTACTCCCTCCCTCGTTTCCTAACTTTTCTCATTTCCACTACATTGCCATGTTGTTATGGTTCGAGAAATCATCGTTTCTTCTGTTGTTCTTCTCACTTTTTCGTGCTTCCAAAACGTAGGTACAACTATTTCATGTCTATTTTTCGTATTTTTAAAGCTGAGATTTATTATTTTTTACTTTAAAATCAATTAATTTTAGTGCTGCACTAGCCCCAGAAAATTATACGACTGGGAAAGTGTGGCCCGAAAAAAAGGGGCAAGTGCAGCCTTGCATTTTTTGGGGCTGCACTTTCCCATTAATCTGGCAATGTTCTTTTATGACAGATATAATTTGCTTGCAACGATTTAATGAAGCAATGTAATTAATTTTTAATCCCTGTATCTTTGTCTAACTAACAATAAGTGTCACTAGTCTATATTGCTCCAATTGTTTTTTTTATATTTTTAGTAAAAATGGTGCGGAATTACAAAAGAATAACGTCAAAAGCTAGCTCCTACCAGTCGGGAGGGACCTTATGCTGCTTTAGAAGCGATACGTTTAGGTGCCCTTACCTGTAAAGGTGCAAGCCGGCATTTCAAAATACCGCGGGCAACATTACAGGATCATCTGAAAGGTCGGCGTGGAGTGAAGTCCAAAACGATGGGCCGGCCACCTGCAATATCTGTTGCAATAGAACGCATGATTGTCGACAATCTGAGGCACATGGAAAGGTATGGTTTATACCGCAGAGAGGTCATGGATCTTGTAGGGGAATAAGTCCGAAGGAACACTATTTCAACACCATTTAACAATGGAAATCCATCTGCTGATTGGTTTACTTCCTTCATTCACCGCCACAGGCTGTCCATAAAGAAACCCCAGGGGGTTGAAATAGCCAGGAAACGTAGTTGCGATCCGTTTATCATTGAGGATTATTTCAATTTACTATTGAAAACGTTAGCTGAATTTGACTTATAAAACAAGCCTTATAGAATTTGGAACCTGGATGAGACCAGTTTTTGTAAAGACCCAAGCAAGACTAAAGTTGTTGGTGCAGTAGGAGCCCCATGCACTAGAACAACTAGTTCTTCTGGTAAAGAAAATGTTTCAGTTCTACTAGCGTGCAATGCTTCAGGAGAGAAAGCTCCACCTTTGATCATCTTAAAAGGAGAAAACGTTTGGGATCAGTGGACAGTTCCTGATGGAAGGGGATTTCCTGGTACCACATATGTAGCCACAAGCAATGGCTGGGTGGAAACAGAAGTTTTCATCAACTACTTCGAAAAAGCTTCATAAAGGCTGTAGGGATTGAGAGGCCAGTTCACTTAATTTGTGACGGGCATTCAACTCATGTTGGTCTAGATTTAGTAGAATTAGGAAGAAAACATAATATAATAATTATGAAATTATATCCACATTCCAGCCATATACTTCAGCCCCTGGATTTATCAGTTATGAAATCACTGAAAACTTGTTGGGACACATCGCTGACATCATGGCAAAAGCATCACTTTGGCCAAAAGTTACTGAAACAAGAATTTTCGAAAATGTTGGGAAAAATTTGGGAGGAAACTGACAGTAATATAATCAGAAATGGGTTCCATAAGGCTGGTATTTTCCCATTCAACTCCTCAGTAATTCCTGAAGATAACTACCATCCTTTGGCCTTGAGAGAAGATAGAAAGAAGCCAGAACACAGAAGAACTCAGCGCCAGCACCAGATAATGAAAACTCTGATCAAATTACAAATAACATATCGCAATCTGCAACTCTACAACCTCAGCCAAGCGTTTCTAATAATACTTCATCAACATCAAGTCATATCACGTCATTTGAGGAACTGCTTCTTGACACAATTAAGTGTCATTCATCAGCAGGCCCAAACAAAAGGCGCAAAAAAATTGCAATGGGAGCTGAAGTTATCACTAGTGATGAAATTGTGGAAAGAATGAAAACCAAAGGTGAAGAAGAATGCAAAAAAAATTTCAAAAAAAATACGAACATCCGAAAGAAATTATTCGAGGAGGAAGAAAGTGACGATAATGAAAATTTGAGTTTAAGGGAAGATTCACATGATGAAATGACAGTCGAAGAAATGATTGCCACAGAGCAAAAACAGCAAGAGGATATCATTCAGTGGGGAAGGCATCCAACGGAGAGAAAGGTAGGCAACTGGGTTTTTGCGAGATTTTCTACAAAAAAGATGACTAAACATTTTGTAGGACAAATTACTAATATAAAGGATGATAATTACCCTGAAATTAAATTTTTGAAGTTAAAAACAGCTAGGTGTTTAGTTATCCTTCAAGAGACGACGTTAGCGAGATCCAAGACGACGACATTGTATCAATCCTTCCAATTCCCTCTTCAGATCATAGAGGAAATTTGATATTCCAAGTAACGTTTTCAGAATATAATATAAATTAAATAGTTAATTACTATACTAAGTGTACTTATACAAAAAAATATGTTCAAGTTCGCCAAAGACATGTTACCTTTTGTCAGTTGTATAGTTACCTTTTGTATTATTAAGTTCATATTTTATACGTTCGTTGATATTCAAGTTTCAAAGATTATTCCCTGAAGTGCAAGTTTTATTTTTGTTTTTTCAAGCTTATTAGCAAAAGAAAAGTTATCTTTCATGTTCTTTATTTAATTTAAAATAAAAACTTTATAATTTTGTTTAATAATCCATTGTTCCTTGAACGTTCTTCATTTTATATTGACAGGTATCGTTAGGAAAAATGTAATAACTTCTCAATGAATAGGTGAAAATAAAAATAAAAAAATCTTTTTTAATCAGGAAAAAATACTCTATTGATTGCACTTGCCCCTTATTTTCTCAAACGGTTTTTTAAAAAAAATCAGATAGGTGATGCTCTTGCCCCACTTTTATTGAGAAAGTGCAACCCTAGAGCACAATAGATTTTTTTAAAAATTTCAACTTTTTCACCTGCAATGATTTTAACAGACTCATGTCTTGGGAAAAACACTAAAACAGATAACATACGAAATAAAAATTAAAAAATTTGGATCAAGTCTTGTAATGTCTAGGACTTAATAAAGTCGAACTGTACAATTTAAGGGCTGCGCTTCCCCCAACTCACCTTACTTGTTTTGGTCAATTTTAAGCTTTTGATGTGTGCAACTACTGACTTAGAAACACCTGTTAAATATGCAATAGCTTTCTAGAAATGTAGGGAGAGGAGTAGTAATTCTTTTATTTCACTACATTTTCTAGGGGATGTGTCTGAAGCCTTGCCCATTCTAAAAAAAGTTTTGACAATATCAAAAAATAATATAAATAAAAAATTGAAATTTAATCACAAAATGTAACAACATTGCTTTATTAATAAATGTTACTTATTCTGAAAAAATGGGAGAGATTTGAGTACTTTCCTCCAGCAAATTCTCGAAACTGGAATTTCTATGTTATGGCGAGAGTGGATTCAGCTGTTTTTTCTGAAGTTATTCAAAATTGAAACCTAAAAATTTTAATTTTGCACAATCTTCGATGATATTAGGGGGGGAGGTTCTGGACCACTGGAATTCTTTCGACATTGGTTTTTATCAATTTTTCTTTTTAAACCGTAGGATCCGAAACTGTGAGTTTGTACAGCATACAGAAAATTTTTTTCCTCAAAAAATGCTTGAAACTCACATTTCGGCAGCCTTTGGCCTTTGATTTGATAATCTTAATAATGTAGTCTTTCATGCTCCTCAATGGTATTTTAAAATTGCATGTTTTTAAATAATTTAACGGAGAAAAATATTTTGTCACTTTCATTCCAATTGTTATAAACAGGGTCGGCGAGAGCAAAAGCGGATCAGGGGGAAAAAATGACATAGGTCAATTTTTTCACAGGCCCCCTTCTACACCTTTCACCATTAGGAAATTTTACCCTCTGCACGAGTTCAATTCCGAGCCGGGCCCCTATTCTCCAACTAAGCTGACATGATCTCACGTTGGTCCTTGTTGTAAGTTGCATTTTATAGCAATTAGGAATTGTCATTTATAAATAAAAGCACTAAAGAGACCAAAATTTTTTTTACTTTTTACGATCACTTAGGTTTGCCTGTTTTTTTTAATTTATTCATTTATTTTTTATTGCACCACTAAAAACATATTGGCAGCCCCAAGGTCTGACTAACTAAAAGTAAGGCTCTATTAATGGCCACATTAATTTGGAGGTCTCCTGAAGACTATGCAGTGTTTGATTTACATTTTTAAAGCACGAATGCACTTTTGGAGGCCTCTTTGTCTAATCACACAACTATGCATAAATCACTTATGTGCATTTATGAATCTCCTTTGGGCCGCCTCATAATCGTGACTAGTGATGTTCGAGATATCCGTATCCGTGGATATCCGAGGAAAAATAAAGATCTGTATTTGCATCCGTATCCATTACTTTTTTGGCAGATCTTAAACAGATCTTTTCTATTCTAAAAATTCTTAAATATTTGAGTAAAAGACTCTTAAATTCCGTTTAAATTAGGTTTTATTCCCTATTTAAATTATAAGGTATCATTTCAGACGCCAATGGCCCTCTAAGACATGTTTTTTTTTTCTTTTTTAATTTTTAGTTTAATATTTTTTGATAATGATTTGGGGTTTCTGTTGTTCTTCATTTTGGTTTTTCTCGGCATCCCTCAAAAAAAGTGAGACAAAATTCTCTATTTACTGTTCGTAAAGGTGTTTCAGCTCTGTTATTCTGTGGATTGGAGTAATCTGGGTGGAGTGGGTCAGTGCTGTATTTATGCTGAAATAAAATGTGAAAAATTATTTATAGCCTATCCAGAAGCAGCTTTACACTCTTGCTCCTGTATCTTACATCTACCGAGCAAGCTAGAAATAATTTTTCACATTCTATTTAAGTATTAATGCAGCGCTGACCCGTTCCTTCCAACTCTCCCTTAATTTTAACGGAGATTTCTTTTAAGAGTAAATCATAGTCTCTACTATATTTTCACGGTAGATGACATTTTTTGAAGAAACAGTGTCATTATTATGATTGGAATACCTTCCCATAATAATTGTAAATTTTAAACTTGGATAGTTGAATTGGGCAAAAAAAATTCTGAGATCCGTATCCGCGGATCTACTTTTCTAACGATCCGGCACATCACTAATCGTGACCAAGTAAATTCGTTACTGGCAGAATGATTCAAAATTCCCCTTTAAAGAAGTTTTTTTCCAATTAATGAGGGATAATTTTTTATTTTTTTTAAAATACATGTATTTTTCATACCGTTGCAATGCTATGCATTATTCTTTAAAAAATTTGGGGCCCCTTAGGAACATGGGGTCCCAGGCTTAGGCCTAGTCAGCCTGTGTGGTAATCAGGCCCTGGGCAGCCCCATTTCAGAAATTCACCCTCCCCCCTTTTGGTGATGGGCCTGCCTCACTCCACTCACAAGCTTTAGCCAATGCGTAAAAAGGAGCCGACGCTGTGTTTTGAAAATTTGCGTTATTCTAAACACATGCCCGTAAAATTTACATTGTTCTGTTAGTAGACAGGCCCAAAAGACTTTGCTGTTACTTGATCGACCCGAAACATGACCGGTCCACCGCGCGAATGCCAGGTTGCCCGCCGGCTGTATCCACTACTGGCTTCATGCTTGTTCCCCTTTAACTTTATACACTATTCAGCCTGTAATACATTTTCTTCATTTAAAAGATTGTAAGACATTACTTTCAAAATACTAGCAGAACTACGTTAGATGTCAAAATAATGAAAATGCTTATTGACAATCCAAGTATTTCTCCTAGTAGGCCTTCCACTTCGTCACATACGGACTATCCCAACTGAAACCATTTGAAAAAGTAGGACCAAAGCTTAGGAACCAGGAAAGAAAAAAAAAGAGGATGTTCACAATCCTGACTGATACTCTGATTAAAGAAGCCCTCAGGCAAGAGCAGTTAGAAGCTACAAAGAAAAAAACAATGTGCAAAACAAAACAAAAAGGAAAAATTACTTAAAAATTTAGAAGTTTCTATTGAAGTAGAACAAGATTCACTGTATTTCATAATAAAAAGCCAAATTCTTTTACAATTCGACCCTCTAAATGTAGTTTGGAATGAAAAGCATGCCAAAAAAGGTTGTTTACTATTGACATTATTTGTTTAAACAATAGGTAAAAATATATGTATATTTTTATGCATTTGTGCCGTTAAATGCAACCAAGGTACATTTATTTCACTGCATTCTTATTTAAAAAACAATATTTCACATTTTTGTTTGAATGTACCCTAATTTGTGAACTAGCCCTACTTTACCTCAGCATTGGGAAACATTATGCTAGCAAAACATGATCATTTAAATGGGACACTGAGAGAAAACAATCAAATTGAATTAAAAGGTTCTTAATCTATATGAATCCAATGTATACAAAAGGCATCAAAAGTTTCATTAAAAGTAATTCAACAATCTGATTTTATGGCTTTTTTTTCGTAAAAAAAAAAAAAAAAACCTCGATTATAGAACCACTTTCCAACACCTGACCCTATACAACATTGAGCAGCTACATATTTATAATGCACTGATGCCAATAGAATACATAAAATATTTCAATTAAAATATGAAACAGTTTTCAGATTGCCAACTTATTTAACTCAATTATTTATTAAGTTTGAACAAAAAAGCATTTAAAAACATTTGAGTAAAATTTGATCTGAAATAATATAACATTTCTTACTTTAGAAAAAGGACTATCACTCATTGTGTACCAGGCTTCCACAACTTCCATCAGTTGACTGAATAAGAAGCTAATCAGATATTAAAAAGAAAAAAGTATCTTGAATCAAGAAACAGCAAAATTTAAGAATAAGAAAAATAATTTAAACTAACTGAATGAGTATTTTCTCTACTTACAACACTAATGGTAATATTGTTGTAAATGAAGCAAATATTTAAAACAGCAATAAGAATTGCAATATTTACTTGAGCATACCCCTCAAATAACATTTTGCTTTGCTAGAAACTAATTAACTGACCTCAATATGAAAAACTGTAGTAAACCACATGCTGCTGGAGTACAAAGGTGGATGAAATTAGAGTAAGGTTATTGGTGAACTTGGTATGGTTTAGGACAGGGATGCAATGATTAATCGGTACTAATCAGGATTTTTATTAAAATTATTTTAAGTACGTCCAAAACTAGAAACTGTGCTGAATGAGTTCATAAATAGTAAATAAATGTAATTTTCTGCAACATAAGGTAAGCTGTCATATAATAATAAAAATATGGAATTAAACGAGCTGATGTGTGCATCACATGACTTCCTTTTACTCCAATTTTAATGTATTTTCCCCATTATTGGCAAATGTTTATGTAATTCAAAAGTTTACTCTCTAAATATCACCACCAGTGGTCAAATAGAAACCATATTTTAAAAAAAATAAAAATCTCCAAATTTGCCGCCAACTTTGCGACCAAAAGACTGCCAAGTGTCCGCCAAATTATAACACCACTTGAGTTTACATCGAAATTAACAATGATTTCCCCCCAAAAAGGGGCAAAAGACCCCTTTTGGAGCATACGAATGCAACCAAAAAGGAATGTGCACAACTAGACCACACTAGGAGTTTACGTACCAAATTTCAACTTTCTAGGATATTTCGTTCTTGACTTATGCGACATAAATACACACATACGTACATACATATACGTCACAAGAAAACTCGTTGTAATTAACTCGGGGATCCCCAAAATGGATATTTCGAGTGTCTGTATGTTCCTAGGGATATATCCACGAGTGGTCGTGTTGAAAAATAAACTCAACATTCATTCGGGGGTGAGCAAAATGGAAATTAAGGCTGATTTTCGAGTGAAATTTTTTTCGCGAATACAATACTTCCTTTTTTGTAAAAGGAAGTAAAAAGGTTCAATAATTTATTTTTAAAAATATTTATTGAATGTATGTTTTTTTAAAAGAAAAATAGGTGGTTATGAGATGGTTACCTTTGTCATTTCCATCTCTCCCTCAAAACTCTGACTTTTTTTTCTTTTTTTTTTGACATTCAGTTACTGCTGACTTATTTACTGCTGATGATTCAACATACGGGTTATAATTTTCTTTTAAAATTACTACTATTTTCATTAACTAAAATTTTTTACAGTTATCATATGTATTTAGGTATGTATTATTTTTTTAATTTTGAGAGCACTTGAAACAATGTTAATTGTTTGAATTTAAGTTTTAAACTTTATACTAATCTGCATGTCTACCATATACACAATGTTGCACACATCTCATATGTCAAGACTTTTCTTTTCCAGTTTTTCCGAGAAAAGGCCTGCATTAAATGGCTACTAATAGAAAAAACGTTCAAAGTAAACTATGTCTGTAATGTGTCTGTAGACAATGGTCTACAAACTAAATTTTTGAATTTTCATTTCTAATTTACAACAGAATATAATTTTATTAACATTAAAAAGAAAATTAGTTTAACAGAACTTTAATAAAGTTTTGAAGTATTATTCTGTTTAAAAAATTGAAAACAGAGAAAAAACAAATCATCTCTCAAAGAAAGAAACAAGCTATTATCTTAAGAGTGAATGAATTACCAACGTTTTAGTCCACAAAAATTACAAATTACTGCAGACATGTGTTTTGGGGTTACAAGGAACCCCTTTTTCAATGCAAAGAGTGTGAACTTTTGGATGAAAAGTCATCTGAGGAATTCCCCCATGTCCCCGCCATTTACTCTTGGGATTATGATTTTACTTTGCGAATTGTTTTTGTGTTGATTCGCATATGTTATTTGTTTAGTGGTTAAGTTTCGTTTATTATAGTTATTTCTTTTGTTATTGTGTATAAATGTATCAATCATGCTGTTCAGATGCTGTGTGCCTGTATTTCAGTGCAATTACGACAGCACCTATAAAAAGTAAACGACGTAGAAATGTGCAAAAGATGGATTAAATCAATTTCACGCAAGGATTTTGCACCAACTAAGTCATCTCGGGTGAGTTCTTAATTATTTTTTCCTCTTTAAAAACTAATGAGCACAAATTAATTCTGTTGTTGTTTCTCAAAAATAAGACTGGTACATTGAATAACAAATGTCAATAATTACTTTTAGCAAAATGAATTTTTGTAGCAGTTTTTAAAAAGCTGAATAATCATAAACCGTATACAGTAACGTGAATAACCAGGAAGTAAATCATTATTCCGCTCCCCCCTCCCCTATTACAGTCACTGGTAATATATTAAGTTAAGTATACCTTATACCTATTTTATTCATGAGTGTTTTTGTTTCTTTGTGTGGTTGTATTCTTGTTATAAAATATTTTTCACTTTCAATGAGAGAGAAATATTTAAAATACGTTTCATGAAAATTAAATTTTAGTTTAATTCCATATTTTATGTATTCATTTTTTTAAATTATTTTCCTCGACACAACTAATATCTGTTGAAGGTGAATTTAAATTCTTAATTCAAAACAATAATTTAACAATATGTAATCATTTATACTATTATTAAAATGTTTAAATTTTCTACTTTAATTTGTTAATATGGAAAAAAACCGTGGTGGGCAAGCTTTTGACAGTTTTATTTTTAACCATGGTTAACTGTAAAGTCAAAAACCCCGTGTCAAAAAATAAACACTTTTACAATCATTATGAAAGTTTAAATAAAGATTAATAAATTTTATTCATTCTAAATTATCTAATGTTTTAGTTTTTGGAAGTACGCACTACTGATGTTGCAATAGTTCCTACTAAATGATATCTATATATAGGGCAGCAAATTCTGTACTTTAAATAGAGGGGTTTTTTTAAGAACCTAAAAATGTAAATGAGTCACTTTCATAAAAACAGCCATTTTGAGTTTATAAAAATCAGAAAAGTTAAAGTGAGTGGAATCAAATGAAACATTTTTTAGAGATAGATATATGTAAGGGCTTTTAATATGAAAAAAATATTGGTCATCAAAAATATTCAAAATACTTAAACAAAGGGTGTCCCAAAATTTACGCAAGATTTGAATTTGCCGCCATTTTTGCAATAAATTGTGGATTTTGAAAAAAGAACAATTTGGCAGCTGAGGGTCTAGGGTTATTACAAATGGAGCGTTTTCGATTCTGTAATGCGTTCTCATTATCGAACAATTATTTGAAAAATAACGAAAGTTTGGGCGGGTCAAGCAGTTTACTGTTATTGGCGCTCGATATCGCAATTAAGTAATGCGCAGGTGGTTGTGGGATTGCTGACATAGACGTTTGACTTCAAATAACCCCATAGGGAGAAGTCTAATGATGTAAAATCACACTATCTAGGGTACAATTCATATCACCGAAACGAGAGAGTACACGAACAGGAAATTCCTCATGCAGTGATTGAATTGTTTCGCTGGCTGTATAATAGCATAACACTCCATTTTTACTAACCCTAAACTCCCAGCTGTCAAATTGTTCTTTTTCCGTGGCTGCCAACAATTCACAGCAAAAATTGTGGCAAATTCAAATCTTGCGTTAATTTTGGGACACCCTTTACATAAATTATTTACAAAATTTAAAAAGTGAGAGAATGAAAAATTAAAATTTACAACTTCATTAAATAACAATATATATATACAGGGCCTGATTAATGCATGGTCCAGCGGATCCATGGACCTGGGGGGACCTTACTTTCTGAAAAAATTGGCAAAAGTTTTGCCGCTAATTTTAAATATATACGTTATAAAAAGAAGGAGAACAAAATGAAATAAACATTGTTATGTTAAAAAAGGTCAGATTATTATTCTTTTGCACAAAAAGGGTTCACTTCTGCAATAGCGATTTCTGTAACAGGTTCGATTTTGCTGTAATGATTTTCATTACTTGTTGCTTGTATTTTGAATAAATATCAATAAAATCCTGTGCTGCAGCCATATTACATTTTTTTTTTTTCAATTGAGCATTAATTCGAGACTATCGGGAAAATTCGCGAACAGGCGATTCCCACACTTTTTGTGTAGTGTAGTTGACCGATTACTGTAATTACTGTTTACTGTAATCTTTATTTCACAGTCAGATCATTTAAACTTATAGCAGAATGTGTAAGTTTTTACTTCTATAGCATCTACTTAAAAGGATTGGACTAAAATCGACAAAATGTTCATGGTTTCCAGTGTTCCCCCCCCCCCCCCAAAAAAATTGTTTGGGAAAAATTCTCGGAAGTTCTGCCCAGTGTATAAGTCGACATTTTAACTTTTAACCTCATTTTTTGTACTTAACCTCATTTCTTGACTTATACGTGAGTATATAGAGTATGTAGATTAATATTCTTCTATCAACAGAAGCTCAAAAAATTCTGTGTTAGTCTGAGCCCCTGAATCTGAAGTCATTGTAGCTTAGCTCTCAGTGGCAAAGCCACAATTTTCTCCTGGAATGGGAGCAGGAAGACCAATAAATATTTATTGACCCAGATTGTATACATTAATATGTTTCTAACATAGTTAACTTATCCCTAACATTTTGCTCCATTAATATCAAACAAGTTTTACAGGCTTTCATGACCAATACTTGCAAGTTAATTGCCAGAGTTCGATGATTTGAATCAGCTTGATTTAAATCATGATTAAAACCATGATTTTAATCAAGTGATTTTATTTCAAACATTGATTTAAATCAATTCATTTGAATCAAGTGATTTTTTTTACATAGTCATTGATTAAAATCAGTTTATTTTATTTTTATAAATTAATTTTGTGCTTTTAGAGTGTGTTGCTCTAAATTAAACTACACTGCCTTATACAATCTTAACTTCAACTGGCAAAACTACTAGATCCCTCTTTCTGTATGTGTGTAACAGATTTTCAGAATCTTGCAATATGGTTTTTGCTCCAAAATTTAGTTAAGAACAAACATAAAAACTTGCAGCTTTTCTTATGTAACAAGACTAATATTGGTACTTATATTGGTAACCAATATATTGGTAACCAATTAAATCCAAAATATCCAATAAAAATTTTTAAAAAAATCTTTTTTTTTTTTTTTGAATCACAAACCTTGCAAATAACTTTCTTTTTTGATAGCAGCCATTATAACTTTGTGATAAAATAAGAATTTTTTGTGTACAAATACGTATCTTATTTTCTTTAAAAAATACCTAATTGCACTTCTTGAGAAAAATTGAAAAGTTTGGGATGCAAAATAACATTTTTCTGGAGAATAGCCCATATACACTTCTAAATGCTTTAGCTTTGACTTGGGCAGATTTGAAAGTGCCACCCTTATCCATCTTACTTCAAGTTTTTATATTGAGTTTCAGTGAAGAAACGAGCTGGTGTGTGCTTCACATGACTTCCTTTTATGCCAATTTAATGATAATAGCGCCTTGGAGTAAGCAAGGAAAAACTAAATATTTTCACCCCGAGTTTCTTGCAAACCGAAGCAAAAAAAAAACATTTTACAGATTTATTTCAACATTATTGGCAATTTTAATGTGATTTAGTGGTTAACTCTTTAAATATCACCAACAATGACCAAATTGAAACCATATTTAAAAATTTAGAAAAAAAATCGCCAAATTTTTCGCCAAGTTGGAGACAAAACTTGGCGGCCAAAAGCTTGCCGATATATCGCTGAATGTTTGACAAATTATAACACTACTTGAGTTAGCATTGAAATTAACAATGATTTCCCCCAAAAAAGGTGTAAAAGACCCCCTTATGAACATCCGAACGCAACCAAAAGAGAAGGTGCACAACTAGACCCCACTAGGAGTCTACGTACCAAATTTCAACTTTCTAGGGCATACCATTTTTGAGTTGTGCGAGGCACATACGTACATACGGACGTCACACGAAAACTCATTGTAATTAACTGGGGGATCGTCAAAATGGATATTTCGGGTGTCTGTACGTTCCCAGGCATATATTCACGTGTAGGGTTGAAAAAAAAATCAACATTCATTCAGGGTTGAGCAAAACGGAATTAAAGGCCGATTTTTAAGTGAAAATTTTTTCACAAATACAATACTTCCTTTTTTGTAAAAGGAAGTAAAAACACAGAAATAGCACGAATTTGCCACCTCCCAGAAGTTGCTGCCTTGGGTAACGGGCTCGGCTTGTTCCCCCAAGATAAAACACTGTATGTATGTGTTTACAAAATCAACTAGCTAAAACTCTCAACCAAGAATTCTGTGGATATAAACCACAGGCTACCAAAATCACAAAAAATGGTAACCACTTCTGTACTTTTGGCAGCCTTTTTTTTTTTTAAAGTATGCACAAAGAGCGAAAAGTAAATACCCTACTTGATAATATAGTAATATTAAAAAGAAAGTAAAAGATGATGAAACTCTACAAAAACAAAATTTCACAGGTTATATTTTTTAATGTAAAGATATAAGCACTAAAAGAAACATTTTATAAATTTTTGAATATAATGAAATATGCGCAGTTATAGCTAAATGGAGTAGGTGAGAACTCATGCAGGCTTTAGTTTATTTACAAGCAAGAAAATGTCTGTTGCCCAACACGATTTTTATCAAGGAATTTGGAATAGTTAAAAGCCCTAAACACAAAAACAAACCCTTTGCAAAAAAAATAAGGAACGTAAAAAACGGACCATTTTTAAATACTAATAGACGTAAAAACATCAAAAATCATTTATTTTGCTACTCTAATTGAAATATTTGGTCTGAAATGAACAACAAAAAAAATTTGTTTGCATAAACACAAGATAATGCTTACAAGAGACTCAAAAGATGAGCTCAAGTAGGATCGGAAATGTATTTGTCTCAGCGCAATATTACTTTTGGCAAAACAGAAACACATGGTTATCACTTTTGATGACTGGGACTTGATTCTTTAGTAGCTAATTTCAAGAAAATACTCACAACAGCTGTTCTAAGGCTTTACTGGGATAGACAATGAAATGTAACAAAATTAGAAGTAAATGTTTCAAACATACTTACAAAGCATCATGCTCAATGTAATTCGGATTTAACATTATGCCAATATCTAATCTAAAAAATACAAGAAATTTCAGTTCTATTATGATATGTAGTTGACATTTCCAATACATTATATGAGCATGTGCTTGCTCACACAGTCATGTTTCACTTAGAATACATACAAATTTTATTTCAAATAACTCTTAGAGCGATAAATCTTTACTTACAACACAATTCACGGTTTGTTTTTATAACAAACCTGATGTACAGGCAAAATCTTTACACTTAGTCATAAAATACAGCAACAAAAAAGGAAAAAAAATGCCAGGTAATCAATGGCAGTAACGTGCAGCCCAAAACTTGAGCTTATAATTTTAACTAAAAAAATTTTTGAATTATTTTAGGGGGTTTTGTTGACTTTTCTTTTAATATTTGCACATTACTTAGTGTCTACTTACTATGTGAATAGAATTCAGAGCAGCATCATATGAAACAAACAGTTAAGGCACTCAGAAGCAAAAGGGGTTTGAGCGATAAAAATGAAAATTCAGAAATAACTAGAGTAAATGATAGAAACAACATTAATATGTTTTGTGGTAATGCGATTTAGCAATTGCCCTAACACATGCTGCTATTAAGCATAGTTAGTAAAACTTTTATACAACGAGCTGATGTGTGCATCACATGACTTCCTTTTACTCCAATTTAATGACATTTTCTTGTTATTGGCAGTTTTAATACGATTCAATAGTTTATATATATCACCCAGTGGCCAAATTGAAACCAGACTTTTAAAAAAAAATTAAATAAATAAAAAAAATTGCCAAATTTGTTGCCAAGTTGGCGACAAAACTTGGCGACCAAAAGACTGGCGATATGTCGCCAAGTGTCTGCCATATTACAACACCACTTGAGTTTACATCGAAATTAACAATGATTTCCCTCCAAAAAGGGGCAAAAGACCCCTTTTGGAGCATACGAATGCAACCAAAAAGGAAGGTGCACAACTAGACCACACTAGGAGTCTACCTACCAAATTTCAACTTTCTAGGACATTCCGTTCTTGAGTTATGTGACACTCATACACACATACATACGTACATACAGATGTCATGAGAAAACTCGTTCTAATTAACTCGGGGATCCTCAAAATGGATATTTCGGGTGTCTGTATGTTCCTAGGCGCATATCCACATGTGGTCGGGTTGAAAAAAAACTCAACATTCATTTGGGGGCGAGCAAAATGGAAATTAACGCCGATTTTTGGGTGAAAATTTTTTCGTGAATACAATACTTCTTTTTTTGTAAAAGGAAGTAAAAACAGTCAAATGATTTGAATTTACCTTTCATTTTACTCAAAAAGTTTCCTCACATTATTTCCCTTCTCATGTCATCAATTAGTATTATAATACAGTATGTTTTGAACCCGCAACATTATATACCAATCTTTGCAAAAAGTGCCTTTCAAGTCTTGGGAGATGATGTAGCTCCAGGAAAATGAAGGAGCAAAATTTTCAAAGAATTCCATCCAATTAAAAAATGGGGGAATGAGGTATGATTGAATAGGGACAGTACTTAGTGAGTAATGAAGAACAGTTATTTAGTTCTGTTCCCTGGTTTTACACTATTCTAGTGTTTGAACTCTTTCAATTTCAGATAATGTAAATATCTAAATATTTTTGCACAATAATCATTAAAAGATAATTTTTGTCTTCAAAGACATGCATAAACTTAGGATTGAAGTACAATTGCATCTAATTTTTTCAGCGAAATCATTTTGCTAAAAGGAAATTTTATTATACCAACAATACAAAATTGTACATTGTTCCTATGTAATTTGAGTAAGAGATTGCCAAAGTCTCAGCTAAAATGAAATGTAATGGACTTTGCTAAAAGAGGTTTTGACTATAATTTCTAATATTAGTGAAGCATGTAATCCTAAAAAATATCTAAAAGTAAAATAGTACCTAGCATGGGAGACACCTAGGGCGGTAATTTGTGGTGTCTCCCCCCCCTCCCCACTACAAAAGCAAAAAAAAAAAGTTTTAACATTCTATGCATACACAAAAACAAGAAATTCATACAATTTACAGAAACAACTACATTTGTGTTATAACAAAATTTTAAGTGGGTTAATGTGCAAAAGACAAATAAAAACTCAACGCTTTTTACCTAACTTGCCACAGATGCATATGTGAGACCATCGGGAGGTCAAAAAAGTAAGGGGGTGTATGAAATTGATGTCCCCCTTAATTATTTCAAATATATCTTAAACACGGGGAAAGATAATGGGGTTCAGTTTTTTTGGTGTGAGAAAAAGTCACAATTAGGTCTAAGTACAGTAGAGTCTCGAAAATCTAAGTCTCAAAAGTTCGAGGTACCGCTTAATCTGAGGTGCTTTATTTATATATTTTAGTAGCAAACATTCAACTTTCATTAAAATCTGAAAATAGAAATTTTTTGTTACTGCAAAACATTTTCGTTCAGTAAATAATAAAATACACTGAGAGGTTGGTTTCAATAACCCTCCCTAAGTGGCACAAAATATTCATCGGCTACAAGATATAGATTAAGAGATGCTATGGAGATAACAACTTTGATGCGTAAAACTGACATTGATTTGCTACAAAGATCATGTTAACATCCCTTTTGGAATATCCAATTGTAATTTAAAAAAAAGAGGTGCACAACATGACGCCACATAAGATGCAAATACGGGAAAATTCAAACCTTCCAATAGCTAAGCTTTCTGTGTAAACCATGATACAAAAAAATGCAGGAATACATATTGATACAGATGTCATGACAAAACTCATCGAAATAGATTCTGGTGCAGTCAGAATGCATGTTTTGGTTGCCTTGCATACATAAATACGTAGGAATATCTAGAAACAATTAAGTCAAAAATCATTTAGACCCAATTAAAAGGAAATTTATGTTGAAATTTGAGCAATAAATTTTTCGTGAAAGCAAAATTTCTTTATACAGGGAAGTAAAAGGTGCTCTTCCTAATGTCTTCTGGGTAGTGCAGATTTTAAATCTGAAAGAATTTTCTGGATAATCCGAGGTTTCAGTAGTCCAAGGTGAGGAGAGCCCCAATTACTTTGGATTTTCGAGACTCTACTGTATTGAAAATATGATCCTCATCCTGAAAATAGTATTCACTCTATGATGTAAGGTTGAATAAAGGGGAGGGGGGGTCCTGAAGTTTTCTCCCGTAAAACTTTCAAATTTGTAGTCTTTAAAATGCATTTAAGCTTCATATATTTAAAAAATTTATAGTTCCACTTTGGGTGTCAGCCCCCAGAAGGGTGACACCTGGAGAGGACCCTCCCCCCCCCCCATCAACGTAGCGATGCCACTGGTAAAATGTCCAACCACATTAATGAAAAAGAATCTGTTAATTCTTTGACTTTATCCAACTGCATATTTCTGAATTTTAATCAAAATCTCTACCTCTAAATCATGGTTTTTTATTGACCTTCAAAAATCATCGAGAGGTTCAACTATATTTACCATTGAATTTTTATGCATGGAAAATGCTTAGTGTTTAAGATACTGGCTATCAAGCACTCTATAATTTAAATAGCTTACTCTAGATTGTCCATTTTTGAGGCTTCAAGATATGCTTCTTGGTCACAATGTAGAACAAATATAAGAGGAGCAAGAAGTTCATGCATACCCTATAAAAAACAAGAGTTATAACACAAATATCCAAGTAAACAGATGTAAAGCAAGCATGTTCACACAATTTGGCATAAATGACTTACTTGTTTATAAGACACATGAGGATATTCACGGGCATATGAAAATAGAATGCTGGTCATCATTTCTTGAATTCTAACATCACGAAAAAATTCAATTTCTGGAAATCTAAATGTATATTAATTTGCTACAAAACTCATCAATTAAAAGTACATTACTGAAAATGCAAATTAATAATAACTTTTGACTTACGTGCGAACAACATCTTGTTCTATTGTAATTTTTAGATCACTGTCTTGAAAATACTGATTCCAAGGACTCTAATACATGAGAATAGACAATTAGCATTGTATAGTATGAATCAATGTACTTTTCAAAGTTAAATTAAAAGTTCTTAAGTGTATAAATTGCAATAATAAAACAAATTTTTGAATGAAACTTGAATAACAATAATGAAACATGTTGCAAGAAAAAAATTAATAAGTCATGTTTTCTCATAACAGTACAGGCAAGTAGTTATATTTAGTCGGTGGAGTTTGTGCAAAAATATTTCACTTCCGGATACCAGTGTGAAATTTTATGTAGGGCTTATGTTCATATAAGAGAGCAAAAAATCACCGGAGGCACTTGATTGGAGGTCAAGGTCCCCCTGTGATGACATCATCAAAATAGCCACCATGTATAGATAAATAGGTTGGTTTAACAGCTTAGAACTCCAGTATGGATCTAAATGCTGTAAAATTCAAATATATCATCTGAAAATGCATTAAAAAAGCTATTTAAAAGTGCTTGATTTTTCTTTCTAAGATGAATAGTTGAAGAGTTACTACAATTTCAATGTGGAAATAGGTAGATAAAGCTTCTTTGCATTCTCCAATGCTGACATAAAAATTTCAATTTGCTCTGATATTTGCATTATAATTAACCCTTCCAGTTTTATTGAATTTAAATTTGGACTAATACTACATGTTTTAATACCTTTTATTAATATTTTACCGAACGTAATAGTTTCAATTATATTTCACACATTACCGTGCATTATTTAACTTTTTGTAGTGAAGTTATGAAAATAACAAAAAATTTACTCAGTACCCTTAACTTTGCGAGAAACGAGCGGGACTGTATATTGAATGAATGAAGGGTTTACTCTGAGAAATAATCATAGCCGCAGCACTAAATGGAGTGAAGTCATTAAAGCTAGCGTATAATAAAACCTTTTTAACAAGAGTTTGGATCAAAATGCTTTATATTAAAAATATAATACTGTTAAGAGTTCGGTGCAGCTTAAAACTTTCTTTCAAATGACGACACAGTTCTTGGAGATTTATTTACACTATGTACAAGAAAGATCGCTAACAACTGCTAAATTAACCGTAGTAATTAGGCAAATATCAATTAACACCGTACACTCAACGGTTCCCCATGTATTTACATCAAAATACAGAAGAAAAAAAAAGCGCAAAAGGCTTTGCAAAACACAGCTAATCCACTATCAGCACAACGACTCAATCAAGATTGACTTTTTATAATGCGGCACGGCTGTTTATAAACATCGAAAGAGAGCTTCTCAAATATTCCAGAAAATCATACACCGTTATACCACTTTCTTATTTCTTTCCATTCACAAATTTTATCATTCAGAAATGAAGGGACTGTATACTTCAGCCGAATGTACGGGGGCTGTATATTCATTACAAGAAACTATTTACAGGTTAAGTTACTACAATAATTCTAGATGAAAGATAATTTAATAAACGCCAAATTTAGCTAGATTACGACAAATTGATCACAAAAATAATTACTATTTATAGAATTTGTAACATTGCCCCATTCCAAAGGACTGCACGTCCTGGGCGCATATAAGCTACCTTTATTTCTGTTTGGGCATAGGAAAATTTCAGGCCCTCTCATTGGCTTATTCGAGTGTCAATCAAAGCTTCAAAGCTGTGACGCCTGTAATGTTGCTAGCCGTCTTTCGTACTGTGTTTCTTGTTTGTAATCTGCTAAATACGAATAAGCATTTGCAAATGAGATCTTTAATTAAATGTTGCTGACAAAAACAACATTCTTATTTCCAATCAATTTCATGCTTTGCAAAACAAATGAAAGCTGCCTTTGAGAAACTATGCTTCGAAATAAAAATAGGTGGTGCCATCTTTAAGCAAAAAAATGCATGTTTTACGACAATGTTTTAATTTAAATTGAAATTATTTTTTACATAATTCCCACGGTAAATTATTTTGTTAATTAAAAAGCGAATTCCGCAAATTTTTCATATTCTTAAAGATATTTAATGCAATTTAAACAGCTGTTTGTAAAGAAATTATTACCATTTAAGTTAATAACAAATAGGTATTGTGAATAATTTTATACATGCTAATTTCTAATATAAATTGCTCTTGTGCAAGTAAATAAATTGTTTATCATACAACTTTTCTTTCCTGTTGCTATATCTATTGTTTCACATTGTATCTGGCTGATATATTATGTACATCTGTTTTACAATATTTATTTTTATGCGAGTTTAATATGAATAAATTATTATTAGTTCTCTGTTGGTTTTCAAGTAAATGTGACTGGACTAGAAAGCCATAGTATTATTAAAATAATAATTCTTCCACATAATATGAATAGAAATTACATTTTCATAAAACAGTTGCAAAATGATTCAGAACCAAAGAAGTTTTGTAACACTTACACACACACACACACTTTTATTAATAAAATATGTACATCAAGGGAAAAAATGCAAATTATGAAAGTGTGTTCACCCAAATTTTCAGCTTCTCAAGTTCTACAAGAAACACAGAGTTGTAAAACAGCTTGTTTTAAAGACAACTTAAGTTTGATACAAAAAGAGAAATATTTTCACAAGATGTTTAATTCAAATTTTTCTTTAATACTTTAAAATTTTTTCAATGAATGTATGATATTTAATGTTATTTGAATGATTACATTCAAATGGTTTCAGAACTATTCATGAAAACATGATAGTCTTATTTCGACGATAGAAGGTCGAAGGTTTTTGCTACTTTTGCTGAAAATATTTAGCAGCTGCTGATCTCTTCATGGGCCCAGTCTAAAAATTTTAGTTGCATTTATTACAATACATTAAAAGTCATAGATTAATTTCAAAATTTTCAAAATTGTCTCAAAAATTGTTGATTTTTCAAGTTTTAGAATTTTGTGAAACTTTTTCTCCCAAATATATTTATGTTAAAAGTAAATGAAACTGCATGAAATTCTCTTGAATTGCCTCATCAACTGTGTGTGATATTTTTTTTTCAAAATAATGAATGAATTTAAGGTGTCAAAGGGTGTGATTTCTGAAAGTTTGACTTGAAAGTGATTTGACTTGAAATAACATATATATAATTTTACATTAAGAAACATTGCTTTTTAATGTTATTTTCAATTATTTCATTCAAGGGTTTAAATTACCTATTCCTTTTTACATAACTTTAAATAATATGAAGATTATTAAAAGATAAAGAATTGGCTGTTTAATTTTAAAAAACTTACATTTAGAATTAGTTGACAAATGAGTTTAATTAAACTCCAATAGTACCTTCTTCAAAAGCGCCATTTTTGTTTAAAGATGATGCTATTTATTCGTTTAATTATATATTTTACATGTTTTTTTTTAAAGCAAAGGATTATTGTATTTTATGAGTAATGAAATTAGTATGTGACAAGAAGGATATGTTCGCCAGACTCACTCAATATTCAATTGGAAGTCTTATTCTCGGATCCAACCCATATTCAATAGAAATTAGCTAGAAATGAACTGGCACAAACTAATACAGCGTTAAAAAGCACAAATGCGCAGGAACAGTGCAGACAAGAATTTTGGCATACAAAAAAACGCCTTTATCAATGCAAAAATTTGAGCTTGTGGTTGAATATGAATCTCATGAGAGAAATACACACGATCCAACAAAAAATTTGACTCTGGCCGTTCCAAAGGGCTTTGCTCCAATTAATCGGATATCTATTCATCCATAAGCTCAAATTTTTGCATTGATAAAGGCGTTCCTTGTAACGTTGAAACACGTTTCTGCAGTGTTCCTGCACAGTTGCGCTTTTTAATATTGTATTATTTTGCATTCAATTTTATAACGCTTTTTGAGAACAAAAAAGCGTTGGAAACGTGCATTGCTGATAATGCCCAGCAATATGGCAGCAGAGCAATTTAATTGACAAATATTAATTGGCTACTCAGATTACAAAACGGTTTCTTCCGAAATACACACGAATTCACTTAAAAATTGTCTTTTTTTTTTAATATTTCAGTTCATTTAGTGTTTTTTTAATTACCAGACAGGGTTTTTTTTTGTTTATTTGTTTACAAAATAAGTCATTTTTTGTTCTGCGTACTTGGTTTGTAATTAAACACAATACTATCAGCCCCACTTAATCGGGTACCGGAAATGAATATCCTACTTATATGAATAAAATCTCCCGGAACCGAATATTTCCCCGTAGGAATAATAGTGATCCCCCGAATAATAGTGTAACGGATTCGGTGCGACTTCCACTTTCTTGAAATGAAGACACAGTTCTTGATAAAAACACAGGAAATTTATTTACACTATGTACAGGAAAGATCTTCAACAACTGCTAAATTATTCATTAGCAATTAAGCAATTATCACACAACACCGTAAACTCAACGTTTACACACGTATTTACTTCCAAATACGAAAACAACACAGCGAAATGCCTCGCAATAAACAGAGCAAAAATGCTCTCCGTTCGAAATCCTCAAATGAAACTCACTGTTTATCCATCGCTAACGGCTTAAATACACCGAAAAGAAATTTCTCAAATATTCCACACGCTTCTGTAAAGTAGTAGACTGTTATCAATGAAAAGAAAGAAAATAGGGGTCGTATAATTTAGCCGAATGAAAAAGGGGTTGTATATTCATTACGGGAAACTATTTACAGGTTACGTTCCTACAATAATTACTATTTACAGAATTTGTAACATTGCCCCCTTCCTAAGGACTGCACGTCCCGGGCAGTACAATCCCCAGAAAGGGTGCCAAACTTCTATCACAAGTTTACAAATATACACATTAATTAATAACTAACAGATACAGAAAACACAATAATAACAAGAAATATTACTAAACATTAAAAGCAAAAATTATCTACAACTTTTATGTTATCAACCATGGTTGTTTACGTAATACTCATGAACTATGGCCATAGTATGGGGCTAACCGATCATAATGTACAACCCTAGGTTTTGCATTAGGTGATTTTTGGATCCTCACTACGACGTCATTCAGTCGGTTAACGACTTTGTAGGGGCCATCCCAATGCGACTGCAATTTGGGTGAAAGACCTTTCCGTCGGATGGGATTCCATAACCAAACCTTGTCGCCTTCGTTGAATTCATGTCCAGTAGACCTTGTGTCGTATCGGGTCTTCATCTTCTCCGCCGCAATGTTGATTCGCTCTCGTGCGAAGTTATGAACGTCTTCCAACTGGGCCTGGAGATCCTGGATGTACTCCTCAGGCGATGCAGGCGCATCCGGAGGACGACCGAAGACGAGATCACAAGGTAGCCGAAGCTCTCGTCCGAAGAGCATCTGAGATGGGGCAAATCCGGTAGTCTCGTGGACAGCACTGCGGTAGGCCAGCAGGAACAAAGGTAGCTTCTTGTCCCAATCCTGTTGATTTCTGGATACCATAAGTGAGAGATTGTTCAGGATTGTGCGGTTAAATCTCTCCACCATGCCGTCCGATTGTGGGTGTAGTGGTGTTGTCCTAGTTTTCTCAATTCCGAGAATTTGACATAGGCCCTTAAACACAGCAGAGATGAAATTCCTCCCTTGATCGGAATGAATCTGCAAAGGTGTTCCGTATCTCGAGATCCAATGTTGGACTAGAGTCTCTGCTACGGTGGTAGCCTCTTGATCTGGAATGGGATATGCTTCCGGCCATTTGGTGAAGTAGTCGATGGAAACAAGAATGTATTTGTTCCCATCAGCAGTTCTTGGTAGAGGACCCAGGATGTCGATCCCAATTCGTTCGAAAGGAGCTCTAACGTTGTACAGATGTAACTTCCCTCTGCTTCTCTTCTTCGGTCCTTTACGAGCAGCACAGGCGTCACAAGAATGGCACCACTTCTCCACGTCATCCTTCGCCTTGCTCCAGAAGAAGCGCTCCCGAACTTTATTGAGAGTTTTCTAGACACCAAAATGTCCTCCAGACGCACTACTATGTATTTCTTTCAGAACATCTGAAATCCTGGATCGAGGAAGTAGTAACTGCCACCTAGATGTCTTGCCGTCGTCAGATTCCCATTTCCGGTGTAGCACGCCGTTCCGTAAATGGAGTGAGTTCCATAAAGCCCAGTATCTTTTTGTTGCAGGACTGAAGATGGAAACGTCCTGCCAGCTAGGGCGTCGACTGTCACTTTCCATGAACTCTAAAATTGGTTTTATGTCGGGGTCTTCAAGTTGATCTTTTCGAACTTGGTCATCACTCCATGGATCAGGTTCTGATGATGTTGGAGTCACTGTCACCTGATAGGCGGTAGGGCTAGTCGTTCCATACTGTTTCTCGATTCGGGAACAATAGTGGCAGTTCTCAGGACAGGGTCTCCTTGATAAAGCGTCAGCATTACCGTGAGATAACCCTTTTCGATGCTTGATCTCCATGTCATATTCCTGGAGCCGCTGTATCCATCTGGCTATCTGGCCTTCTGGATTCTTGAAGTTCAAAAGCCAAGTTAACGAGGCATGATCTGTCCGAAGCAGAAATTTTCGGCCGTAGAGGTAATGATGGAAGTGTTCTACAGCTTTCACTATGGCCAGTAACTCCTTTCTGGTGACGCAGTAATTTTGCTCCGACTTTGATAAGCATTTGCTCCAGTAAGCGATGACATGTTCATTTCCGTCAATTTCTTGGGATAAAACAGCTCCAATTCCCTCGTTGCTCGCATCAGTGTCCAGGATGAAGGATTTTTCAGGCTGAGGATAGGCGAGGATAGGCGTTGATGTTAAAGCCTCCTTCAGTCGTAGAAATGCATCTTCGCATTCTTTGGACCATTCAAACTTTTGCTTGCTCTCCGTCAGCTTATGCAAAGGTCGTGCAATGTTGGAAAAACCCTTCACAAACTTCCTGTAGTACGTGCAGAGCCCCAGGAAACTTCGCAACTGATGGATGTTTTCGGGACGACTCCAACTCCTGACCGCAGATACCTTCTCTGGATCGGTTTGCACACCTTCAGAAGAGATGATGTGACCAAGGTAGTTCACTTCCCGGCGGAACAAATTACATTTGGACGGGCTTAACTTCAGATTGGCTTCCTTAAGCTTTTGCAGCACCTTCCTAAGATTTGCCAGATGTTCTTCGAAGCTGCGTCCCACGATGATGATATCGTCTAAGTAGACCAGACAGGATTCGTAAGAGAGTCCTCTTAACACTGTCTCCATAAGACGCTCGAACGTAGCTGGTGCATTGCAGAGGCCGAAGGGCATCACTTTAAACTGCCATAAGCCTTGTCCAGTTGTAAACGCTGTCTTCTCTCGATCCTCAGGGTGTATCTCAACCTGCCAGTAGCCGCTCTTCAAGTCCAGGGTCGAAAACCACTTGTGTCCGGAAAGAGTGTCCAAGGTATCGTCTATCCGTGGAAGAGGGTAACTGTCTTTCTTGGTGATTTCATTCAGTCGTCGGTAATCGACACAAAATCTGGTGGAGCCATCTTTCTTTCGGACCAAGACGATGGGAGAGGCCCAAGGACTGGATGACGGTTCGATTACATCATTCTCCTTCATCTCTTTCAGGAGGGTTTCAACCTCTTCCTTCTTAGCGAACGGTAGTCGTCTTGGCTGCTGTTTAATAGGGGGGTGTTCTCCAGTGTAGATCCGATGCCGCGTTAAATTCGTACGGCCAACATCCTCCGATGTAGATGAAAACAGATGCTTGAAGTCGTCCACCAATTGTTCCGCAGCAGTTCTTTGATCTTTCGATAATGGCGCACTCCCAATTAACTTCGATGTCGAGGACTCAGAAGACACAGTTTCGGGGGAATTGATTCTTCTAATGATGCAGTTTACTGGAGTACAAGTTGCTAACACTTCACCTTTCCGGATATTCCTTGGCCTTTCACTCACGTTGGCGACTCTCACAGGAATTACATCCTTGGAAAGGTCCACAAGCGTAGATGCTACCAGCACTCCTTTTAGGTTATTGCTTAGGTTAGGGTATTCAATGAGTCCAAATCGAAAACTATTGCTTTCTTCAATGGAGCCGGGTATTAATGATTCTGACCTTGAGGGAATTGATAAATCTGTTTGGGCTATTATTTGATGAGCGGATTTTACATCACTTGCTGCAGGGAAAACGGCTATGTCTTCTCTCATCGAGTGCAGCTCATTAGTCTTGAAGTCGAGAGTGAAGTCATATTTCTTCAAAAAGTCCAATCCGAGAATGAAGGGGTCCGTGATATTAGCGACGAATGCCGTATGATGGTAGGTGGCATTCCCAAACACTATTTCCAAGTCCACTTTACCGTCAATCTCGATCTTGTCACCTGTCACAGTCTGGAGACTTACGCGTGGCGATGTCCACAGCAGTTTCAATCCAAATTCACGAGCCACATCTGTCCTAATGATTGTCACATTGGCTCCAGTGTCAACAATCAGTCTGCAGGGGTTCCCATTTACATGTGCGTAAATGAAAAGTCCATCACTGCCACTACTAGAAGAGGAAATCTGCAGAGCTTTAGTGGTGGTGATTTCCTTCCCTCGCGTAGCTTGGCGAGCCGGACAACTCCTTCGCAGGTGTCCTTCACTACCGCATTTCCAGCACTTCTGCTCTTGTTTCTTTTGGGCTTTTATGCTGCTCAAATGTCTTGTCAAGTCACCGAGTTGTCTCTCAAGTTCAGCGAGGTGGGACGAACTGGAATCAGACTCATCATCTTCCTGAGTCCGGATTAGATGGCGATCCACACGGGCTGCTTCTTGGGCGGCCTCGTATCTCATCGCATACACAACGGCAGAATTCAGGTCTTTGACATCCGCCATCCGTAGAGCTTTCTGGATTTCCGGATCTCGAACCCCGTCGATGTAGTAGTTGAGTGCCAGGTTGTCTCGAACATCCGCAGGACAGTCACAAAAAGCAAGATGAGACAATCTCTCGACGTCCGCCGCTAGCTCTTGCAGGGTTTCCCCGGTTTTCTGGAAACGGGATTTCAACTGGAGTCGGCTGAAATCTTTCTGGCACTTCTCACCGAAGCGAAGCTCCAACGCAGATGTGAGGGCGGCGAAATCCAGGCGCTGGCTGTCCGGAAGGGTCTGGAGAATGTCCGCTGCGTCACTTCTCAGGGATGCTGCAAGATGACAGGCCTTGGTAGCAGAGTCCCATCCGTTCGCTTCCGCCACTATCATGAATTGAGTTTTGTAAACCTGCCACGAAGTTTTCCCATCAAATGTGGCAAGTTTAATGGACGGTCGAGCAACCGATGTGGGAGCGCCAAACTGTACAGAGCTGCTTTCCGCGGTCGCCAATCTCCTTTCCACGTCCTTAAAGATCTCTTCTTTAAGTAGATGAAATCTTCTATCTTCATCTTCAAATTTATTTTCTACAGCATTGAATCGGCTTTCAACGGTATCAAATTTTTCTTCAATTGCATCAACTCGATGCTCTATGTCATTAAATTTATTTTCCATCACAGTCTTTACCGAAATAAGGTCGTTTTTAATTTCTTCTTGGTTAGACGTTAAGTCCTTTTTCAGCACCGTTAAATCGCTTTTTAACTGGTCTTGATTTGCCAACATACTTGCAGTCAGATCACTTTTTAATTGTTCTTGATTAGCCGCCATATCATTTTTTAATTGTTCTTGATTTGCAGTAAAACTTGCAGTCAAATCACTTTTTAATTGGTCTTGATTAGCCGCCAATTCACTCTTCACAGAGTTGATTGCATCAAGCAGTTGTTTTAATTGTTCATCCATTGCGCGAGTAATCACCATAAAAATAAAGTCCAAATTTAAAAAGTCTTTATGAAAAAATGTCCAAAGTCACACTTACTGCAAGAAAGTCCTGAAGTAGCCCCACGTTGGGCGCCAAATTGTAACGGATTCGGTGCGACTTCCACTTTCTTGAAATGAAGACACAGTTCTTGATAAAAACACAGGAAATTTATTTACACTATGTACAGGAAAGATCTTCAACAACTGCTAAATTATTCATCAGCAATTAAGCAATTATCACACAACACCGTAAACTCAACGTTTACACACGTATTTACTTCCAAATACGAAAACAACACAGCGAAATGCCTCGCAATAAACAGAGCAAAAATGCTCTCCGTTCGAAATCCTCAAACGAAACTCACTGTTTATCCATCGCTAACGGCTTAAATACACCGAAAAGAAATTTCTCAAATATTCCACACGCTTCTGTAAAGTAGTAGACCGTTATCAATGAAAAGAAAGAAAATAGGGGTCGTATAATTTAGCCGAATGAAAAAGGGGTTGTATATTCATTACGGGAAACTATTTACAGGTTACGTTCCTACAATAATTACTATTTACAGAATTTGTAACAATAGTGATCAGCTTTCGCATATATCTTTGATGAGAAAATTTTGAATACATTAAAAATAAATTAATTGAGAGCAATTATTGACGTCAAAATTAAAAACAGTATTTTGAGGCAAACAGGAAAAAACATTCATAATCCATCAAAGCATATCCACTATTCTATCTAGTTTCTTCTATCATTGCCATTACCAACAGACAGTTGATAAGAAAATTAAAAAACACAACGAAATATAAACATGGCAGAAGATAAAAAATTGATAAATATTAATTGCGTTAAACACGGTGATTGAAGTTAGAAAAATGTTCTCAAAATACCTTGAGCAACGAATTTACTATTACGGAGTCTTCAAAAAATATGAACTGCAAAAAGGTGTCGAAATTAAGATTCACTACCCCAAGTTGTAAGTTACATATAATTTTCATACGTACTTGTATTATATATACTAAATTATTATACTATTTTGTTGATTACTTAGCTTATTTAAAACACTTTTTAATCAAAAGCATTTTTCTTCTATTACTTAGATATTGATTTATTATAACATTTTTAGACAAAAGTTGTTAACCAGGAAAGGTAAAAGCATCTAAAGTAGATGCTGGGACACTTGGTGTTCCTCTCAAAGGGGCAAAATTAAGCAAACAAAACATTAACTATTTTTAAATTTATTTCTTCATGCAAACCATTTCTTTAAATTTAAGAAAAAAAAAAGAATACTCCCCTAGCACTACTCCTGTAGCAAACCAAAAATGTTATTTTGTTTTTACAACCTCAATGAAATAAATCAGCAAAAGTCAAAATAAATAATAATGTTTCCTCTCTCAATATACATTTTTATCATTAAACTAAAAAGGATATGATCAGTAAAAGGGGGAAATACACGAATTTATTCTGATTAGTAGATGTATCAGTTGTGGTTTTTCAACAATAGCGAATGAAGTCAACTACAGTACATTAGTAAAAGAAAAGAGAAAGATTGAACATCTGGAACTCTTCAAATCTTCAGATACAACAGGCTTGAGAATCTCCAGAGAGGTCATGTCTCATTCCCCGACACCCGCAACCATATTTTTTTTCTTCAAATTAGTAGTCAGAGGAAATGGGAGGAAATGGCAACCACTCGTCAAGCCACTTCAACATTGGCGATGAATGAATGTCATTTGTTCTTAAATGTCGGCGTTTTTGTCAAATCAAATTTCCGTAAGTTTTTTTTTTCTCGGAGGAGCTTAAAAACTGGTCACGGAGTGGAGCATTTTTACCCTCTGCACGAGTTCAATTCCAAGTCGAGCCCCTATTCTCCAACTAAGCTGACATGACCTCATGCCTGCCCTTGTTGTAAGTTGCACTTAATAGCAATTGTGAATTGTCATTTATAAATAAAAGCGTCAAAGAGACCAAAAGCATTTTAACTTTTTACGACCGCTAAGGTTTCCCTGTTTTTTTTTAAATTTATTCATTTATTTTTTATTACACCACTAAAAATATATCGGCAGGCAGTCCCATTTCAGAAATTCCCCTTCTTCAGAAAATCCCCCTCTTGGTGACGGCCCTGCCTCCCTCCACCTGCAAGCTTTAACCTATGCGTAAAGAGGAGCTGAGGCTGTGTTTTGCGAATTTGCATTATTCTAAACACATGCACGCAAAATTTACATTTTGCTGTTAGTAGACAGGCAAGTACAGCAGCACCTACTAGAGTTACTAGCACTATCTCTTGCCTCAAGAAAGAGGAGGGGTTGACCAACCACTTGTACTGGTTATCTCCAAATTTTTAATTTTGCCACTTGCATCTCTTTGCTTCTCATAACCTCATATGTGTAACAAAAAAATTAAGTTATTGACATTGAATTTAGGCCTGATTTCTAAACTCTTTTTCTTCAAATGTATGCTCCTTTCACTGATGACTGAGATAAATGTGAGACAAGGAATTTAGGTGTTCAATTGTTCATTGAGATGAAACAATGATAATTTCATATCGCCAAAATATCTATGGGTACTTCATTGAATTATTATTGAACCTAACTTTTAAGAGTGATAATTTTTACTGATGACACAAAAAACAACCTAACACATGTACTTGTAGCAGACAGATGAAGAAAATATCTCGCAGTTATAACTGGATTATTGTATGTCGTATGCAAAGTTATTCTGACTAATAATAGTTTGATAGTTTCATGAATGCCATAATATGCACTTTTGCCATTGATAGTAGAAAGAAAAGCCATCTGCATTCCATTGAAAATTTGATTCATCGAGACAGATGTTGTTTAACTGGCAATTTTTATTCTGGAAAGAAAAGCTATAACTAAACTAGACGAGTTTTGCTACCAAAGGAATCCTTTTGTTTTAAAAAACGTCGAAGCAGGACGGTTAAAATAAATGGGTGTATTTCGTCAAATATACTTATTCATGGATAAAACAAATTTCCTCAAACTCAAAGCCCAATCTCAAATGCTATTGGGAATTAGACGAGATGTTCCTCTGTCTTAATCTTTAAACTCAGTATGTTCTTTTAGTCATGCTGACAAGATAAGTTTTCAAGAAACTTTAGAGGATTTTTTCCTATAGCACAGGTGGAGAGGAAAATTCCACTTTTGGTGGCACAATTACAGTACTTAATTATGCATTTTGAAATATTATCTACTTCACAATAATTAAGGAAACATTTCAGCAAGTACTTCATATACATACTTTTGAGAAAATGAAACACGAAAGAAATGGTTAAGTCTTGCTAAACTTACAATAAATAGCAGTAACTAATAAAATTTCACCTTAGTTCAAGTTACTCTAGTAACAAAAATACGCTGATTCCAATGATTAAAATTTAGTATTATATAAAAGACACTTCAATATGTTAGATAAAAAAAAATTGAGTAAATTAAGGGCATTCCCTCATGTTCAAACAAACACCTGAAATAGACGGAAAACTGAAAGTTTCAGAATTTTTTAAAGTACGATTTCATCATCAAGGAATTCAAAAAAAAAAATACTAAATTAGAGCAGTTAGTTAGTTATTGATATTTTTTCAATCTGAATCATTTTTGTTGTTATGCTTTCATAAAAGAGCTAGAAGAGTGATTTGAAATCTGAAGTAAATTAGCAAGTTTTTAATCTTTGTTAATATCCCAGATTCAAAAAAGCTCCCAATAAATTTGACTTTTCTCTTTCCTAATAGAGATTTGTTTATAGAATGTGAAAATATTTATTTTTTAAGTTTATGTTTATAACTTATGGAGCGATATAGTCACAAACTGGCTGCCATGAACTCTGAAAATTTAGGCTTAGCGTAAGCATCAACTTCTAATTTCAACAACAAAGCAACAAACATTTTTTAAACTTTCATACTTTGCATTCCCTCATAGACATGCATGATTTACCTAAATAAAAATTGTCATTGAAATCTGTGAAATGTCGGCCACATCTGATTTGCTTATTTCGCATGGAATGACCCTAATTGAAAAAATTAGAACAAGCATAATCTGATGTAGAAAACAACTTTCAAATGAGATAGAATGTCAAGGAGTGTGGGAAATTTTTCCTTCCTTCAATAGGCAATTTATGTGAAATTTTAGGCCAAAAATGTACTTACAAAAAAAACTAATTGGTAGTTTGAAAAATAAACCCCAGGTGCAAACCCCTGGAACTGAAAGTAATTTTGTAACAAATTTCAAGGCTGTTGTTCCTATGGAGTCTCCTAGAGGCAGGCCCACAACAGGCGGAATTTTACAATTTATTTTATGTTACTTTTAATGACTACAAAACATTCAACTGTAATAAATCTTTTCAAACACATGAACAAAGAAAATCTCAAAATGTTACACTAAATAATTATACAAGCAAAATTTTCAGAAAAGTATAACCTGGCAGGACTGTGATAATGGATTATTCACATTCACATCCAAGTATTCCTCTGTGGTCCATGGATTTGTGTGAAACTAGTGCAAAAACAAATATTATATTAAATACAGCCCATTTCAGCAAAAGCTTAGATAACAGATTTTCTTCTAAACATTTTCAATAAATAAACAGAAGAAAAAGTATAAAATGCAGCAAAATAGTTAGAAGAAAAAAATTTGTTTTACAAAAAATTTAATTTCCATCAAATATTTCATATCACCAACGAATAAGAAAATCATACATACTCTACAGTTCTTTTCTTCTATTCACAAAAATTGATGGTGGAAGTACCATTATTCCATTTTTATAAATACTCAGATATATAGTGGGGCAGTTAGGTCTCATATAGCAATATTTTCATGAAAATTAAGTCCTGGCTAAAGTGGCAACTAATGCTAGAAGAGTATCTACTAAACTATTGCATTGTTCAGAAAGTTTTTCTTTTGGGAAAAGGAAAGACAATTTTTGTATAATGAATAAATATTTATTAAATTATAAATTAGTCATTCTGGCTCAATTCCTTTTGCCCTATTTCTAGTAATAGCATGATTCCATACTCATAAAATTTTTGGATTTTGCTGGCAAAATGCTGAGTTTAGTGGGTTTTGACCTCTTCATTTGAAGTAAATGTTTTACCGTCCAAAAAATTTTGCAGTGACCAGAATAAAGAATAATGCAAATGAACCTGACAAATGTGGTGGGTGTGGCAGTGTATCCCATTCAAAGTGTAAAAGCTTTTCGCGAGTGACTAAATGCGACGAGCTCTCGCATTATCTTGATGGAAAACACTACACTTTTCAGTTGATTAATTCTGGCCATTTCTGTTGAAGTGTATCATTCCATTTGTCCAAATGATGATAGTAGACTTCCAAACTAAATGTTGTGTTATCCGGTAAAAGCTCAAAAAAAAAAAAGATTCCTTTATAATCTTATTTTTGATGGATATTGGCTTTAGAAATGCTTAGAGCCCAAAAAATTTTGATGGCGTAACTTGCACCATAATCCCCCCTCCCCTCTCACCCTATGGGCACCCCTGCCTCTCACTGATCTCACGTGTTGTTATTCAGAGGTTTGCATCAACTAATGCCTTTGTCGTGTCTTCATCAGCTTCAACCGGCCTTCCAGAACATGGTGCATCTTTGGCATAAAAATTGCTGTATCAAAATTTTTGCAAACCATTTTTGGCACTGGCATACTGTTAACACATCTTCTCCATACACATTGGTAAATTTCTTCCTGACTAAAACAGCATTTTTACCTTTCCCATAGTAAAAAAGTAAAATATGTTGAAAATGCTGCTTTTTGCTTTCCGTATTTAGATGGGCACCAACCAAAAAGTGCTGGCTAGCTTCAATTGAACTTTTTCACAGACAAGCCTCACTATATCAGTTCTCAAAACATATAATGATTATACGGCTTAAGTGTAAAGTTGGGTTCTAAAATATGCATTAAATCCTCAGATGGGATTTCAGGTCTAAATTACCCCATACATTTACCTACATTGGCATGATTATTAAAGGTAAATTAATGCTTTTATTGTGCATTAATTATTTTCATCTAGTGCTACTTGTAAACATTTTAAAGCAATTTTCAAGCAAAACATTTCAAAATGAATATTCCTCGACTATCTCTACATGTTCTTTACATTATGAAAAGTATATAAATTAATTATAAAAGATTTTATTTTTAATTTTTAAAAATGTTGCATCAAATTAGAGTTGGGCTGACATTTTGGGGGTGATATGAACTTCCAGAAAGTTTTTATGAAATGCTGAATGCTTGAGTACACCAAGCACATCCACTTTGGAAGCACTTATACATCGGCATATTGCAGTTAAAACAATTTATGCACAATTGCGAGAAATTCAAAATAGCCTTACTTTTATAAATAGCAAATTAAAAAAAGTCAGACCATGGAAATGGCGTGAAAATTTAATATTTATGTGTATATAATCATATGAACCATGATAAAATAATGAAAACAGAGCAACTACTAAGAAGCAAAAATGATATTATAGATGTACTTATTCCAGACATTAGTAGTATAAGTGCTGGGGCAAGATTATAATGCTTAATTATGTGAATAAATATCCCATTCAAACTCAAGTTAAAAGTACTTTAATACTGCAACTACTCACTTTATCTAACATTTCATCATAACGCTGTCTTTGGGACTCCGTGACATCCCTCCACAAGTTTCTATCATCAGGTAGACATTCCAAAAATACCTAAACGTTTAAGGGTAAAAAATTGATTTACATAAATGAAGCATCTAAAACAGAAGTAAAAGAGATTGATTCCAAGGCAAATACAATGTGTAGTGTGTAATATGAGGTGAGAAAACAGAATTGAAAAAGTAGTCCTTACTCCTTTGCCACATAATGTTAGACAAGTAATTTTACAGACTTGATCAAAAATCAAACTTGTAAGCAATATCTTGAAAAGAGTATCAGAAAACAAAAACATATTTATGTCAATAAAATGCGCTTCTGATAAAAATTATAACAGTAAACATTTTCTTCACAATATTAACGGAATGTTCCTGTAGAAAAACAAGCAAAACAGCAAAGATTCACATATTATCAAGCTGGGTTACTGATTACAGCCAGAAGCATTTAAAACAACTTTGCTGCTTCAAAATTCTAAACTCTTTCAGTTCACATGTAATGAAATATGGATAGTAAAACTTGTGAGCTCACACTTCGATGCATTGAAAAAGAGGTTCCTTGGAACCCCAAAGCATGTGTCTGCAATCAGAACGATCTTTACTAATTTATGTGTGATATGTGTTACTCTTAATATGTGTTACTTTGTTGCTCCTAGGTACAGTCAACTCTTGATACGTCGAAGCCTCATAACTTGAATATTCCTTTACTTTAAAGTTTTCATTTGGTCCCAAAATAATTTAGTGTTTTCAAAACAAAGTTGTCTCTATATCTTGAATCCCTTTAAGTCAAAGTTTTTACAAAAGTTTTGGTTTCATTTTCAGGGTGCTTACAGATTTTATCGAAAAAATTCCTAAGAGTCCAAAAATAAGAAATTACCACAAAAAACTAAACATACAAAGTGTTGCAATAGCATCTTACATTATATTCACTTTGAATAAGGATAAATCAATCTACTTTTCTTACAATAATGCACTAACAGTACTGTACTTTGTTATGTATGCCAAGTCAACTGTTTTTTTTTTTCCAATATTTACACATCTGACAAAAATTAGAAAACCATACTTATATGTTTTACTCCAACAACGACTAAAATGGACAGTATTTACAATGAGAGAAAGGAAGATCTATGTTCTATGCAATATACACATTGAAGTCCAGTGATCTAACAACTTAATTTTATTTTTTAGAAAACAGAAATAATTATTCCTATATATATATATATATATATATATAGAGAGAGAGAGAGAGAGAGAGAGAGATTATATAGAATGAAATCATACTTTTTTGACACAAGATAAATTTACAAATAATTGCAACTAATATTTTTTGGAAATAATAATTTCCATGAAATATTTATTAGAAATAAATAAGCCAATTAATCCCTTTTTGTTAAAAAGGATCAAATTGGCTTAAGCTCCATTTTTGGCTCTGGTTAAAATAACTTCAAAATTTCAAAATACTTAAAATATTTACAAGATGCATGAAGTTGTAACCACAAGCACTGATGCAGAGATATGAAGCACCTTCAAAAGCATTTTTGCACATTTAAAATAAAATTTTGTGGGAAATAGAGGAAAAAAGTAATCTAAAATATTTTACAATTGAATATGTGGTTTTTTTTTTTTTTTTTTTTTTTTAATACAAAATTTCAAGCAGTCTAAATGTTATATACCAAAGTGTACACATCTCTTCATTCCCTACTATCTTCCATTTTATAGTTAAAAAGATTTTAGTATAAAAACTTTTTGTAATGTATTACTATAAGTAATTTCTCACAACACACTTACTTAGTTCATAATAAACTGATTTTGATTGTATTGGTACATTGTTTATTTTTACATTCATTTTAACACCAGAAAGTTTAAAATGCAATGTTATATCAAGTTTAGGAAGATTCGAAATCAACACAAAGAAATCAAATTGAGGTTTGAGAAACATGTAATTACACATTATCCTGCTCGAGCAAATTGTTTAAACACATAATTAACGGTGTTTCTTGTTTAAAAAATTATTGCTCAGTACATCAACATTACTCTCAGAATTCTTTCTGCCCTGCACAAAAAATATTGGTATAGTTTAGATCTGTTGCAAAACTTCCTCATACCATTACTGAGCCATCTCCAAATGTGCGCTTTGAGATTTTTTATCTTTCACAGCAATCGAACCAGAAGAAGCAAAAACCATCTATTCCATTCTAATTAAACTTTTTCTCAACAGAAAAGATTACATTATCACACTTTTTATCAATAATAATGCATTTTTTGGCTCACTCAAACCTTGGTCTCCTATGCAACTTTTTAAGATTTAGTCATGACATTAGTTTCACCCTATGAAACATTTTCTCTTTTCAAAAATCATGTTGAATCCAGTTCTTTAACTTCAATACCCATCTAATATCTCATGATGTTTGTCTTTTGGAGCAAGCTCGTCTTATTATCATGCATCTCACACATAAAAAAACAGAAGATTTTCTACCTATTTGTCTTTGTAGGCCTTATTTGACGAGATTTTTCAGAAAACTCTAAATGACCAATCTCTGTCTAAGATAAATAAATACCTTTGTGCTGAAAAGTAGAGTAAAAAATAAACAACGTCAAAAAAGCACAAATTCGCAGATAACTGCAGACACATGTTTCGGTGTTACAGGGAACCCTTTTTCAATGCAAAAAGTACTGAGCTTATGAATGAAAAGACATTCGACAAAGGCCAAGAGCAGATAAGCATGAGTTGGTGTTTGGCTAATCCACTATTTTTATCTTATAAGCTGTATGCTTATCAGCTCTTGGCTTTTGTCGGATGTCATTTCATCCATAAGCTCATTACTTTTTGCATTGAAAAAGGCATTCCCTGTAACGCCGAAACACATGTCTGCAGTTATCTGCGAATTTGAGCTTTTTTGACATTGTTACTTCCTTTTACAAAAAAAAAGTATTGTATTTGCGAAAAAAATTTCACCCAAAAATCGGCCTTAATTTCCATTTTGCTCACCCCCAAATGAATGTTGAGTTTTTTTTTCAACCCGACCACACGTGGACATGTGCCTAGGAACGTACAGACACCCGAAATATCCATTTTGACGATCCCCGAGTTAATTACAACGAGTTTTCTCATCCGTCTGTATGTACGTATGTATGTGCATATGTGCGTATGTGTGTATGTATGTTGCATAACTCAAGAACGGAATGACCTAGAAATTTGAAATTTGGTACGTAGACTCCTAGTGGGGTCTAGTTGTGCACCATCCTTTTTGGTTGCATTTGGATGCTCCAAAGGGGGTCTTTTGGCCCTTTTTGGGGGGAAATCATTGTTAATTTCGATGTATACTCAAGTGGTGTTATAATTTGGCAGACACTTCACGATATATCGGCAGTCTTTTGGTCGCCAAGTTGTCGCCAACTTGACGACAAATTTGGCGATTTTTTTTTTTTTAATCTGGTTTCAATTTGGCCACTGTTGGTGATATTTAGAGAATAAACAAATAATCATATTAAAACTGCCAATAATGAGAAAATGACATTAAATTGGAGTAAAAAGAAGTCATGTGATGCACACATTAGCTCGTTTATTTCTTACTCTAATCTCTGTCTAGTCAGATTTGTTGTTATTTGTCCTGCAGTACCGTATTTTCGGGATTAAGCGCCGCGGCGCATACAAGAAAAAAAGTTTCAAAAATGTGGATGCGGCGCATATAATGGGAGCGGCGGGTATAGTGTTTTTTTTTTTTTTTCCCGATCAAGTTTTAAAAAAAATCCGAGTTTGCAAAAAAGTTGAACATTTTACCAATAGATGGCGCCACACTTTTCCCTTTCGTTTTGCGAAATGAGCGACAAGCAAAGCAAAGAGGGGTAGCCATGAGGGGAGGTGAGTCAGCGATTGCTGGTGTTGCACCATAGAGAGAAACGCTAAACCACGTGAGCGCTGAATGACGTGAGCGGCGAGGAAGCCTCATCGAAGCGAAGGGGGACGGAGGGTCAAGGAAAGGAGCTTGTTAGCAAGACTAGCAGGGGAGGGGGGTGGAACTTCCAGTTTTCTAAAGGGGAATCACCCCTTTCAACAAAGTGGGTTGCTCGGGGTGGTCAAGTGACCTACTAATTGAAAACTTGTTTCTCCGTCTCCCATCCCCAATTTTATTCACTCACATCGTCGCTTTTGCTGTCGTTCGTGCGTTCTTTTCTTTCTTAAAGTTTTTACATCGAGTTTCATCTGAAATGGCTCCTACTAAACGACTTAAGAGTTACACTGCAGCTTTCAAGTTGGAAGTTATCGCTAAGGCTGAAGCGATCGGAAATCGTCCTGCTGCCCGGGAATTCGGAATTGATGAAAGATGTGTTCGGCGTTGGAGGTCCGAAAAATCAACGATCGAAGCGATGCCGAAGACAAAACGTGCCCGACGAGGAAGATCAGCTCACTGGCCGGATTTAGAACGGGACCTGAAGAAGTGGGTAGTGGAGCAGAGAGCTAAAGGAATTTCCGTTTCGACTGTCCGGATTCGAATAGAAGCCAGGTGCATCGCTGCTAATTTGAATATTTCCAACTTCAAAGGCAACGCGAATTGGTGCTTCAGATTCATGAAGCGGAATCATTTGTCCGTCAGGCAGCGAACAACTGTGGGGCAGAGTCTTCCAGCTGATTGGATGGAGCAGAAAAAAAAGTTTTTAGACTACGTCGAGAAGCTGAAGAAAGAAAACAACTTTCAGCCTCATCAGCTTATCAACATGGACGAAGTCCCTTTGACTTTCGACTGCCCTCCCAACAGGACTGTCACATCTACCGGTGAGAAGAGCGTCGCCATTACAACCACGGGGCATGAAAAAACATCATTCACGTGTGTTTTGGCTTGCACGGCTAGCGGAGAGAAGCTGAAGCCTATGCTGATTTTTAAGCGGAAAACGGTCCCGAAGGAGTCTTTCCCGTCCACCGTTGTCATCCGCTGCAACGAGAAGGGGTGGATGAATGAGGCCCTGATGTCAGACTGGTTTAACGAAGTTTGGAGAAAAAGGAAAGGCGCTTTTTTCCAACCAAGTGGAATGTTGATTATGGACTCCATGGCGGCGCACAAGACCGACCCTGTGAAGGAAGCGGCGCGGCAATGTTTGGCGTCCCTGGCCATCATACCAGGTGGGCTTACAAAAAAGTTGCAGCCCTTGGATTTGGCCCCCAATCACAGTTTTAAGAGCCACATGCGTCAACAATGGGAGTCCTGGATGGTGAACGGACTGCACGAATACACGAAAGGCGGCAACCTGAAGAAAGCGTCGTTCGCGGAAGTGGCGAAGTGGGTAGCTGCAGCTTGGAATGCGGTAAAGCCGAGCACCATAATTTCCGGCTTCACCGAGGCGGAGATCATTCCCCGAGTCCCGGATGTTGCTGCGGAGGACGATGGCTCCGATGACGAGGAAAACAGCCCGGAGCTCGATGCAGACTTTCTAGGACTATTTGCGTCCGACAGCGAGGACAGCGATTTCGAAGGATTTTGAATCGCCGATCCATAGTGGATGCGACCCACTGAAAAAAGCGTGCTTATAGTGGCGCCGACCACTTAAAAAAACGTGGAGCGCCATGAGGAGAAGGGTCCGCGTCCCGCGCTCTGGATAACCAACCAATGTCTCCTCCCAAAGTACGAAAATTTTAATTATAGTAATAATAATATAGTTATGTTAATTATATTCTTTTAAATTTTATTTTCATTTTATTGCAAGTTTCTGAACGTCTAAATTGCGCTTTTAAGTTGCGTTAAGTTGGATGCGGCGCTTATAGCGGGCGCGGCGCTTATAATGGGTGCGGCGCGTACATTAATTTTTTTTTTCCGGCGACGATAATTTTCGATGCGGCGCTTATACTGGGTGCGGCGCTTAATCCCGAAAATACTAAGTCATGAAGTTTTGCAATCAACCACTTTCCTTTTCTCAAATTTTTAAGTTTAGTACCTAACGTCATGACTTCAAAAATGGAAGGTGATGTCCCCAACCGCTTACTAAGCATTTATATAGTTATGTAGTTATAGTACATCAGTGAGCAGTAAAAAAAAAGAAGCAAAATTTGCTTTTTAGAATGCACAAATATAATTGTCCTTGTAATTTTGTCCCTATTACAGGCAGGTCTAAATTCAAACTTCATTCTAGGAATACGACATTCCTAAGTATTTTCAATAAAAGTCCTTAAAAATGTTTCTTTTACCATTAGTTTCCAGTCATGAAATTTGCATAACTTTCCAACCAAATGCAGTCAAGATTTTGGGGATATTTCTTTTGTCCTTATAATTTTGTTTGACACTGTATCAGGAAAACAATTAATTATCCATTTATACAAATACAATACAACAAATACAAATGTGACATCCAGCAACAGGCTCTGGGCTCAACTAGGTTGGTCCGAGTCAAATTATTAGTCCCCAATGAAGATTAATGGCCCTCTTAAAGTTATCCACCCCCTTGTTTATTACCACCTCTTCTGGTAAGCTGTTCCAAGTGCCCATAACCCTACTAAAGTAGTAGTTTTTCCTAATTTCCAGGTTAGCCTGAGATTCGAATAGCTTAAAACAATAACTCCTCGTCTTGCTTTCCGTGGAAAGATTTAATCCATTAACATCTTTTATTTTCAGAAATTTAAACAATTGAATCATGTGCCCTCTGACTCTCCTTTGTTCCAGGCTATACATATTAAGTCTATTAAGCCTGGTATCAATCTAAATCTGAAAGTCTCCTTCCTAGTCTAGTTACCCTTCTTTGAACCCTTTCCAATACAGAAATATCTTTCCTCAGATAAGACGACCAAAACTGAACAGCACGCTCCAAAAATGAGGTCTTACTAAACTCCTATATAAAGGCAGAAGAACCGGCTTAGATTTGTTTGAAATAGATCTATTTATAAACCCAAGGCAAATTGAAGGCTTTGTTACATGCAATGCTGAACTGTTGACTAAACTTCCTTCTAAAGTCCTGATTTAAGATACCCATATCAATAATATTTTCTGCTTGACTAATGCACTTGACCTTTCCCTACATTAACTGCCATACCCCATTTAGTAATATGACCTAAATCCTTTTGGAGCTGTTCTACTTGTCTTCTCATGCTTCCAGAAATATTCTCATTGATGTCATTCATAAAAATAATAAACAAGAGAAACCATAAAATTGAACCCTGGAGGAGCCCTGCTTAAAACATCACTCCATTTAGAATGATTTCCCCTCACAACTTCTCTTTGTTTCCTTTCAGTCAGTCAATTTCTAACCCAAAGTAAAGTTTTTCCTCCTATTCCTATATCAGCTAGTTTGCTGAGAAGAGCAACATGCGGTACCTTATCAACAGCTTTTTGAAAATCAATATAAACAACATTCACACACTTTTTGTTATCTAAAGCTGAGGTAACCTTGTCATAGAAATGCAGTAAATTAGTAGCACACAATTTATGTTTCCTGAACTCATACTGCAAATTAATCAACAGAATATAAGTCTCTAAGAAATTCATAATCTTAATTTTGATCAAAGTTTTGAAATCTTACAAATATACTGAAGTCAGACTTACAAGTCTGTATCTCCGTGTGGTGACTGGAGCAGAATAGTCTTAACGTAGTCCATGCGTGTCGTAAAAGGCAACTAAAATGGATCCCCAATCTAAGGTGGGAGGCACCGTGCTGATGGATGGATGGCATCTGGGTTGTATGACGTCTAAATGGTTCCCTCAAGGAACCAAGTGAAACCTCATTGGAATTAGTCTTGCACTCGTACAGGGTAGTTGTGCGGGTGTTGACTTGTTCCCACTTCCTATGGAGCTGGTTACTGGTTTTAAGGAGAGAACTAGCAAGCTTGCTGTTGGAGGGTGCAAGTCTGCAACCCACCAACTGAGAAGGTGAGGGTACATGTCAACAACCCACCAACTCTGCAGTAGGGAGGCAGGGAATACTCATTTGTGCCCAAAAATGCCTCAGGCGCTGGTGCAGGCAGGAGAGGAAGAGGCTGGTATGGGAGGCAAAAGCCACTGGGTCAGCTGAAAAGGTAGGAGAAACCAAATGTCTTTAGACAGAGGTTTCAACTCCTTCCCTGCACAAACTGCAGTATCGTAACAAGTAAAGACAAGTCAGCCACACTCCTATCTATGCTCAAGCAGTGAGTATGTTTAAGATGGTTGTTGTGAGAGAAACCATCCCGTCTGAGAGGTTATCTGGCGATGACATTGAACATATTCAGCTTGTCATCAAAAGGAGGACAGACCTGATTCTCTCTGGGGGTCACATGCAAAAAATACAAACATAATACACATTGGAACATAATCCCCAACCATTTTTGCTAGTTTTTCCTTAAATTCTGTTCACTACTGATCTACGTCACTATTTTCCAATCCTGAAAAAAAAATCTCTTTCAAGCTCTGCCTAAGTGCAACAAAATCAGTGTTTCTGAAATAGGGCTCAAACATAAAATTTTCATCTTTATTTTCATAATTAAATTTAATCCAGAACCAAATGCTGTTAGTCCTCTTCTCTGCCATTATCAGGATAAAAATTATTCCAATCAATATCCGGAAAATTGAAATCCCCCATTACGATGACAGATCCCTTACTGGACATGTCACTAATAATATATAAAATTTATTATTGATATGGTTGGGAAAAGAGCTTCCGATAACTTCAACTACCAATTACTTGAAGATTTTGGCCGGTCCCTTGAGATTTTGAGTTATCAAAAGTTTACTGTGTTTATTCATTTCAAGGTGCCCATCCCCTGAAGAATCATGGCATGCACCCCTCATAGGCTTTGAAGCACACACACCGAGAGTCTCCAAACTGCTCTCTGATATCAATACCCATCTCAAATAACTTCCTCCCCTAAAAATTTTGTACAATACATAATTAAATATAACAGAGAACCCCCCCCCCTCTCATGGGCATCCCTGCTATAAAAACAACCAATATAAAAATACTTATAATGCAACAAAGGTGCTTTTTTTTAAATAACAATAGCTTAAAATGTTTACTGCTTTAAAAATAAAGTTCTACACAGAAAAAAATAGGAAAACATTACCTTCCAGCAGATACTACGAAAATGAGAGTTTCTCAGAGAGCCTTTGATTCCAGTAGATTTTAACTGCTCTAAGTAATATCGACCAGAAAAAAGAGATGACCATTCTTGCCTTTAAAAAATTTAAAGAAAGTTGAGTTACCAATAAAATATTATACTGAAACCAAAAAAATACTTTCACCAATTAAAATTTTCTTTGCCTTATTATGTAGGTTTAAGTAGAAAATCCAACAAATCCAATTCTAGGAGGAACAGATGGAGACATTGTCCCCCCTCCCCCCCCCCACCAACAAAAATTCTCTTTAAAACCAATAATCATCTTCATTGTTTCACAAACCAAATAACTTTAAAAATTATAACAAAGAAGGAAATACTGCTGCTTTGTATTTCATCAAAAAAAGAAAAAATATTTTTTAAAATTCTTTAACAGATTTTATAACTATTTTTACAAACGAAAGTTTTTTTTATTATTTTTTTTTCAGGAGTTAAACTAACAAAAATGGTTAAGAGTTTCTCAGCATTAAATAGGTTGAATAGCAATATATTTAAAAAGATAAATCATGATAAAATTTCACTAGACTCTAAATAACTGCAATTTGAAACAGAAAATCAATTCAAAGACAAAAGGTTATAAGAAAAAAAAAACTTGAATCAAAATCATATAAAAATTTTTTTTTAATATTTTAGTTGATTTAAAATAGTTTTTCAGACATAGGATTCAGATTATCAGGTTTGGTTGAGAAAAATGAAGGGTGTACACTCTATTTAAAAAGAAAAACTAAGAAAGGAAGAAGAATTAGAAATAACAATAAGTACAAACAGGAGTTGAAATGTCAAATTAAAGTGCAGCTCAGCATTGTTGGCGTTGGGTGGAAGAATCAAAGATACTGAATTTGTAGGAAATGGGAAGGGCGGTAAATGTGCATAATGTAAGCAAGACTCACAATCTGCACTTTATCTGGAAGTTAAGTGTCAGAGCGCAATTGAAATTTATTTGTTGTTCCAAATAAATAAATCTGCCTCACATAAAACTTGTTTTGTGTAAGCTTGATTACAGCAACACATGCTTCTTTTGCCTTCAACTGGTTTTGATTTGTTGTTCTCAAAAATCAAACACAAATGTGATTTAACTTCCTCATGGCAGTGTAAGAATTTATACTGTACTTGAAGTGGCACACATATATATTGTTTATATAAATTCCTAATGGGTCATTTCATGCGAAATGAGCAAATCAGCTGTGGCTGAGATGTCACAGATTTCAGCGAAAACTTGTATTTTGGTAAATCATGCATACATATGAGAGAATGCAAAGTATGGAAGCTTAAAACCTGTTTGTGTTTTTGTTATTGAAATTAGAAGTTGATGCTTACGTTAAGCCTAAATTTTCAGCGTTCATGGCAGCCAGTTTGTGACTAAAAGTTATAAACGTACACTTAAAAAATAAATATTTCCACATTCTATTAAATCTCTATTCGAAAAGAGGAAAGTACAATTTATTCAGAGCTTTTTTTTTTGAATCTGAGATATTAACCAAAGATTGAAAACTTGCCAATTTACTTCAGATTTCAAATCACTTTTATAGCGCTTTTAATGAAAAAATAACAGCAAAAAGGATTCAGATTGAAATATTATCTATAACTAAATGTCTGCTCTAATTTAGTAATTATTTTTGAATTCCTTGATAATGAAATCTTACTTTAAAAAATAAAAAAATTCCAAAATTCATTTTTTCCTCTATTTCAGATGCTTGTTTGAACATGAGGGAATGCCCTTAATTTACTCATTTTATTTTACGTAACATATTGAAGTGTCTTTTAGATAATACTAAATTTTAATCATTGGAATCAGCGTATTTTTGTTACTTGAGTAATTTGAACTAAGGTAAAATGCCATTAGTTACGGCTATTTATAGTAAGTTTAGCAAGACTTAACCATTTCTTTCGTGTTTCATTTTCTCAAAAGTATGTATATGAAGTACTTGCTGAAATGTTTCCCTAATTATTGTGAAGTATATAATAGTCCAGTATGCATAATTAAATATAATTGTGCAACTGAAAGTTGAATTTTCCTCTCTACCCGTGGTATAGGAAAAAATAACAGTAAAGTTTCCAGAAAACTTATCATGTCAGCATGATTAAAAGGACATACTGAGTTTGAAGATTAAGAAAGAGGACCATCTCGTCTAATTCTCAATAGCATTTGAGACTCTGCTAGGAGTTTGAGGAAACTTTTTTTATCCATGAATAAGTATATTTGACGAAATACACCCATTTATTTCAACCCTCCTGATGCAAAGTTCTTTGAAACAAAAAAATTCCTTTGGTAGAGAAACTCGTCTATTTTAGTTATAGCTTTTCTATCCAGAATAAAAATTGCCAGTTAAAAAACATTTGCCGCACAATGAATATAATTTTCAATGGAAAGCAGATCTTTTCTCTTTCTACTAATAGTGGCAAAAATACATATTATGGCATATTGATAAAACTATCAAACTATTATCAGGCCCGTGCTGGGCACCCAAAGAGGGCGGTGGAAAGACCAGCTTGGAGGCACCTGACTTTTCAAGTCAGGGGTGTATCCCTACAGTAACTGGGGAAGTGGTATAATAAATCATTATATGGGGGAGGGGTTAACTAATAAAAGTAAAATTAAAAAGAAGAGAAGTTAAGAAATGAAACATGTCGTTTTTTTCCATAAAACAATATACGTATGTGATTAAAAGGATTTAAATGAAAATTAAGTGTTTCGAGAGACAAGAATGAAACAAAAAATTTTCAGCAGTATTCTGAATCCATTAAATTTTCTCAATCTGTTCAACCATAGATTCGTTTGATGACTCGGAAGCTAAAATTGATAATCAATTAAATCCTTAATGGTACTGTTTTTTTTTTTATAAATGAAAAGTAGTAATATCAAGATGACATCTCTTTTTACCAATTTAGGTAACAGTGAAAAGGGGGGGAGATCTCCCTCGGAATATTTTCGGAATTAAAGTCCCAAAAACGAAATTGTGAGTCAATGATGCATTTGACGACGCTAGAAGAAGGCATTGGCCTCAGAACTCTCCCCCACATAAGTTTCGATATTGGAGCTCTAGGAACACAATTTTAGACATTTTTTCCCCAATGATTTTAGAGAAATGAGATGTTCTAAAACCTTTCCCAAAGTTTTTAATGTTAAGGTCTAAAAACGGGATTTTTATGAGCCATGACGTTAGGTAAGAGATGGGGTTCAGGTATGCTCCCCCCGTAATTTTTCAAAACAGAGCTTTCAAAAACTTAGCTTTGTTAGACGATCTTCGATGATGTTAGGGAATAGGGAAGGAGAATTATGAATTTAAGAGCTCTTCTTCTGAATTTTTTTGAAATTGAAGTCATAAAAACTCGATTGCCAGCCATCTTTCGACGTTATGGGAAGGGATGTTGTTTGGAACTCTCCCAGGAAAGGTTTCATAATTTAAGTTCTCCAAAACCGCAATCTTTGGAGGTTTGGAGCCTTCCCCAAATATTTTCCCTAAAGAATTTTTTAAAAAATTAAAATTTTAAACATGGACGGACGGAAGTTGACCATTTTCAGTAGTTTAATGAGAAATAATCAAATTCAAGAACTCATCCTTAGTGAGTTTTTGTTATTGAAGTCCTCAAAACACAATTTCGAACGATCTTTGTGTTTCGATAAAGGGGATCTGGGTCGCTCTAAATCCTTAAAATTGCAACTGTAGGTCATCTTTGATGGCGTTAGACGAAGGTATGGGGTTCAGCACCGGCAGAAATGTTTGATATTTAAGTTCAAAAACGCTATTTTAGAAGACAAAAAAATGTGATGTCAGGGAGAGGAGAGATTTTCTGATCTTTCCTCCCCTGGAAGTATTTTAATATTGGAGTTTTAAACATGCGATGTTAGACTTTCTTTGGTAATGCAGGGAAAGATATGGGATTTAATTCAAGTTATCCTTTTCGGTCGTGTTTAGGAACAGAAGCTCTAGCACGCAAAATTTTGGACTATCTTCGATGGAATGGGCTGAAGGTCTCAGGGGCTCACTTCATCGAAAAATTTTAGAAATTCAGGCCATGAAAATGCCGTTCTAGACGATGTTTTGAGTTGTTATGGAATGAGAGGATTCGGTGGCCTTTTCTCGGAATTTTTTCTTCCCCAATCTCCCCTCGTAGATCCATTTCTGTTTCATGTCTGACCTTACGGATTCGAATTTTAAGGGTGGGAAGAGGGAAATTTCACATAAAACAAAGAAAATGCTAATGTTCAGGTTTTTTTTTTAAAGCTTGGAATCAAAAAACCAATTTTGAATTTCTTCAAGCAAATAGTAGAAATACTGTTCTATATTCCTGCAAAATTTGAAAGTTGTAGAAAGTTTCCCTCATTTAAATTTTTGGGCCTATGTGAAGGGGAAAATTGCCATTTTACAAAATTTCACTAAGTTTAAAAACTGATTTTAAAGACAAAAGGAGCTAGAATACAACTTCAAAAGTAAGGTATTTCTTTTATGACACTTAGCATGTTATTGGGTCTCAATTTCAGCAAAGCTAATACATTCCTTAAAGCTTGAGATTAAAAAATATTATGCTTAATTATGAGAAAACTGAAATATTTTAGTTTTTAAAACACGGTTAAAAGTTAACTATAATAATCTTGAAAATTTTACTCATATTAGATGAATTTCCCTGTTCCGTAGATTACAACTATATATAACTTTTATGTTTTGACTAAATAGTTAATAAAATACAAGCTTTCGAAAATGCAACATTTAGCATTTATAAGAATGCTGTTCAATTTGACCAATTTTCAATCGCATGTAACTATTAAAACAAAAAGTTTTTAGCCAAAATATTTTAGGTATTTTTATGTAGACATAAAAGGAACCTGTATACTAAATTTCATAAAAATCTGTTACCATGCGGCCACCACTTTTTTGCTCATTTCGTATGGAATGACCCTAAAGTATAAGGGTTGCCCAAATGAAAAATGGACAGGTTGAATAAAAATAACACTTTTAATGTAAATCAAAAGGAACCGCCATGGGTGTTGACACACAGGTCCCAGCGTTGCAGCAGCAGGTCGATGCCTTTGCTGTAGAAAAATCGGGGCTGATTCCTGAGGAAGTCTTACATGGCTTCCTTCACTTCAATCATCCAAATGGAAAGGTTTCCTTTGTAATGCTCTCTTAAGTGGCACAAAGATGTGGAAGTCACAGGCTTACAATTCCGGACTATACATGGGGTACTCCAAAACTTCCCAAAGGACTTGTTTAGGATACTTGCTAAGGTATTGTACCGCAGATGTTTGTAGAATACAGTGTGAATCGTTCTCTTACTCAGGTTGAGTTTGTGATTGACTTCATGAGTCTTAATCCTTTGATTAGCTCAGATCATTTCATCAACGAAGGCAATGGAATAATTGGTGATCCCAATGTTTGCGTGGCCCGGTCTCGCCAGATCCGATGTTCTTTGCTGCCCTTCTCTAAAACGTTTACACCACTTGCTTACAGTCGTACAACCTAAACAGTGGTCACTATTACACTGCTACCATTTGCCGATAGGTGTCCGCATTACACTCACCCTCTACAACCAGATACTATACTACCACGCTTTGTTCCGATCAGGACACATCCATGGATAGTATGACTTTTCTTTCGTACAATTTCCTCTACTGCGACTACCGCTGAACCGCAAGGTGATCTGAGATGCATACCTTATACCACCCTTTATATACTTGTGCAGTGGTGCTGTAATCAAATCATTAATTCTGACATTATCGCACGTGTCAAATTTTCATTTGGGCAACCTTATATATGCAAATACACTCCATAACAAAAAAATTTGAGGCACTTAGAATAAATTGTCAGAATGAAACTAAATTTTGCACACCTACAGTATTACACTGATATAAGGAAGTGAGTTACAAAATGAAAAAAAAAAAAAAAAAACATTTACTCCTCAAAAAATCTCAAATGAATGGAGATTTCAGTACCCTGTTGAGCCACCCCCAGCTTTAATGTATGAGGAGATGCAGTTTTGCAGTTATGTATAACAGTCTCGTACAATGTCCTACATCATCTCATACCACAATTACTGTAAACACGTCACTAATTCAATCAAACTCATAGGCTGTCCAATTTACCACCTCAAGTGCTCCCAGATATGCTTGATTTGTGACAAATCATGGCATCGCATAGGACAGAGAAAGTGATAATGTGGAAGAGGAAGTTCCTTGACACTCTTGCTGTGCATGATGCAGCATTGTCCTGTTAAAAAATTGCTCCGGGTAGTCCAATCAATTATAATATATATGCATTCATCATGTTTAGTCTTCAAAATGACAACAAATTTCTTTGTTTAACAGCTGTCAGAGCACTCAAAATTATCTTTGCCATCGGCTGTCATGCGAACACATCCCTTGAGATACCACTTGCCACATTTTTAATATGGTCTCATGTTGTTTGTCTTGCCCTCCTCCAGGGGTGTGCACAGAGCTTCAGTAATGGAGGTACCACTATACCAGGGAGCCTGGGAGCTCATACCAGTATTCTCCACCCCATATCAGCAAGTGGTTAAACTCAAATCAAGGCTCAAGATGCCAAGCTAAAAGCCAACCACATTTTCCATTTCGGATTGTGATAAACTCAGTCACAGCCCACCTTCTTCACAACTCGGCTTGCAACCTCCACTTTGGTGGTTTAAGCATAGATTTCCTTCCCATCATGCCTTTGTAAACAAACAAAATGGATGACGGTGGTTTAGATTATTTTGAGTTCACTGTTTTACAAATGCTAGAAACTATTGACTGATATTTGCTCTACATTTCTGATGTAGGAAGCAATGATTTACTAGAGGATTTATCAGAATTTTGCATGCGATACAGGTTTATGAAAAATTGAAAAAAAAGAAGAAATTCAGTTCCTTTGTATTTTTATTTTTACCTTTTGCCTCAACAAACAACAAAAATGTATCAAAAGAATACTGCATAAGAAAAGAAATTATTTAAGGGAACGGGGGGGGGGGGGGTGTAATTAGAGCCCACTTCTGAGAAGGTGTCTCACAATCACAGACAAATTTTTTCTTTACAAATGAGTCTTTAACAAATAATTTTCGTGAATTTAGAAAGTAACGGAATCTTTTTTTAATGCAGAATGGTATAAAATGTGTTCATTATATTACTTGTTATATTAATATACTTGTATTTTAATGTAAATTTTCAATTTACGACATAAATTTAAATTTATTTCTGAAGATTGTACGAACTTCATGTGTGCAGAAACAACAATTTTTTTTGGAGTGGTCGGGGGGGGGGGGAGGAATGCACAACAAATTATTGAATATAATAGTTTAATGGTGATATAACATAATCACCATTAAACCAAGTAAAAGTGATCAAGTTTACTTTATTCTCTCTCTCTAGATTCACCAACTCGTATTGGGGAATGCAATAAATTCGGACATTTTTTTCGGAATAAGTCTTAATTAAAAAGAAAAGAGTTTTTTTTTTTTTTTTAACTTCTCTGAAAATGTGTAGTTAAGAATTAGAAAAACGTCTAGATGGCTGTTAAAACAAACAGTAATATTCCAAATTAAATAAATAAATGAATAAAAGTACAGTGAAACCTGTGTAAGTTGACCAACTGCTCTGCAGTACTTTAGTGGTCAACTTAAACAGGTGGTCAACTTACAAAGGATTTTCTACAAGGCTCTCAGCTAAAATTGGTACACATTGGTGGTCAAGATATACAGGTGTTCAACTTACAAGGGTGGCCAACTTAACAGGTTTTACTGTAACACTTTTACTTTTTTTCATTAGATATTTTATGAAACAAACTCTCCCAGAACAGTACAAGAATTCAAATTCGCTTTGAAAGAGGAGTGGGAAAATATCCCCCAAACACTCCTTGATAGTTTAGAGGGAAGAATGGAAAACAGACGCAAAATGTGCATTAGTGCCCGTGGTAATCACACATCATACTAAGGTACTCATGTCTCCATCATTCTGACCTGGATAAATTTTTTGTGGTTGTTTGAAAATCATCTCAGTAGGATTTTTTTTTTAAGTTTTTACTTCATTGATGCAGTAATATCTGTACTATTTTGTACTTATTTATCACATTTACCAATTTAAGTGGGGATTGTGAACAATCACCGAGATTTATGCAGAATCACCGGATTTATCACATTTACTCTAACATGTACAATTTCAATGTATAATTTGTATCAGTAATCTGAGGCGGCCTGAGCCCTGTTTGTCTTAGATTTTCGAGACTATTGTAATAAGAATATCTTGACTGTAAAATGTCATACATTCCATTATATTCTCTAACTTTAGAAAAATTAAGTACTTATGCATTTATAAATATATCAATGACATGAACAAGGATTAACATCATAACTGAATTGCTATTTATACATTTAATGCTAAAACAAGTAATTTGTTCAGACAATATCTTACCGATAGGCATCATGGCTTGTATCATTCATTATTCCACACCGTCAACAGATGCAGCCTCAGCTAACTATCATACTTTCCGCACATTTCAATCTGCATAAAAGAAATCAGGTCAATTAAATTCATACAATCAAAAAGCCAACCAACTATACTTCAAAAGGCTCAAATATTTAGCTTACAAAAATTAGAAAAGGAAATGGATCTTTTGGGGTAAAGAAAATATTCTAGTAAAAGTAAATATCTTCTTAATTTAGTTTTAAAATTACGTAAGTGGTAAATTTCAATGTCTTCAGTTCCTAATGCTTGAAAATGTAGTAGTAGAAGTATTCTCTTCATTTATTGCATGTTTCATGTATTCAATCGACTACACTTTAGTTCAAAGAGCATTTCTATTGAAAACATTCAAATTTCATTCTTGTTAGGAAATGGCAGCATAGGTTACATTTTTCAAATGATTATTCCTAAACAAAAATTGCAAGAGATAACATACTAAAAGCTGGGCCTGACAAAAATTATTATCATGTACATATACACTGTAGTCTTCACTTAATGTGATTACTTAGAGACACAATGATTTTGATAACAATAACTAATGGATAACAGTAAACAAATCATGAAAGTAGATAAATTGAACTGTGCAGCAGAAAAGCTCTTGTGATGCTCCTGCAAGCGATAACTACTTACTGCGGCCAAATAAATATAATGCTTGTTGTTGATTTCTTTAAAAGAAATTAACAGCTGAAAGTCAGTTTGGTTTATAATTTTGCTTGTTTGTTTTATGCAGTGGTGTTGTCTGAAAAAGTGTCAACCTTCTCTGAATAGGCATAGTCACGGTACAGTTTTCTCCCCACACATGATTTAATAAACAATAATGTACATCGAAGTGAACTTAGAACTGCAAAGGATAGTAGGGGTGGGGGGGAATGTGATCATTTCAGATAGGGTTACCAACTTCAAAGTTGTCGCCACTTAGTGTCTGGCGGTGCAATGTTTAACTGTTATTTTGGGAGAAAGTTATATGGGTTTGATTTTTCGATGCTAAAAAGGATAATTAACTTTTAATAAACTATTTTATTTACCTTTTTTTTTCTTTAGATGCCTGCATTTTGAAAAATGCTATCTTTTTATATATGAGATATTTTAGGAGCTAACTTCACTTATTAGGATGCAAATAAATGAAAAGTCTCTTTATTTTTGTAACAACGCTTATTTCAAGTTCTTAAAGCGGAATTTCATTTTCTTTTATGAGTCGCAAATTAAAATGCTGAATCGATGGTTTATTTTTTATTTTATTCATTTATTTATTTTGCTTCAACTGTGTCCAGATATTAATGATATGTTTAACACAGGACTCTAAAATGCAATTCTGAAGTAATTTTATGAAAAATATTTATTTTACAAGCCTTTTTATACTTTTGATGATTGACTTTGAGGATTGCAATCTCTTTGCATCCGGTATGGGGCTCTGATTTTTCGTATTTTCGATGTTTAGTATGCTTTGTTAAGAGGTAAATAAATAAAATATGTTTTTTCTTTTTTTGTAAAAATCACGGAGTTTATAAGTTTTGAACGAAATTATGTGCTCTTTAACAGTGTCTTGGGTCAAAAAGTTAAATGCTGAACCCCTACCTGAATTTCTTTGTTATAATTATTTTAAACACTATACATATAACATTTCTATAAAATTTAACATAATGTAGAACGGTAAATAAATATTGATACTTGAGGAGTGCCAATCTCCCAGAGAGCGATGCCGCCTCCCCCCCAGAATACTCGAAAAACACTCAAGAAAGATATCCTCTATAGAAAAGAGGGAAAACACTCAACTTTAAGCGTCAATGATGCAGTTTGCGCCATCTCAAAATTCTAAAATTTCGTTTTAACAAAAAAAAGTTTTTTTTTGTAGAATTATTTGATTTTTTACAGAATTAATTGATTTTTCACAAAAAACGGACTCTGAAAAATCCTGGACAGACCCCTGACATACATATTTAGGTATGCTATTTTTATATCAAAAAGTTACTTGAATAGAAAGAATCTATATGATTATTTATTATTTTCAAACGTGAACTTTTTAACTAAAAACTTTCAGATTACTGAAAAAGTGAACAAAATAGGACAACACTGGTACCACTGCATCTCCTTTATCACCCCCCCCCCCTCCTCCCCCTCAAGCACGTAGCCAAGGGGTGGGTCCATGGGGTCCGGACCCCCCCCCCCTTCCCGAAAGATCCCTCTCCTTTTTTCTCAGTTGTTGCATCTCTCATCAACAAAATTTTTCCGAAAGATAATGATTTTATAAAACGCATCATTCTCTCCCCTTAAATATTTAAATATTCCCAGTAATCGGCAATTTTCTCAGCGCTTGAGTCAATTCAGAACACGAGAACCTCGTGCAACAACTGCAGGTTCCCAATTTTCGTCTGCTTTTTGCTGTGTCACCTACTCCGTCCGAAACGGGGAAAAGTTCTTTCCAATTTCAAACCAGCTGGGTCCTGTGTGTTGGATATAATTTGAGGTTAATGGCCTACAGCTAAGCTGAAAATTAGGCAACTCATTTCCAACTAAAAATTTGAGGGAGTGGTCTGCCCGAAGAAAATAAAACATGAATCATTCTTTACACTGAAAAACATTTATTTAACATATATTAAGAAAATGATTACAATACAATGATTTGGTTCTCCGAAGAAAAATTAAAAAAGAGATCTTACAATAAGTCCATGCAGGTATCAAAAGTCCTGTCGATGTTCCATAGTGACACCTCACAGGTAGATGGACGGCATAGCAATTTCCACCAGAATTGCAGGCTGGTCAGTTCATACCTTGTGAGCAAAGTTCACCACATCAGGAAAAAATATCGAAGATGGACACGATCCTCTTTCCTCGGAGACCAAACGACCCACATCAGGGAAAAATATCGAAGATGGACACGATCCTTCTCCTCGGAGACCACACGTCCCACATAGATTCAATTATAACTTTTCACTTTTATAGACGTCATAGCAGCACGCGCTTTCCAAACTGAAGACATCAGCGGTGAATCATTCAGAAAAGATCAGACCTCACCTAAGAGGCCAGTAGCAAAAAACTTATGATGACATTGACAAACACATTTACAAACACCAACAACACAAGACGAGGAGACGAGTAAAAGAAAAGTAGCGATCGAGCTACGGCAGGTCAGAGTATTTATAGCCAGATCCGACCTTGCACGTAACAATGTGACGTTACATTATTTGCATATTGCAAGAACAACACAACTCGGAGAAAACACAGCTTGCAGGTTGCACAATTCTTATTTAATTTGGCATTCAGCACTTAACACCTCAACATGGTTTCCTCATGTGATCGACATGTGCTCTGTCGGAAGTTTACCGACGTCTGCCGAATGACGGCAACCAATCATAGCGTGCCACATGTTTTTCCGAACACTTCCGACTCAAACTCGGACATTTGAGTGTCGGTGGCAGGTGGATGGGATTTCCCGCGCAAGGTTTTTCCCCGGAATGGCAAAAGGTAAGTCACAAAATATTTTTTTTTTTTTTTTAAACAATATTGGTGAAATCCTTCAAGAAACAAAAATAAAGGCATTTAGCCCAACAAGTTCCCCCCTCTTGAAGGAATTTCATCAAAAACCACATTATATACATTAAAAACATTTAACTACATTCATATTATATTTACAAAAGATACATTTGAAAAATAGTTCAAAAATTTGATACGCCCCCCTCATTTAATCCCAATTAAATATAATTTTACAAAGTTTATTTAAACAATTCTTAGATAGGGGTTTAGTGAAAATGTCCGCGATGTTTACATTTGTCCTCACATATTTAATCAAAAAAATCTTTTGCTCAATTAAATTTCTTAAAAAATGGTACCTTACATCAATGTGTTTTGTACGGGAATTCTCAATGGGAGACTTAGAAAAATCAATTGTTGCAGTTTTATCACAATAAATAACTGTATCCCTAAGCTGGAGGTTTTCAATATTTAATTCACTTATTTCTGTAATTATCCTCTTCAGCCAGACCATTTCTTTTGCAGTTTCACCAAGTGAAATATATTCTGCTTCCATTGTGGATAACGCAACACATTTATGTTTAAATGTCCTCCAATTAATTGGGACCCGATCAATACACAAAATTGATCCTCCCATTGAGACTCTATCCTCCCGATTAGCGGCGTAATCGGAGTCGGAAAATCCCCGTAGATCTACACTACTGATTGAGCTTAAATTTAGTTTGTATGATATTGTATACTTTAAATATCCTAGCAATCTTAATAGAAAATCCCAATGCTTTCTTCCGGGATTTGCTTGAAATTGGGAAAAAATATTCACCGCATACGAAATGTCAGGTCGGGTCTTTCCCGCTATGTATGCCATACAACCCAACAAATTTCTGTATGGGAGCTTTTCTGCTTCCCTTTTTTCTTCCTCAGTTTTCGGGCAGTCGTCCTTCGACAAAACTGTACCCTTTGAGATTGGGAGGGTTGAATTTGGCACATAGTAATCGGAGAATGACCCCAAGACCTTCGAAATGTAAGAGCTTTGGTGAATAAAAAGATTATTTTTATCTTCCACAAATTCAATCCCCAGGAGCTTTCTGGTTTTCCCCATTTCTTTAATATCATACATACTTTTAATTTCATTAATTACCTTTTTAATTAAATTTTCATTTTTTGCTAGAATTATTATATCATCTACATAAATAAGAAGAAAAGTATTTTTGTCTCTATGGTATACACAATTACATCCTTTTAATTTTTGAAAACCAAAACCACGAAGAACACTGTCTATTTCTAAGAACCAGTTTCTTCCGGACTGGTGTAGTCCATAGAGAGACTTCTTCAATTTACAGACAAAATTAGGGTGGCTTTTACTGACAAAACCCTCTGGTTGTCTCATGTAGATTTGTTCCTCTAAATCAGCATACAGATAAGCATTTTTTACATCAATTTGTGAGTGACACCATTTTAAAAGACATATAAAAATAGAAAAGAAAACTCTCACAAGTGAAAACTCAATTACTGGACTGAAAACTTCAGAATATGACTCAATTGACTGACGGTCCCCCCTTACAACTAATCTGGCCTTGTATCTTACAATTTCACCCCTGTCATTTACCTTGAGGTCGTAGACCCACCTGTTTCCCAAAATTGGTTTCCCCTCTGGTGGGGGTACAAGGTCCCACACCTCTCTTTGGTTAATGACATCTAATTCAGACTTCATGGCCAGTTTCCAGTTGTCCACCTCGGGGGTAGCGATACATTGCCTATACGAATTCGGTATAGAAATTTCTACTAAACTTGCTTCTTCACTTTCTCCCGAACTTTCACTGTTGTCACAGATTTCCCCTACTGTTGGATTTTTAGATGAAAAGTCAAAAAGTTTTGGTTTATACTCTATTTTATTTTCACTACAATATTTTAAAACCTGTTTTAGTGAATTTAATCTTACTTTATTTTTACCGGCAATTGTATAATAAATATCAGTCCTATCCCCGGTCTTTCTCTTTTTGGCTTCTCTAACCCATTTAATTTTTTCACAGGGAGTTTGCTCAACGCTCTCCTGGATTTCCTGTTCAAGTTGAACTTCACTTATAGGCCTGATAAAGTTAAATTTTCTCTCATTTTTATTCTGGACTTTTAATTCCCCCCATTTTTCATTTTCATTGAACTTTACATTAATAGTTTCTGTGACTGTTCTGGTTTCAGGATCCCAGATTCTGTACCCTTTGGTACGTAAGGCGTATCCGACCATAATCCCCTTGGTAGCCCTCATATCTAACTTTTTTTAGTTTAGACTTAGGCTGACCTACATAGGCAGTACACCCAAAAATACGTAGGTGCCTCACTGAAGGTTTACGCCCAGAAAACAGCTCAAAAGGGGTCTTGTCCATATTTCCTATTACCGTCCGATTCCTTACATAATTAAAACAAAGAGCGGCTTCAGCCCAAAACTCATCCCCCAATCCAGAATCATTGAGCATAGACCTCACACCATTCATTATGGTTAAATTGTATCTTTCTACTACCCCGTTCATTTGCGGGGTGTAGGAGTTGGTCCGCTCTATCTTTATTCCCTGATTGGTGAGATAGTTCTCAAAATCTTTGTTAACAAATTCTGTTCCATTATCGGAACGGATAGCCAAAATTTTTGAGTTCAGGAATCTTTCAGTCCTTTTTTGAAAATTTACAAAAACATTAAATGCCTCACTTTTTGCTCTTAAAAAGAAAACATATGACTTTCTTGAGAAATCATCTATAATTATAAAAATATATTTCTTTCCCCCCAAGGACTCGGTCTGAAGGGGTCCCATCAGGTCCATGTGGAGCAATTGAAGTGCAGAGCTAGTACGTCTTTCTGGCATAGATTTAAACGAGCACTTCCTCATTTTTCCCAATTGACAAGGGTCACAATTGGGTTTTTGCCCCTTCTTAATCTCTAGTCCCTGGACTGCACCAAGTTTACTCGTTTTGGTGATACTTTCCATATTTATATGGCAAAATCTCCTATGCCATTTTTCCATATCAACACTGACCATATTGGCCCCTTCAGACGGGTCCTTGGTCTTAAAAACTTTTGTATAATTAACATTTTCACAATCAATATAAAAATTTGGTTTAACATGATAAAGTTTATTTATTAAATTTGCTGTAAATAATTTAACATTTTCTTGATTAAAAACACAGATCTTTCCGGGCAACCATTTGAGCTTATAGCCCTGTCTGTCTATGCAAGAACCAGAAATTAGGTTGCGTCGCAGTGTTGGGGCATAGAAAACATTATTGAGGGTGATGGTAACTAATCTTCCATCTGATTCAATTTTAAAAATCACTTTCCCAATGCCCTCTACTTGGCTCTTCACGTTTCCTACAGCTACCTCCATTTGTGTGTTTTGTACAGGCTCTAGCTCGGCAAACAACGACTTATCTCGACAAAAATGAGATGTACTGCCGCTATCCAATAGCCATGTATCCTCACATTTTGGGTAGGTAGTGTTTGCAGAAATTTCGTTTTCATTTACTGAACAAAACATTCCTGCCTGAGGGTCTTCTTTGGTTTTGAATTTAAAATTCTTATCCTGTTTTACTTTGTTACGGCTCCAACACCTCGACGCAATATGCCCTTTCTTTTTACAAATGTAACAAACTTTATTTTTAGCAAGAAATTTACTCCTACCATTTGCCATTCCGGAGTTTCCGGGTTTTGAAAACATTGCCGAATTTTCTACATTAGGCTCTTCGGCCAAATACCTAATCCTGCCTTCCTCAGCCAGTAGTTCGTCTTTTACTTTTGAGAAGGTAAATCTCCCTTCTTCCCATCTGTAGATGGCTTGAACAATACTGCTGAAATTTGGAGGTAAATGCCGTATCAATTGAAAAGTTCTGAGTTTTTCTTCCATAATATATCCATTTTCGACTAATTGGTTAAAAATTCCCCCCAACCTTGCAGCGAATAATCCCACCGTTTCACCTTCTTGCATTTTGCAAGAGAAGTAGGATTCCCATAGTGCGGCTACTCTGGCCAAAGATGGGAGTTCAAAATTTGCCTTAAGGGCTTTCCAAGCTTCACTAGGATCTTCCAAATTATCAATTAACCTTTTTATATCCTTTTCTAAGTTTAAATAGATGATGGCTAAAGCTTGGCCACATCTTTTTCTGTCAGCACTAGTTAACTCCATTTCTGGTTTCTTTTGGGTAATCTCCCATAAATCCCTTTCTATGAGCACCATTTTTATATCTTTGGACCAGGTAGCCCAATTATGGGAGCCCAACTTCTCAACATTTCTATAATCTTTCTCCATAATAAAAAATGATTCAATTTTCTCCGGGCAGGTCAACCACACGACTCTGCTACCACTTGTTGGATATAATTTGAGGTTAATGGCCTACAGCTAAGCTGAAAATTAGGCAACTCATTTCCAACTAAAAATTTGAGGGAGTGGTCTGCCCGAAGAAAATAAAACATGAATCATTCTTTACACTGAAAAACATTTATTTAACATATATTAAGAAAATGATTACAATACAATGATTTGGTTCTCCGAAGAAAAATTAAAAAAGAGATCTTACAATAAGTCCATGCAGGTATCAAAAGTCCTGTCGATGTTCCATAGTGACACCTCACAGGTAGATGGACGGCATAGCAATTTCCACCAGAGTTGCAGGCTGGTCAGTTCATACCTTGTGAGCAAAGTTCACCACATCAGGAAAAAATATCGATGATGGACACGATCCTCTTTCCTCGGAGACCAAACGACCCACATCAGGGAAAAATATCGAAGATGGACACGATCCTTCTCCTCGGAGACCACACGTCCCACATAGATTCAATTATAACTTTTCACTTTTATAGACGTCATAGCAGCACGCGCTTTCCAAACTGAAGACATCAGCGGTGAATCATTCAGAAAAGATCAGACCTCACCTGAGAGGCCAGTAGCAAAAAACTTATGATGACATTGACAAACACATTTACAAACACCAACAACACAAGACGAGGAGACGAGTAAAAGAAAAGTAGCGATCGAGCTACGGCAGGTCAGAGTATTTATAGCCAGATCCGACCTTGCACGTAACAATGTGACGTTACATTATTTGCATATTGCAAGAACAACACAACTCGGAGAAAACACAGCTTGCAGGTTGCACAATTCTTATTTAATTTGGCATTCAGCATTTAACACCTCAACATGGTTTCCTCATGTGATCGACATGTGCTCTGTCGGAAGTTTACCGACGTCTGCCGAATGACGGCAACCAATCATAGCGTGCCACATGTTTTTCCGAACACTTCCGACTCAAACTCGGACGTTTGAGTGTCGGTGGCAGGTGGATGGGATTTCCCGCGCAAGGTTTTTCCCCGGAATGGCAAAAGGTAAGTCACAAATTTTTTTTTTTTTTTTTTTAAACAATATTGGTGAAATCCTTCAAGAAACAAAAATAAAGGCATTTAGCCCAACACTGTGACCTTGAAATTCAGCTCCTCTCTTTGGTCCAACAAATTGCCATTGGCAAAGTAAAAACAAGCATTTATTGCCACTTCCGCCGTATCCCACAGTCTCATTGGCGTGGTTTTCTTTATTTCTTTCTCTTTTCTTTTTGGATTTTCGTGGATTTCGTAGACGCATGTTGTACGAAAGACAGCCAGAGTGAGTTGCGTTCCTGGTGAATCAGTAATTGAATTCCGATTCTTTTCTGTTTTAACACGCAGTTTTTATCTACATCATACTTATAGGAAACATATCTTGAACAAAATTGTATGCAAAAGAAAATTAAGTTTACCCAAACTAGGTAAGTCGCAGTGCTCCCTTTTAAAGTTTTCTTGATAATACCAGCAATTTTACGTGTTAATGTGTTTTTCCATTTAAAAACTAATTTTAGATTCTAAGCCAGCAGCGAAAAAAGAAATTCAACACATTTCGTGTGTTTGAGGATGAGAAAAATAATTATTGATTTTTTTTTTTTTTTTCCCCATTTTAACTCTATATTTTTGGCATGGTTCATTTCAGATTCATTTTATATTTTGATAAAAATTTTATTTGAACTTTTAGATTACTTTTAACATCTCTCTCCTTTCTGAGCAACAAATTACGTAGATTTTTTACTGATGTTTTCCCCCCAATATTTAAGCATGATCATGGAACATATTAACTGCCCCCCCCCCCCGAAAAAAAATTCTTGTTTGAAGGTAAAATAAATAAAATAAATGAATAAATAAAACTTGAAGTTGATGTAACAAACTTTTTACGGTATCAAAATTTTATAGAAAAATTAAATTGAAAATTACTTGAATATTTTACTGTGATTAGTTTATGAAATTACAAGTTCGGCCATATTAACGCATGTAATAATTTATTAGAAATTATTACTTTTAAATCTTACTGAATTGTGATTCTATGATCCCAAAAGAAAAAGTTAGTTTTTGTTGGGCTAAATGCCTTTATTTTTGTTTCTTGAAGGATTTCACCAATATTGTTTTTAAAAAAAAATTTTTTGACTTACCTTTTGCCATTCCGGGAGAAAAACCTTGCGCGGGAAATCCCATCCACCTGCTACCGACACTCAAATGTCCGAGTTTGAATCGGAAGTGTTCGGAAAAACATGTGGCACGCTATGATTGGTTGCCGTCATTCGGCAGACGTCGGTAAACTTCCGACAGAGCACATGTCGATCACATGAATAAACCATGTTGAGGTGTTAAGTGCTGAATGCCAAATTAAATAAGAATTGTGCAACCTGCAAGCTGTGTTTTCTCCGGATTGTGTTGTTCTGGCAATATGCAAATAATGTAACGTCACATTGTTACGTGCAAGGTCGGATCTGGCTACAAATACTCTGACCTGCCGTAGCTCGATTGCTACTTTTCTTTTACTCGTCCCCTCGGCTTGTGTTGTTGGTGTTTTGTGAATGTGTTTGTCAATGTCATCATAAATTTTTCGCTACTGGCCTCTCAGGTGAGGTCTGATCTTTCCTGAATAATGCACTGCTGATGTCTTCAGTTTGGAAAGCGCGTGCTGTGATGACGTCTATCAAAGTGAAAAGTTATAATTTTCCCTGATGTGGGTCGTTTGTTCTCCGGGGAAAGAGGATCGTGTCCATCTTCGATATGTTTTTTTTCCTGATGTGGTGAACTTTGCTCACGTGGTATGAACTGACCAGCCTGCAATCCTGGTGGAAATTGCTATGCCGTCCATCTACCGGTGAGGTGTCACTATGGAACATCGACAGGACTTTTGATACCTGCATGGACTTATTGTAAGATCTCTTTTTTTAATTTTTCCTCGGAGAACTAAATCATTGTGTTGTAATCATTTTCTTAATATATGTTAAATAAATGTTTTTCAGTGTAAAGAATGATTCATGTTTTATTTTCTTCGGGCAGACCACTACCTCAAATTTTTAGTTGGAAATGAGTTGCCTAATTTTCAGCTTAGCTGTAGGCCATTAACCTCAAATTATATCCAACAGTTTTTAATTGACGAAAAAAAATCTTATTCGATATTGTTCCATAAAACATATTTGTATTTGCATCATTGGAATATATTTCTGATTGTTATTCACTGGATTTGTACTAAGGAGTTATTGAATTAGCATCTATGCATCCATCTTTACTAAATTGTGAAGGTAGCATTAAATGTAACAAAAAACAGGCATGTGCATTTAACTATAAATTACTAGGTGAAAATTACCGCTATTTACTGCGTTACAAGCAAAGAAACAAAAAAGGTTAATACGAGGTAAATGTTTTCGAGCTTTTCTTTTATATATTGCCTTTTTTTTTAAACACTTATTTTCTTCAAGCTAAAGATATTTACTATTTCTTGCAATAGAGTGTTTTGCTAACATCGTATTGAAGAAAAAAAAATCATTACCTGCGTCGTAAAATATGATATGTATTGTTGTTAAAATTAACAACATGTTGTTAAAATAAAATTACACAGATGCTTAATTTAATTCATTAGGTATACATTCCATTAATTGGCATGTAAAAGATCCCTTAGGTCGTTTGACTGTGAATACTCTTGACAAAATTAAATTCCTTTTGCAGTTTTGCATCGAAGAGAGCTCAGGTGTCTCTATCTGGTGGAAACTGGGCATCAAATTTTCCTGTGACATTCACATCCACTTCTTAATGGTGGCATATGAATGACTGGATGCCATATCGTTGGTTCGCACTTGTTCCGCAAAAGGCTAAAGCCTCTAACACAGCCCCGTTAGAAAGAAAAAAATAATGATAAAAACGGCAATACGCCTTTTCCGATATTTAAAACTTTTTCGAACAGCTTTTACCCTTTGAGGAATAGCGACTTCACTTGAGAATACCATTTATTTCTTGCTTCTCTTTTTTTTCAGCTAACTGAAATCACTGTGTCAGTTGGCTGAAGAAAGAAAAAATATATATATAAAAAATGGTTGGAACAAAGGAAGCCTTCGTGCCTCAAAGAGTTAATAGTTTGTTCAAGCTTTTAATTGATGATTAGGAATGATAATTAGAAAACGGATAAGATTGGAAATATCATTCTATTTCGTGTTATCAAAAGAATATTATAAATGTAAATAAATAAAAACTAATTCAAGCTTTTTAAATGAAACCTTCTTAATATTTTCGTTGAGAGAGTTGTGGGATTTTGCCTGAAATGTTGTTCAAATCGGACAGGGTACGTTATGTAACATTCATATAGTTGTATATTCGACTCCATAGATATAGATTTATTTATCCTCATATAAATAATGCCGATGATCGAGTAACCCCGTGTGTTTCAATAATGAATTCGCACCACGACATGATATGTAATTCGATAATATGTTTTGGTAATGTTTAACATGCAAAGAAAGGCTTTATTGTGACAAGGCTGAACTCGATCCGGTAACTTGAACAGTTTTACTGGTAAGACTGTCATATCAGAGGAATGAAGAAACGAAAACAATGAACGCTATCTACTGGAGTTTAGGGTTAATCCACTGGTGTTAGAGTTAAAATTTCAACTATCAAAATATCACCAAACAGGCAATTGCTTCTTTCAAATGAAGAAGAGTTGAAGCAATTTTTACCTGTCATGCCTTGACGGGTGACTTTCTAGTTTTCAAATAAAATGGCATAAGTACAAATGTACATATTTTGTTGAAATATATTACAAAGCTTTAATATTTTATTAAATTATCGCATGCATTTTCCAAGTAATTTCTAGAACAGTTTTCGTTTTCCGTTTTTCTTTTATTGTGCCCTTTTGATTAATAGAAAATATATCACTTATTTTCAGGAGGACAGAGGTTTACCCATATTTGGAAACTTTGTATGTGATAACTTTCAGTTTAATGTTAATTTACAAACTGACAATAATTAATTTACCACTTAACATAAACTTTTTGTTAACTAATTTTAACTAATGACTCTATTAATTTCAATTATTTAATTAATTTTAGTTAATTATCATATTTTAATGATCAGTTTTAATTGGATTTATCTTAGTCTTGTGTAATTATCAGCTACTAATTCTGCTTTAGCATGCCTCCTCCTTTGAAGTTCGTGCAACCTTGGACCCCCCCCCCCTAACAAAGTTCTAGCTACGTGCCTGTCCCCCTATACACATACGTTTTGGGGACACCAGCCGTCTATGCAAAGGGGGCGGCATATTCAGTTTTGCGCGCTGGCGCTCAGATGCCTAGCTGCGGGCCTGAAAGGAAGTATAATAGCATTCTTATTTAAAACATAAAACTGACACCGGAAGATTTCCTCACGAAAGATTCAAGTTAGGGGGGCATGGCATAAGCAAAGGGACTGCGGACAACCCCTTATCAATGCCACTGTTACAACTGGCTATTAATTTGGTAATACCAAACTCATTAAAGCGACAATATTATATTCGTTTTTAAACTCGAAATGGCACAACTTCACATTAGCTTGGTGAAAAATCTTCAATAATAATAATCAAGGTTTTAAATGTGCAAACATTATTAATACAACTATGATATAAGGACATTATTCAAAATTACAGGAAACACAATTCTTCTAATGACAAAATTACGCATTGGTTAAACTGTGCAATAATTCTCTATGCAGTTCCAAAAAACAGTAAAATTACATTTCATACCTGTTTCGTTTTACCAAATTTTTCACTGTCACTAGGAAAGTAGAAACTAAATGTAGGCAGTTCAGTATTAAATCATGAAATAAATTAACTAAAGAATAAGGCAAAGAAAATTTTGCTTTGATTCATAAAAATCCACTAACATGCTTGAATATTGTGGTATTAATACACAGAAGCACTTAAATTCGTCAACAAAACTGAATAAAATCGACTATCCGGCACTTTGTTTACATATTCTTAGTAGAGATATTGCCAAATTTTGCCAATTTAAAGCAACCTCTGAAATTTGCGTCACGTGACTTCATGGAGAGCACAGGCATACCATAGCCTATGAGGATCTGCTGCTCTGCAAAAGCCGACGCGACGTTGCTGTGACGTTGGTGGTTTATCCGAACAGTATCGAAACAAACTTAGGTTGCGTTCAACTACGTTCAACGAACCTCATCGGTCTACCGGTAAGTAACCAGTACTAACCGCGGCGTTCTATGATCAACCGTTTACCGCAGCGGTTACCATTCTAAGCAGTTGATTGGAGCACGTGATCATTAGCTGTCACGTGATTAACTAACCGGTCGCTCTCGGTCGTGCTCGTCGAACGCACTCTTAGAAGAAGAAGAAGAACTCAAGAAGAAAATAACGGATTTTTTTTTTTTTTGTTGGGTCGCGGTTGAAGGTGTGTGAGGTTATGCGCGTAGGAAACCACCATCTTGGGGGGTACATTCGGAAACGCGGATCGGTCGCCTCGGTGCAACCGCAAGCGTTCGGAAACGCTTGCGGTGGAACCGGTGACGTCACTTAACCGCGTTCGGAAACAGTGCGGTTGTTTTCTGGCGGTCGACTTGGTAGCAACCTGTGGCACCGCTGTCTGGAAGCGGTTAGCGAGATCACAAACGTCACAAAGTCTGTGTTGGCCAATCCGGTCGTGTTTCATGTTTTGATCGTAACCACGTGACTTGCCTACTATGAAAGTTACGCGTTGATTGGAGTGTCGTTTGCTGCTGAATTAGAACTACCGCGGTTTAACCACGAGCGTTCGGAAACACAGCTATTCTACCGGAATTCCTAGAGAAATTCCAAACACGTCATAACCAGACCGGCCTAACCACGCGGTGTAACCGGTGGATCGTTTCCGAACGCAGCCGGGGTGTTCAATTTTCAATAGAATTTTTCTGTATTGACCTTTGAGGTCTTATGTCTTGGTTTTTTAGCCCAATTTAGGCTGTTTTTGAGTTCTCGTTTTCACAATATTACTTATATATTTATATATATATATTTTTTTTTCCTCCTTTCCTTTTTCCTTCATTTTTTCATGTCGCTGTTTCATTATTCTGCAAGTGGGGAGTAAGTCACTTCTATGTCAGAAAAAAGAAAGGCCAATCCTTCAGAGGACGAAGAACGTACCTCGGAAAAAAATGTGAAAAGAAACCTCAATGTCTTCGAAGCTGACTTAAGTTTAGAGGACAAAGTTGAAGCAGCCTTTAATAATGGAGCGACAAACATAAAATTGTGTGTTTATGGTATCAGCGCCCCTATCCCATGAAATAAGGGAATTAAATTCCACAAAGAAATAGATAAAATCACAGACAAGACAGATGAAGTCCAATTCTCAAGAAATAACAACATTATAATAACAACTAACAAAAAGAGCACAGTTGACAAGGTAAGTCAATTAAAATATTTCTTAGGAGTAAATACAGCTACTAGACTGATTGAAGACGCGATAAGCACCAAATACATCATTAGAAACGTCGACACTGAAACCTCATTAAAATATATCGCTGAAAAATTAACCGACGACGGTATCATAGTCAGCCAATTAATCAGATTTACGAAAAAAGGCTCTACAGAACCCATTCCCGTCGTTCTGATAAAAGAAATAGGCATGGCAAATAGGGATAACATAAAAATAAGCCGATTACGCTTTAAAATTGAAAAATTCATTGACAAACCTAGTATATGCAGAAAATGCCTTAAGATAGGCCATCCTGAAAAATATTGCCGAGGAACTCAAAAGTGCGTCAATTGCGGGGGGGGGGGGGGACACCCAACATGTGATATCACTCCAAAGTGTTTACGCTGTAAGGGAAATCACTCTGCTCTTGATAAAAATTGTCCAGAATACGAAAAGTACATTAACAAGAAAAATAACAGCATAACTGAAATAAAACCCACTTACGCCAATGCAGTAAGAGCAACCACTAACTTTGATATCCCTTCTCAAAAAACAGAATCAAAAGAAAACAAAAACTACGAGACTTTATTAAATATCATCAAAGAAAAAGATTCTGAAATAAACACATTAAAAGAAGAAATCAAAAACATAAAGACAGAACTCTTCGCGTTAAGAAACGCTCTCACCGGACTTTTCGATAATACAGAAAATGTAATGGGATATAACGAAAAACAACTAATTGAACAATATAGAGCTTTACGAAATAAAGACATTTTACTTAGTTCATGCTCCGTCTTCGACTCCTCAAAAGAAGATCTTTTTTACGACGTTGGTAGTCCAATGCAAATCTCTAATCCTAATGTGGACGAACCAGGTGGAAGCACGACCCCTTAACGGTTTTTTTTTTTCCTTTTTCTTATGGGTGTTTTTTTACTTAATTGGAATTGCCGCAGTGTAGGCAAAAACCTTTGTTTTCTTAAACTTCTTATTTCTTGGTCTAACCCCAATATCATTTGCCTCCAAGAGACTTGGAGTAGCGACGACAAAATACCAGTATTGTCTAATTACATTTCATATGCAAAAGAAAAACCGTTTCCTCATAAAGGTGGAGGTGTCTGCATTTATGTACAAAAAAATTTATCTTCCCGCGAACTTTTTTATGATACAAGCAATTTAATCCTTGAATTTAACGCAGTTGAAGTTTTTGTCGAGAACAAATCTATTAAGATTTTTAATTGTTATCGTCCCCCCGGACACTTTCACGATAACATTATCAACTTTTTCAACAACATTTTAGACAATAATATTATTTTTACCGGAGATTTTAACGCCAGAAATACATGCATCGGTGACAGAATCTCCCATCCCAGTTCAAAAAATTTTTTCGACTGGATTCTTGATAAAAATTTATGTATAATCAATAGTAAAGAACCAACCCGCCGCAATAGAGGCAAAGAAGACGGAATCCTCGACCTCACAATAGTAAGCACCGACCTAATTCTCTTATTTTCTTGGTTTCGAAGTAAAGAAAGTGGAGATAGCGATCACTTTCCAACTTTTTTAAAACAAAGTAACGCAAAAGATGCCAAACTCATCAAAAAACGGTATACAAATTGGAATATTGTCACTAATAGCATAAGTAATTTTATTGCTGAAACAAATATAAACCCAACACAAAGCGAAGACATCATTAAATTTAACAAAGGTATTCTTAAAGTCGTCGAAGAAAATACAAACACTATCACCTTTAAAGACACAAAAACTCATCAAAAATGGTGGAACAGAAGATGTGCTATAAGCAAAAAGGAAAAAAATACAGCGATGAATAAAGCTTATCACACGAACAACGTCACAGATTGGCTCAATTATAAAAAGAAACTAGCAAAATTTAGAAATCAAAGAAGAAAAAAAATAAATTTTGGGGAAATATCCAACACAACCTAAAAACTACCAAGGACATTTATCGTTCGGTTAACAATTTGAAACGTTATTCCACTAGACATAGTTACGTTAGTAATTTAGTCCTGGAAGACAAAGGCAATTTGATCAAAGAGCCACAAGCACAAGCAGACCTATTTGCAGAACACTATTCCAGAACAACGAACCCATCTTCAGATTCAACTCCCATCATTTGGACTAAACTTTCCCACACATCCTGCATTTCAAAAGACTTCACCACCCAAGAATTTGATTTTGCAATCAAGAATTTAAAATTCACAGCTGCAGGCACAGACGGAATAAATAACAAAATTCTAAAGAATTTACCAGCTACGGGAAAAAATTTGCTGAGAGAGTTTTTTAACAATAGTCTATCCACCGGTATCATTCCTAATATCTGGAAAATGTCCAAAATAATTTCCATCAGCAAACCAGGAAAAGATAACAAGAACACAGAAAATTACAGACCGATTGCCCTTACTCAAAATACTTATAAATTAATGGAAAGACTAATTCTTGAAAGATTGATGTGGTGGGAACAAGCGTACAATATTTTTCCTAATTTTTTATTTGGTTTCAGAAAAGAAAGAGGAACTGAAGACTTTCTAATCAAATTAATCACCGACATAAAAGACGCCAGAACAGATAAATATACCATCTACCTTCTCTCATTAGATATAAAAGGCGCATACGACAACATCAGAACGAACATCTTAATAAGAAAACTGTTGAAAACTAATCTTGACACAAAAATAATCAAATGGATAAATAATTTTCTAACAAACAGGTCTTTAAAAGTGAGTTGGAGAAACTCAATGTCAACCACCAAACCCCTCGCGTATGGTTTGCCTCAAGGCTCAATCTTATCGGCTTTCCTCTTCAACTGCTTCTTAATCGACTTAGATCACATTCAAAACAAAGAATGCTCTATCTACGCTTACGCCGACGATATCACCTGCGTAATCAAACAGAAAAAAGAAGATGAAGCAAAGATAGCCCTTTATAGAACAGTTCAACAACTTTCAGAGTGGGCAACGAAAAACAAACTTGAGTTTACCCCTGCCAAATGTTGTCTCCTCAATGTTTCAGCAACTAAATCAAAAAATAATTTCGACGTGAAAATGTACAATTCTATCATACCATGGAATACTAATCACAGAATCCTTGGATTATGGATAAATAATAATCTCAAATGGAAAACCCACACAGATACAATCGAAAGAAAAATCATCAAAACAATCAATGTTCTTAAAATTCTCAGCATACAAAGTACCGGAATGAATAACAATAACCTTATCTCAATAGTTAAAAAAACCATTATCCCACAAATCGATTACGCCAACATATGCAGGACAAAAGACACGGAACGAAACAAAAACCGATTCTCCACTATTGAAAATAAGGCACTTAGATACTGCCTAAAAGTATACTCTCTTACCCCAAACGATGTATTACGACACCTCACGCACCTTGGCTCGTACGAAGACAGAATGATCTGGAACATTGTCAAATATAATCTAAAACAAAATTATAAAAGTGATCTTCGAAGTAACTTTAAAACCAACATGAAATTAAAAACCAAGAGCGACATTGAAATCAAAGCACTTAGTATCATAAAAAATTATAAATCAAAATATGTCAATAATCAAGACAACTTGCTAGGAAATCTTAATATACCACCATGGAAAGAAAACAACCTAGAGTTTATCACGAAATCCGAACATTTTCAAAAGGCAATCTGCATAGAAGAAACTAAACAATCTTTTACTGAATATACTGATCAACACAGCAACTTTGATATCTGGGCAACAGACGGCTCAAAAATAGAAGACAAAGTGGGTTTTGGCATTGTGAACAGTAATTAAGTTATTAGGAAGATAAAACTTCTAGACATTTGCTCAGTGTTTACAGCGGAAATGATCGCCATATATTATACTGCTAAATTTCTCATCGACAAATCAAAACCCACCATTATTATTACTGACAGCTTAAGTTCAATAGAAGCATTAAAGAACAAAAAGAAAAAAGAAGAAAAACTCATTGAAGCCACAAGAAATATCTTACAAAAAGCCAGCAACAACAAAAAAATTATTGTAACCTGGGTCTCTAGCCACACAGGAATTTATCTAAATGAACTAGGCGACAAATTAGCTAGAGAAGCCGTCATAGGCCATAATATTCCAATACTTTCGCTAACAACCTGGAAAGACTGTAAAAACCACATCGAATCAGCTCATAAAAATGAACAAAAGGAAAGGTAGATGAACTCAAAATATTACAACAAATTCAAACTAAGAACTATTCCTGATAAATCAAGCATCCATTGGATTAAAAACAGAAAACAAGAAATCTTTTTAAATCGACTAGTCCTTGACAGTTTCCTCTTGAAAGACAAACTCTGTAAACTAAAATTTGAAACATCCCCAAATTGTAATTCCTGTGATTCTCCCGAAACTATCTGGCACAGATTAAACACTTGTGATCGTTATAATAACCAATGAAACCAGCTTATTCAACTTATCCCTAAACACCTTGTTTATTGCTCTGACGATTTTTTAGCCTCTCCCCTTCTCGCTTTCTCACCAGATTATTGTTCGGTTTTCTCCTCGTTTTTTCTAGAACCGTAATCCCTTTTGGCTTTTCGCCCTGTTCGTTTTCAGTTCATCACTCCCTGCTTTTATATCTCGTTTTGGTTTCGATCTTCATGTCTCTTAGGTTTATGCTAATTGCCTACATTCCCACAATTATCCCTTATTTGCATACATATTTGATCATTTCTTTTATATCATATTGTGTACCTTTTCCAATACAAGCTTTGTATCAACCTTTTATATTAATTATAATTCTTGCAATTTGACGTCCAAACTCCTCAAGCCACTATTCACTAAGAATCGATGGCACTCCTCTTTTAACATCCCAGTCCTCGTAAAGAAGAAGTATAAAGACCCTCCCATGATTGGTCAATCTCCTTGATTCAATATTCGCGCCTTTTAACTAACAGAGGCAAGGCGTTTTTCACGCAGTCCTCTCATCAACCTGGAGTCTTAAGACTCTTACCGCCTAATTCACCGTTAACCTAACCATACGCCTTTAACCACGAAGTTCGTTATCTCGGCGTTGAGATTTTAACCACGAGGTGAAATATTCGGTATTCACCGGTCACGCACCGGCGAAAAAGGCCCCGGAGTTTCCCAACTTTGCCAGCACACTACGAATCCTATTGGTCAATAATGATCACATGATTTTCTACGTTTTTTGTTTACATTTTGAACGACCGTTCGCTGTTGCTGTTTCATTCCGTGCTGCGTTGCAAAGTAAAGCGAGACGAAGATAGCATTTACTCTCTTTGATTTGAAAAAAATAATTGAACACAGTTCATTACCAAACAAAACAAATAATATAATTTAAAGTTTTTCTAAAAAGTCAGAGGCGTAAGTACAAACGCGGAGTTAAATTTGAGTAGCCAATTGTGTAAATTCAAGTGTAAACAAATGTATTACTTTTGCAATTATTTCTTTGAATCTATGCATACACAATTACGGATGTAATTTAAACATATTATAAAGCTTCGGAGATAGATAATTTTAATCTGCTTATCTCTTTTCTTAAAGAAACTAAATTTTTAGTGACAAATCATTTTATTCCAATAAAAGAAATGTTATTATCTGGTTAAAAATATTATTTTAAACCTCTTTCATACCAGGATATCGCTAGTAATAATAATTTCAGATAAAACAAGTTCAATATAGATACATTATTATTTTTTATTATTTTTATTAATCAATTTAATAAGAAACAATAAAGGACATTTTCAATGGTTTTCTTTTTATGGCTTATAAATGTGCAACAAAAGACTTTTTTACTGCCTCATCAACATGAAGAAATGCATTTTTTTCCATAAAATTCAGTTTTACTTACATTTTCTATGAATATTCAAAACTAATAATTGAAGTGTGCCCCGCTAGACATAATAACATCACAGACACGTTTCGGCATGGTATGTACTAGACTAGTCCGTATAGTTTTGCGTTCAATATATCTTAACCATAAGCCAATAGTGGCGGAAATTAGCTTCTCCATCCGTGCCGTCTCACCAGGGCCGATCCTAGCAGGTGTGCAGGGTGTGCACCGCACAAGGGCGGCCAAAGCAAGGGGCGGCCGCGGGCCGCATCATATAATTCTAATAATCAAGCAAAATTTCTCAAAAACTTCTCACAAGATAACTTATAATAAATCGAATCAATATGCTGAATTTTAAATGTTCAATTATCAAAGTACGTAAGTTTCGATTTCCTGTCAGCATAGTATAATTTAAGAAAAATAGAATGTTAGGGAACATTTTGTTGGTTCATTGTCCATTAATATCTACTCTTTACACACATGCTTCATTTTGTTGCAAAATTTGTGACAGAACCGTTAATCAGGCATGGATACAGGGGAGAAGAAATGAGGGAAATGCCCCCCCTCCTGAAGCATGAAAGGGTGCCTTCTAAAAGGAGCACCGAGGGCGGCCACTGCCCGCCCCCCAAACTTTTATAGACCTAAACAATGAAGACATATTTTATTTATAAAAAAAAGAAGCTATACTGATTAGATACTCTCGCAAGCATTTCAAACAACAAATTTTGTGTTTAATAATCGTGGGTGCGTGGAGAGAAAGTGGAAAATTGCGACTCCCCTGGGAGTCGAACATATTTGAATGACAAACAAAAATTTTGTAATTTCCCCCCTTTACGGTATTTTTTTCTAATTAAGATCCCGAATGAACTGCCCGGTTTCTGATCAGGTAGGAGGACAGGGCTCTTGCACCGGGAAGCAAATTTATATGTAACTCCAAAACGAAGATCCAGAAGAATGCCATGACCTCCTTGACGAGACTGAAGAAGGCTTAAAATTGCGTTTCTAAGACTTAAATTTCGGAAACTTTCGCTGGTTGAACCACCGATCTTAAGGACCTAATGTTGGCTCTAATGTCCAAAATGTGTTTTCAGAGGACAGCTTTTCCTAATGTCATCAAAAATTGCTTAATGACATTTTTCGGATTTCTTTTTCGAAATTTTTGCGATGGAGGGCCCCGAAATCCATTCCCAAACATTACTACCAAAGACAGTCTCAATTAGCGTCTTTAGAGAGGTCTCTAATCCCACCCCCTTTCACTTAACGTACTGAAAAACAAACTAAAATTGCGTTTTTCAACCATCAGTTTCAAGAACTTTTGGAGATAGACGGTTCCGTGGAACCACAGAACCCTCCCTGCCTAAACTACCCTGAAATTGACTTCAGTTTCAAACAACAGTTCGTCAGGGGACACTGAACCCCCGCCCGCTCTTTTAGTCTCATTGTTCTCAAACAATGCCTAAAATATGACTTTGGGATTTCAATTTCTACGAAATTCCGGATTAGAACTGCCTGGCTTATTTAACTTTCACAGCGTTAGGGCATACCCATCAATGGTCGAGGTGAGGTGGACAAAAGTCAATAGTTGTATTTTTTAGATATTAATATCGAAAAATATTCGAAAGATCCACCGAAGCTTCCCAGTTTCGTTAACGTCACCAAAGATAATATATAATTGCGCTTTTAGAAATAACCGTTTGGGAGCCCCAAAACCCTTCCTTCCCAAAAATAGCCCATAATGGATTTTAGTTCCGAAAAATATTTCGGTTCAGAACATTTTCACGTTACCTCTATCGTTTTCAAATATAGCCAACAATGGGTTTTTGAAACAATAGTGCCGAGAAACACCCGGAGAAGGGCCGCCAGTTCCCCTACTGTAAGCAAAGGCAGCCTAAATTTGCGTTTTAAATTTCAATTTCGAAAACTTTCGATGGAATACGATTGAATCTCCCTCCCTTTGGCAACGTCAACAAAGGTAACCCAAAATTGCGTGTTTAAAACTTCAGTTTCGGAAAATTTTCGGGAAGAGCGCCGATCCTTTCTAAGCTACGGTCTTAAAAAATAGTTTCAAATTGATTTCAATTTTGAAAGAATTTTAGGAAATAACTGCAACATTACTTTCACCTAAAGTCTCGAAAAAGTTCCTAAAATTACGATATTTGACGTCGAATTCCGAAAATTTCTCCATGCACCTTGAATATACCCGACTCTTTCGTCCTTGCAACCGAACACAACCAAAGATGAACTAAAACTATTTTTCATACGCCAAGTTCGATAATTTTCTCGGAGCAATCCCCCCTCCTCCATCCTTCCTCTGATGTCACCGAAGACAGTTTATAAAATGCGTTTTTGCGACGAGTAAATTTTGGCATCTATTACTTTCTTAAAAGATATAAATTGTACCTAAGGAGTTTCTTATTATAAAACTTTTCCTTCTTCTTATAAGTTCATCATTCTTCTGCTTTCTTTTTTCTTTTTTTTTTTTTGTTAATTAGAACTTCGTATAGAAGTTTGAAGAAAGATTTATATGGACGTTAAAGATTAGTCAAAATATGCAAATTACTCTTGAGGGGCGGCACAATAAGTCTTTGCACACGGGCGGCCGACACCCTAGGATCGGCCCTGCCACTTGGCTGTTTTTTGATACAGCCCATAAATTTCCTCTCTGATTCAAGTTCTGTGAATTCCCGAAACAGTCCAATACAGTAAGTTTGTTTTTTGAGCACAAATTGTTAATATGCTTCAAAATGGCACTGTGCGCTGCCTTTTGAAAAAAGCAACTTCCTTTACACCATAGTTTAGACGATTGAAAGCATTTTTCAGGGCAGTATAACTTTGTAGCTGGTATTGTTCGTTATTCCTTCTACGAGAAGAGGAGATGTAGTCGCTTAAACCCAGAAACATTTTTTTAGGAGAGGTGCCTACTTAGGAGGGGTTATGACGCAGACTGCGCCATTGAAATTTTTAGGGGCATTTCTCTTTTTAGTAGGGGGGCTATTGTTTTCGGGAGGGGGGATCTTTGTGATTCTTACGCGGGGTGAGCCCTTGCTCTTAGGGAGGGTGAGCACCCTGATTTTGGGCGGATACTTGGGCGCTTATTTGGTATAGTGCTGAAGAGGTTTTCCTTTGCTCTTTCTCACGTACTTGGATTTAAATCCCTGAATCACAAAATCTGTTTTGTCAGAAAAAAAAACTTCTTAGTCTATGTTTTGTAATTCAATACTCATTTTAACCTTTTTTTCTTTATAAGAGTCGTGTGAAGCTGTTTCTTGTACGGTTAACATCCTCTCCGCCAGTGTTCTAACAGCCTGTATCGCACTGTTGAAGGTGCAATATTGACACCAGCTCCCGCCGTGGCCCTGGAAAGTTGTTCAAGGATTTATAACACTCATTCAATATAAAATTTTGTCTTCACGAGTCGAAGTTTATCCCTTTTGGTTGCATTTCCTGGTGCAATTGACTAGAGCATTTCCTGTTGTCTGAAAATGCTTTCATATCCTCTCGACACTTTTTGTACTCACTCCACAGATTTTACCTATTTCTTCTAACGTCATTTCAGTGTTTTCTAAGCGCAATCTATTTATCACTAACTTTCTAAGCTGATAGCCATGAGGCTAAAAATTACCCCCACAACAAGCGAGATACCAAAATCGCGGAATACCTACCTCTTGGGCGGAAGAATTTCAAGATCTGCTATTTACCAGGTGAATAGGAACACCTACTACTTTGATAATAACTGCAATTTGAACTCGGCTGATTTGGAGTACTTCTTCAAATAAACTTACACATGATAAAAAGAAAAAAATGATGTTTCTCAATTAAATGCCACAATACTGTAACTGCGTGTCTCACAATTTTTACATTGACTTTACTTTCAAACATAATCAAAATGAAATAGAAAATAATAAGATTTTTTAAGTTTTGGACAGGGCTGTGGAGTTGGAGGTTAAAAATTCCAAGAGTTGAAGTTGCGTTCTCCCTCAAAAGCCTGCAACTCTGGCAGTGTTAGTGGAGTCGAATTGATTTCAGAGAAAAGTAGTCAGAGTCTATGCTCTTCTGTCATTTTCCCTCCAATTCCACAGCTGTGGTTTTTGACGCACTTGAATTAAGTTTTATACTAATTCACTACATTAATTTTTATAAAAGGAAACCATTATTTCTGTTTTCTTTTTTATACGGCATTGCACTGAATGTAAAACAAGAATGAAGCATGCTTTCAAGTGCAAATGAATTTTTTTAAAAATATATTTTACTTACTTTCCCTATTAAAAGTACAAAAATTTTTTTATGCTATACTGAAAGTTTACTTTCATGACAATATTTATAAATAAAAAAAACTTTTATTTAATTCACTATTTCAATGAATATATAAAGCATAAAGAGCAATAGTGTACAGTTTTTAAAATAATTTATTCTGAAATGTTGAAATCTGTTACACAATATCTTTCACATTTGAACACATTGAAACATCAATTAACAAGTAAAGATATATCTAATGTTTTGACAAACGATTGTCATCAATGACTTTTTATTCAGTTCATTGATAATTGAATTTTGTTTGATTTATTTTAATCACTTTAGTCAAACCATGATTTTAATTTAATTAAGCTGTTTTAAATCAATTCAAAAGCTAAGCAACATAAGTTACATTAAAATAATGAAGAACCCATTAAACTTGGACACCTTATTGTTGAGTTAATGATATCAGAGCATAATTTATAGTTAGTAATTATAATTTTAACTGACAATCAGTTTTTTCTTCTTTTTTGTGTGTGTGTGTTTCGTGTATAAAATAACTAATAATATAAAACAAGTTACAGAGGCAAGTAAAATTTATTTCAGCTAATTAAGTACACAATCAGGATTTAATCTTTTAAAAACAAATACAAAGTAATATAACTGAAAACCAATTTAGATAAAATTCAACTTTTGACAGAGACACCACTTATATGATTCCTGAGATAGATTGCAGCAAGTTGTAAATTTCAGTATCCAGAGTCAATTCGGAATCAACTGGAAAACAAATTAAGTCAAAATGATGATAAAAATAATTTTTTTGAATTAAAAAAAAACGAATCAGTTGTACCAGAACTCGAACACACACTGGCAACAATAGCAGCACATTTAAAATTCTACACTATACCCAAAACATTAATAGGTTGTGTTAACATTCTTTGCTGCTTTTTGTATATATTTGAAATTAGAAAATCTTCCAAGAAACTTTAAAATTTTAAAGAACTGCCACTATCTGTAATATAGTTTTTTGCCCTCATGTACAAGAACATTAAATTTAAGTCGTTGCCACTTTTGCACAAAATACAATTCTGTTTAACGAAGAGGCTTTAGGCAGTGCCATACAGAGTAGCACTTAGGCCAAACAAGGAGTACTTTCAACCATTGCTATTCCGCTAAGTAGTATTTATCAATAGAGCTAAACAAAAATTCACTGACATACACGAGAAGGATTTTGAACTTATTAAAATATCAGTTTGGGATTTCAAGCATATACTCGTAATAATTGGTAAAATAACAGATAAAAAAATCAAAACCAACACCCGACAAAAGTGGATGTCTTTATTTTTTTCAATCCATAAGCTCATTTCTCTTGCATTGAAAAAGGCGTTTCTTGTAACGCTGAAACCCGTGACTGCAGCAATCTGCAGTTTGCTTTTTGATGATGCTATTTCCTATTTTACTTCTTATGCACAAAGGTATTTATTTAATGTATAGTAATTTATTTAATTAAATTCAATTTAAAATTAAATGAGGGACCGCAAAGTCATTTTAAGACCAAATTTTACACCAGTCAAATTAGTTTACAGTCTTATGCTTGAATACTTACTGGTGAAAATAGAAGAGACTCCTGGCATGATTTTGCGAACAGGGCTGTCTGAAGAGGGGACAAGGGATGCAATTGCCCCAGGTGACAAGATAAGAGAGAGCCCCATTAATTGAACCTTTTGCCACGTAGTACTTGAAGGTTTTTTTTTCCCCTCCAATATAATTCCTTTTTAAAAATAGTTTCTGAAATGCTATGATATAGATTTATTCAGGCCTGGATCTACAAATTTTGGAACCCCTGGCAACAAAATCTCTAGGGCCCCTCCACAGAAGCGAGCAGTGTGCATTTGCAACGTTAATAAGTCTGAGTGAGCTACTTTTTTTTTCAATTTCGTGGGTCGTCAGACCCCTTAAGGACATACCCTCTCCCCCCTCCCCCGTCGAGTCTGCGGGCACGCAGATCCAGGCCTTATTTAATATTTGTTTTTTATGTCACATATGATCTGATGAATTCAGAATACATGTTCAATTAAGCAATAATTAATTTTAAAAAATGTTCAGAACTTTACTATTCTTTGTGTGAGGGGGGAGGGCAAAAGATGATTGCCATCTTTTCGGATGGCGTTGATGTGGCAGGGACCATACAGAGACTATAGCATAGCATACGCTGACATTCATACAATGTAGAAATTAAGGGTTTTTTAAAAATTACTTTATATTCAACTAGCGTGGAACCAAGCTGCACTCAGGGCGAGTACGTACTTGGTCAAATACAGAGTATCTTAAAAATAATAATAATAACCATCGACATAAATGTGAAGCATGTTACACTTATTGGAACATTAAAATCCATTTTGCACACATAGTGATATTTTTGAATTTGAAATTTAACTAAGCACCCCTCACAGGTTTTAAGAAAAAAATTACAATTGTACTTTTTACTAATAATAAAGCTCAAAGTCTCTCTGTCAGGATGTCTGGATCTCTGTGACGCGCATAGCAGCTAGACCGTTTAGCCGATTTTCTTGAAATTTGGCAAAGTTAGTTTGTAGCATGGGGGTATGCACCTCAAAGTGATTTTTCAAAAATTTGATTTTGTTCTTTTTCTATGTCAATTTTAAGAACATTTTCCAGAGCAAAATTATCATAAGATGGATGAGTAAATTACAAAATTGTCATGACGTGGAATGGGAGAGCGAATGAACATACCCAACTTGCGAGAAATTCATCATCCATTATTTGTAAATATACAGGGAACCAAATGACCTTTTAATTTTCTACTACGGACAAAGCCGTGCGGGTACCACTAGTTTAAAATATAGACAAAAAACTGAAATGAGATGAAATTTCAACTAATTTAGGAATTTATTAAAGCTTTTTTTAAATATTAGAAATTTGCACATATAAAATATTTGTAGAGTAATAATAATAATAAAAATTTTAAGTGCCATATTTTTTAACTTTCCCACGTTTAAAAAGAATGGTGGAAGTGACATATGCATATTAAAATTTTACTCTGCTTTACATGTTCAGTTTTTCTTAATTTTCATATACAATACAGTCATATTTTAAGAGTCAAACAGTAGTAAATGATTGCAAACTGAAAATTTAAAAAAAAAATCCGTGAAATATTTCAAAACTACTCGGGATAAGCAGGAAACATAGTTAAAATTTGACCGAGTATACCAGTAATTGACCAAGCAGTACCGAGTACATACAGATTACTTGGTAGATATTATATGTCACACTACTTTCCAACTCAGTCACCAAATGTGCAATTATTAATATTGAGATTTATATGTCATACCACAACTCTGGAATTACTATTTTTCTGTTCACTGACATATCATTACTCGTAAAGCTGAAATATTTTGAATAAACTACGAAATAGGAATGGAAAGTGATGAAGTTGCATCTTTTAAAGCGCAAAAAATGACCGATCAAATCCAAAATGGAAATTTATGAACGAATACTATTGACATATACAGTACAGAACAGCAATAACATAAATAAAAACTTTCATTTATAGGAAATAAAAATATCTTACCTTCAAGCGAAGATAGCCTCGAACCACCATTGCTTCTAATGTTTACTTGTAATGCGCATGCTCAGAAGGCAAACCAAGCCTTTAACCTTGCTCCGGAGCTTGGTTAGGTTTTTCAACCACGCAAGGTTTCGGAAACCTGTCAGCGCGTAGTTGAAGTTGACGGTAAATACGAAATCGGCGGTAACTCCGGGTTAAGGACCGGTTTCGGGCTTAACCGCGAGGTTTAGGTGGTCCCAGGTTAATGGTGAATTAGGCGGTTAAGCGCTTATCACACGATGCAACTTTTCACCCGATTCCCTCCAATACCGGACTAGTCCAATTTGCCTCAGATGCTTCGGCCAAGTGAGACGTCATCATTTCTATTGTCCACCCGCGACGCGAATTTAGTCCAAGATTATAGCTTCCGAGCAATAAAGTTGGGTAGAATTGGTCTTTCGACCAATAGGAAAGCATCTGAGTGCACGGGCAAATCCAACATGGCTGACCTCTTGAATTCGGAGTAGAAGACTAAGAAATTTATTAAATAATGGACTTTATTAGCGAGAAAAAATGTCTATGGGATGTTAAAAGTCCCTTGTACTGCATGAAGATTTATAGGATATGGTTAATGAGGGAGTATTTTCAAGGAATTGATTAATCAGCGATTGCCGAAAGCATGCATACTCCTTACATACGGTAAAGATATCCTTTTCGATGTTTATTTATTTGCTTGATATAGTGCGTGAAAGAAAAATCTTAAATGCTGTGATACCTTTAGTTTTATTGTTGTTCGTGCTGCAATTTCGCCTGTAAATTTGGCTAATTCTTACATTAATTCGTAACTTTGGTTAAAGGTACATTGGCGACATGTACAGGTACAAATCGACGCCAAATGATTGTTTACATTTTACTGAATCCTTGTCAAATTATTGGAAAAAATAACAATAATCTTAATTTGATTATTTGCCGTATTATTTCTCATAGTGCGAAATGTAAAACTGTTTACATAAAATAGTATCATATATAAAAAGTAGGCTGATGCTTGATATATAATTTTTATATTAAATGTTTGTAAAATAGTTTTTGAGGTGTTCTAGAATGGTGAGAAATTCATTGGCAGACATTGTATATATCTCAAATGATTTTATTGAAAGGAAATAATTCTTCATTTCATAAGATTCAATAACATTTTTTCATTTTACAGTGCTAATAAATCAGTATTAATCCTGCTTGCAAATAATTATCATTTTGTCTTGCTTTTAGTGTTAAAAAAAATTAAAATTAATCTATGTTATTGCTTTATCATGATTTAAAAGTGAGTTTCTGAATCATTTTGTAAGAGAGCTGTACATAATTTTTGCTTCTCAGTTACAAGGATCCCTTTCAGCCATTCATC